>NC_138870.1:33961770-35161770 GCF_965194805.1 Balaenoptera borealis
ATGACTCACTTCATTCTGTATGACAGTCTCCATGTTCATCTGAAAAATATTTTTAATGAATTGCTTTTGCTTCTCTAAATTATCTATCTCAAGAATCATTCTTAAGAAAAGAAATTTTAAATGAAAGAAAATTATTTCTCTGTGATTCAGAACATGTATAATTCTTAGATCTTAACCACAGAACTATAATGCTCATTCATGAACATTGATTAGGAAATGGGCACCCCTTGAGACATGTTCAGTATCAATATAAACTTAATTCTTCTTTAAAAGAGCTGGTCATGTGTCAATCGATGTGCTGAAAATAAATGCTTTGGTTATATGACTTAAAGACAGAATTTTCAGTAGCTTATAACTTAGGAAGAAACAGGAGTAAATGTGTTAAAGCTGAAATGGAGGTCATATGAATTTCTATTGCTCATATGGAAGATTGATTAGGATTAAACTGGCCCAGCAAAGTGTAGATATGCAATAGATACTAAATGCAGAAAAACGATGATCATAGTGCCTAGCAACTGCTAAAATAGGGAGAATGAAGAACACACATTTGTTAATTGCCTGTAGATGTTACTGTTTCACAGCAAAATTACTGTTTATTGTGTTTTGTTGACAGAATAAAGCATAATTTAAAGAGGGAAATTGGTACACCAACATTTATTCATTTTTCACTTTGTGCTAGGCATTGTGATAAGTGTTTTGCATATTTATTAAAATGTTATCACTGGAGTAACAATAAATATTTAAAATGTTTTAAAAAAAACCCAATATTTTAATTTTGTATAAGAAATGATATTTTTGTCATATATGTGTCAAATATAGGTGATTAGTTATTTAAAAATAATTTAGTATTAAGTCTTTATTTATGCAATACATAACTGCATATGAGACAAATTACAAAGAAATATAGCCTCCTATTTATTTATTATTTTGGTAAGAATAGAGCAATTAAGTTTGAGCTCTAAAGAAACATATCAAAATGCATTTGAGTAGAATGGAAATCAAATATTCCACATAGGCAGTAAAAATAATTATACACAGATTGAGTTAATTGGGGAACCTAAATCATGTGTTAATTTTAGAGCCTGGTCTAAATAAAATGAATTCAGCAGACAAATCAATGGAAAAGATCCAGTTTATTGATGATAGAAGAGATTACTTTAGCAATGCACTGCAGTTGAAGTTAGAAAAACATATTGAGATTTGATAATTGATATAAAAAGAAGAGAGCAAATCTACCAGTAGTTGGAAAAAAAAAAAAAAAAGATGGAAAGGATTGGGGGTGAGAGTGTTAACAACTCAAATGCTTCCATTAAGTTTCCTTAAAGACTTAAGTATCCACTTCCTTTCTTCCTATGGATCATCATCCCATAGAGCAGTTTTTCATTTTCAATATTTCTAACAAAGTAATTCAAATCAGCCGAAGCTTTCTTTTTTGTTTTCTACTTGCATATTTCAGAATGAAAATTGAATTTACTAGTGGTTGCTCCTTCTTTCAATCTGTGTCACTTTCAAACATTGTGCATCCTACTCATGCTAACTAAAAATGTGAACTAAAAATTATTTGAATTTTATTGTTTGCAAAGATCTTAAGAAAAGCTTGAAAAATAGTGAGTTAATAATGTGACTAACAACTAGAATTATATCTTACTATTTATGCCACAGACACATTCCTAAATAGGGAGCAGTAGAGTTAAAGCTTGAAGGAGTGAGTTGTTCCTCCAGAGCTTCTAAACTTCTAAACTATACACATATATTGTCATAGGAGAAGAAAGCTTTATGCCTGCATAGAATGAACTCTCACAGCTGCAATTTGACACCAGAATTAAGATAAGAATATGTATATGAAGAATGCATCTGATTTTTTCTTTTAAATTATTTTTTTTCCCAATGACATTTCTATAACATCAAAATTTTTCTTAGTGTTCAATGTTAGGAATTTTTTTTTTTTTTTTTGCATTGTCAGCTAGGCAGATTTTAGCTAAATATTCCATTCAGTTAATACGTAATGTGCCCTAAGCTAGGTTACATGATTTCCTTCATACTGGGATCTCATTCTTCTATCACTGTGTTAAAAGCTTCATTTACTATGTAAGCTGTAACAGATTCCTTTTGGAAGCATTAGTGAATATATAATGAACAAATAAATATGTGAACAATTTATGAGAGTTAGCATCTAGACCTCACTGGTTTTGATTGAGTCAAGAGATTAAAGTGTTACTTTGGAATTTATGAACAACACTAATCTGACCACATATAGTTCTCTTTAAAAGAGATAAAATGTAATAAAATGAAGAAAGAATACTTCAAAGATGCTTTTCTGATTAATTATAACTTTTTTTCAGGACTTTTGCTGGATGTGTTTCATATGTCTGGCAGCCAGTATAGTCTTTAGGGCTTCTCAAAGATGAAACTCCTACTTAAGTTGTACAGTACTGAATTATATATCATGGCTTTGTAGTACAGACAGAATCTAGAGCATCTGGAAAAGAAAAAAAGGCAGTAGGGACTGGTTATAAAGGAGAAAAATCACTTCTTTCTCTATGAATTGACCTCTCAGACAAAATAATCAAATGTAATATAAGACTATAATATGATAACATTTGTGATAGATCCATATAACTAAGCAATAGATAATGAAGTATCAAAAGAAAACATCTCTGTGCGGTTAAAAGTATCAATAAATACGAATGTGGTAGTATCATCAAACTACTGGACTGATTAAGAACCAGAAAACCTGAATGTATTCCCTTTGAAATTTTAGACAAATAACTTAATCCCTCTAAGCTTCAGGTTACTAATCTTAAAATGTGAATTAGTAATATTGGCCTCACCAATTCTCAGACTGCTTGTGAAGTACACATAAAAATTTCATGGAATTGTTAATAATTTGTACACCTCTAAAAGAAAAGGTATAAAAACCAAAAAAGTAAACTTAACATTAATAGCAGCAATAAAACTTATACTCTTGGTAAAGAAGGATAATTTAATATCATCATTACATATATTTATATGTTCATATATATATATGTGTATATATATATATATATATATATATAGTCTCATTCAGGGAAAGTAAAACATGAACAAATGCAAAATTTACATTAATAATTGACCCCCAAAACAAGTGTATTGTAGGTTGGAAATCATAGTCAATTTTTGAACCATTTCCGGCAAAACTGACTCACAGTTATGCTCCAATCCAGTCTATCCATCTATCCTCTTGTCCTCCTTATCCTCACAAATACTAATAAGAGCGCTTGGTTGGAATTTACAAGGGGAAACAGAGATAACACCTTTGTAAATATTTTTGTAATAATTATTAATACCTAATAGTGATTTGTATTATTAAAATAAAGATTTTCAAACAATTTCTCAGCCATGTCAGGTACAACCAAAGCAAAACAAACTCAAATTAGGAAGACTCTCTCTATTTTTTCTGCTGTGAGACATAGAGTACTATCCTAGTGGGAAATGTATAGATGAATTAGTAAAGAATCAATCAATCAACCAATCAACTCTTTAGAGGATATTAAAGTTGTCTATTTGTTGATGCTTACAACTTTAGCATTATAAGTGCTGCTTGTTGATTTCTATTTAAATTAAATTGTGTTTTATACAAAGGCACCTCACAATTTGCACATTTTTTTCTTAACATTCTTACTATGGATATTCCTTACTATGGATACTATACTGTTCATTATGAAATCAACTCACAACAAATCTAATTGTTCATTTCATATTTTTAAAAGACTGTCAGCTTAAAGTTTTTGAGAACTTGGCCAGAATTATTTTTTCTCTTGATTTTTCAGATAAGAGTCTGAATTGATTCAATACTTTTCAAATGTTGCATTAGCTGCAATCCAAAGTCCTGCAGGGCTCCCCAGAAGGAGTGTGGCAAAAGGAGTGAATAGTAACTAAAAGCTCTGCTTTTTTATGTGTCATAAAACAGAATGGAATTGTTAAAGCCTCCAATCTATTCCTTGATTATGCATTGTATTTTAGAAGAAGCTTTCACAAATGCAGACACACAGTCTGAATCTATTATTGTTCCTTTTCAGCTGACATAATCAAAGTTATCCAAAGTGATGATATCAAAATATGAGCTTGTCTGGAGTAAGTTGCTTGTCTAGATAAATAAGATAGATAGTTTTTGTATTCTTCAGCTGTCTATGAGATTATACTTGGTTCAGATATACACCAATTGACTTGAAAGTATTTTTTTATAGGAGTAAAGTATTTGTTAATGGGAGTTGTGGATGAGGCTATTTATTCATCTTTGCATTATTACTGCACTAAACTAAAACCGATTACAAATTATCCAGTCTCCTATTTTATTATTTTTCATTTTTAGCTTTAAAATACCCCCCTTTTTGGCATAAGGATGATAAATCGAACTCAGTGTTAATGGTTATGTCCATTTAGTTGCCTTCAACAAGGACATCTAGACCATTCATCTAGACATCACTCATCTAGATCACTTTCAGACTGTATGACATAAAAGGGAAATATTCCAATTGGGATTCTGTTTGGGATTGTATTTATCATACAGTGAAATTTTGATTTTCTACAAAGTCATTTCCAAAGGCTTTGCATAGACTGCTCCTCAAAAAACTAAAAACAGAACTACTATGTTGTCCGGCAATTCCACTCCTGTGTATATATCTAGAAAAAACAAAAAACACTAATTTGAAATGATAGTGCACCCCAATGTTCATAGCAGCACTATTTACAACAGCCAAGATACGGAAGCAACCCAAGTGTCCATCAACAGATGGATGGATAAAGATGTGGTATATATATATATATATATATATATATATATATATATATATATATATATATATATATATATATATACATACACACACACATACATACACACACACATACATACACACACACATATATACATAAAATGGAATATTACTCAGCCTTAAAAAAGAGTGAAATTCTGCCATTTGCAGCAATGTGGATGAATCTAGAGAATATTATGCTTAGTGAAATAAGTCAGAGAAAGACAAATACTGTATGATATCACTCATATGTGGAATCTAAAAAATAAACCAAATGAATGTATATAGCAAAACAGACTCACAGCTATAAAAATCAAAGTAGTTTTTACTAGTGGGGAGAGCAAAGGCGGGAGGAGCAAGATACGGGTATGGGATTAAGAGATACAAACTATTATGTATAAAATAGATAAGCAAGAAGGATGTATGTATACAAGCACAGGGAATCATAGCCATTATTTTGTAATAACTTTCAATGGAGTGTAATCTGTAAAAATTCTGAATCACTATGCTGTAACACCTGGAAATAATATAATATTGCAAATCAACTATACTTCAATAAAAAAATAGACTTCTAGTACTGGTGGAAACTGGAGCTCTTCAGATCAAGCTCTTAGCGAAAGGTTTTGACAGAGCTCCCATGTACCTGGAGTATCAATGAATACTTATGCAAAAACAAGGCTTAGAAATAGAGATGACTTGGTCTTTAATTTGCATGTACTCTTTTCACTTTTCTCTTTCCTTCTTATGCTCTTTGCTTTTCCAGTGCATTAGGGATGAAAGCCCTAACTAAAAAACATCTTTTATATATATATATATATATATATATACACACACACACACACACACACACACACACGTGCAGTGCCTGTGTGCGTGTATTTGCATGCACGTGTGTATGCTTTAAATCATATTTCACAAAAGAGTAGATACTCATGTGAAATAACCAGTCAAAAAGGAAGTTCCATCAACATTTTGGGAGCCCCCTGGGACATCTGACTTTTAACCTTTCACATCTTAGGCTCTCTGGGCTTAATCTTGCTACAGAGCTACATGCTCATTTTCGTTAAATCAAGCTTTAGTTTGTAAAGTTGTTATATATATATCTTATCCTCTCATAATAATTCCTCAACTATTCCTAAGATTGGTGTGAAAGATATTTTTATTACCATTTCATAGATGAGGAAACAGATTCAGAGAAGTTGGCATCATAAACGTCATGAGACCGAGAAGCAATAATTATTTTTAATCTAGACCAGTTCTGCCTGGGATCACTGCTCTTTCTGTACATGGTATGATTGTGGCTTGGCTTCCAAGCTTTTTATCAGATTTATTAGATTTCACTTTATTTATCCAAAAATGTTTATTAATATTTATGAAGCACATGTGTTTTTTTTAACATGATGTTTTCTTCATTTCTTAATGGCATGTTTCCCCCATTTTAATGCTATTAAAATTAAGATGTCACAAAAATTAATGTCACAATGACATTTTTACAGAATCTGAAATTAAATTGCTAAAACAAATGATGTGAAAGATCTGAGAAGGCAGTTTTTTGTGTCCCTGTGCTTAGGAACATACATAAAATGTCTTTGATTCTCCTCTCCCTGCTTTTGCATAAAATCTTTATATGAAGATTCAAATACTATTTCATTATTTCTGTTCTTATAATTCCCCCAAACCACTGTCAAATCTTACTTTATTAATTTTCATAATCTTCTAAACTTGTTTTTCTAAGTTACTTGATTTCCTCCTGAGAAGGTAATTCTCATTGTATAGTTTTCTTTTCTGAGAGAATTTGATCTAATATCTCAGTTTTTCAGTGATTTCACTGAATAGTTACTGAAGTTTTTCAATAACAGCTTGATTTATTAGAGTCTCTTTTCTCCATTGTGTTATTTTGTTTTGTTTTGAATTTTATTTTATTTATTTTTTTATACAACAGGTTCTTATTAGTTATCCATTTTATAAATATTAGTGTATATATGTCAATCCCAATCTCCCAACTCATCACACCATCACTCCTCCCCACTTTCCCCCATTGCTGTCCATACATTTGTTCTCTACATCTGTGTCTCAATTTCTGCCCTGCAAATCCGGTTCATCTGTACCATTTTTCCATGTTCCACATATATATGTTAATATACAATATTTGTTTTTCTCTTTCTGACTTAATTCACTCTGTATGACAGTCTCTAGATCCATCCATGTCTCTACAAATGACCCAGTTTTGTTCCTTTTTATGGCTGAGTAATAATCCATTGTATACGTGTACTGCATCTTCTTTATCCATTTGTCTGTCGATGGGCATTTAGGTTGCTTCCATGACCTGGTTATTGTAAAAAGTGCTGCAGTGAACATTGGGGTGCATGTGTCTTTTTGAATTATGGTTTTCTCAGGGTATATGCCCAGTAGTGGGATTGCTGGGTCATATGGTAATTCTATTTTTAGTTTTTTAAGGAACCTCCATACTGTTCTCCATAGTGGCTCTATCAATTTACATTCCCACTAACAGGGCAAGAGGGTTCCCTATTCTCCACACCCTCTCCAGCATTTAATGTTTGTAGATTTTCTGATGATGCCCATCCTAACTGGTGTGAGGTGATACCTCATTGTAGTTTTGATTGGTATTTCTCTATTAATTAGTGATGTTGAGAGGCTTTTCATGTGCCTCTTGGCCATCTGGATGTCTTCTTTGGAGAAATGTCTATTTAGGTCTTCTGCCCATTTTTGGATTGGGTTGTTTGCTCTTTTAATATTGAGCTGCATGAGCTGTTTATATATTTTGGAGATTAATCCTTTGTCCAATGATTCATTTGCAAATATTTTCTCCCATTCTGAGGGTTGTCTTTTCATCTTGTTTATGGTTTCCTTTGCTGTGCAAAAGCTTTTAAGTTTCATTAGGTCCCATTTGTTTATTTTTGTTTTTATTTCCATTACTCTAGGAGGTGGATCAAAAAAGATCTTGCTGTGATTCATGTCCAAGGGTGTTCTTCCTATGTTTTGTTCTAAGAATTTTATAGTGTCCGGTCTTACATTTACATCTCTAATCCATTTTGAGTTTATTTTTGTGTCTGGTGTTAAGGAGTGTTCTAATTTCATTCTTTTACATGTAGCCGTCCAGTTTTTCCAGCACCACTTATTGAAGAGACTGTCTTTTCTCCATTGTATATCCTTGCCTACTTTGTCATAGATTAGTTGACCATAGGTGGGTGTGTTTATCTCTGGGCTTTCTATCCTGTCCCATTGATCTATATTTCTGTTTTTGTGCCAGTATACCATATTGCCTTGATTGCTGTAGCTTTATAGTATAGTCTGAAGTCAGGGAGTCTGATTCCTCCAGCTCTGTTTTTTTCCCTCAAGACCGCTTTAGCTGTTCAGGGTCTTTTGTGTCTCCACACAAATTTTAAGATTTTTTGTTTTAGTCCTGTAAAAAACGCCATTGGTAATTTGATAGGGATTGCACTGAATCTGTAGATTGCTTTGGGTAGTATAGTCATTTTCACAATATTGATTCTTCCAATCCAAGAACATGGTATATCTCTCCATCTGTTTGTGTCATCTTTAGTTTCTTTCATCAGTGTCTTATAGTTTTCTGCTTACAGGTCTTTTTTCTCCCTAGGTAGGTTTATTGCTAGG
Organism: Balaenoptera borealis; assembly: GCF_965194805.1. Classification (NCBI taxonomy): domain Eukaryota; kingdom Metazoa; phylum Chordata; class Mammalia; order Artiodactyla; family Balaenopteridae; genus Balaenoptera; species Balaenoptera borealis. The sequence goes on from NC_138870.1 coordinate 33,970,200, forward strand.
TATTTTATTCTTTTTGTTGCAATGGTAAGTGGGACTCTTTCCTTAATTTCTCTTTCAGATTCTTCATCATTAGTGTAAAGGAATACAAGAGATTTCTGTGCATTATTTTTGTATCCTGCAACTTTACCAAATTCATTGATTAGCTCTCGTAGTTTTCTGGTGGCATTTTTAGGATTCTCTATGTACACTATCATGTCATCTGCAAAGAGTGACAGTTTTACTTCTTTTCCAATTTGTATTCCTTTTATTTCTTTTTTTCTCTGATTGCCGTGGCTAAGACTTCCTAAACTCTGTTGAATATTAGTGGTGAGAGTGGACATCCTGGTCTTGTTCCTGATCTTAAAGGAAATGCTTTCAATATTTCACCATTGAGAGTGATGTTTGCTGTGTGTTTGTTATATATGGCCTTTATTATGTTGAGGTTGGTTCCCTCTATGCTCACTCTCTGGAGAGTTTTTATCATAAATCAGTGTTGAATTTTTTCGAAACCTTTTTCTGCATCTATTGAGATGATCATAGGTTTTTCTTCTTCAATTTGTTAATATGGTGTATCACATTGATTGATTTGCGTGTATTGAAGAATCCTTGCATCACTGGGATAAATCCCACTTGATCATGGTGTATGATCAAGTAATGTGCTGTTGGATTCTGTTTGCTAGTATTTTGTTGAGGATTTTTGCATCTATATTCATCAGTGATATTGGTCTGTAATTTTATTTTTTTGTAGTATCTTTGCCTGGTTTTGGTATCAGGGTGATGGTGGCCTCATAGAATGAGTTTGGGAGTGTTCCTTCCTCTGCAATTTTTTGGAAGAGTTTGAGAAGGATGGGTGTTAGCTCTTCTCTAAATGTTTGATAGAATTCATCTGTGAAGCCATCTGGTCCTGGACTTTTGTTTGTTGGAAGAGTTTTAATCACATCTTCAATTTCATTACTTGTGATTGGTCTGTTCATATTTTCTATTTCTTTCTGGCTCAGTCTTGGCAGGTTATACTTTTCTAAGAATTTGTCCATTTCTTCCAGGTTGTCCATTTTATTGGCATAGAGTTGCTTGTAGTAGTCTCTTAGGATGCTTTGTATTTCTGTGGTGTCTGTTGTAACTTCTCCTTTTTCATTTCTAAGTTTATTTATTTGAGTCCTCTCCCTCTTTTTGTTGATTAGTCTGGCTAATGGCTTATCAATTTTGTTTATCTTCTCAAAGAACCAGCTTTTAGTTTTATTGATCTTTGCTATTGTTTTCTTTGTTTCTATTTCATTTATTTCTGCTCTGATCTTTATGATTTCTTTCTTTCTATTAACTTTGGGTTTTGTTTGTTCTTCTTTCTCTACTTTCTTTAGGTGTAAGGTTAGATTGTTTATTTGAGATGTTTGTTGTTTCTTGAGGTAGGATTGTATTGCTATAAACTTCCCTCTTAGAACTGCTTTTGCTGCATCCCATAGGTTTTGGATCATCGTGTTTTCATTGTAATTTGTCTGCAGGTATATTTTATTTTCCTCTTTAATTTCTTCAGTGATCTCTTGGTTATTTAGTAAGGTATTGTTTAGCCTCCATGTGTTTGTGTTTTTTAGGTTTTTTTCCCTGTAATTCACTTCTAATCTCATAACGTTGTGGTCAGAAAAGATGCTTGCTATGATTTCAATTTTCTTAAATTTACTGAGGCTTGATTTGTGACCCAAGATGTGGTCTATCCTGGAGAATGTTCTGTGTGCACTTGAGAAGAAAGTGTAATCTGTTGTTTTTGGATGGAATGTCCTATGAATATCAATTAAATCTCTCTGGTCTATTGTGTCATTTAAAGCTTCTGTTTCCTTATTTATTTTCATTTTGGATGATCTGTCCATTGGTGTAAGTGAGGTGTTAAAGTCCCCCACTATTATTGTGCTACTGTCGATTTCCTCTTTTATAGCTGTTAGCAGTTGCCTTATGTATTGAGGTGCTCCTATGTTGGGTGCATATATATTTATAATTGTTATTTCTTCTTTTTGGATTGATCCCTTGATCATTATGTAGTGCCCTTCCTTGTCTCTTGTAACATTCTTTATTTTAAAGCTTATTATATCTTATATGAGTGTCGCTACTCCAGCTTTCTTTCCATTTCCATTTGCATGGAATATCTCTTTCCATCCCCTCACTTTCAGTCTGTATGTGTCCCAAGGTCTGAAGTGGGTCTCTTGTAGACAGCATATATATGGGTCTTGTTTTTGTATCCATTCAGCAAGCCTGTGTCTTTTGGTTGGAGCATTTAATCCATTCATGTTTAAGGTAATTATCAATATGTATGTTCTTATTACCATTTTCTTAACTGTTTTGGGTTTGTTTTTGTAGGTCCTTTTCTTCTCTTGTGTTTCCCACCTAGAGAAGTTCCTTTAGCATTTGTTGTAGATCTGGGTTGGTGGTGCTTAGTTCATTTAGCTTTTGCTTGTCTGTAAAGCTTTTGATTTCTCCATTGAATCTGAATGAGATCCTTGCTGGGTAGCACAATCTTGGTTGTAGGTTCTTCCCTTTCATCACTTGAATTATGTCATGCCACTCCCTTCTGGCTTGTAGAGTTTCTGCTGAGAAATCAGCTGTTAACCTTATGGGGTTCCCTTGTATTTTATTTGTCATTTTTCCCTTGCTTCTTTCAATTATTTTTCTTTGTCTTTAATTTTTGCCAATTTGATTACTATGTGTCTCGGCGTGTTTCTCCTTGGGTTTATCCTGCCTGGGACTCTGCCCTTCCTGGACTTGGGTACCTAATTCCTTTCCCATGTTAGGGAAGTTTTCAACTATAATCTCTTCAAATATTTTCTCGGGTCCTTTCTCTCTCTCTTCTCCTTCTGGGACCTCTATAATTCAAATGTTGCTGTGTTTAATGTCCCAGAGGTCTCTTAGGCTGTCTTCATTTCTTTTCATTCTGTTTTCTTTAGTGTGTTCCGCAGCAGTGAATTCCACCATTCTGTCTTCCAGGTCACTTATCTGTTCTTCTGCCTCAGTTATTCTGCTATTGATTCCTTCTAGTGTATTTTTCATTTCAGTTATTGTATTGTTCATCCCTGTTTGTTTGTTCTTTAATTCTTCTAGGTGTTTTTTCTTTAATTCTTCTAGGTCTTTGCTAAACATGTCTTCCATCTTCTCCATCTTTGCCTCCATTCTTTTCCCGAGGTCCTGGATCATCTTCACTATCATTATTCTGAATTCCTTTTCTGGAAAGTTGCCTATCTCCACTTCATGTAGTTGTTTTTCTGTGGTTTTATCTTGTTCCTTCATCTGGTACATAGCCCTCTGCCTTTTCATCTTGTCTATTTTTCTGTGAATGTGGTTTTTGTTCCACAGGATGCAGGATTGTAGTTTTTCTGCTTCTGCTGTCTGCCCTCTGGTGGATGAAGTTATCCAAGAGGTTTGTGCAAGTTTCCTGATGGGAGGGACTGGTGGTGGATAGAGCTTACTGTGGCTCTGGTGGGCCCAGCTCAGTAAAACTTTAATCTGCTTGTCTGCTGATGGGTTGGGCTGAGTCCCCTCCCTTTTGGTTTTTTGGCCTGAGGCAACCCAACACTGGAGCCTACCTTGGCTCCTTGGTGGGGCTATTGGCAGACTCTGGGTGGGCTCACGCCAAGGAGTACTTCCCAGAACTTCTGCTGTCAGTGTTCTTTTCCTCATGGTGAGACAGAGCCACCCACTGCCTCTGCAGGAGACCCTCCAAAACTAGCAGGTAGGTCTGTTTCAGTCTCCCCTGGCCTCACTGCTCCTTCCCCTGGGTCCCTATGTGCACACTACTTTGTGTGTGCCCTCCAAGAGTGGAGTCTCTGTTTCCCCCAGTCCTGTCAGAGTCCTGCAATCAAATCTCGCTAGCCTTCAAAGTCTGATTCTCTAGGAATTCCTCCTCCCGTTGTTGGACCCCCAGGTTGGGAAGCCTGACGTGGGGCTCAGAACCTTCACTCCAGTGGGTGTACTTTTGTGGTATAAGTGTTCTCCAGTTTGAGTCACCCACCCAGCAGTTATGGGATTTGATTTTATTGTGTTTGCACCCCTCGTACTGTCTCATTGTGGCTTCTCCTTTGTCTTTGGATGTGGGGTATCTTTTTTGGTGAGTTCCAGTGTCTTCCTGTTGATTATTGCTCAGCAGTTAGTTGTGATTCCGGTGCTCTCACAAGAGGGAGTGAGAGCACCTCCTTCTACTCCACCATCTTGAACCAGTCTCCTCCATTGTGTTATTGTAAACATTACCTATCTTGAAACTTACCTGTATTTCATGATATCTCCCCAGTACATTTTCAAATTAATGGGGAAAATATAGGTAAAAAAACTGAGCTTTAGAATTTCTTGCTGAACTTTTCTATCTTTGCCTTAACTTTTGTAGGTTTTGTTAGCAGGGATAACAGGACCTGAGCAGAGTGAAAGTCAGAGTTGAAAAAAATTAAAGTGTCCAAACAAATGATCCTAAGAATTAGGGGGAAAGCAGACGTAGATAAGATTCCAAATGATTGCACTCATTCAAACTCAAAGAATGGCTGTATTTTGGGTGGCAAATTAAAGCATAGCATAGGAAACTGAGGATGAGTCCTTGTTGAATGGACCTACCCATATGGTAAATGTTAGTGAAAAACTCAACTGAGGGCTCAATCCAAGACACATATGAAGTCAAAACTATTTTCAACAATTAACAAAACAGAAATCATTCATGTGTTTATTGTCTTGGTATGATTTCATTGATTCATTCAACATCTGTTTATTGAACACCCACTATATGTGAGATTTTATGCTAGGCATTGGAACCTCAGTGCTAAGCAATAGATATACTGTCCTTTTTCTCTATAGATTGTCACCTAATTTAGATGAAGGTAGAAAGAGTCTTGGTGGAAGTGTGAATTCAATTATTTTGAATACGGAAGGGTAAGGATTTTTTTCCAAGCCAGAACATGGGGGAATAATTAGGAGTTAGCCTCAGTCCCTCTTCTCATACTTCTAGATTTACAAATTTGGTCTTGTTTTATGAAGATATGAATTAACTTAAGTTTACCTGTCTATAAACCTGGATCAGAAATCATCTGGAAAAATAAGAAAACAAAAACCACCACCATGTAAACATCTAACCATTTAAAATATGAGGATTCAAGGAGCCAAAGCAAGATGAGCAAGTGAAAGTGTTACTCTTCCATTATAATTTCTGTTTCTTAATCTGAAGTCATGTGCTATGCCAACACATTAAGGGGATTTCTAACTCATAATTGGAGGGCCAAGGAATATTTTCTAAAACAAGTGATTTCAGAATTGAGACCAGAGTGATGATTAGGAGCGAATTAGGAGAAGGGCAGATGGTGGAAGCAGGGGAAGAGGAGGAAGGGAGTGAGAATGAATCAGAAAGGGAGAAGAACTTGAGAAAGGGCCCAGAGACAGGATGCTGGGATGTCTTGTAGTTCAGTTTCCATGGGACGGTGGTAAAGGGCATCAGTGGCAACAGTAACTGGAAAGGTACACAAGGAAAGACACTGAGAAACCATGTATTGTATTAAGTAGTGACTTGATTGAATTTTTGCATTTAAGCATGATCACTCTTGCTGCAGTTTTGAAGACATTTTTGAGTGGGGAATGGCTGCCAAGCAGGAAGAATACTAGAAGATATTGCAGTAACCTTGGTGAGAGATAATAATGGCTTAGACTAGTGGTTTTCAAACTTTTTTCCTTAAACACTCCCTAAAGAATTTTTTAAAGTTAAATATTCTCTCATATACTTATGAACTGACTTACAAACTCATCATAAGTTTAAACAGTTGCAAAAGATGTAAGTTTCAGCATATTGTAAATTTTGACATTTTAAAATAAATCTGTTGTTTCACTCCTAAATATATCCGTTAAGAGTCTGAAGAGTATTCAGAGTCCATGCTCATCATTATTCATTTAAAAATATTTGAAATAGCTCTTGTAAAACAAGCAATTCTCCAGATACTAGCTGGGTATCCAAGAATTCAACTCAATTTTGACACTATCATCACCCTGGAGATAGCATCGAATTCAAACCCTTTAATCACATTGTTGGCTCCTTTGGCAACCAGCCCCCATTCTCAGGTGCTTTCCAAAAGTCACCTTATTAATGTAGCAAAAGACACCTGTATCACTTTCAACACTTTGGAAATATCAGTTGTTTGGGGAGCTATGAGCCTGGAACTGTGGGCAAAGACCAAATAAAAATGAAAAATATATTTTGGCCATCTGAATGACCACATGTATATTACTTACAAATCACGATTCCGTAACACTCTTTTCAAAATCAAGTGGACATAAAGGTAAAGGTTTATTCCCATACTCTGAGTTCTATTCTATTGATTTATGTGTCTATCATTATACCAGACTACACTGTCTTGATTACTGTTGCTTTATAGTAAATTTGAAATTTGGAACTATGAATTCACCAACTTTGTGCTTATTTTCACGGTTCCTTTGACTATTCTGGGTCCTTTGGATTTCCATATTAATTTTAGGATTGACTTGTCAAATTCTGCAAAAAAGCCAGATAGGATCTTGAAAGGGATCACATTCAATCTGTAGAACACTTTGGGGAATATCAACGTCTTAAAGATGTTAAGACTTCTGATCCACAAAAACAAGATTGGTGTCCATTATTTTAGGTCTTTTTTAGTTTCTTAAACAATGTTTTGTAATTTTCAATGGAAAATTTTTACACTTTTGTTAATTTATACCTAAATATATTATTCTTCTTGATGTTATTATAAATGTAACTGTTCAAATTTCATTTTCAGTGGTGATTGATTTTTATATGTTGATCTTGTATTCTGCACCCTTGCTGAACTCATCTATTAATTCTATAGCTTTTTTTAGTTGGGTTCCTTGAGATTTTCTGTGTATAAGATCAGTCATTTGCAAACAGAGAAATACCGCTAGTTTTACTTCTTCCTTTACAATCTTTTTTTTTTTTTTTTTTTTTTTTTTGCCTAATTGCCCTGGCTAGAACCTTGACCAAAATATTCAACAGAAGTGACAAGAGCGGACATCCTTGTCTTGTCCCTGATCTCAAAGGGAAAGCATTTCAATCCTTCATCATTAATATGATGTTAGCAGTGTTAAAATGTAATATTAATCATTACAGTAATATATAAGCAGTAATATGATTCATAGCTGCCCTTTACAAATTGAAGAGTTCCTGGCTATTCCCAGTTAATTGAACATTATTATTGTAAAAGGTGTTGGGTTTTCTCAAATGTATTTTTCTGTGCCTTTTGAATTGATCACGTGGTTTTGTTCTTTAGTATATTAATAGGGTGTATTGTTTCTATTGATATTTGGATTTTAAACCAACCTGCATTCCTGGGAAAAATCCCACTTAGTTATGATGTATAATCCTTTTTATATATTGCTGGATTCATTTTATTAGTATTTTGTTGATAGTTTTTACATTTAAGGGTCACATTGTTTCTTTTCACATCTCATAAACTTTTGTTGGTAACTGGATATTTTAGGTAATAATATTATAGCAACTCTGGATACCAATCTCCCCTATCAGGAGGTTGTTACTGTTGTTGTTTGGATTTGGGGGGACATTTGTTTATTTTTTTAATGACTTGGTTGAAATATTCTGTGAAATCTACTTCTGTGCAGAATTGTTTAAAAGACCAAACTTAAAAGGTATATATACACATCTGCCCCAATCCCAAATGCCAGAATTCACATGCGTGACCCAAACCTAAGTGCCAGAGGGGCTGGGAAAGGTAGAGAATTAGTGTTATTTGGTGAATGTCAACAATCTCTGCCACAGTCCAATCTTCCAGTCATCCTTTTCCACACACGTGTGCCCACCACCCTCTTCTCTAGGGGGGGTCCACTCAAAATTACTGCATCCAGTTCAAACTCCAGGAACTCTCAGGTCAGCATATGCATCTGCTTGGTCTACTGATCTGAAAAATAAAAAGACAAGGTCTTTCTCCCCTCCTCTGCATTCATAAATTCACCTAGCATAAACAGTGGGGTGGGGGCAGAAAAAGTATAACCACATGTACCATTCAGAAAATGGAAGCCTGGATAACATACAAAGATGACTTGCCTACAGAAATGTGGCAACTTGACAATTTGTGCAGTCTCTCTGCCCTGGAAGTGGGGAGAGTCCCCTGATAAGACTCATGCTCTGCTGTCCAGAAGAAAATTTCTTGTCTGTTTTCCTTTCTGGACCCTTGCTCTGCCCTCTTCCTCTTCCTCATTGAGTGCACGTTTTGGAGTCATACCGTTGGGGAATCTACAAAACTTTCATAGTTTATGGACAGTTTGGTTTAGGTTTTCAAATTCAGAAACTTTGTTGGCATGAGTTCTTAGAATCTTTGGAACAAAATTCTCTCCACAATTTTAGTAAGACCTGATGTTTTACTTCTGGTTTGACCATGTTCTAGTAAACACACCTCAAAATATTTTCTAAGCATTGTTCTGAAATCTGATTTATTTTTTTCCCTTTATCATGACACTTCCTTCATCTGCCTATCAACTCTATGGCAGCTACCAAGGGTATCTGGAACAATTGATGAGAAGGCCACACCCTTAATCAAGCTTTTCTCTACTCTATTTAAATGAGAAGTTTTCCTGGGCCTTTGTCATTTAAAACCTGTTTTATTATTTTATCTTATCATTTGGTATCTACAAGCATTTGTCTTCTTCAACCAAGAAAGACTATGCATTTCTGGACCTACTCTATTCCTTTATATTCCTCTTGCAAATTGGCCAGTTGTTTCCTGAGCTAATTTATTTTTGATAATACTTAGCCAAACACAACCAGCAATAATCAACACTCACTACAACACTTTATATGCTAAGCCAGTACTCATGTGATCTGCTTCCCAGGATTCTATAAGAAACATCTTTACCAAAATTTGCCATTGCTTAACACGAATCAAGGTCTTTCTAGCATCCAGTATTAGCTTCCCCACTGCTCACAATCTGACCATTATACTCTTGTCTCACACTTTAGGAAGAGTTTTGAATTTGCAGCAGCATCCCTCTTTAAGGTACCAATTTCTTTATTAGTCAGACATGTTAAACTATGCTGTAGCTATAAACAATCTAAAGAGCTCTTTCAACCTAAAAGGCTTATTTACTCACATCACATCTGTTACTTTGCCATTTGGAATATGTGGCCTCCAAGGCCACTGTGTTAGGGAGAGAGATGGCTAGAGAATTTTAAGGGCCAGGCTTAGAAAAAGGCCTTATGTCATTGCTATCTACATTTCATTGGCCAGAAGCAGTCATAAGGCTCTAAACTTATAAATGCAGAAGAGAAGAGCAAAAAGATAGTGTTTGTAGTCTCTGCCAATTATTAAAACATTTTATCATCATAAAATCAATATGAACCTACTATTTTACCAAAGCCTTCTTTCAAGCACAGTACTGTCAAGCACAGTACTGACTTTCTAATCTATTCATTAATTAATGCTTTTATTAAAAAAATATTTATTTAGCACACACAATATGCTTAGAACAATAGAAGCACTTAGAAAACAAAGATAAGGAGTACTGGGGACAGACATATAAATAATCAGAAGGTAATATAATATGTACATCATTATCCAAAATGCTAGACGGATACAAGAAGAGACAGTGTTTAACTTTGCCTTGGGCTATTGGAGAAGTTCAGGTTTTAATTCTCAGAGTCAAACGAAGTGACACATGAATCCTGTCTTTCTGGATAGAGAAAGGATAATGGCCTTCCAGGCTGAAAATAATTGTGGCCTAGTCAGATTTTAAAACAATAAATCAAGTTAAATTTTAGTTGCTCCTGAATGGATCATGTTCTTGATTGTGCAGTTATGAATCACTTGTATATACTTAATAGCAGCTCCATGCATCTAATTATAATTATCCTATAAACCTTAAATGAATTTCCCCAGTCATCTTGATTAGAGCATATAGAAATATGTGAGTGCTTTAAAAATGTTAGTAGTTTGTAGAAGCCTAGTACTGAAGATCAACATACTCAAAATTTATTTTCTTCAAATTTGTATTTTGCTCTTTGTTAAATATTTAATAATATATAAAGGATCAATGCTGGCTCCTTTATGTAAAGGGAGAGAAGAATAGAGGTGGCCTTTCTGGATTTATTTATTTATTTATTTATTATAATTAATTTTTCTTGGTGATATCATTGGTGGTACTTTTATGTTCACTTTAGTATGAATAGAAACACCTTTGGATTATTTCTTAACTTCAAACATTATGGACTCGTAATTTATAGCTTTGCCTTTATTAATAACTACTTGAAAAATTACCTGCTTGGAGGAATTAAAAGTTTCATTAAGCAAAAGTCACAATTTACTAAGATTTTTTACATTCCATTCTTTCTTGAGATGATGGCTCCTGTTTCCTTTGTTAGTTTTTATTTATAATGTAATTCCTTTCTTCCAGTAGATAAGATCTTTATCTCCATAAACCAAAATAATTGTCCCCATGGAAATTTTATATTAATTAGTAGGTGTTCATTTGAATGCTAACTTTTCTTTATACAGAAGCCATTAAGATTTTATGTTTTGTTTTTTTTTAACATCTTTATTGGAGTATAATTGCTTTACAATGGTGTGTTAGTTTCTGCTTTACAACAAAGTGAATCAGCTATACATATACATATATCCCCATATCTCCTCCCTCTTGCATTAAGATTTTAATTGGGACAGATATTTGTAATTCGTAAGTAAAATTTCAAAGCAAAGCCTATGATCTAATTTGTTAAACAGGATTACAGAGTGTATCTATTTATATTATTGCCATTTGAAGGAACTTTGAAAGTTATCTACCCCACCTTCCTTTCAAAGTAATATCTTACATAGAGCCCGCTGATTATGCCAAGGTACTTAGTGACGTAAATATTTTTAAGCCCTCTTATCGTGAGGTCACAGGCTTCAGCAGCTATCATTGACATGCTGAACTGTGAAGAGATCAGTTGGAAAACTGTATTTCCTTTGTGTAAGGTGTGTAAGTTATAAATGGAGAATTTAAGATTTTTTTTTTAAAAATTGGGCCTTTGAGAAATGATTAGGTCAATGATCAAAAAGCCCTCACAGATGTGATTAGTGCCCTTATAGAAGAGGCACTAGGAAGCTCTCTTTCGCTTTCCACCATGTGAGGACTCAACAAAAAGACCACCATCTATGAGCCAGGAAGTGAGATTTACCAGACACCAAATCTGCCAGTGCCTTGATCTTGGACTTCCTAGCCTCCAGAATTGTGAGAAATAAATTTCTGTTGTTTATAAGCCACCCAGTCTATGTTATAGTAGTCCAAATGGACTAAGACATCATTCATCTCCAAATATCTTCAAATAAGTCAATGATTCCAATATTTTCTATGCTTGCCTTATTTAAATATGCCAATACACATAGAGATATTTCCACAAATCAGTCAATCAAAACAAAATATGTACAACATTTCTAACCACATCTAACTCAAATTCATTTTTTAAATTAGGAAAGGTAAATCAATATTGAGAAATCTATCACTTTAATTCATCCAATTAATAGACCAGAGAGTGTTCAAGTAACCAGATTGGTCTGCATTAAAATAAAAATTGGAAACAACAAGGTCCTACTGTGTAGCACAGGGAACTATATTCAATATCATGTGATAAACCATAATGGAAAAGAATACATATATATATATATATATATATATATATATATATATATATATATATATATATATATATATAAATAATGTCTATATGTGTATAACTGAGTCACTGTGCTGTACAGCAGAGATTGGCACAACATTATAAATCAACTATACTTCAATTAAAAGATTTATATTAAAAAAAATAGTAGTTTAAACCTAATTTCTAAAATAAGTCAGGGTATAATTCAGAGAGAATGTGAATGCTGTGTAAGTGAAAACTAGAGAATCTGAGGATTGTGTAACCAACTACAAGGGATGTGTAGTTATTTTACGCAGGATTTTTTTAATCTATCAAGTGTCAATGAAATAATAAATATTTCATGTATTTTTACTGGTAAGAATTTTAGATTTTTCTCTGGTTTGTATTATTTATTTGTTTGTTACCCCATCCATCTTCAGCATTAATATCTTCTAAAGGATACCTACTTTCTTGTTCATTTGCTGTAAGGATTAAATAAGTTAATTATGTGAAATACTTCAGATATACAAAAGCTATAAAGATAATATAATACATATCAAAGTAGTCACAGTGAAACTGAAAAGATAGAGCATTATAAATCATTTGAAACATAAATGTACTCATCCCTAACTACATTCACCTCTTATCTTCTGCAGATATAGCTATTTTTAAAATTTCAATATTTATCCTTCTAATGCATGCTTGTATTCATTTGCTACAGGGGTATAAATTATTAAACAATATATGGAAATGGTTTCAAATTTTATAATGACTAAGACCAACTATATTCAGTACCCCAGATTTTAATGATAAATATTATGTTTGTGTAAGTCATCAGAATTATTATATGAAGTTCTGGCTCCTTTAATTTCACTACTATCTAGTGTTCTATTTCATGATTGAAACAAATGTCTTCATCTATTCTCTTACTGATGTATATTTATATTTGTTTTCAAAATTTTACTTTTTCATAAACTGCTACAGAAATAATAAAATGATGAAAGTAATATAAAACACTTTTCTCGTACTTACTATGTTTTAGGCACTAAGTAATTTACATATATTAAATCATTTAGTTCCACAGCAGTTTTATAAGTATTAATATTTTATACCACATACATATGAGGAAACTGAGTCAACATCACAGAGCTAGTATATGATGTTGCTAGAAATCAAATGAGAAAATTTGGCTCAAGAGTCAGTTCTCTTAACCATATATCTCTTTAGGCACACAAGTGAGAGCAGGTCTAAGACTGGCTCTCAGTCCTGTCTGCAAGTTAGAATCATCTAGGTGCTTAATTAAAAAGGACATGTGCCCAATCCTCTCTCTGGATAAGTTGACTCAAAATCTCTAGGGATAGGATCTGTAGATAAATATTTTTTAATCTTAATTTAAATTAAATTTTTATTTTGAGGTAATTGTAAATTTACATGCAGTTGTAAGAAAATAATACACAGCAATCCCATGGACCATTTACCCAGTTTCCCCCAATGATAAAATCTTGCAAAACTATAGTACAATATCACAACCAGGATTGACATTAATAGTGTCAAGACACAAAACATTTCCATCACAATGAAGATCCCTCCTATTGCTCACCTATAGCCACACCCATTTCCCTCCCACTGACTCCCCTCTTAAGCCTGGGCAACTCTGTTCTCCGTTTCTATAATTCGGTCATTTCAAGAATATTATGTAAATGAATTATACAATATAAAACCACTTGGAATTGAGTTTTTTTCACTTAGCATAATTGTCTGAAAATTCATCCAGGTTGTTGCATGTATCAAAATAGCTTGTTCCTCTTTATTGCTAGTGGTTTTCCATGGTATGGATGTGCTGCGGTTTGTTTTGTTTAACCATTCACCTGTTGAAGGACATCTCCATCATTTCTAGTTTTTTGGCTGTTACATATAAAACTGTTATGAATATTCATTTATAAATTTTGCTTGAGCATATATTTGCATTTCTCTGGGATAAATGCCCAGGAATACAATTGCTGGGTCATATAGTAGTTATGTGTTTAATTTTTTAACTTCTAAACAGCCCTGATGTATTTTCATAGCTTCTCATAATTTGGGTATCATTGTGCTAGGGTTTATACCTAGGAGTGACATTTCTAGGGCATAGGGCATATACATTTTCAACTTTACTAGAATTTGACAAATTGGCTTCCAAAATGAAAGTGACCTTTTACACTCCTGTGTGTGAGTCTGTTGCTCACTCCTCACCATCACTTGGTATTTTCAAAACCTTAAAATGTTTGCAGATTGATGAGTGTTTAATGACATTTTACTATGGTTTTGTTTTGCATCAATCTACTAGTGAGATTAAACATCTTTCTATACATTTATCAACTTTGCATCTTTTTCTAAGCTTCCTGGTCAAAGTCTCTGCCCAATTGTCTACTTCTTTTCTCTTTTGTCTTTTTCTATACTAATTAGTGTGACTTTTTTCAACATGTTCTGGACATGAAACTTTAATTAGTTATATGAATTGCAAATAGGTTCCTCTGAGCTGTGGCTTGTTTTTATTTTTCTATTTTGTTCATGGTGTCTTTTGATGAATAGAAGTTTGTGGGTTTTTTTTTTTTTAACATAGCCAAATTTATAATCTCTTTTCATTGTGATTTGTGCTTTTATTTCTTTAAAAAAATTATTTCCCCTTATGAGGTCATAAGTATGTTTCTGTATTTTTTAGAAGTTTTATGCTTCAAATGTTTTTAAAGAAAAATTAAAAGAAAACTAAACTTGGAATTAATGTGAGGTTAGGGTAATCATCCATTGCTTGGATCATCAGTTGTCCCAGCTCCCAACTATTAAATGATCCTTCTTTTCCCTACTAGTTGCAGGAATATTTCTATCATTGATCAGCTCTCCTTGTATGGTGGGTCTGTTTACGGACTTTCTATTTGGTTCTGTTGGCTTATTATTCCACCCTGGCACTGTTACTATGTTGACTTAATTCTTATAATATTATAATAAATTGTGGATCTGCTGAGGTAAGGACTCCACTTATTTCTTTTTTTTTTTATTAGAGTATAATTGCTCTACAATGTTGTGTTAGTATCTGCTGCACAGCGAAGTGAATCAGCCATATGCATACACACATCCCCTCCCTCTTGGAGCTCCCTCCCCCCATCCCATGCAACTAGGCCATCACAGAGCATGGAGCTGAGCTCCCTGTGCTATACAACAGGTTCCCACTAGCTATCTATTTTACACATAATAGTGTATTTATGTCAAACCTAATCTCCCAGTTCATCCCACCCTCCCATTCCCCCACCGTGTCCACATGTCCGTTCTCTACACCTGCCTTTCTATTCCTGCCCTGCAAATAGGTATATCTGTACCATTTTTCTAGATTCCACATATATGTGTTAATATATGATATTTGCTTTTCTCTTTCTGACTTACTTCACTCTGTATGACAGACTCTAGGTCCATCCACATCTCTACAAATGACCCAATTTCATTTATTTTTATGGCTGAGTAATATTCCATTATATATATGTACCATATCTTCTTTATCCATTCGTCTGTTGATGGGCATTTATGGAGGTTCCTTAAAAAACTAAAAATAGAACTACCATATGACCCAGCAATCCCACTACTGGGCATATACCCTGAGAAAACCATAATTCAAAAAGACACATGTATCCCAATGTTCACTGCAGTACTATTTACAATACTAATTTCTTTTTCAAAATTGTCTTGACTATTCTTAGTCATTTGATCTTCAACGTAAGTTTTTAAATCATCTTACTACATTCTCTACTAAATAGTGTTGATATTTTGACTGGAATTGTACTGCATTTACAGACTAATTTGGGAGAAAATTGAAATCTTTAATATATTGAGTTTTCCTATCCAAGGATATTTAATACTAACTCTAAATTTAAATTAGCTCTTCTCCAAAATCTTTTAGAAAAGTTTGCAATTTTCTCCAGAAAGGTTTCACACTACTTTTGTAAAATATTATCCTGGATGTATAATAGTTTTGTTATTAACATAAATATTATTTTTATGACGTTTTAACTGCTTGCTGCTTGTCTATAGGATTGCAACTAAGTTATATAATTGATCTTATAGAAAAATTGCTGTACTATTACTATTACTAGCTATAGTTAGTAATTTTTGTTTTAGATATTTTTGTGTAGACAGTCATACTCTTTGAATAATGATGACACTCTTTCCTCCTTTCTAGTTCTTCTGTCTTTTATATTTTTCTGAGCTAATGGCTCAAGTCTCAAATATAAAGTTGTATAGAAGGAATAGAAGCAGACATCCTGACTTATTCTTGACATTAAAAAAATTATGTTAGCTCGCCAACCTCTTTCTTTGATCACACTTGAAGGTAAAATTCAGTGTCTATCTCAAGGTAAAATTAAGTTTTTTTACTCTGAGGATTTTTTTTTTTTTTATCACCAACCTTTTATTTTTAATTTTGAGTATAAATGTTATTTCTAAGATCTTGGAAAACATGAAATAGCCACAGGTTAAATACTGTTAGCATTAGTTAATGAAAAAACAGAATTTATTGTTTAAGGTTTTCTAATTTATGATGCATACTACTAGTTTACTAGAAAATTAATATCATTATGCATTCATTTTCCTACCTTTGTTTTCTAGATATAGCAGATGAGAGAAAAAACAATCTAAATGCTTAAGCAGTGTTCACTCTCCTACAACAAAATTAAAGGAAGTGTATTTTTCTAATAATATGTTCATTGACTTGAAATCAAAATAATAGGGATGCTTTGAAGAAAAAAAAACACTTTTTAGAGTAAACTGGATATAAAATGACATTTAAACTTTATAGAATCTCATGGAAAACTTGAATAGCATTGAATGATATTCACATCCTAGAAACATGTAGTATCTTCTGCTAAATTTGACTAATCCATCAATAAAGCCACCTTTATTATCAAAGTTGGTTTTTTTTATAACACTAGAGCCAACAAAAATAAAGCATAATGCCATAGTATGGGAAATATAATTAAATTATCACAGAAATTTTTAAAATTTATTACAGTTATTTAAATATTTTAATATGTCTATTCCTATACCAAAACATTTCCTACTAAATATATGAACATATATTAGCTGTTAGCTTTTCTTTTCCTACCTGCTGCAAACAGAGGTTTCTCTGCTTTGTCAAGACAGAAACATAATTGTATTATCTTCCTCTATAGGAAACATATTATTTTCCTCTTTTAACAAAACTTTAATAGAAGAGCTTTGTGATGCTATCATTTTCATGAGTTTAGCATATTTATAAAGGAACTGATAAATCCAATGTGTTTGTCTCTGTGCATTATTTTTCTTTAAAATTTAGCCTAGATAATTATGAACTATTTACCTATATATAATGTTTTGAAGCCTAAAGTTTCAAGTGTATCTTAATTTTCTATTGAAATTTAATCACCTGGTTTTGAGTTGCTCTAAGAACTGAATTTCACCAATATAGTTGTGAATGTGAATTCTCTTGTTTTGTGACCTTCTTATCATGACATCTTCGCTTGTTTCCCCTTCATCAGCCCTCATCATCTGCCAATGTGCCATGATAACTAGCCTAACATTTAAGTTTAATTCTCCTGCTTTGGGATCAGTGAAGGTCAGGGATATTTAATCAGAATTTTCCATGTGAAAGTTGAAATTTTATACCTTGAGTTTCCTTGCAGTTGCTGCTGTGCCTTTAGTAACTATTCCAGGTTAATAGGTAAAATGGTGTGTTCAATTAAATAGACTTATGAATGATTAGCAAATACAACCACACCATCTTGCTATAATTCTTTAAAATTTTAATTTTAATCGAACACTGGTTTTTCAACCTAGAATTTCTTTTTGTGAAAGAATGAAAGTGAGAAACCTAAACATGTTTTTAAGTCTTTCCATTCAAAGGAAGAAATCATCTTAATCTTTATGAAGTTGGCATGCTTAATGCACTTTCTATCAGTTAATGAGATTTGTTCACACTATTTAGCTTCCTATGAGATTTCTTAGGTTAATTCTTTTGTACTCCATCTAAAATTAATAGTATTATGAAAAAAAAAATCAACATGACCAGGGATTCTGAAGGTTGGTAAGGTCAGAACTCTCAGCCTTGGTTTATTCAGAGATTGATTAATAACTAACTGTGCCTTGGAGTTGGCTCATGTGCAGGAATTAAATCAATGTAATGGTTTTTCAAGTTGAGATTTTAAAGTACCAAGATGATCTTAATTACATGTATTAAATCATTTATCAAATATTATACACAGCACATTTTGCTCTTTTCTTCACCTAATTAGTATTTTATTTACTATTTCTCTAAAAGATTTTCTTATATTCCCCCTACAATAAAGAAAGTTCCATTTCTCTGGCATATGTTCTTTGGAATCTCTTAGCTTATTAAAAAATTCTGAGAAAACAACAAAGATCCTGCTGCTAGAAGAAATAACAGATACGGGATTCCCAAGAAGAGAAATATTTTATGTCGCCCCCAGAGTGGTTCTCCTCTCCTTTCTTTACATTTATGCAAAATAAATCCAAGAGTTGGAGATTAGGAACAAGAGAAGAAAATCAGGAAAGAAGTGAGAAGTTTAGAATTGAGGAAGCAACTAGTGTTACCACTCCAAAATAACAAGACATATGTTCCAGGAAGCAGGAAGGGATATAGAGAAACTAGCTGAAGGATGGAATAAGAGAATCCTCTCAGTCTTGTTCTTGATTTCCCATGTATAGGAGGAAAGTACAGTCTCCTATAATAAGAGAGAATAAGAGGGTCATAGAGATACATAATTTTTTGTTACAATTAATTCTACATATATTGTGACTTTTACCTTGAATACAACTTTACTTCATAGTTTGTCCATCTGTTGGGAATCTTCAATTTTGTAACAAGAGAAAGAATAAAAAAACAGTTAATTCTGTAGAAGCAAGAAATTCTTAGTGATAATTGTAAAAATACCTGTAATTATACCTGTGCTCTGGGGAGCTAATATATGTAAGGAACACAGTGTAATACAGAGTGTTCTCCTTAGGAGCAAATTTACTTGGGGTGATAAATATTCATAGATAAAGTAAAATTTATGCAATACAGAGATTAGACAGAATAGCAATAAAGAAAAGGCAAATTATTTAGATAATACATACTGAGTATAGTCATTAATTCAACAACTATTTGTTGTTGAGTATCAAAAAATCCAGAATCAACTAGAATTTAGAGGTTGAAAGGTCATTGTGAGTTATACGATTTAGGAAGCCTTTTAGGAGAAGGATTCTCTTTTGCTGAGTTCTTATGGGTAGGTTGGTTAGAAGAAGAAGTGGGAGAGCATTCTTTCTGAGTATGTGTACATTTACTGAGTAAAGCAAATTCATTGCTTTCTCAGGGTTTAGTAGCAGTAAATTACTTTGGCTAGAATGCAGGGTACAAATAGATTTGTGTTAAAATAATATAGAAGTGAAAGTTCTAGAAAAGACAAATTTTAATCACTAGCCAGGATATTTGCAATTGGTGTTATGGGCAAAAATGAATCTACTCTTAAGCAAGTAAACGGCATCGTGAAAGAGTGTGCATCACTTAGAACAGAAAACCCAACTACTGTTGACTGAAGAAGGGGTTTGTCTGGTACATATCACGGAAAAATTCGAAGGTAAACAGGGTTTCAGGAATATCCTGGGAGTGATTTAATTAGGAATTAGTTTTTATCCTTTTCTTGACATTGTTTTCATTCTCAGGATCCATATCGTAATTTCCTTCAGTTTTAGGCTCACATCCTCCCAGGATTAAGTCCAGTAGAAAAGAGAGAGAAATATCTAACTCCTGAATAATGTTACTGTATTTTATGCTTGAAACTTCTAGAGTCACAAACTTATCTCTGAGCCAATCATCATGGCTAAAAGGACAGAATTATATAGATTTACCAGGTGTGGATCACAGACCTATTCTTGAACCATACCTCCTGTGAATAAAATAATTCAATAATTCATTATTATGAGTGATTGGGCATAGATCCTGTGTACCCTCCCCACTTCCACATGAATAAGAATCAAGGAAGGCTTGTTTCTCAGAGCAAATTTCTTCTTGAGGGAGAGAGAGAGAATGGAATGTGAATTTTGGTGCCAAAATACCACTCCAGGATGTTGTTGTAGAGTGGATTGGAAGAAAGAAAGCCCCAAAACAGGAAGACCAAATACCATTGACATAAATTGTATGAATCCAATCTATATAAATTGGAATGGAAAGGGTAATATCGATATGCAAAATTTTTCAAGGATGACTTGGTATAACTTGTTAATTGATTAGCTACCGGTGGTAATGAAGGTGGTGGTGGTGATGGTGATGATGATGATGATGATGGTTAGCTTGTTGATCCATTAGCTATTCCAATAGTAGGTATTTTCATAGTTATACATGATTTAGAGTTATACTATGGCCCAGAGGCTCCCAAACCTTTTCAAATTACAGCAGCCTTAGTATCTGAGTCATTTTTTGTATGTTATCCCTACACCAAAATAAATACCTAAGAGATCTGTTTAATAAGTATTTAGGTCTGAGAAATAATATGGTTGGGTTTCACTCCAAAAATTTTAAATGCCCCATGGGACCCATCTTTTTTGAACCACAGCTATAGTTATTGACTTACAAAAGTGTTTCATTACTTCTTAAGAGTAATCAGGAAATCAAAATTAGATAGTACAAGAGTTTCACAGATACTAGTTCAGTAACATTGTGTATAAAAGAGTATCAAACTCACTTATGCAGATCTTAAGTAGGTAATTGGTATATACTATTTTGTCCAATTTTTCCCAGTTTAAGTTCTGGTTAATGAAGTCTGATTAGAAAGTAAAAGTTGATAAAACTAATTTTACAAGTAAGGCATTTGTAGTTGGAGAAGAAATTGATTTCCTTTCTATATAATTAGTCTAGACCATTTTGCCCCCCTTTGCAAATTGTGATTTGTTTTTGGACATGTGAAGTTATTTTTATGCCATTTATAACTTACTGTAAATTATCAGAAAACAGTTTTTTGTTGGGAATAGAGAAACAAAGGATAGGAGGATGATGGCTCATTACAATGGGCAATAGGTGGTGAGATAAAGGGGCACAGGGACAGGAAAGATACACAGAAGTAGAGTAAGAATAACTTATGAGTAACCTGGGTCACTTCTTAGTTTTCTAAGAGTTAACCTTGATTATGGTTGGATAAGGCAAGAAAAGAGCCAAGTAAGTTTCAGGAAAAGAGGCATACAGAATGATATATAGAGAAAAAGTTGAACTAACAAGCATTTTTAAATCCTTTAAACTCTCTTAGTGATTCCTTTTGATTATTTAAACACATGAGTTAAATAAACCTCATCAGTTTATTTGTGTCCCTTCTTAATTTGATTCAAAGACTATTACATATGAGAAGAAACGTCATTAACAACAATAAAAGTAGAAAACTCTAAAGCACTGTAGAGTGAAAATAAATGGTGTAGTGTCCCAGATGATTTTTGTTTTCAATTCACTTTCCTAAAGAGTTCTCTAACAGACTGGCTGGAATGTGCAACCCAGAAAACTGAGTAATATGAACACTATTCTAGATCTTCTCTCTTCTAAGACCACTGGATCTAACCCTATCAGAGGAAACAATGTCATCTGGACCTCTTTCTCCTATTGCTCACCCTTTAGGATCTGTGCCACATTTAATTGTATGTTAGAGCTCAAAATAATATTCCATCTTCAATAAACCCATGTGGTATGGTCACCTTTCTATAGCCAATATAAATATTAACACACAATTGCACACATAATCTCCTTCTAAAATGCTTTGAATTTAACATACTCCATATTTAGTATAAGTAAAATAGTTTATAGTAAAATGAAGACATTTTAAAACTATTTCTTCATTTCTTACTTGCTTTTAACATATGAGGCATTGATTTTTTTATTTGGGGTTCTTTATTGTTTTATTATTTGAACTTTACATTTGAGTAATTGTAGCAAATCTGTGTTTAAATTAATATACTTGAGATATGCCCAGGTATCATCTTTCACTCATTTTTTAAGAAACTTTATTCATCACTTACTAAATGCCTTGCACATTGTTAGGGAAACAAACACTGGTACTGTGAACACTGTAATAATGCAGTGGTTTTCAATCCAGGCTCTACTACATTACTATCACCTGGGGAGATTTTAGTCAAGCCTCACTCCAGAAATAATAAGTTGGGTTTTGAACCAGGGCATTGGTATGTTTTAAAAGATTTCTAGGTGATTCTACCTTGTATTTAAGGTAGAGAGTGAGTGATCTAATGAGAAGGTTGATTTTTTAGGATCAGTGGCTATTTCAGGTCTTGAGAGAAAAGCAATGACATAGTTATGGTTTCTGTTCTTTTTCAGTCCAAATCCTTGACAAAGAAAAGTGTTACTGAAATTATCTAACTATGAATGAAAAATTCAAATATATTCCCCCAAACTTAAAGCATTATAGTATACCAAAGTGAATAAGAGAATGCTAGTGATTACAGAATTGATATTCCTTTTCTCCCTTTGCAGCTGCCTACTAGCCTAATTCGCATTGTTTCTTCACAGGATGAAAGAAATGTTTTTAGGCATTCTCCACAGAAGGAAGTGAGAGATATGAAAAAGACACTCTGGCTTAAAGAGTGTTGCTAAGAAACACAGTTTGCAGATGAAATGTCCTACAGAGCTGTCTATCATCCCATAACAAGAAAGTAAAGTGGTAGCATGTCCTGATTTAAAAAGTAGAAAAATAATCTGTTAAAGTGTAACCAAAGGGAATCTGTTATAGTTCCATTTAGGAAATAGTTTTGGTTTATTTATGTTACACTGAAACTTCCAGATATTCTGTTTGTGTGTGTGTGTGTGTGTAAGGATAAAAATGTAAGCATATAATAATATTTTGTCAAAATAATCACTTTTAAAAGAAATACACATAAATGAAAAATAAACTCATCTTAATTTTTGCTTTAATAATAATTTTCTGACAATTTATCACAGGAAAATTTGGATATATGGAAAATATAAAGAAGATAAAGATCATCCATAATGCTACCACACAGAAATAACCATATTTTGGCATTACTTCTTCATACTTTATTTCCTCTAAATACTCAGTACATCTTAGCTAGGGTTTATAAAGATTTTTTTTTTTTAAAGTATGTCCCCAAGAGAAAAACAAATATCGTATATTAACGCATATATGTGGAACCTAGAAAAATGGTACAGATGAACCAGTTTGCAGGGCAGAAATAGAGACACAGATGTAGAGAACAAATGTATGGACACCAAGGGGGTGAAGTGGTGGGGGTGGTGGTGGTGGTGGGATGATTTGGGAGATTTGGATTGACATATATACACTAATATGTATAAAATAGATAACTAATAAGAACCTGCTGTATAAAAAAATTAATAAAATAAAATTCAAAAATAACAAACAAAAAAAATAAAGTATGTTCCCTGCCTTTTAGCAGATAAATTAATTTAATCCATTTACATGTATTGCAATTTCTTATGCACCTTGATGTACTTCTACATTCTTATCTATTTATTTATTTTTTTACTTCCCATACTGTTTCTTTTCTCTTTTTTCTCCTTTCCTGTCTTCTATTTGATTGAAAGTCTTTTTATACCTTGTATTTTTGAGGTCATACTCTATAATATTTAGTTCTGCTTTTTCACATAATATAATAGAATAAACTTTCTCTGATTCTGATTCTTATTATTATAAAGCACTTGCAAGCATAATTTTAAGGCCTCCCTAATATTTCATCATATCACCTTATCATAATGTAAATAACTCAAATTATTTAATTATAGTAGATTTCTCTGTAGAGAATCACTGTATCAAAATATCTGAACTATTTTAAAACCTTTAATGTATAGTACAAAATTATTTTCTCAAAAGATTTTCTTAGTTACTACTTCTTGAATCAATACAGGAAAATATCAATCATTGTATCTATTCCAACATTGAGTACTATTATTTTTAATGCTGTGAAAATTTGATCAAATAAAATATACATAGCATTTTTAAGAATTTGTATTTTTGATTAATTTATTAGTCATTCATATTTAGTCTTTCCTATAAGTTTGTAAACATGTCCTTTATCAATTTATCTATTGTGACGTTAATATTTTTTCACGTCTGTTACTGTGGGTGCCTTATAGCTGAGCCTATAATCTTTTTGAAGCTTTTCCCGTTTGTATTTTAACTTTTAAATGTCTTCATCCCTTTTTGTATATGCAATTTAAAAATTCTTCTTTGTGTTTTCTTCTAGTCAGGGACTAATACATTTATTTCCTTTTTCTATTAGCTTTTTAAAGTGGGTTCGATTTTTATATTTCAATGTTTAATTCATCTGAGTTCATGTTGATGTATGAAGCAAGATTAGAACATTTACTGATTTTTCCAGCTAGCTATCTGATTACCTAGTGCCTTTTATTAAATCATATTTCATATCTTTATCTGTTAGTGCTTTTACAAATGGAGAATATAGCAGTATGAAATGTAAGCATGGTTTCAAACTCACTTCACTACTTGCTAACACCATCATTTTGGGCAATTTGCTTAATCTATGTGTCTCTGTTGTGTCATCCTGAAAATAAACACAAAGAAAAAGTATAAATCACAGAGATATTGTGAGGTGTAAGTGATGTAATGTATCTAAAGTATTGGTACATAGTAAATGCTCAGAAAAATGCTATCTATTATTGAATCTGTTTATATTAGAATATCATCACACTTTTATTAATGGAGCTTTATTATAATTTTCTATCTGTTGATATTTTTCTCATTTTATTAGCCTTGGGAAACAATTTGGCACAGTATTTAAGCACATGCATTCTAGAGTTAAACTACCCCAGTGTGAATCTCAATATCCAAACTAATTAACTGTGTGACCTTAGGTAAACTACTTCACATCTTTGTGTTTTAATTTCTCTATTTGTAAAACTGAGATATTTATGGCATTTATTTCAGAGATTTACTGTGGGGATTAAATGAGAATTAAATATATTTAAAGTTGCTAGTGGTAAGTGTGATGGTAGCATTAGCTATTATTTGTTTCAAGATGTTCTTAATGACCTTTTCATCCATTTATATTCTCTAATGAAATTGAGATATTCTGTCAAGTTCAGAGAGATCTTTTTTTTTTTTTTTTGATTGAACTGTACAGTATTCTGGAAAATTTTAATAATACTGAGTCTTCTTATCAGGGGAAATGGTATATTTCTTGAGTTTTTCAGTGATTCATATAGATCTATTAATAGATATTTATAGCTTGTTATTATTTTTCACACTAATTAAGAGCATTACTAGGTAATTAATTATGTGTTCTTAATATTGTAAATAGCATCTATTTTTCTTATTTCTAAGTAGTTAATTGTTGGTACACAAGAAAACCATTGTTTGGTTTATATTTATCTTCTGCTTAACCATTTTGCTGAACTCTCTTAATTCTAGTATTTCATTTAAATCCATTTTCTTTGCTATTCTGGTATATAATCATACTGTATGCAAATAATAGTTTTGCCTATTTCTTTTCTAATTGTTGAAATCCGATTTTTACTTCATTTTAAACTGTATTTGCTTAAGCTTCCAGAATAGTGCTAAATTCATTGAACAAATATTCATTGGGTGTTTTCCATGTTTCAGATACTGTGGATAGCACTTGGGATAAACTAACAGACAGCAAAGCCAAAGGGCTTGTCCTCATAAAACTTTAAATCTAATCCTGTGGTCTTAACATGGTATCAATCTATCAAATGTTTTATGTGGGTTTACATTATTTAGAGAAGATGTTACATAGCTTCCATTAGATAAACAAAAGAGTTAATGGCCATAAGAAGTTAAGAACCATTAACCTTAATGTATAGCAATAAGTTGTAGCCTTAGTTATAGCCTGATTAATTTTACTTCATGATGATTTAAATGTTCTTATTCTCTATTATAGACTTTTTAAATGTGAAAGAACCTGTATAGTGCTACTAGTTTCCTTATAGGTATATATATTAAAAATAATCCACATTCTCAAAAATCAGTTACTGATTTTCCATAGAAATATGGTAAAGTAACCTATGCAGAACTCCAAAATAACCTAAAAAGGACTCTTTATAGATACATTAGTTTAAATGTAAAAATAATAATATTTGAATGTTAAAAGATAATACTGAAAACATAATTCAAGTGCATAATCACCGATTGATCAGTTAAGCTTCCTAAGAAACAGAGGAATAAGTTGGGGTATGACTTTCAATCATAACTTGTGGCTCTAGACAATAGAATTGTAAAGAAATGTATTTGATAAAATAAAAACCATACAAATAGCCTTGTGTGTGTTTGTTCTTTTTCACATTTCTATTGCTGAAACAGAGAAAAGATAGAAAGTATTTTCTCTAATAAAATTGCCTGATTCATAGGGAAGGCAGAGGTCTTTCTCAGGTTGTGCTGGAGAGACTATGGGAACACTTTATCAGAGTAAGGGGTGAATAAGCCAAGTGGCTCTCAACAAACAAGATCGAGCCCTGTGAGAGATGCATCAGAGGGAAGAGATCACCTTTCTTGATTTAGCAGCTAGGAGAAAACCTTCATAGGAAGGGAATGCATCAGGACAAAGAACAAGTCTTCCTTCCCTGACTGCCTCTCAGTTCACTCCACAATATTCCAGTGAGGGCACAGGTTTGGGCCTGCAGATATTCGCTTCATGGGGCAGGTCATTTGAAATTTCTTAAGTATTCTGACTAGAGCTGTAAAAAATTAAAGCATTTAAAAATTCCTTCTCAGGTTATTCTCTGTAAGGGTTCAACCTTGTCTTAGGAAATTCACTTCCTATCTATCCACTTAATGTAGGAGAGAGATTCATTAAAAGGTTGGTGAGAAGTAACTAGGCCTACAATAAGAATCACTGGCATCATTAACTGAATTTTAGACCATAATGTGAAGCAGAAAAAACAAAAATTTTGAATATTATGAGTGGTTTAAAACAAAACAAAATTACTAAGACAGTTTAACATGGTGGTACAGTTAGAATGTGATTGAAGAAAGGAAAAGGGCACTTGGTATGTCATTACTTTTCAGTCTTCATTTTATCCCTTCAGGTATTGTGCAAATATTAGCTAATTATGCTTGTTTTTAGGTCAATAGATTATGACTTTTAAGGCATTTGTTAATTTATACATTCAGAGATTATTTTAAAGTTTATTAAGCACTTCTTCTGTAATTAGGCATTATGGTAGCTTCCAGGCGTTTTATAGTTTGCATTTTATATTTAGGTCTGTGATCCATTTTGAGTTTATTTTTTATGAAGAATGTAAAGTCTGTGTCTAGATTCATTTTTTTGCATGTGGATACCTCATTGTTCTAGTACCATTTGTTGAAAAGATTATCATTGCTGCACTGTAATGCCTTTGCTCCTTGGTCAAAGTTGCCTATATTTATATTGGTCTATTTCTGGGCTCTGTATTCTGTTCCATTCATCTGTCTCTTTTCTCACCAATATCAGTGTCTTGGTTACTACAGATATATACTAAGTCTTGAAGTGGGGTAGTGTCAGTCCTCTGACTTTGTTTTTCTTCTTCAGTATTGTGTTGGTTATTCTGGGTCTTTTGCTTCTCCATATAAACTTCAGAACCAGTTTGTCAACACACAAAATAACATAAAATAACTTGCTGGGATTGGGATTGGGATTATATTGAATCTATAGATCAAGTTGGGAAGAACTGACATCTTGACACTACTGAATCTTCTTCCCTATCTTTTCATCTTTGCATGAAAATTTGCTAAAATATTTGTTCAATAAAAGAATAAATTGAACTCCTCCATACCACAGCCATATCTCAAAAGTTTATCTTCCTTCCACAGTTTAACACTGGCCAAATAACCAGCTGGCTAATGAGGTTAAACAAAGTTCTACCACTGAGAGTCTGCATCTTTGCATCAGGCCTGTCTGAGGGTGAAGGATGTATAGATTAGAAGTATTTAGCAGAAAGTGTGAGAAAGAACATAATTACAGTGTAGCTGAACTTACCTCAGGTTCAAAATCTATATGATTACATACACTCCAGAAGAGTCAGGGGAGCTTCTCATTCTCAACAAAACATTGTTTACCAACTAAGAATTTTTTCTGTGAAAGGCTATATTATTGACTCCTACTCAAAAATATTAATTGCAGAAAACAAAATGGCATCCTCCCATAAAAGGAAACACACCAACAGAAGAGATAATAGAACCATAACTAAATAATCATTACTATTGGCATTTTTAAGGAAGCCCTGAGGATGAATGCCTATAATAACTGACCAACCTTCTTGTGTATGTCAGGAATAACACCTGATTTAGTTGAGATATTGACTGTCCTTTGATGGAAATGCTAATCATTTTTGTGACATAACTTATTCAACAACTGCATACTTATAGTTTCTTAAGTGGAAGTTCACTTCTCCAAGGGCAAGAGATTTGCAATCTGATATTTTGTAAATTTTTAGCTGAGCTGTCTGTGAGGCAACTTGCCAACATCTCATTATATAATGTATTTTTAAAGAAATATAAAGGTACTTTATATGGTACTTTTTGTTTCTGCTAGAATGCTGAGAGGTTTGGTTCAGCAGAATACAAATCATTACAAATACCCTTTCCCAGAAATTCAAGACATCAATCAAAACAAATGTAACAAAAATGAAAACAACTGGAGGGTGAATAAAGAAAAATATGATGGAGTTGAAAACATAATGCATTTATTGATTGGAAAAAAATACTTATTAAGATACAAAAAAATTAAGCATAAAGATTCTGGTTATTATTATTATTAAAGATTTCAGATATTGTTCAAATACAAATAAAGAATGAGTGGTCACTTAGATAATTCAAGTAAAAGTATTGCCTTTTGCCTGAAGTTTCCTGATTAATTACAAAACCTTCCTTTTCACCTTAACTGTAGAGATCGTTATATGATAGTCATGTAAGGAATTTAATTTTCAAGTGAAATCAAAAATCCCTTAAATGTCAAGATAATTCAAGATTTTGGACAGAAATATGGACATATTGAATTCAACACTGATAGTTAATTAAGACTAAAAGTGCTTGATTAGCCATGATAAACCTTATATTATGCATTCAAAATTAGTTCATAAAACAGCAGATACATTTCTGCATTCTAAAACTTGTGAGATCTTTAAGAAACTGAAACGACACTAGTGTTATTTATTAAATCTTCAAAACACCCAAGAAACTGTTTTGTAAATCTTTTTAAAAAATCTTCAGCAAGAAATTTTTTTTTAAACATCCTTATTGGAGTATAATTGCTTTACAATGGTGTGTTAGTTTCTGCTTTATAACAAAGTGAATCAGTTGTACATATACATATGTCCCCATATCTCTTCCTTCTTGCATCTCCCTCCTTCCCACCCTCCCTATCCCACCCCTCTAGGTGGTCACAAAGCACCGAGCTGATCTCCCTGTGCTATGCGGCTGCTTCCCACTAGCTATCTATTTTACGTTTGGTAGTGTATATATGTCCATGCCACTCTCTCACTTTTTCCCAGCTTACCCTTGCCCCTCCCCATATCCTCAAGTCAATTTTCTAGTAGGTCTGTGTCTTTATTCCCGTCTTGCCCCTAGGTTCTTCATGACCATTTTTTTTTCTTTTTTTTTTAGATTCTATATATACGTGTTAGCATACGGTATTTGTTTTTCTCTTTCTGACTTACTTGACTCTGTATGACAGACTCAAGGTCCATCCACCTCACTACAAATAACTCCATTTCATTTCTTTTTATGGCTGAGTAATATTCCATTGTATATATGTGCCACATCTTCTTTATCCATTCATCTGTTGATGGACACTTAGGTTGCTTCCATGTCCTGGCTATTGTAAATAGAGCTTTCAGCAAGAGATTTTGAACAAAAGCCAAAATATTTCTTTTGGGCTTTCCTGGTGGCGCAGTGGTTGAGAATCTGCCTGCCAGTGCAGGGGACACAGGTTCGAGCCCTGGTCTGGGAAGATCCCACATACCGCGGAGCAACTGGGCCCGTGAGCCACAACTACTGAGCCTGAGCGTCTGGAGCCTGTGCTCCGCAACAAGAGAGGCCGCGATAGTGAGAGGCCCGCGCACCGCGATGAAGAGTGGCCCCCGCTTGCCACAACTAGAGAAAGCCCTTGCACAGAAACGAAGACCCAACACAGCCATAAATAAATAAATAAATTAAAAAAAAAAATCTTAAAAAAAAAAAAAAAAAATATTTCTTTTAACCTCATAAAGAAAGTAAATAATTCTGGCACGAGTGCAAAGAGCTGCAAGATTCCTGCCAATATACAGCTGTAGCTGCTTTGTTCTTTTATTTTATTTTTAAGTCAGTGAGCAGGCCATGATGGGTGAAAAATTAATCTCAGGTTTATATTTCTATTGTTTAATTTATCTTCTTTTCATTTCTCCACTGTATAAAACAAATTGGTAAGGAGGTTCTACCAATTACTGAACTTCAAAAATATTATCTCTATGCAGATCCCTTTCAAATACCTGTTCCCTCCCCCAGCTTGTCTCCAAATTCTGGTCTCATTTACTCAAGTGTCACTAGATATCACAACCTGGATGTCTAATGGGAAACTAAAACCTAGCACATTCAAAAGTAAATTCTTTGTCAACTCACTTTCCCACCAAAACGCTACCTCCCCTTTGCCAAATGGAAGCATCTTCCACTCCCATGGGCAAGCCAAAAGATAAGGACTCATCTCTGAACTCTTTCCTTTTGCTCACCTCCTACTTCTAATCAGTGTTAATTTCTCACTGGTCCATACTTGAAGCCAAGGACCACATATTTTGGCTCTATTAAATCTCTAGGATCTAGCCCAGTGTACATGATAGACACAAATATTTTAAAACAAAGTTGCCTATATAACTGCTTCTACTACTACTACTGCTAAGTAAATTGCTGATTTTACCTACCTATATTGCAAATTGTATTGGCAGCTGCACTGCATTAGAGAAGTCATTAGGTCTTGGAAGAGAAATGGTATCATTTTGTTCCTCCCAATTGGATAAATGCATGGAATTATCCTCAAGTCAGGGTTAACTGTTTAACAGTGATTCTTGTGCTTTAAGTGTTCTAAATGATGGCAGCTTCATAGCCATTCATAACTGTGGTGATTTTTCTTTAGTTATCAGCTTTCTCTGCGACATGTTAACCTTCTGTGGCATTACACATACACACACATACTCACACACAAGTGCACACACATATATTTATTAATCACACCTTCCATGCAAAGTATTTAATCCTTAATAAGAATACAAATATATGTATAAGGTATGTTCTGTTCCCTAACTTCTAATCTAGTTCGGGGTAATTAGAAATTAGCACAGATGTCTTGTGTACAGTTTTCAAATAATTCTCACAATTGACATATGCTGGAATAACTTGCCCAAAATGGACTAGCTATATGAGTGAGTTCTGACTTTATCCACACTTTTGTCTCTCAATCTCATTGCCTTTTGATAATACAAAAATCTAAAATACTGTGACCATATGTATAGATTTCCCAGGATAGTTTCATAGTCAGATATTTTGCTCTACTTATTATCTTCATAAGCCATCAAGACCTATCAGAAATAGCTGATTTGGGGCTTCCCTGGTGGCACAGTGATTAAGAATCTGACTGCCAATGCGGGGGACACGGGTTTGACCACTGGTCTGGGAAGATCCCACGTGCCACGGAGCAACTAAGCCCATGCACCACAACTACAGAGCCTGCGCTCTGGAGCCCATGAGCCACAACTACTGAGCCCATGTGCTACGACTACTGAAGCCCGTGTGCCTAGACCCCGTGCTCCGCAACAAGAGAAGCCACCACAATGAGAAGCCCGCACAGTGCAACGAAGAGTAGCCCTCGCTCGCCACAACTAGAGAAAGCCCGTGCACAGCAACAAAAACCCAACGTAGCCAAAAAGAAAGAAAGGAAGAAAGGAAAGAAAGAAAGGAAGAAAGGAAAGAAAGAAAGGAAGAAAGGAAAGAAAGAAAGAAATAGCAGATTTTGGCAAAGAAACCATTTCTCCAAAATACTTTTTTTCTCAACCTCTTAAATTGTCTTCAAATGTTTAATAATCAAATGTCCCTATATTCATTTGGAAGTGGCCTTGCATTTGGAAGACAAGCAAGAACATAATAATAAGGTATCAGTGAGTCAAACAGCTGCTCCAAGACTTTAGACAAGGGATAGGACCTCACAGAAGGATATTGTCAGAGGACAGTTTTTCTTACAAAGATGATCTTGATCTAGGTCTTGATAATAGGAGAGGTTTTAGTTTTCTCATCCATAAACTGAGGTTAATAGTAGTAGCTACATTATTGGTTCATGTGAAGATTACTTGAGTTAATGCTTAAGCTTCTAGAACAAAGCCTGGCTTACAAAATGAGAGGTAATAGAGTGTGGATATCTTAACTACTAAGCTAAAAACTTATAATTGAGTTTTTTTATTTCTGTAACATAGTATAATGTGTACCACATACAATAGATACTCAATAGTTATTTGTTGAAGTGATGGTGTATCACTGATAAATTTTGAAGCAGAGAGTACAAGTAAGTTAAATTTTCTAAAGATAAATTTAATTTTACATTATTCACTAGGTTTCAGATATTTGGATACATGTTCATTAAAATAACAAGCGCACAGGCAAGAGTTCCTCTTGGTAGCAGGGATCAAAGGCAGATCCATTGAGACTGCACTGATTCTTGTGCTTAATTAGACTCAAAGCTTCTGAAGTTTGAAAACTTGCCTCTACTTCTATTTGCATCTGGGCCTTGTATAGGGACTTTCCCATATTAGGTACCCAATCAGTATTTGCTGATTGATAAGACTTGGGTTTGATACAAAGAAGTCATTACTTACATTAAGAGAGCATAAAATTATTTTCAGAAGTTATAGATCCCTCTTTTATGTTTCAGTTTTTTAATAATCCACATCTTTGTTCTGTAATTTCATATAAATGGAGAGATATTCACTCTTGCCTTACTGGCAATTTAATTAATCTTTGATAAAAATTTGAATAAAAAGGGTATAGCCCAAGACCTTGTTGTCACTATAAATCTGAAACCTTGATGCTGTGAGGACATAAGGATGCAGGAGTTAGGGAGTTTCACCAATAACTGTTCTGGTCATGGAACACTGAAAAGGAGCCTGAAGAACAGTGTTCTTCAACCAAAGAAAGCACTTAGGATTAAACATTATGATGACATTTTCTTTCAGAACAATTCAGCAATGGAAACTTACTCACTGCCTGTGGAAGAAACCAAAAGTTCAACACACGACATTTAAGGTCCTATAATTTGACGATATTTTCTCCCCACTTATCTTTCTTAAATGCTCCCATGAGCATAGGCCCTGGCCATATTAAATACCTGAGTTCCCTGAATTTGACATATACTTTCCTACTTTATGCTTTTACTATTGCTACATCCTCCTGCTTGCTTGGCTCTGTGAGCCAAATGTACACCAGTGATTTACTTTTAGTAATAGCTCAATAAATTTATTCAACAGATGTTAAATTGAGCATCTTCAATGTGTAAGACATCACATCAGGTAATATGGGACATTGAAAAATACAATCTTCTACTGAGGTATTTATAACCTAGAAATTCCCTCACTGAATATACGTCTTTGATTTAACAGTACTTATGTTGCTGCTGCGAAATGTCTCAATTTGGTAGCTACTTCACAAATATGTATGGAATTAATGAATGAATAATTAAAAATTACCATCCAGCTACCTTTATATGATTATTTTATTTTATACTCTTCAAAAGAAAATGAAACAAATTTCTCGGTCTTTGAACAGCATTCAATAAAAAACAAGTTCTATTAAATTGCACAAACATTCAAAGACATCCTCTTACATGTGTTTCAAAAATAAATACTTATTGAATTGTTTGAATTGAAGCACATTAAAAAATGATTCTCTTATGCTGTTTCTAGAAATAAGGGCCTAAATTATCTGGGTAGAAATCAGTCATGAGTTTAAGTACTCATGAAATGACAAGAGTCAGTGACTCTTCCTTGTTATTTAAAATAAAATGTCAGCGGTTACATCTTGTTATTTCAGAAGGTCTGTGCCTTCCTTGTGGTATCTCTCTTAACCTGAACAGCAGCTAATAGGAGTTACAAGATCATCAGCCTCATTCTGCAATCATGGATGGGTCACTTGTCAGAAAACAGTATGAAATTCTATGTACCTTTAGATTGGTGAGGTAGAACAAAGGTCTGCTCTTTTATATGCAGGACATACAGAAAGATCTGTGCAGTAAGGAGCAGTCACTCACATCATGGGCCTTTGCAGTTGCTTTAGGGAGAAGGACTTAGAGTGGAGCCTCAATAGCAGAGTGGCAGCAGCAATGAAGTCTTGTTATTAGACATGGCCATTTCCACAGAGGAATAAAGCCACACAAAGGGGAGATTAGGGTCCAGGAAGTCTTTAATAAAACTCCCAGTGTAAATTGAGTGAGTGGTTTCAACCTGCCACCTTTTCTTCACAGGTCTTGTCCTTTGGTGCATGTGTGGGAAAGCAAAAGTTCTATCTTGCTGGCATGGGAATTTTTTCTGCTGTCAAAGACTTATTAAATCCTACTTTGGATTTTTAGATATGATTCACAGGGAAGGTATCACAGAGCATGTTTCTTTGTAGTGGTCCAGCTATCTCAGATCAGTTTGACTTCAGTTAGGCAACAGGAGAGGTTAATAGAACGTTCAATCATGTCATTATAGTCCAACAAGAGAATCTTATTTAAAAATAGGAAAACTTCCAGGTATTTGTCAAAGCAATATATCAAGATGCCTTGTTCATTATGATAAATCAGAAGTAAAGTAAATCAGATGTAGACAGAGAGGATATTCAATTCTCACCCAGACCAAATGCCACAACAAGGTATAGTGCAGACATAATTTTAAGAGGTAGGTTATTAAGTGTTGCATATCTTTTGATTTGGAGAGTGCACTGGCTAAAGATGTGGCCTAATGAATTCAGAACACATTTGCATGTTCTCTGCGAGTAGTGGAAATATTCCAACCTTCACTTAACACATTAACTGCAATAGTTCTTGAACTTTAGTATGCCTACAAATTACCTAGGAAGCTTGATTAAAATGCAGATACCTGGACTATTCCCTTAGAGACTCTAATTATTCTTGGGAGTTGTCAGAAATCTGCTTTATTAACAAGCACACCAAATACTGTTAATGTAGGTGGTCCCTAGACCATATTTTGGAAAACACTGACAGTGTTTTGAAAGATATGTTAATCACTGAGTGTACAAAATATCATTTCTTATGATTTAGAGCAAGAACAGATTCTAAGTATCTTTTAAAAAAATTAAACAGTAGAAAATAAAGTATTTAAATCTGCCTGGAATAGAATTCAGACCCGGCTCTGTTACCAGCTGTGTGTCTTTGGGCAATCGCCATGATCCTCAGAACTCGTTCTATTTGGCAAGCTCTAATGAGATAATATGTAGATTGGGAATTTGTAAAGTTTTTAGCACATTTACATGTTATTGCTCCTTAATTGTTCCCATGTGTCTGAAGTTACCTTGTTACCTTCAGTTTTCTTATTCATCCACCTGGCTCTGTTCAGTTCCTTCCAACATGTACCATAATGTAAATCATTGACCACAGAGGGTTTATTAGTTCCACTCCCCACTGTCCTTCCCTAAGTCTTACTAAAACTCACCAGCTATGTTTTACTTTTCATTTAATATTCATCTGATATTTTGTGCAGCAATTCTTTGCCACAACTAGCACTAGATTCTGAGGATTCAAAGTAGAATAAATTATGGAGTTGAATAATAAACTGATTCTTTTTTTATTTAGTATCATTGATTTAAAATATTATATTAGTTTCAGGTGTACAACATAATGATTCAATATTTTTTATAGATTACATTCCATTTAAAGTTATTATAAAGTATTGGCTATATTCCCTGTGCTGTACAATACTCTTGTATCTTATTTTATACATAACAGTGTGTACCTCTTATCCCCTACCCCATCTGTCTTCTCAATGGTAACCATCGGTTTGTCCTCTATATTTGTGGGTCTGTTTCTGTATGGTTATATTCACTTGTTTATCTTTTAGATTCTACACGTAAATGATAACATAGAGTATTTATTTTTCTCTGACTTATTTCACTAAGCATAATACCCTCCAGGTCCATCAGTGTTTTTCCAAATGACAAAATTTCATTTTTTTAATGGCTGAGTAATATGTATTATATAATATATATATTATATTATATATAATTATATTATATTATATTATACATGTATATTATATGTATATAATATCATATCATTTGCAAATATTTTCTCCCATTTTGTAGGAAATCTTTTCTTTTGTTGAATTTTTACTCTGCAGTGAAAAAGCTTTTAAGTTTAATTAGGCCCAATTTGTTTATTTTTGCTTTTATTTCTTTTGCCTTGAGAGACTTATCCAAGAAAACACTGCTACAATTTATGTTAAAGAGTATTTCACCTCTGATCTTCTAGGAATTTTATGGTTTCAGGTCCTACTTTAGGTCTTTAAACCATTTCGAGTTTATTTCTGCATATAGTGTGAGGGAATGTTCTAATTTCATTGTTTTAAATGTGACTGTTCCATTTTCCCAGCACCACTTGTTGAAAAGACTGTCTTTTCTTCATTGTTTATTCTTGCCTCCTTTGTAGTAGATTAATTGAACATAAATGTGTGGCCTTATTTCTGGACTCTCTATTCTGTTCCATTAATCTATTTGCCTGTTTTTGTTCCAGTACCACACAGTTTTGATTATTGCAGCATTGCCATATAGTCTGAATACAGGGAATGTGAAACCTCCAGCTTTATTCTGTTTTTATTAATCAAGATTGCTTTCACAGTCTTTTGTGATTCCATATCAATTTTAGGATTATTTTTTCTACATCTGTGAAAAATGTCCTGGGTATTTTGATAGGATTGCATTAAACCTGTTGATTGCTTTGGGTAGTGTGGACATTTTAACAATGTTAATTCTTCCAATCCATAAACATGGGATATATTTCCATTTCTTTGTATCATCTTCAATTTCCTTCAACAATGTTTTATAGTTTTCAGAGTATAGGTCTTTCACCTCCTTGGTTAAGTATATTCCAAGGTATTTTATTCTTTCTGATGTGATTTTAAACAAGACTGTCTTCCTGCTTTCTCTTTCTGAAAGTTCATTATTGGTGTACAGAAAAGCAACAGATTTTTGTATGTTAATTTTGTATCCTTCAATTTTACTGAATTCATTTATTAGTTCTAATAGTTTTTTGGTGGAGACTTTAGGGTTTTATATATAGGGTATCAGGTCATCTGCTAATAGTGACAGTATTACTCTTCCTTTCCAATTTGGATGCCTTTTATTTTTCTTGTCTGATTGCTCTGGATAGGACTTCCAAAACTATGTTAAATAGAAATGGTGAAAGTGAAAATCCCTGTCTTCTTCCTGATTTTAGAGGAAAACCTTTAGTTTTTCACCATTGAGTATGATGTTAGCTGTGGCTTTGTCATAAATGGCCTTTATTATGTTGAGATATGTTCCCTCTACACCAACTTTGATGAAAGCTTTTATCACAAATGGATGTTGAATTTTGTCAAATACTTTTTCAGAGTTATCAAGAGGATCATGTGATTTTTATCCATTGTTTTGTTAATATGGTATGTCATATTGATTGTTTTGTAGATATTGAACCATCCCTACATCCCTGGAATTAATTCCACTTGATCATGATGTATGATCCTTTTTATATGTTTTTGAATTTGATTTGCTAATATTTTGTTGAGGATTTTTGCATCTATATTCATCAGAGATATTGGCCTATAATTTTCTTTTTTTTCTGTAGTGCCTGTGTCTGGTTTTGGTATCAAAATAATTGTGGCTTCATAGAGTGAATTTGGGGTGTTCCCTACTCTTCAATTATTTGGAATAGTTTGAGAAGGATAGGTATTAAGTCTTCATTGTACATTTTGTAGAATTCCTCTATGAAGCCATTTAGTCCTGGACTTTTGCTTGCTGGGAGATTTTTGTATACTGATTCAATTTCACTATTGTGATTGATCTGTTCAGATTATCTATTTCTTCCTAATTCGGTCTTGGAAGATTGTATGTTTCTAGGAATTTATCCTTTTTTCTAGGATGTCCATTTTTTGCCACAGTATGCCTTATTATTTTTGGTATCTCTGTGATAACAGTTGTAATATTTCATCTTTCATTTCTTATTCTGCTTATTTGTGTCCTTTCTTTTTTTTCATAATAAGCCTGGCTAAAGGTTTATCAATTTTATTTTCTTTTCAAAAACTAGCTCTTAGTTTCTTTGATCGTTTCTATTTTTTTTTTTGGTCTAAATTTTATTTATCTCCTTTCTGATGTTTATTATATCCTTCCTTCTACCAACTTTGGGCTCTGCTTGTTCTTTTTCTAATTCCTTTAGATGATAGGTTAGGTTGTTTATTGTAGATTTTTTTTGTTTCTTGAGGTAGGCCTGTGTTGCTACAAACTTCCCTCTTAGAACTGCTTTTGCTGCATCCCATACATTTTGGAAAGTTGTGTTTTCGTTTTTATTTGACTCAAGGTATTTTCTGATTTCTTCTTTGATTTCTTCATTGAACCATTGGATTTTTAGTAACATGTTGTTTAGGCTTCACACGTTTGTGTTTTTCACATTTTTCCTCCTGTAATTGATTTCTAGTTTCATACCATTGTGGTTGGAAAAGATGCTTGATATAATTCCTATCCTCCTAAATTTCTTGAGACTTGTGTTGTGGTCTAGAATGTGATCTATCTTGGAGAGCGTTTCATCTGCAGTTGAAAAGAATGTGTATTCTGCTGGTTTTGGATGGAATGTCCTATAGATATCTATTAATTCCTACTGGTCTGATATGTCTTTTAAAACAACTGTTTCCTTATTGTTTTTCTGTCTGGATAATATGTCCTTTGATGTAAGTGAGGTATTAGAGTACCCTATTATTTTTGTATTATTGTCAATTTCTCCCTTTATCTATTAATATTTGATTCATATATTTAAGTGCTCCTGTATTAGGTACATACATGTTAACAAATGTTATACCCTGTTTTTGTATGATCCCTTTATCATTACATAATGCCCTTCTTTGCCTTTTGTGTTTTGTAACTTTGGTTTAAAGTCTACTTTGTTTGATATGAGTACTGCTAACCCAACTTTTTTTCATTTCCATTTTCATAGAATATCTTTTTCCATCCCCTTACTTTCAGTCCGTGTGTGTCTTTAGCTCTGAAGTAAATCTTTTGTAGGCAGCACTTTTTTGTTGTTGTTTTTTGTTTTGACAGAGACATCAATGATTTTTTGGAGAGAGGGATCTTACAAGTCTAAAACAAAGGGTTCTGGAGCAACACCCGACAGTGTACAGCAGGCAGCAGGCAGGACATTGTTTTGTTTTTTTATCCAATCAGCCACCCTATGCCTTTTGAGTGGAGCGTTTAGTTTGTTGACATTCAGTGTGATTATCGCTGAGTGTGTACTTATTGCCTTTGCTTATTTGGTTTCAGTTTGTCCTTGTAGTTATTCTCTGTTCTTTTTTTAGTTTCTTCCTCTGTGGTTTGATGACTATCTTTAGTGTTATACTTTGGTTCCTTTCTCTCTGTTTTTTGTTTATCTATTGTATGTTTTTGATTTGCAGTTACCATGGAGTTCACATATGTTGACCTGTAACTATATCTACTTGTTTTAAACTGGTAGTCATTTAAGTTCAAACACATTCTGAAAGAGGTACAGTTTTTACTCTCCTCCCCCATGCTTTATGTTTTCAATGTTATATTTTACATTATCATGTCTATCCCTTAAGTGTTTATTGTGGTTATATTGATTTTACATTTATTGTCTTTTAATCTTCATACTAATTTATTTAAATTGTTGATCCACAGCCTTTATTATATATTTGCCTTTACTAGTGGTATTTTACCTTTCCTCTAAATTCTTCTTGTTGTAGCCTTTTCTTTTCCAACTAAAGGTGACCTTTTATCACTTCTTGTAAGATCAGTTTAGTGTTGATGAACTCTTTTAGTTTTTGCTTGTCTGAGAAGTTATCTTTCTCACCTTTAATTCTGAATGATAACCTTACGGGTTAGAGAATCCTAGGTTTTAGGTTTTTCATTTCAGCACTTTAAATATATCATGACACTCCCTTCTGGCTTGCAAAATTTCTGCAGAAAAAATCAGCTGAAGCTTTATGGGAATTCACTTGTAAGTGACTCTTTGTTTTTCTCTTGCTGCCTTTAAAATTCTCTCTTTATCTTTAATTTTTGCCATTTTAACTATGAGTATTTTTGGGTTCATCTTGTTTGGGACTCTCTGTGATTCCTGCACCTAGAAATCTGTTTCTTTCTTCAGCTTCAGGAAATTTTCAGTCATAATTTTATCCAATACATTTTCTACCCCTTTCTCTCTTCTCCTCCTGGGATCCCTATAACACATGTTAGTGCACTTGATGTTGTCCCCAAGGTCCTTTAAGCTGTCCTCATTTTTTTAAAGTTTGTTTTTCTTTTGCTCTTCTGATTAGGTGATTTCCATAATCCTATTTTTCAGATCACTTATGCATTCTTCTGTATCACTTATTCTGCTGTTAGTTCCTTCTAGTGTATTTTTCAGTTCTGTTATATTTTTCTGATCTATTTGGTTTTTATATTTTCTAGTTCTTATTAAAATTCTCACTGTGTTCATCTATTCTTTCCCCAAGTTCAGTTAGCATTCTTATTACTACTTGTTTGAACTCTGTAACTGGTAAATTATTTATTTCTATTTCATTAGGGTTTTTTTTTCTTTTTTTGTTCTTTCATTTGAAACAGTCTTCTCATTTTGTTTAACTTTCTCTGTCTCTACGATATTAGGTATAACAGTTACCTTCCCCAGTCTTGAAGGGTTATCCTAGTGTGGGAGCATTCCTATGCAGTCTGCATGTATCCAGTGACTTTGGTGGGAGAGCTAGATCTGAAGTGAGCATGGGTCATGTCTTCCCTTGGAGTGTGCTGGCAACTACCACCTTGGAGGGAGGTAGGACTGAAGATGGAGTGGCTAGGACCAGAGCCAGGTTTAAGCCAGGGCTTCTCCTGTGCTCAGTGGCAATCAGCCCCCTATCAAGGGCAGGGATGGTGCCCAAGGTGCTGGAGCAGAAGCCCTAAAATTTGTATCTGAGCTGGTTTTGTTCTAATTGTGTAAAGTCTCCTTGGCAATGGCAGCTTTCACCCTATTGGAGAGCAGCACCAGTGCAAGAGAGGCTGGATCCAGTGCCTGGTATGGGCTGAGGTGCGTGCTGGGATGATCACAGGAAACTGGTCAGAATCCCAGGCAATTTTCAATCTACAGCCTCTGCACCACTCCTGGGAGTAAGCAAACATCTGCATGCACTCTTCACAAGAAAAGTCTTGGTTTCTCATAGCCCTCTGGTAAGTCTCACAGGTTTTCAAACCAGCTAAGGGGACTCATCTTACCAGGGTCTGACTCCAGGGCTGGGGTGCCTCATATGTGACTTGATCCCCAGGGAGGATCCTCAAGCCTGTGATATCCTCATCCCTCTTCTGTGTCCCCTGCTAGGTGCTTGGACCCTGACCCAATCACTTCCTTTCCCTTCCTACCTGATTGCATGTGGATCTTTCTTTAAAGTTTTGGTTGTAGAAGAGACTTTCTTGCCAGTCTCCAGGTTGTTTTCAGCAAGAGTTGCTCCATGTGTAGATGTATTTTGAAGTGTTCATGGTGGAAGGTCAGCCCAGCATCCTCCTGCCCTGTCATCTTGATCTCCCTCATAAACTGATTCTTATTAGTACACTGATGAGAAAGAGGTTGAGTGGAATCCCACATGTATATGTTTGAGTTTTAAATCTTGCTTGACAAAGCAGCCCCTCCCTTATTCATTGACTGAATCAATGATTTTTGGAACTGCAAATAATGAAGAAATCATATTGCATTATTTGCTTATTATTACTATTTCTATTTTCCATTAGCATCTCAATTTTGTAATTTCAAGCAAAATAATTATGTAGTATTGGTACCATGTCAGTTCCATTGGGGAGATAGTTTAGAATCAGCAGGAACTTTCTGCATTTTCTTGAATTTCAAGAGATATCTAACCACACATACACATACTCCTGAAATGTGGGACAAAATATCTGTAGGACTCTCTGTTTATTTATCATATAAAAATGATGGTTTCCTGAAACTATCCCAACAAAAAGCATGACTACATCAGTTATAATCTTGCATGACATCATGGGCTGGCAAGAAATATGTGCTATAAATATCACAAACAGGGTTCCATTATTTTTTAGTCCTTCTGCAGGCATTACATCATTTTAGAAATAAGCAAGTAATTAATTTAATCATAAATCCAATTATCTAAACATATGAGCATTCAGTTTTCTGTAAAATGCAAGGTGTGCTGTCAGCACGCAATAAATACCCATATCTTCAGAAAGCCTTCAGATATTTTTCCTTCAGCAGCCTCCAAGTCATTAATTTCACAGTCTGATAATTTTATATTTATTGAAATGTTTTCAAATGTATTTATTATATTGCTTTTCTTTTTACATATACTTCACACATAATCAAGTGGCAGGCTGCTTCAGCAGCTAAGGCAGTTGCAATCTGAAAACCATCACATTCTACCTGTTAGATGAGCAGTGTATGACTCTATTCTGGAAAAGAAGGATAATGTTTATAATCATTTTCAGAAAATGTGGTGTTTTTCTTGGCTGTGTACTGTTATTCCTTGGCTTAGAACAGCATGTTCTTCAAATTTTTTTACATCTGTAAGCTGCTAAAACACTGTTAAAAACTATTAGACTGAGACAATAATAATTTGATAATAGAGTTTAAAGAAGTCAATATGAGGCTGGAGAAGACCATCTAAAGTATGCAATTATATAGCTATGTTTAAATTGTTTTTAATAATCTGAAAATTAACTGGAGCTGTAAAATATTGATATACAAATGCTTAATGTGTAGTATATACAGTACCTCCTTTCTAAAGGATAAGAATTTTTAAATATATAATATTCCTTTTTTAAAAGATTCCCATTTTTTAAATTCAAAACTGATTTTGGGACTTCCCTGGTGTTCCAGTGGTTAAGACTCCGTGCTTCTACTGCAGGGGGCATGGGTTCAATCCCTGGTCAGGGAACTAAGATATTTTGTATGCTGCGTGGCGCAGCCAAAAAAAAAAAAAAAAAAACTAATTTTATTTCTGGAAAATTTTAGTAAATTTCACTTTAATGTTTTGACTTCTGTTATGTACAGATGTCAAAGGGCTTTTACTTACACACATGTATCCATATGCATACATAATTTACTCCTCACAAAAATCTTCTGAAGAATGGGCTTGGATTTCCATTCTACAGACTGGGTGACTGACACCTCAGGAAAATGAAGTGATGTGTGCCGCAAAGGCAGAATTTCAGATTGAGTCGAGGATAAAATGTCCCCTGGTTTTGTAGAGTAAGAGCTATTGATGTCTTTTCACCTAGGATCATCTGTGCTCAACACCAGCAAACTTCCTCTATTTTCTGGAAACTGAACTCTATAGCAAATGTTCTTTAGAACCAGAGCAGAGTGATGAGTATCATAAATAAAATTTTAGGTTAAATATTTTTTGACATGGCCTTTCATGAGCTGTGTTGAGGATAAATCAGAATAGATTCCTGATATCCCCCCAAATCATTTTTCTTTCTGAAAGAGACGTGACAATTTGCTAATACATATTAGTATTTTCTCAATATTTCTAAAATTTTGTTCTCTCTCAATGTAAATGTTTGTATAGACATCGGTTCAATGAAATATTAGATTTATTGATATTGATGGAACAAACTTTGATTATACAGCAGCACTAAATACTTTGTGAATAATTGTTAGTGGCTAAATGTTTGCTAATGTACTGTTGAAGCTTTTTTGAATAATTATATGGTTATCTCATGACAGAACAAAACAGGGCAAGAACTAGATTATGTCTGTCCAGGAGAAAAATGTATACATAGATATGGACCAAATTTCTCAAAGGAGAACCATAACATCATCTAAAGTAAAGAGAGAAAAGTTGGAGAAAGAAAAGCATGGAAAGACAGAAGAGAGAATGCAGGAAGGGAATAAAGATTGTCACCCTGTGTTGCCTTATTATATTTTTGTTGTTGTAGTTGTTTAAATACATGAGTAAGAGATTTAGTAAACGATGTTGGAGAAAAGAAGTTAAGTTCTTTGGAAATTAGTATAGTTGCAATACATGTTAGACAAACACCAGTCACTGGACACCTATAGAGATGTGATGGGTTTTGGGGGGAAGCATCTGCACTGCCTGGTGTAAGGCCTAGGCTGAGAGTAGGAGAAACTAGCCAGCACAGCATGGCCTGGGGACAGGAAAGCATCCCCGGGTTCCAGGAGCTGGCCATTCTGTTCTTCTGGTTATTGAGAAGGAAAATGTTTACTCTTTTAACTGGCACATCTTTGTCCGACTTGTTTTCTTCCTATGCCACTTCACTTGCTGCAACACTTTCAGGCCCATGGGGGCTGGGATCTGTCTGTGG
The DNA here is from genome assembly GCF_965194805.1 of Balaenoptera borealis. Taxonomy (NCBI): domain Eukaryota; kingdom Metazoa; phylum Chordata; class Mammalia; order Artiodactyla; family Balaenopteridae; genus Balaenoptera; species Balaenoptera borealis. The sequence goes on from NC_138870.1 coordinate 34,014,360, forward strand.
ATTACTGAGTGGCAGGTCCTAAAGGGACAATTAAGAAGAGCCATTTCTTCCACACTAGGAAGCATGGGCACAGCCTTGCTGCCTCTCTCCTCTACTGCACTGCTGAGAGGATAGGATCAGGAGTCACAGTGATGGGATAACTGGTGACACAAGAAAACAAATTAGCAGCAGAAAACAAATGGGTGCACAACATGCGAGAGATGCTTTTATACTGAAACAGCAAGAAACCCATTAAATAAAATAAAATACGTGCTGTCAGAATGAGGACTCACTATCCTATTGAAATATGCAATATTTTGGAGTGAAGGAAAAGATAGTGTGGCTCAAAATAATGAAAAACGTTTCCTTCTGACTAGAGTGAGCATATTCAAATCAGAAGACAGAGACTTCCAACAACACTCAATAAAGTGCATATTAAAAATGCTTTAAAATATTTCTACTTAGAATATTCCTCTTCTAGAGTGTATTTATATGCAGCAATAATCCCTATCAAAGACCAGAGCCCCAGTAAGAGATACTCCTTATTACCTATTGTCAGCATCCTATCTTTATTCTAAGGAACTAAAGTTCAATTTTTTTGTGGCAAGTGTTTTGGAATACAGTTATGGAATGGTCCAGTCAATTCTTCATTTATTCAATAAATATATATCAAATGGCTTCTATGTGCCAGGCATTAGAGGCATAACAATAAACAATGACATGTTGTTTTCTCCTGTAGCCTGATGGGCCTAAGATCTTGTAGAACAATAGTTAATATTTATCGAATATTTTCACAGTAAACATTTCACATTGCACAATCTTATGCAATGCTTGTAATAGTCCTATGAAATAGACATTTTTTCATACTTTGTGCATGAGGAAAATTAGAGTCAGAGCTTGAGTGATTTGCCCAAAGTTACAAGCTAAATAATGGTTGAGCCAAACTTCAGACAAGATCTGGCTGACTTCCCCTGATCTCTTTTTACTATGCCTTACCTCACTTTCCCATATACTGTGGGTGTTGTCTAAGAAGGAAATGTAAAATAATATCCTTGACCTAGAAACTCCTTCTGTACCTTATTTACAATTTCCTGAAATCACTTGCTCTCTGTAGACACAGCCAACCTTCCTTTAGACCTGCCCTCTTTCTTTCCCAGATTCCCTGTAGACTCAATGAGGTAAACAGACCAAAATCTCACTCACACAATTCGTCAAAACTAATAATCTGAAGGATACTCTCACTGTAATTGTCCTTCATTTTTACCTGATTCTTTTTCTTTCTGGTCAGTACTGCTTCCTCTACACACAATACAAAAAAGGCAGCAACATTCCTTGCTCTTTCGTTGAATATTATTAGTATGTAGAGTTACTGTTTAGAATTACTTTAGAATTATCAATTTATAACAGTTTATTAATTGATAAATTTGAACTATTTAAAATCCAATAATTACTGCCACATGAAACCGAACATGCTTTGTAATTTGCAAAATGTTTGCAAATATATTATCTAAATTAATCTTTACAAAAATAACTGTTTGATTGACACAGCAGTTTTGGCACAATTTATGTTTGCCTTTCTACCTTCCTCCTCATTAAAGGAACTTGTCCTAATTAGTGTGCATAACTCAATGAAAGGAATTAGAAACCAATAGGTCAAGAAAATGTTGAAATGTACATTTTTTGAGACAAACTTTAGGAGACATAAACAATGTGCACAGGTTTCAATAATTTTAATTTAGGTTATATTTAAATATTAATGATAACAAAATAAAAAGCTAATATCCTTCCATAGATCATTTCATTGATTTCCCTGCCTCCTGAAGGAATTTTTTTTCATTCTTCACCTTTATTTACCTGTTTCTTTTTCTCTCTGATAGGTTCTGCTTAGTAAAAGAAATAAAATAAAATTTAAATTTAGAAGTGTAGACTTAATACAGTTTATACAGATGTGTAGTTCTCACCTTCTTACATATGTCCAAGAGAAATAAATTGGTCATAAATCAATCCTGGCATGTAAAAATTATCTGTTGAATATTTTTCCTCTTGCAAAGATATTTTAAATATCTCCTGTTGTTAAGTTGACCCATTTCTGCTATGTTTTCTCTAAGAATTCAACACAAATTTTTCTAGAAATAAATGATTTTTCACTTTAAAATAACCTATACACCAAAAGGGACAAATATGTTTTTCCTGGTCCATGTAGTACCAACTAAATATTTTTACCAGTCTCTGCAAATGTTAAGATTCTGGCAAATTAGGGGGGGTAAATATAGTCTTTAAATCCATCATATTAAAAAAAATAAGTAGTCCTTTACATGTCATTATGATGCAACAAATCAGTACAGTTTTATTTTTGCTGTTTTGGATAATATTTAAATATATTTATATATTCATCATCATAACATTACATATTTTCTTTTCAGAATTGCTTTTATGCTCTATCTTAATATTTTACATTCAATTTTATGTCATGAGGTTTTTCTATCCTATTTCTTATATATTCTTTGAAAACTTGATTCAATATCCTTTCAAATTGAAGGGCCTACTGTGTCCCAATTGAAGAAGTCTCTTTCTAATGCCCTGGAACATTAGAAAATTTGTTATACCTCCACCATAATGCCCTGCCTGTCACCACCAGGCCCATTCCCACTGTGATGTATTTTGCAATGCTTTTAATTAAAATGATTAACATGTTTTCAAGTTTAATAGCATGTAGATCCAAAAAAGTTTCATTGCACTGACTTGTGTACACATAAGTGTTCCTATTGATCTGTGAACTTCTTAAGGGTAAGCAGACTATGTCTTTCTTATAGATTCCTTTATCTGTATGCTTGGTTGCAGATGGATTTACAAAGAAGATGACGAAGCTTAAGTCATGGGACCCCTCACTTACATGGGGCTATTTCAGCGCCCTGATACCTCACCAGTATAATCATGTGGTCATAAGTTTTTGCAGAATTTATAAAAGCAAGATATTTTATTTAGAGTGCTGCATAGTTTCGTAGCTTAGTTTATATTAGTAATTTTGTCTTCTTATCTTTAAAGATGGTTCTCCAAATTTTAAAGATTTGACCACACAAAACCTAGATTCTTCCTTATAAGGAGTAATTATTTGCTTTCTGTTAAATGAATAAAAGAAAGAAATGAAGAAGGGGAAAGGGAATGAATATATTATTAATCAATATATTTTAATGTCTAAAAATTAGCATTTCTGGCAAAAATTTTGCATAAGCCACCACCAGGCAATGCTAACATATAACTCTTGTACAGTGTCTATGCATTTACAAAGCCCTTATACAAATATATCTTTTATTAAATCTACCAGCCCTTCAAGTAAATTTAAACTTCAATTAAAATAATTGACATTGAAATGTTCGCAACTGTGCTATTTGTAAAAAAGATATTACTATGCTCAATTATTAAAAAGTTAAAAACTAAAACATATCAATTGAGTGACTTGCTCATGTTTCTTACCAATGCAATACTGGGAGGCAGCTGAAGCCCTGATGCAGAATCTACTCTTTTCATTACAACATGGGGTTTACAAATGTACATAAATAAACTAAAACGTTCTACAAATAAGAAATATAAAATAAAATAGAATTGATAATGTTGTTGACCCCAAATGATGAACATTTTCCCTTCCTTTTCTTCCCTTTTCGTTCTCTTCTCTTCTCGTCTCTTCTTTTTTATGCAGGTGTTTCATATTCTCCAATTGCCATAAAGTTAAAGCTTTTTTTTGAAAATTGAACCTAACCTCTACTGAACACAAGATGAAAATGTGGTTGCTGGTCAATCACCTTGTGATTGTATCTTTTACAACCTGTCTATCAGGTAAGAAATATCCTTTGTACAACCTCCATAAATTATTGCAATGTAAACGATATGCTGTTCACTTCATTGAATCTGGTGTATAAAGTTAGAATTTTCTTTTGACACCTGGGTCAGACAAGTAAATTCATATATATTAAGGTTGGCCCTTGTTTTCTTTTCTTTTGTTTTTTTAGTTTCAATTATTCACAAGATTTAGTCAATCAGTCTTATATAGTGATGTGCTGGTAAATGTTTAAAATCTGGATCTCTGGGAGGAAAAGAAAAATCCCTGTTGTGTAGCATTTGCCAATTCCTAGAGAGTAAATCATCCTACTATTCTCAATTTCAACTTGAAATCATTTAATGTGGCGGCAGAAAAGATATGTAACAGCTCACCATTATACAGTATGTTCACTATATAGTTATAATAGACTTAACCTCATTAGCATACATAAAAGTAAAATATAGTAAAATTATTAGAAAATAAAGGATTTTAAGCTTTTGCTACCTTTGTTCTTTTTTATTTATAAGTTAATATAATTTAATTTTTATTATTGGCTGGTCAATCTTATGAAAAACAATTCAGAAATAATCTACAGTGTATTCAGGGACTTAAGAATAACAAAGCAGTTTTAAGAATGCTGTAGTTTTAGGACAAACAAATACTATATTTCTATCTTTCAAAGGCAAGTGTGAAAGATTCAGAAATATTTTCTACAAGGAGAGGTACGTTGTATTTTTATCTGAAGCAGCATGTTTTCTAACAATCAGGTTTTTCTGATACCTTTGTCTCAATTACCTTAGGTCAGTGCTTGTTGAGTTGCTATTAAGTTCAAGACTTAGCTGGATATCATCTTTATATTTATCAGTCCCCCTTGATTGCTTTAATGATGAACTTGATAGGCATCTTATTGTATTTCTTATTTATTATTAAGGAAATAAAAATGCTATTTTAATTTAGGGAGTAATTTTTATTATGATGACTTCAAAATCAAGAAAAATATAACAATTTTATCAGTACTTAAGAATTTTAATGACATTGATATAACCACATAATTATACACACATATACACACATATATAACTATATGCTTATATATTATATAAATGTAAGAAAGAAAAATTCTGTGGTAAGGTTATTATTGCTGTATTACCTTTATGAATAAAATAAAACAAAAATAATCTTATTAGTACTGAAAATCCATACTAATTCTGTTGACCATAAATTTTAGTGCTACAACTATAAAATTGCAAAGACGAGAAATAAATATTTGCAAAGATATGGTGATACTTCAGCCTTAAAATGAAAGGCCAATAATCTTATTTCATTAACTAATATCTCAGTTATCTGAGTAATGTTTGAAACCACAACCTGAAGAGCTGCTTTGGGGATTAATTATTTTTCATTTTCTTTTTCTTTTTTTTCTTTTTAGAGTTTACATGGCACAGAAGGTATGGTCATGGAGGTAAGTTGATGAAAGGGTTAATTTTTAAATAGCTTTCCTCAAATAAATCATATTTCATCCCTCTTTAAGCTATTAATTCTCCAAACTTAAATCAAGTGATTAATGTTAGAGTACTTGGAAATTTTGTAAGATGATGTATCTAGGGTCTTCAGGCAACTTGTTTGATTGCCGGAATGAATGAATGGATACACCACAAACAAATATCCAACTAGAAGATTGTAGCAGATGGAATATATTCAATGCAACCTGTATTTTTTCCTGCATGCTTTGTAACAATCCTATGCTACTAAATTTTGAAGCAATATCTTCAATATTGTAAAAATCTAGCTTATTTTGAAAGCCTCCTGCTTTGCTGCACACATCACTTTAACTAAAGTTAATGAACTTGGAACCTTAAGATTCAGTTTAATTAGAAATCCAAAGACCTTGCAAAATTTATTGTTTACTTTTTATTGAGTATAATTAACAATCCTGCTAGTTTAGATTCTATTTCAACCACTGAACAGTTCTTGCCAGATATATAGGCAATATAGTAGACTGCAAAAAAAAGAATCTAGAGTAAGGCCAGCCTGGATTTATATAGTCAACCTGGTATTCACTAGTTATGTGATCTTGTGCAAATTATTCAACTTCTATGAGACTCAAGTTTCCAATATGTAAAAATCACAGGATTCTTTTGAGAACTAAAAAAATAATGTTACAATAGCTTCCAGCACAGTGACCTACATAGTACGTGCTCAGTAAACATAGTAAAACTGGTAACTGATAAAAGCCACAGCATAGTGGTAGGAGAATGAATAATTAGGAAGAATAACTGAGCAACCAATGCAACAAGTTCCATGTCAAAGCAAGATATTCATGCCAGAGTGGGTCTGAATTTCCATCTGTAGGGGATTAAGAAAAAGGACAGTCCTAACATGAAGCACATCAAAGCTATTTCTGTTTCCTCCTTGTGAGTTAGGAATAACTACATTTAGGCTATATAAAGATCAGTGAGATATGTTTCTTGACTTCAAGAACCTTACATATAATAGGGAATAATAAAAGTAAGTAGATTAACAGATTTATAAGAGAAATAAGCATTTTAAAACAATTACTTTGAGGAATAAATGAGTATTTAATGATGGAGCTAGTGGGTAAGGGAAACTTGAAGTATTTCAATTATTAGAAATGGAGCTAATTCTTAGAGGCAGTAGCACAAATAAAGTACAGATGTGGGCAAATATGGGCTGTGTTAGATCACTAATTCAAAGAACTCTTGTTTTGCAGGATGTTAGTAAGACTTCATTGTCAAATAAATTTGAGAAAGGCTAGTTCATTGAAGTTCGACAGTTTATTATTAAGTGTAATACATGTATTAGTTTCCTAGGACAGCTATAGCTATAATAAAGTGCCACCAACTGGGTGGCTTAGAACAACAGAAATTTATTGTCTCACAGTTCTAAAAGTCCCAAACCAAAGAGATATCAATCAGGGTCATGCTTCTGCTAAAACCTGTAGGGGAAAGCTCCTTCCTTGCCTCTTTCAGCTTCTGGTACCCCCATCATTCCTTGGCTTGTGGCAGCATACATAGGTAGACATAAGGTAAGTGTGGACAGATGCCCAGATAGTTATGCAAAACACAGTGTCTAGAGCTTCAGGGTTGGACCATAGGTCAAGGAAATTGTTGCCATCAAGAAATGTGATAGGCTCTTCTTAGGCAGGTAATGCCATGCTAAGGAAAATTTAGTCAACTTAACCATTCTGCTAACCAGATCCTAATCTTCCTTCTAATTATTGGATTTCTGCACATTCTCAAGGCCAACTCCTTATATTTTAGTTATGATAAATTACGGCAATGTTACCTGTTACCCATGAGACTAAAGAATTAGGGCACCAGAGTATTCAAAGCCTAAGACCTAAATGTCCTTGTTCTCTTATCAGTGGGGAACGATTGACAATGAAGACAAGAAGCATGCTTTGAGCCAATTTAAATATTGTTTCATTTGGAGAGTTTCTTGTATTTCAAGAGAGCCTACAACACTCCCTATCCCATAACCACTGTAGCATTGTAAATATTGTAAAAATTCTAAGATTAGACTGCATTAAAATTTTGTTTTCATTGCTTTTTTCTAATAGATTTTTTCCTAAGAATCTTATTACAGCATACTTATATAAAATTATGTTTGAAAACTAACAAATTGAGATGACATATTACAGAGTGAGAAATAGGATTTGATTCATAATGAATATAAAATGAATAAAAAATAACTCTCAAGCACAGATAGTTATTATACTTTCAATTTCCAGAGATAAAATAGGATAGCAAGGTTACAGTGGACCATCTCTATATAGTGAGAGGTGAAGTAATACCATTTAAGATCATACAACTAACTGATTACATTAACCATGAAACTGAGAATGCTACTGAAAAAAGCAGCAGTTTTTGCCTGTTGCTCACATCTGTGAATTTGACAACAAATATTCGTACATGATTTCTTTTTTTCTGTTAATCTTCTTGATCACATTTAAGAAGTGAACTTACTTCTGCAATATATTACCACTATATGGTAGAAAATACACAAATTTTCATTAAGAGTAGATCAAAAAAAGAGTGAAGTGCTGTCTTCAATTAGCTTGAGAAGTCATCTATATAATTGTGTGCTCCTTTTTAGAAGAATATATCGAGTACAAAAAAGAGCACGTGTTTTAAAAATAATTTTATTTTTTTTAACATATTATCCATGTCATGTGTTTCTTGTACCCTTTAACCCCATAATACTTCCAAAGCATGATAATTTGTCATCTAATCATTTCCATGGCCCTAGAAGAAAAGCAAGGGATGGCTTAATTTTTGTTGATGGAGATTATAATGCTTATATTAATGGATCCTTTGCTGAACCTTGTGTTGTATTCCCCCTGAAAGTTCTTTTTCCTTGATCTGGGCTCCCTAGCTGAGCTAACAGAGCAATGAGCTCAGATAGTCTTCAAGGGGGTTATGAAGTTCACATTCAGAAGTTCACACTGAGCATGCCACAACAATTCAAAACCTTGTGTTGAGTAATTTATCTTCCCAGAGCCCAAATATGTTCTCAAAATAAAATGTATAGAGTAATTAGTAAACCACCTAATGGAATATTATGCATTATTTTAATCAGGCTCGAAAATTTTACAAAAGCTAGAAATGTACATTTATAAAATATACTGAGTAGAAACACTAATGTGATGTGGTGTGTCACATTCTTCTTTTTGATCTAGAAAGTGGGCAAAGGGAAATATCTTAAATGTAATATTTTCTCAAAGTGAAAAATAAATTAAATATTTTATCGGAAATTAGCTTCATGTTTTTATCCCTTAAATGTTTTGTTGTCTCTTCCTATAAAGGGCAGATAGAAGTGGAGTACTAGGAAATATCTGCATATAATTTTGGAAAAGCACTTGTCATTGAGAAAAAAATAGCATGGGGCACTGATAATATCCAGTTTGGCCTATAAACTTCAACCCAGCTCATCCCAAAAGTGTTTTATCTTTACATCTATCCTTTGAGGGATTGCCTATCAATAGATATAGTCCCATCATTATTAACATGTGGCATTCCATTATTTTCAATGGAAATATTCATTGCTGGTAACTTTTCCAGAAAAAAAAAAAAAACTAAGCATTATGATCATGATGAAGAAACTATAAACATATTTTCAGTTTACTAAAAGATGACCGATTTTTATCTCAAAGGAATATACCTTAAAATCATAGAGTCAGAAAGTACATTGGTAGATTCCAGGGGCCGGGAGGTGAGGGGGTGGGGAAGGCGAATGGGGAATTGTTAGTGTTTAATGGGGACAAAGTTTCAGCTTAGGAATGTGAAAAATTCAGGAGATGGATGATTGTGAGAGTTGCACAACAGTGTGAATGTACTTAGTGCCACTGAACTGTACAGTTAAATATGGTTAAAATAGTATGTTTTATACTATGAGACTTACCACAATAAAAAAAATTAAGAAATAAAATAAAGTAAAAATGAAAAAAAGATACACTATCAAAAGAAACATTAAAACCATGCATTTTATGAAAATAGGCAAATCTACTAATCTCTACCTCCATATTGATGTGTGTTTGTGTGCAGCTGTCTTTGTTGGATTTCAAAGCACTGTACAGTACTTTAAATAATCAAGACAACTTGGAATGAACAAAACTCACTTTATTTCAAAGTGATAAAAGTATTTATTTCAAGAAGGCTAATAAAATTATAAATTAAATTGAGAATTCAGGATTATTACAAACCCTATACTGGCACTACCAGAGGGCACTCTAGAAGCAGGTGCTAGCAGGCCAGGATTAACTATTTCTACATTGGAAATACAATACTGTTGAAGAATCTTTAGGTAATGAAACCCTGCACCTATTGAGATGAGTTCAAATTTTGTGAAATAGTGTGTAATCACCATTATTAAATGAAGTAGATACTTAATTAGTTGACAGTCTTTTCAATTTGCTGCTTCATGCAAAATTCTCCAATGCAAGTTGGAGTCGACCTAAAGAAAAACCCTTAACCTTAAAGACCTGAAATTCCCTTAAAAGTGTCTTTCATAGGGGACATCGCTGGTGGCACAGTGGTTAAGAATTCACCTGCCAATGCAAGGGACAGGGGTTCGAGCCCTGGTCCTGGAGGATCCCACATGCCACGGGGCAACTAACATGTGCCACAACTACTGAGCCCATGGGACACAACTACTGAAGCCCATGCTCCTAGAGCCCGTGCTCTGCAAGAAGAGAAGCCACCGCAATGAGAAGCCTGCTCACTGCAACAAAGAATAGCCCCCGCTCACTGCAGCTAGAGAAAGCCCACACTCAGCAACGAAGACCCAAGGCAGCCAAAAATAAATAAATTAATTAGCTAATTTAAAAAATAAATTTTTTAAAACAGTGTCTTTCACAGAGCATAACTTTTAAATTTTAATAAAGTCCAACTTATCAAATTTTTTTCTTTCATGGATCATGCTTTTGGCATTATATCTCAAAACTTCACCATATGCAAAGTCAGAATCAAGTCATTGACTGAATTAAGGACAACCAACACCTCTAGTTCACCAAACTGTAGCCTCGCAGATGACCATCTAAAATTCTTATGCTGCCACTGATGTAACAAATGGAAACTCAAGATCTAATCCAGTGCAGATCAGTGGGCTTCTGTTTAAATTATATGCATAATTGCACCAAACATCCATTCCTCTTTAAATTTGATGATCTTTTCTATTGGTAATGATAGTAATACCATAATCATCAGGCTTGTATATAAATACAATGTACTTAGAAGATATTCATGAACTTTAAACTCCCCTAAACACTATTTATTTTTAGTATTCTAAATATTTAGTCTATTTAGGTTTTTTTTTTAATTGCTCAAAAATTTCATACAAAGCTCATAATTTATCATGGGGTAAAGTGAGAATAGAAGTCATCTTACCTTCCAGAAGAGAATCAAAATATATTAATAAAATTGAACTCCTCTGCTTGTCTTTGTAAGCTTTTTTTTTTTTTTTGGTAATTGGGAAGAAACAAGAGACTCTCCAGGGCAGCAGTGTTACTAAATTGCTCCAGTCAGAAAAGCTGTGCAAATGGGAGAGACTCAAGGAAGAGCTTATGAGATTGTCCAAGTGGGAAGAAAAAATAGCACATGATTTTTATCATAGATAAGCACAAGGTCATTTCTTTCAGAGATTAGAAAATCTAGACCCTACATCCAAACGAAGGTCTAGTTATCAAGGATTTGGGTCTCATTCCTCATTTTTCCCTGGTGTGCTATTACATCCTGAAAGGCCAGAAAACATTGGACATCATCAGGAAAATTACAGAAGCAAAGCAGAAAACATTATATGCATTTCTAGTTTTTACAACCTCAGGGATATGGAACGAGACACAGCTTAGAGCAGGACTTCAAAAGCATTAGCAGAGGACTTCTGTGAACACCTTGCACTCATTGTCTTACTTATGGTTGCAGTAGGCCTGTGAAGTCCTTAGGGCACGTGCCCCTATTCCTTTCTTTTTTTTAAACTGTAGATACCATGTAGAACAAACAACTTGTATAAAACAACGGCTAGAACACTGCACAGCCAGAGCTAAATCCCAGTTTCTCTGGTTCCTCCAATTCTGATCCAGAAATTTATCTGCGGTCTGAAATAGAATGGTGGTTTTGGAATGTAACTAAGGTCTATAAATTCTTGAATGGCAATTTCAGCACATTCCAACTAAAAATGAGGCTTCTCCCTTTGAAATATTTCAGGTCAGTTTAGAAAAATTAATGCTTCATACTGGGAGAAACTAACTGAAGGTTTTTGTTAGTCATCTATATACACAGAAATATGTATTGACATAATGCTTATGGAACCAGAGCTACAAGAATGAATAAAATTTGGCTCCTGAAGCTTTTGGAATTAGTCTAAGAGCTGATATACATAAGATATTTAAATTAAATTTTGAAAGGATTGGCAAATTCATGAGAACGTTGGTAAAATCAGTAGTTATTGATTACTGACTACATGGGTTGTCTCAATGTAATTCTCACAATAGTCCAATGAGATAGATTTTATTATTATCCACATTTTATAAAGCATGATATTGAGTCTTGGAGACATTAAATAATTTTTCCAAAAGCACTGCTAAACAGTACTAAAGCAAGATTTTAAAGACGTAATTAAACTGCTTGTTAAGAGAAACTGGGAGAAAGCTCTTATCCTTAAGTTTAATGTTAGAACAACCAAACTTTCAGTGTAGCATTTGCCTTACACTCTCTCTTAAAAAAATAAATTGGAGGCTTGAACCATAGCTTTTGATCAAGCAGAGACATTACAATGATCCCATGTAAGACTATTCCTCATTTCTAGTCATATACATCAGTATTAATTCATTTGGGTCATATGGCTGTTAGCTGTGTTCTGTAAATGGTGCCACATTGATGACATGGGAGTGATTCTCTTCTCCTCATCCTGCTATGAGGTGTCACACCTGCCCTCCAGAGAGGATACACAGTCAGGAACAACTGCTTCTCAACACTGGTATTTTTGTGGTAGATTTTAAACGAGTTGGCCAGATCCCATATCATGTAATTAGTTTATTGATTGTTCTAGATGTTGCTAAGTACTAGTGCTGGTCACATGTTTCAAGATAAAAACAAAAACAAAACAAGAACTGACCCCAAAAAAGGACTCATTTCCCCAGAGCATCTAGAAATTCATTCATTATATTGTTCAAAAGTTGTTAAGCACCTAGTATGTTCCAGACCTGTCCCCAAGCATCTGCAATCTAGTGAAACAGAAAGTTGTATCAAGAATCACAGCAGGTGTGTTAAGTGTCATAAGCCTGATAGGGAGTTATGAGAACATAAATGAGGACCAACTAAAGCTAGGAGGGGTTGGAGAGGTGGTTTCATGAAGGAACTAACTCTATGACTAAATCATAAAGGAGTGTACAAATTTTGATAAGAGGGGAAAAGTCAGATGGTGATTCCAGAAAGAGGAAAAGTATGTGCAAAGTGTCGGCATGACAGCATGACTTGTATGAGGAGCCGTAAATAGTTGCCAAAGCATGGCAATGCAGAGTGCTTTTGGAGAAATGATGAGAGATGGGCAGAAAAGAATTTTGAATAAAGAACCTAAACGTTTTCCTCAGGATTATAGTGGCAAATATCTTTGGTTTGAATGAAAATGGAGATTCCATGTTTCTGACCTTTTTTTTCAAAAAACTTTTTAATGCACCCAAATTATCTTTGATTTGTAAAATAGAACAATGTAAAATAATTGTATTTTTCTTATAGTTTCTGAGGAAGACAAAGGATTTGGACCAATTTTTGAAGAACAACCAATCAATACCATTTATCCAGAGGAGTCACCGGAAGGAAAAGTTTCACTAAACTGTAGGGCACGAGCCAGCCCTTTCCCAGTTTACAAGTAATGTACCTCGTTGTTCTTTTCAGAATGAAGTGTTGGACTAAAGATTACAGATCAGCATCTATGACCCTGTATCTATAGAGAAAGCTATGGCATAAAGCTTTCTACGGAGTCCAGGAACATTAACAAAAATATTGTCATACAGGTTATTTTTTTAAAGTTATTAATACCCAAATAAGCAGTTTTCTCAAATATATGCAAATAATTCACTTCCTATTTCCTGCACAGATAATGCCAGTGTCATTTGACATTATCCACTTAAAAACTGGCTAATGGAGATCATGCTATTAAGTAAGAAAATGGTTATATGAATAATATGCACAATTTAAATATATGCATTTGAGGATAAACTGGTTTTGTATGTATTGGCCTGGATAACTCATACCTACAGATGATGGATAGTATTTCTATATTAACTACATTTAAAGATCTTCTTACATAGATAACTCTAGAAAGCACCATTTTTTCAGTAGTCTCAAATCTATATTACAGACAACAAAGCAAATTCCTTAAATGTCTCTACATATTGGACAATCTATATAACATACCTCTTTATGTTTTTCTGGAGTACATATTTATGCTATCAAAAATAACTTTATAAAAAGTAACATTTGGTTCTCTTGCTTCAGAGTGTTCAGAAAAGTATACTAACAGTTTCTAGCCTGATGCAAAGAATAACATTTAAAAATTAAGCAAATGCCAATGGATTTTGGTTCCAGGAAAACAAAGCAAGTGATTGATGGGGAAATTGGGGCTCTAGTGTGTTAATGTCACCTGAGTTAATTGAAGGTTGTCATTCAACAAAGTTGATTTTAGTACTAGATTTTTCTTTTCATGGATAGAAAAATAACTTCCCATTGTTTTAAAAAGTTGTTGTCATGGAGAATACCCCTTCCCCCCATTTAATTATACTTGAACTCATTTTCTCTCGCCTCTGGCTATAATTACAGAAATTTTCTTAAAATAAATATAAATTTATATATAAAATCACCATCTCTTTAAAATCATTTTTATAATTTTATAAAAGTAGAAGTAGATATTTTATAAATTATAAATAACACATTTGTTCTGAAAATATTTGATGGGCTTCATTTATTTCTACCCTTAAGTCATATATAATGGGAGTTTATGTACATAACCATGGACATGGCATAGTATAACTAATGGAGGATCTAGAGAAGATTTAATCCAAATACAAAATTTTATAGGAGAGGAAGCTGAGTCCTGAATAAGTAAGTTGACTTGCTCTGCTCCAGGGCTAGTAAATCACAGATCTAGGACTGAAATACAGGTTTTATGACTTTCAAAGAAACATATAATTTTTTTCAGTATTTATCTATCTAGACGGGTCAATAGCATTTCAAAAGCTATTTCAGTGACGGTTATTCTGTGACAATTATTCTGTGACAGTCTGTCCTTGACATTCATACATGGAACCTAAGCAAATCAGCCTCCAGGCTCCAATGGGAGAGAAAAGAACAGCAGAGGTTGTTCTCAGATAGTATTCTACGAACATGTACTTCTCTTTGCTGCCACCACTACCACCATCCAGCAGAGGCAGTAAGAAGCAAAGTTTTACATCAATAAAATTTTGTACATATTGATTAGCACCTCTCTCTAGCTCCCTCCTGCTAGTCCCACTTAGTCTTCTCATTAAAATATAAAAAAGAACAATGAAAAGCAAAACTTTGCTTGGCAAATACATCACCAACTCCCTCCCAAAGGTTGCATCGGCACTTAAGTCCCCAGGGCAAGTACAACCTGATTATCTACACGTTAATTTAGAGAGCTGAAAGGGAGAAGTAGACATTTAATTGTTAGGAAGGTGATCTGCATCTGACAGCAAAATAAAAAATATTCAGCTCATGATGCAGCTTGTCAGACAGAAGAACACTTGCAGTTATGAACATTTACTTAATATTCAGGGCAAGCCATACTTACCTTGGTAATCATGCAATTTGTCATTCACATAGTACTTTTATATTTATGGCATGTTCTGTGATAATTTGTTATTCGTGACAACATCATGAAAGTTACAACAGGGAACTTTACCTTTCACTCATCAGCCTTGAGGCTTTCATTATCTTGCCTTGTCTCCCACAATAACAAGAACTCCAATAAAAATTGTGTTTAAAGCTGTGTAAAAGGAATTACAACAAAGGTGAATCTTCCTAAAAATAAAATAGACCGGTGAACTTACCCAAACACAGCAAAATTTAATCATTATATGACATCAAGGGCAGAATCAGACCCACTTGGAAGAAGTTAAAGCAAGAAATAAAAATTTAAAGTAAATATAATGAGGGGGCATAAAGCCTAACAATTGGAACTGCCTAACAAGGAAACCCATTGCCTTGGCAAGTACTAAGTGACTTGACATTGGCTGGTTCAGTCAGGGACAATATTGCCATCAGCCGGGATGAGGGGGATGATTTACTCATTGGGTTGGTATTTGGTAGGTTTTCAGAAGCAAAGCACAGTTTTCTGTTGTTCACTTTTGAATTACTTCCTACACAGTAAAAATTAAAACTAAAAATGTTCCAGTAATTTGATTTATTAAAAAATATTCTAAAATCAATAGACCTTTTTGGCAAGATTCTGACCCTAATCAGAATTGTGCAGCCAGGCAATGAATGATGGGACCACAGCCCACTGGTTGACCATGGCTCTTGTCTTATAACATTGCAGAAGACATGGAACCTTAACCCTGATAGAACATGATTATAAAATTATGCAGGTGGTCAACTTAATTGACAACTATTTTATATATGCAATCTTCTCATCATCTCACCAAGAAAGTTAGACTCCTGTTTCTAGTTGGTGTATTCATAACATCATCTCCATATAAATATACCTGCAATAGTGTATTTGTGGCTTGGAAACGAAGACCCAGTTGACTTTAATCATGTTCAAATAGTGTGATTGACCTCTAGTGGTCAGAATATGACATTTACTGAGAAGAATCCTGATTTCAATTAGTATGTTTTTTTCAAAAATGACTCATATTTAGAATCAGATATTGATTTTTTATATTTTTATTTCTGCTATAAGAATGTTTTTAATATGTTATACAATGTATCTATATGCATGAATCTAAACTAGTGCATAAATGGTTATCATTTATAATCCATGTATATCTGCTAAGAAACCAGTTTATGTGGCAAAATTCAATGAAATATTTGTCCCTTGGGATGCCTCATGAAAAAAAAGGAAATTATTCATACACTTGAACATTTACCTTTCTGTGCCTGAGATGAATTATAAATCATGAGCCCAGAGGCACAGAATTATAGGATGTGAAGAAATACTACTCTGAGTCAACTACTTAATCATCTGACTTCACATGGAGCTATACTCATATTATTTTAGAACAATGTTAGCCCGGTACACTGTTTGCAGTCTTCTTGGCCTTTGATATAACATTTATTTCTTTTTGTCATAGATGGAGAATGAATAATGGGGATATTGATCTGACAAGTGATCGGTACAGTATGGTAGGAGGAAATCTTGTGATCAACAATCCTGACAAACAGA
Source organism: Balaenoptera borealis (assembly GCF_965194805.1). Classification (NCBI taxonomy): domain Eukaryota; kingdom Metazoa; phylum Chordata; class Mammalia; order Artiodactyla; family Balaenopteridae; genus Balaenoptera; species Balaenoptera borealis. Next base: position 34,031,074 of record NC_138870.1, read on the forward strand.
AAGATGCTGGAGTATATTACTGTTTAGCATCAAATAACTACGGAATGGTCAGAAGCACTGAAGCAACCTTGAGCTTTGGATGTAAGTAATTGTAACTTTAAAAAGGGCAGATGCATTTAGGCGAAGTAAAACTTAGATGTTATCATAAGAGTTTAACAAAAGGAGAAATCAAGAAAAAAAAGAAAGTGAAGGACTCCGTAGATGAGGTGGGTCTTACCAGATTAGTGGGCCTTAATTGTGTGGAGAAGAAAAAATTTCAGGAGAGCAAAATGTCACGAGGGGTATTATGAACGTACTTGAAGTAGTGAAAGATAACACTGGAAAATAAACTAAGGCCATGTTCAAAATGGTCTTGAATGAGTTTCTAAAGATTACTATCAATGGAAATGCTAAGTTATGCATTCTCAGTGGGGGTGATATCACCCCCAAGGGAGTGAAAATTGGATTTTGCAGTGGGGGGAACCATCTTAGATATTACAACATAATGGTCTATGGCTCTCCAAAGCTCAGCCCCACCCAACAAAATCTTATTCCTTAGTATTTAATTTTTCTTGTTAGGAATAAACTAAATAAAAATTTTAATTGATTAATTAAATAATTAATTTTAAGTTTAAATTAAATAAAATTTCTCATTTTGGAGACAATAATAATGAAAAATATTTTGAGAAACGTTGTGCTAAACTAAAAGTTAGAGGTTATTCTGAAAGAAGAATGTGTGTTGGGAGAAGAGCTGGACTGGGTGTTCTCCATGCGTGATTTTATGTCAGCATTTAAATATTCTGCAAAATGAATTATAGGATGAAAGTGACATTTTAAAAGGACTCAAGTGGTAGTGATTACCAGGAGGGAGTGAGACAGGGTCAGGAAGTGCAGTCAGATTAAATTGGTGTGGTGACAGTGGGAATGTAAATAATAAACTCAGTCCTTGAAGAAATACACAACAGATTGCATTGCATTGAAAGAAAAAGACCTTCAATATTTTCTTAAGGAAAGTCTAGTCAAAAGGCAGAAACATTCTGCTCTCTTTAAAATGGAATGGGCACAAGTAAAACCAATTTCAAGGATGGGAGGAAGCATTTAAATTGTCGCTTCACATGCAGAGGTGACATTAAGTTATCTACAGTGAGATAGATGTCAGCTAAGTTTTGAGGACAGGGATGGCATTCCAGTGAGGCATCAGGGCAAGAAAAGTAGATTTGAAGCATTCTTTGCAAAAAGGTTATTGGAATGATAAATTTTCAGGGACATAATTATACTGAGAGAAGTAAAAATTAGATTTTATAATTTGAGTACTGATCACATGTAAGGAATAGAAGATGAGGCAAGACTGAAACAGAATGAGAACCAGTAAAACAAATGAAGAATCAAATAGTAGGCTATCAAAAAAAAAAAGCAAAATGTGAGTTCCAAATACACAGGAGAGAGTAGAGGAAATAAAAACAGGAAAACCCAGAATTTGAAAAAGAGCAATAGATTGTTGACCTTAACATTCCTCAACTAGGATCCTGCCCTTCATCTTTATTCCTTCTCTCCACTGGAGTCCTCCCTTAGACTTTCTCTGGTAGAGCCCTGGGTTTGTCTGAACACACTATTTCCAGATACTCTTATGGAGATTCTTCCTAAATCTGAAACAAAGTTTAGGAAATGCTCAATCTTCGGGGTTGTCCAAATAGTTATCAGGTGCTACCAATGTCCATACTCTTCTGTAGTGTGTGCACATCCCAGTGTGTGTACAAGGAAATTAATTGACTTTGATAGGTTTCACCAAACCAACAGAGAACTATTGTATCTAAAAGTGAGTTAGTAGCTGAAAAATAAACTTTAATGAGTATCAATCTTTCTATTGCCCAGAGAGTGAATGTTTTCCTTTTTGTTTTCATGATTAGATCTTGATCCTTTCCCACCTGAGGAACGTCCCGAGGTCAGAGTGAAAGAAGGGAAAGGAATGGTGTTGCTCTGTGATCCTCCATACCATTTCCCAGGTAAACTTATCTCTTCTGTGATTATAAGCACCTAGGAAATGAAATGGGGAAATTTCTATTTTCTTTTTTTTTTTTTATTTTCTTAATAATAATGGAACATTTATAATTAAATAAGACTCAATATTTGCATAACCTTATAATGCATGACTTACTAGTGCTTATAGATGCTTGCTTTTTTAAGTTCTTAATAACTGGGCCTTAACTCCAAAAATCTATGGTCATTTCAGTTTATAAACAATATATATGTTGGATTATGTCCCTATTAAAGTTCCTGTTACACAGGAGAAAACACGGTAGATTTTCTACAAATGACTCCTGAAATAGAATAGTACCAAGGAAAAATATATAATCAATCATTTTATTAACAATTTAGCATCTACAGTATACTGTGAACTGTAATTAAACACTAGAAAGGAATAAAGACATAATAAATTATTAATCTCTGTAGGAGTACCAATCCACTAGAAAGGGGCTAAATCAAGTGTCATCTATTACAAGATTCAACTTTTGAATACATGTTTTCAGTAATTTGATATGGCTAAAAGAAAAGCCACCAAAGTGTTAATTAAAAGATGAACACTGTCTACATTTCACTTGTTTTATTTATCAAATATCCTCTTCAAACAATATATTAATACCACTTTTCTCACAGAAAAAAATGTTTTGGGTTCTTATAGTTTTAATATTGTGTCATGAAATTGTCTTTAAATATCTCCATAGAGAATGATTCATAACAGGCTAGTATAAATCATTTTGTACAGAATATATTAATATGGCATATATATACATATATATATATACTATTCCAATTATGTATATATAAATTCAGATTGCTTATTGATCATTTTCTTTCTAATAACTATGGGAAAAAGATAATTGATAAACATAGGAGGAATTTATGAATCCAAAATGTTGTAGAAATATTTCAAAGAGGGAGTAGTCTTTTTTTTGAAGAACTGACAAAACTCTGAAAAAAATTCTATCATGTTCATAGTGTTTCCCACAAACCGAATGATCATAAGTCACCAGTGTCTACATTTGACCATATTCAACACTGGATGGGCTTCATTCAATCACTCATTCACTCAACAAATCTCTTGTGAGCACTTGTTATGTATCAGGCACTGTTTACACCACAGAAATACCTCGGTGAGCAAAATAGAAAAAGCCACTCTCCCTCAGAGACCTTCTACAGGGAGAGAGACAATAGACAAGATAAATAGTTAACAGACATAGCATGTTAGATATGAATAGATAAGTGAAAGGGAGAAAAAATAATCCAGGAAAATGTGGAGAAGAAGTGTTGAAGGGATGGCTAAACTTTTATAAAGGGCATCACTGAGATGGTAACTTTGAAATAAAGCCTGAAGGAAATGAAGAAGCTAAAATGCAGATATTTGAAGGAAGGACATGCCAGATATATGCCACAGCAAGAACAAAGGTCTGAAATGGGAGTATGGAGGAAGATAAAGTGAGCCAGGTTGCTGAAATGGTGAATGAGATACAGGGTAGCAAGAAATGAAATCAAAGGGATACAAGAGATATATTGGGTGGAACCTTATAATCCATAGCAATTACATTGGCTTTTACTTTGAGTGAGATTTACATTGAAGGGCTTTAAGCAGAAGAGTCATATGACATCACTTAAGTTATAGAAAGTTAAATCTGGCTACTGTTGTAAGAAAAGACTCAGGGGAGGGTAAAAGTGAAACCAGGAGATCAGTTAAAAGGTATTGCAATCATCTAGGCAATGAACGGTGGACCAGAGCAGTGGCACTGGAGGTGGGAAGAAATGGTTAAATTCAGGATATATTTTGAAGGAAAAGCCAAGAGGACTGGCTGGTAGACTTTCTATGAGATATAAGAGAAAAACAGGAGTCAAGGATGACATCAGAGTTTTTGTCATGAGCTCTTGAGAGGATGGAGCTGCGATTGCCTGGAGGAATAGCTATGGACAGAAGAGTGAGGTGCCTGATTTAAACTTTCAAAAGGAGTTGGCAAATTGGCAGTTCTGTGAATGTGGAACCCAGGGGCAACATCTGAGCTAGGAATATCAGTTTGTGATACATCATTATATAGTTTTAAAAGCCATAGGAATGCATGTGATAACTTAGGGAATTAGTATAGATAGAAAGGGGGGAAATGTCCAGGGAACAGGCTTTGAGATTTTTCTGAGATCAGTCTTGTTTTCAAGTCTCTGTGACATCTTTACTACTGTGCCGAATGAAGAATTTCATGGACCAAAACAAGGTTGATAGAAGCTTCAAATCATTAAGCCAAATGACTGAATTACCTCTTCATCCTGATAAAGATACATATGTTTATATGGGCAGGGGCAGGACAGGGAACTAAGTAGGTCTTTTAAATAAGCTGGAGAAACATCATTAATCATAGAATAGAATCTGAGCAGCTCTTCATCTCCTTTTGTCCAATTGTGTTCTTAGCGGATTATGACCCCTTTGAACATTAGACATGCCATCTTCAAACATAAGAATGGACATATGCTTCAAAACCATAATGTGTGTATGTATGTGTACTAGTTTACCATCTCCATGCCATAAATCTATCTTCCTCCTATATGCAGTTAAGTTAAGGTTTTGTGTTTGCAGTTTAAAACTTAATGGCGTTGAAGGTGTAAAGGAACCTGCCTTTGGATTCTGAGCCTCAAAGAATGTTATATATGCAACTATTTATATTTGTCAAACCCTGTTGCTCTACTTGGTGATCTTATAACCTAGGATTTAGTCCTTACTAAGTCAAGTCAACTTAAACATATCTACATCTCAATTTCCTTGTTTAAAATTTGGGAATAATAATTCCTGTGCCACCTACTTCATAGACCTTGTTATGAGATTCAAATTTAATAATATATTTTAAAATGATAAAATGGATATATAATTAAAATGGATTATTATTAAAGTAAATAAAATACATTTAGTACATTTAGTATTTTGAATCTTATTATTAAAGCAAATAAAGTACTTCTTACTCTACGAAGAAGTTTTTATTCACTATTAATAGCAATGTTGTCTTTCTCATTTATGCACAGGAAAAAGATCTAGGAGAGAAGTCTCATTGTTTACAATCCATGACATTTTTCTATGGATTTCGGTGTTCTACAGTTTCTTGCAAAGAGGAGAACTCTGATTTGAACCAGTTTACTTATTTATCAAGAATACTTATACATAACTATATCAGTACAGATGTTGATTCAATTTTATAACAACATTTGATATACAACGGATTGCCTAATGCCTAGCACAGAATAAGTGTCCAAAAAATATGTGAGGAATGAGAGAGTGAAAGAGTAAATAAATGTGTTCATTAAATTGGTGGATATGTAGTGATTACAATTTCATGAAAAGATAAATTTTCCTGTTAAGATTTTGTTTTATTAAATAGCAATCAATAATTCATGAATGTGTAAGACTTCCTAAACCCTTAGACCCTCAGGAAATGAAAACATGATGCTTTGTTTCTGGCCAATTTTCAGAACCATCAGAAATTGAGTTATACATCTCACAAAATAGAAATCATATATGTGTATATTAAGTGAGAGAATAAAGCTGAAATCCATCTTCAAAGGGTGGATACTATTGACAAAATATGGAATACCTAGTAATAGACATGGTGTGAATTTTTAAATGAATAAGAAAGTGGGAATACTCCTAAGAAAAATAACTCATGAAATGTTGAATATGATACTGAATGAATCTCAATAGACTAAAAAGGTAAGCACAAAAATAGACACGAATGCCAGAGCATGGTAGGGAGTATATGAGCGCACGGTATAACTTGGTATAAATTTCTTTCTAAAAGAGTTTAATGTATAGTTTACTGTGAGTATCAAAGAAAAATTAGAAGCTATAGTGATTTTATTGGTATAGGTAAATTCTGTTCTGTTGAGGTTAATTAACAAAAAAAATACAAACATCTTCTAAAAAGTTTGTGAATTATTCATCCAGGGAACACTTAAGTACTTTAAATCTATTTCAAGGAGAAATATATAGTATTTATAAAGGTTAGATAAGTGATGTATTTCAAAGTAATACAATGAAACTAGTCAGATGCACTATAATTGGCCAAAACAAATCCCCCTGTAATATGGTCCAGACTCTCTTGAGGCAAAGGAAAAAACATCCCAGACATCTATCAATAAAAGTAATGTTTTTGAAACAGGTGCTGGTACTTACTACTTTTTCTAAAAAAGTAATTTTATAATAATTTATTTTTTAAGCCAAACAGCAGGGCTATGAAGAAAGCAGGTGTTGGCTTTTTCAGAGATGGTTAATTTTACCATCTGCATGGGGCAGGGGAAGACAGATAATCCATTGAGTCCCTGTGAGAACTGGGTCAGGGTTTGGCTCTTGATTGCCTAAATTCAGTCTCATTCTTAAGTCCGAGCAGCAGGGCCACTACCACACCAGTCGTGGAACCGTTTTGGTAGTTCTGGGGTGGAAAGGGAAGTTAGAAGATCTGTTCTGCCTCCCTACTGCTCTATATCCCTGGGCAAGTCAACTAGCTAAAGCTCTGTGTCCCTGTTTAAAAATGGCAATAGCAATTCCTACCTTTGTTTTAATGAGAAATGATAGCTTCCAACATATTGCAATTATTCTTTCATCCAAGCAGATGGCTTATCAGTAGGCAAAAATTCGTTAAATAAATTTAGATTAATTATTAATATTACAAGTCCCATAAGGACAAAGACCAAATCTGTCTTGTTTAGTGACACATAGAAGATAACTCAGTAAACTGGAGAATCCACATTGGGCATTAAATCAGCCAGACCAGTTGTTCTGTAGTCCAAGACTTATGTTTCTATCAACATCATGGCAATAACTTCTCTGACCTAGCTTTTTTCCCTTGAAGATTCAGATGGTAAAACATTATCCCATTCCTCTTTTCTAATGAGTGGTAAACAGAAAACTTTCTTAAAATTTATAGAAACTGAGTAATATAGTAATTAAAATAGACTGACCAAAGTCATATTTAGTCTAGAATTAAAATACACTTCTCCATATTCACATAACTATGGAGTACTCAGACTATTCTGAATGCATTTTGTGTGTGGTATCTTGAAATCATTGTATAACTAAGAAAATCCTTCTTCTGTAAGGAAATCTATACTTTCCTGACTCTTTCTGACTTTTTTGGAATTTAGTTTTGTGCAGAAATCATTACGAAACTAATAATTTTCTTTTTAGGTGAGAATACAAAAAATTATTTCAAAATTAGACAGGTTTACAGTTTTAACATATAAATATTATTTTGGATCAAAGATTACATGGAATTATTTGTTGTCCAATTCCAAGAACCTGATTTCAGCAATTTAAGCAGCCCCCCAATTTTCTTCTTATTTTGTTTCTCCTGTGGTTTTTACCTGACCTTAAATCAGCATAAGAATAACAATTAAGATAACAGAATCATTCACAGATATAAATGCCTAGAAAGATGTATGCTAACAATGATAACTCTGAGTTGGAGAATTATGGTGGTTTAATTTTCTTTCTCTTTTTAACTTTATCTGTATTTCCAATTTTTTTAATAAAAATAAACTTCTATAATTAAAAAGTTAAGATGAAAAAACAGAATAATCATCTTCATTTGCTTTTATGATATTGTATATTGCTGGACAAAATTACATAGCTAATCTAAATGGAATCCCCTGGATTATTGTTCTCAAGCATGCTGGATGTATATAGTGTGCAATTCTTATAGTTTTTCATATTCAGCTCAATTTCACATTCCCTTTAGCAGCTTCACCAATCACCTTGAGTTCCCTAAAGCAAAAGGGTATTATGTCATGATTATTTCATTTTTAAAAGATCGTGACTTTCCACCATCTTACATCTAAAATCCTTTCTAACTTGAACTAAGAGATCCCCTCTTTTTCTGAGGTGATATTCCCAGTGGCAGTTGTCTTCACATGGTTATGATGTTTTAAAGGGAATCAGCATTTTGTGACTGAGAAATATGCATTGCACAGAGTTCCCTCTTGCACATTACTGCTGCACATGACTACTGGGGGGGTCATTCCTCAAAGCTGGAAGGGGAGATAGGCATAGAAAACTGCATGAAAAGCAGCAATTTAATGAGGAAATTCAACTTTTGGCCTAGCCAGCCAGTATGTATAACCAAAGGAATTTCCTACAGTTAAAAGTTACCATATGATCTGCTTCCTAATATTTAAGAAAACAAGTAAGATGCTTTCCTCTGTTTCTGTAGTTTTCACTTTTTAATGTGGCCAGAATAGGCTATGTAAACTCATTCCTAAATCAATCATTTAAAATAGGAGTATAAAAATAAAATGATATAGAGCCACAGTATGGTTAGTAATCTTGATTTTATCTTTTAAATGCAGTAAGGAAGATAGAATTTAGAATTATTAGACCTGGATTCAGAATCCTAATTCTTCTTAGCCATGAAATTCTAAGCAAGTCATTTAACCTCTCTGAGTTTCATTTTGCCCATCAATGAAATAAAAAAATATTAGTAATCCATAAATAATTGAGAGAGAGATAGATATAATTGCTTAGAATCACTTTATACTCACTCAAACTACAGTAGCTTTTAGAAAATTTGCAGTTTATCTTGGCCTATTTCCAACTTCTTGGCTCTACAAAAGCCTAGATTAGATTATGTGCTTATTACTAGAAAATAAAATCTTTGTTTTTGGAGAAGAGCTTAACACTTAGTCAACAATATTTTCTTCTAGATGATCTTAGCTACCGCTGGCTTCTAAATGAATTTCCTGTGTTTATCACAATGGATAAACGAAGATTTGTGTCTCAGACAAATGGCAATCTCTACATTGCTAATGTTGAGGCATCAGACAAAGGGAATTATTCCTGCTTTGTATCCAGTCCCTCTATTACAAAGAGTGTGTTCAGCAAATTTATCCCTCTCATTCCACTACCTGAACGTAAGTATCATATTTGTTCCTCTGTTTTTGCAAGGTTGTCTGCTTATGGCATACTTACAATAATGAAAAGAAATATCCAGTGGGGAGAACAGCTGACTGCTCCGTAGGTGCAAACAGAGGATATGTACTTTGTAAGCCTTGCCCTTCCTTAGTTTTTCCCATAGAGAAGATTTACATCATAAAAGTGTCCTAAGGTTGTTGAGTTTGGACTGGTTGCCTCTAGCTCAGGGAATGCATCGAGAACCAATCAATTCATTAGCAAAATACCAGTATATCATTTACAATGGGAATCACCAGCAACTGCTTTTTGTTTCATGTCCAATCCTACTTCTTAGTAAATTCATGAAAGAGAATGAATGATTAGATCAAAACAAACTATTGTGATTACAGAATTGGGGGGCAGGGGGAAGAAGGCAATTGGATTATTTTGATATTTTTAAGGAACTATTTACATGAAGCAAATAAGTATATAAATTACCTTTCTACTGTAAGTAGTGTAGGGTATGACTACCGTGGAGCCATATTTGATGACCACTAACATTCTTGACTGGCCTTTTCTCAGGCTTCAATTGAATGAACTACCTTCCATTTTTTAATGTACCACTTCCTGAGAAAATCAGATCACAATATGTTTCCTTACTTCACATTATTTTTATCTCAGTCCTGCTGCTACACTCATATCACTGAGTTCAAGCTTCTGAGGAAATACTGGTACTGTTGTTGGCAGACTTAGGTTTGATTCCTACCTCTACCCCTAAGTTGTGTATAGCAATGGGGAAAAGTCCATCATACCACAAAGATTCTATTTTTATTATTCTTCTCAAGATAGCAGTCACATGGTTAGAATTCAATAAATATCTTCTGATTTTCTGGCTTTTTTTCCCCTCCCAAATCTTAGGAGATACTCTCACCACTACTTCACAGAGTGAAAAGGAGCCATCATGTAAAAATTTCCCTAATTTTCTTCCCTATGCTTCCCTCGAAATTCAGTGCTTCTTTCTTTCTCGGTGGAAGAAGTGTTTCTCCTGCTGCTCAGGCTGCTTCCTCCAGTTGCCCTGGTTCACAGTCCATTTGATTCATTTAAGGACATCACTACATCACTCTTTCCTTTCTTTTCTGAATCTTCAAACTCTCCTCCATTCCTTTCCCTCTGCGTATTATTTTGTATTCAATGAATAAGCGAAACCACTTCTTATTTGCTAAATCCAAAGGACATTTTCAGGCGTGATACTGTATGAATTTTGACACTTGTTGATCTCTCTGCCTCTCTTGAACTCTCCCTTCTTTTCCTATTTTTTCTGACTACTTCTGCCTCCGTTCATCTCCCACCTGCCTAGCTGACAAATTCTCTGCAGTATCCTTCATCAGATTTTCCTCCTTCTAATATTTCTTTCTAATCTCTTCCCAGATATTCTCACTCATTTACACCTTTTTTGCTAGTAGCCCTATGTGATGACTCCAAATTTGCATCTCCAAAACTTTTCCCTGTATTTAATCCTGAATTCTACCTACATCCTGGGCTTGACACACAGAAAGTTCCCAAGGATGTTAAGTTTGAAATATTCCAAGTACATCTTTTATCTCCTCTCTAAACCTCCTCTTCTGGTGTTCTTCATCTCATTTAGCAATACTGTCATATTTCTCATTTAGCAATAACTCGGGAGAGCATTTTTAATCATCAACTCCTCTCCACTGCCATCCTCAGGACAGTGAACACAGTGGTTCCAATTTAGGACATAAGCACTTGGGAAGTTTGAGGAAAATGTGGAACCCAAAGATACTGATTCAGCAGACCGAGGATGTGACCCATCCTAGACCCCTAGGATGTGATCTGCAGGTTCATTGAGCATCCCAGGTGATTCTGATTAATTGGATTTTTGATCTGTACCTTGAGAAAATGTTGATCCAAGGGGCAGTCCTTTTGATTCTGCCTGTAAAATACAACTTGGATCTGCCCTTTCCTTTCTGTTCCCACTGCAACTGTGCCCTCGTTTAGTCCCTCATCTATTTTTCTGAATTTATGAAACACACTCCCTTAGATCTTTGACTCTCTGCTATTTTTCTTCTCCATATTCCTTCCTTTAAAACTGACAACAAGATCTTCTACTTAAACCAAAATTAAGATTCATATTACTTCTTTTATCATAACCTATTAGTAGTTACCCATTGAGGAAATTAGCTTCAAAATCTTTCATATCACAGTTTCAAGTCTTCTATGTTGTAGGTTCAAGCTCACCTTCAACTACATATGCTTCAGTATCATTTTGATTCTTAGACCTTTTATAATTCCCTGCACACTCCTGAAGTTGTGTCATAATATGGTATTTCCTCAACTTGAACTGGTCTGGTTCAAATGCCCTCTTTGCTTGAAATTCCCTTGGCCCCTATATACTTCCAACAATCCTCCTTGGCTGCCACTCTTTCAGAGCATTTACTTTTGTTTTGGCTGGTATTTCAGGTCTTTGTGTATCTATTTGTCTTTCTAGTGTTATACAATGTAAAATACACACTCATGTTGTGATCCTAAACAGTGTATTTAGCCTTTCTGAGCTTATTTCTTCCACTGTAAGATAGAGGGAATTACCTCTTTCAATACTGATATGCTAAATAAATGTTGCCATTGATGAACACGGTGATATTTAAATAAACAATTTTCTTCTTTCCTTCTCTCCTTTCCTCTTAAAATTGTTTTCTCTTTGCCTTCATCTCCATGGACACTCCTTTATTCTTTTCTTCCTCTTTCTTGCCTTGCCTCTTTCTTTTGCACTCTTCTCTCTTCTTTCTTCCCTTATCCCTCATTTCCTTTCTTTTTTCTCTTTTTTCCTGATTCCCATAGAGTAACTGGCAGATCCAAGTTGTATTTTAGAGGCAGAATCAAAAGGAATGCCCCTTGGATCAATGTTTTCTCAAGGTACAGATCAAAAATCCAATTCATCAGAATCTCCTGGGATGCTCATTTTATACCTATTTGATGCTTGTTTTATACCTATTTGATGCTTCCTAAAGAATTGTTGATTTTTTTAGTGATTTGAGCCAAATTGGTTACACCTTTGTCAGAATGAGCCAATATGATTGAAAATGCTTAATAAAATTCATACTGTATGCATACTATGCATAAATAAACAAATCTATACATTGTGACATGATCAGATATTTTCCAGTACTTGTACAGAGAAAAGTCTTCCATACTGAAGCAATTCTAATCCTATAAAAACCACAATGTTAAACAAACACTACTCTGCTTACTAATTAGTTGATATTTTTGTTTTTCTTAAATTAGGAACAACAAAACCATATCCTGCTGATATTGTAGTTCAGTTCAAGGACATATATGCATTGATGGGCCAAAATGTGACTTTAGAGTGTTTTGCACTTGGCAAGTAAGTATACTCACAGTTTTTATTAACATATATAGAAATACATTAAATTTTGTATTGTTAGGAAATAAATGTTTTAAATGTTTAGTTATAAACATAGAGTAAATTGTCTTTTAAGCATTGTGGACCATTAGTTCTTACTTTCTCCTATTTAAGTCCTGTTCCTGATATCCGTTGGCGGAAGGTCCTAGAACCAATGCCAAGCACGGCTGAGATCAGCACCTCTGGAGCTGTCCTGAAGATCTTCAATATTCAGCTAGAAGATGAAGGCACATATGAATGTGAGGCTGAGAACATTAGAGGAAAGGATAAACACCAGGCAAGAATTTATGTTCAAGGTAGAGATATTGTTTTAATTTTCCATACATTTAATCAATATCTCATTGAAAGCCACTTTCATACTTGAAAAACTAGCATAAAATGATTAGTTTAAAAATAGTGATGTGCATTACATTATGCAAAAGGATAAAATATTCATCTTTATGGCTAATTAAGTCACAAATATGAGTATATAAGTTAAGAATTTATGCCACTGGTATCATAGGAACACCAATGGATCAATAGTAGTGTTATTGATAATTTTCAGAAGATATAATTCATATAGTTTGTAGACATTCTTCAAGCTCTCTTTTTTATTTGTACAAGAACCTATGCATTATGACTTAGTTTAACCCAGTGGTTCACAAACTTTAGCATGTTTTAAAATCATTTGGGGGCTTATTAAAAACACAAATTGCTGGTTCCCACCCTCAGAGTTTCTGAATTAGAAGGTCTATTTGGGACCCAAGAATTTGTATTTCTAACAAATTCTTGGGAGATGTTGATGTTACTGGTTCAGGAGCCACACTTAGAGAACGAATGGTCTAAGGAAAATTTTTCTTTAATACAATTATCTTGGCACAAGTGTTTGATTCTCACACATTAAAATAAGCTTATGTTTGGGAGGAGAGAATGTTGTTTCTCAGTCAATGCTTGAAACTTTTCAGACTGAAATCATCCCTACAATGTTCCACAATGTGAAATTTGCAGGTCACATCTAAATAAACATCTAAGGCTTCAACAAGTGTATACTGAGTGTGTCCTCAGAGGCAAACACTATGATAGGAGCAAGGAAAGTTAAAGGAAATATTCTGTCCTTGAGGAATTCATACTCTAGTCATATCATACAAAACCCCCAAAGTTATACAAGCATATACAGTCAAATAAATATATACCCCCAATATATATAATTATAAAGAAAATAGTGAGAGTGCGATATGGAAAATTACATATGATATTGATAAAACATATGGCAAAGGGGTACCTTAGCCTCATCAAAAAGATGGATGATAAGAAAAACTGGAGATGATGCCTCAGCTGAACTGGAATACCAGAAGGCTGAAAGGGTACTGTGACAGGGTCAAGACCAACCCCTACCCCCATCCCTCACACCCCAGGCCTCTGTCTATATCAGAATAAAGTAAGTGTCTCCGATGACCCAGGATATGCAGCCTCACCACCACCATCTCATAAAGTCCACTAAGATTAGGATCATTTTACCTTCACCTTTTGCATTTCATTTGCCTTAAGATGCCCTTGGACCCCAGGGCCTCCTTATGGCCTACACTTTAATACCCACAGAGCTCTGCACATGTCCTACTTAGTCTCTATTTCCCCTTCATTCCCAGCTTCTGAAGTCTTTATACTATGCTTCTAGAGCACATAGTCCATTATCAGATTCCCTTATATTCTTAACTTCTTCTTTGAACATTCCCTTTATTCTCTTGCTCTAACTGAAACTTGGCTCTCCCTTAAAGACACTTTCCCCTGTAGACCATGCAAGCAGTGGCTGATTTTTCTTTCACAGCCCTCATCCCCAGGAGTGACTGGAAGTACTGCCAGTACCTGCCCTCCCTGCTCTTCACTGCCATTGCTAGACTATCTTTCTTTTCCTTTAATCATCCAGTTTACAATATTATGTCAGGTCGCCCCTCCTCAGCCCCCATTGCCCTAAGATTTTCACTATTGACAACTGTCACCAACTACAGCTCTACTCCTGACTTCATTCTTGGTGACATAAAATCATGTAGACTATAATAACTTTTCCAATAGTGTGCCTTCTCAGTTCCTTTGAACTCCTTTCCTCCAATGATCTTGTCCTACAACCTTCCTCAGCAACTCACTCCCACTGCCATGCTTCAGACCTTATTGTTACCAAGTTACAATCCCTTTACGATCTCAAGTTCAAGCATTTCACTCTGATCACCACCTTCAAGCTCCAATACCCAGGTTCCTACAATCCTTTGAATCTACCAGCAACTATAATCAGTTAATCTTACTCTGTTTTAACTTTCTCTGATGTCCCCTAACCCTGCCCATCTCTTTCCTAAATCTGGGTTCATTCATTATCGTTCCCTTGCCCACCTGCTCAGCTCACTTTCCTCTCTCCACTTTTCTTTACTACCTTGGCAAAGGCTAATCCTGGAAAAATCTAGCTCTCTGCCTTAGTGCCAGAACCAAGGAACTTGAATATGACTTGAGATCAGCACTACCAGGCTGATTAGCCCATTTTGAATTAAGCATCATTAACTTTAAATGGATCCTTAATGTTGCCTGGCAACTAGACTGCATTTCTCCAGATTCACTTACTCTCTCACTCTCTTAGATGACCATTTCATGCCTTCGTGATTTCCTTCAAACCCACAGTACCTCCTCCTTCAATATTCCTCTCAGCTAATAACTTGGCTTCCTATTTCACAGAGAAAATGGTAGTAATTAAATTGGAGCTTTCACAAACTCCCACTCCACATCTACTGACACCTGCATCTCTACCCTTATCTCTTTATACTCTAGATTCAGCTGCTCTCTGAGGTCAACATCTCCACTTGTACCCTACACTCTACCCCTCTTACATAATAAATTAACACATAATTCTTTAAAACCTTATGTGTCATTTTGAAAGATTTACATTATAAGAAAAAGATCAATTATTTTAGTGCTATTCATGAATTAGCTTTCCAACAAAACATGGTTCACAAGTAGAAAAACAATTATGAATTGAATTACAGTTACCTAGTGCTGTAATAATGTAGGATAAAGTTTACCTGCTGACCTGTAGAAATTCAATTTCACTGACTCTATCATTGATTTTAAGACACACAGAGTATTTGATGTATTTTCCAGAAGAAGATCAACTAAGTGTAATATTTGTCCTCTTGAGATGATGATGAATGTTGACTTGCATTTGACAATTTACAATGTTCTTTACTTTTTAGCATTTCCTGAGTGGGTAGAACACATCAATGACACAGAGGTGGATATAGGTAGTGATCTCTACTGGCCTTGTGTGGCCACAGGGAAGCCCATCCCTACCATCCGATGGCTGAAGAATGGATATTCGGTATGTATGTTCAAGTGCTTTGCAGTTCTTGAGCCTATGTTCAGGTAACATTTCTGGGTGATCCTGGGATAAAGTTAGCAGGAGTGTCAATAGATTAAGGGCATCTAGCCCCTGAAATATAAAAGAAAAAAACAGAAAGTGAACATAAAGTGTCTTTTTTCAGCTTAAACAATTTTCTGTAATCTTATGTCTACCTTCTCTCTCTCTCTCTCTCCTTATTGTTTCCTTTGTTCCACTTTTCACCCTCTTCCTATGCATCCATCTCTACTACCTGATATTGTCCTCTTTTTCTTGCCACTGTTTCCCTGACCCCACAGAAACAGAGGTAAGAATGAAGGTCCTACCTTTAGCCCTGGGGACAAGTAGCAGCAGTGGGGTCCTTCTCTACCTTCCCACTGTAATCTCCCAGCTGGGCCAAGAGGGAAAAAGGTGGACTCTCTGCTCTGTAGGATGAATAGAACAAGAGCCACTGGGCATGGTAAGTGGGTTTTACTTCCCCATACCATGAAAACCCCACTTCACTAGACTTAGTTAACAGTGGGGGCAAAAATAATGTACCTAAATGGAAAGACAACCAAGCCCAAAACCAAATGAAACCATTTCTATTAAAGTCTATCAAGAAAATGTGTTTTACTTTGTGTTCTTTCCAGTATCATAGAGGGGAATTGAGACTGTATGATGTGACCTTTGAAAATGCTGGCATGTATCAGTGCATAGCTGAAAATACACATGGAGCCATTTATGCAAACGCGGAGTTGAAGATCTTGGGTCAGTATTATTTCTGGTTTCTGTTAACAATCAGCAAGAAAGCAACATGTTAAAATGATACTGCGTTATATACAGATTATATTTAATTTCACATTACTTTCTTGAATTAAAAGTTAAACATTTCTAAAATGTGGTTTGGAATAGAATGATATTATTATTTTCCTTTCATTAAAGAACAGTAAATAAATTGGAGGCAACATGGAGTATAAAGGATTTTAAGATTTTTTGAATGGTAAAGCAAACTTTACACGTGCCAGTTTTTATGTCTTGTTCTCTCCTATGTTTGGGCAGCTAAACGCTGCCAGGACATCACGTAGTGAAGATTGATGCTTCCGCAAGGCCTGTGAGCCAGCCTCAGATGAGTGTTTAGCACTTGGTAGCTTTATCACTCCCTGGGTCCCTGGGTTAAAATTGCTATTGAAAACCTTCAAGACATTCCTCAACCCCCTTACCCCACCCTCACTCCTACTTTCATATTACTTTCTTACTTCTCCATGAAAATTGAAAACCATTGAAATAATATATTTCAACTTCCCATCCCTCTTCAAAACTATCTGAATCTTTACTACACTTGTCCTTTCAATACTCTTTATCCAGAGGATGATGTATCTTGTCCCAAAATAATCCCTTTATCTCTGCCCTCAACAGACATCCCTTCTTCGTGTCTCTGTGTGTGTGTGTGTGTGTGTGTGTGTGTGTGTGTGTGAGTGTGTGTGCATATCTCTCAAGCTGCCTCTGTTTCTGGTCATGATTTCCTCTTGAATTCTCCTCTCTTTTGTCCTTGGTGACGCCATGCTCTGGTACCTCCCAGATTATTTTTTCTTGATTGCCTTCAGTTTCCTTTTTACCCCTTCCCTGCTCAGTTGGAAATCTTGCTCTCTTCCAGAGATCCATTCCTCTGCTTGCATTCCATTTTCTTACTCATTCTTTCACGTATTTTATAATATTATTCCTCAATTATTATTATTATTAAATTTTTTAAGAAACGTGGATGATATCTTCTTCTTTGCCCATTAACTATAAAGGACCCCTTAATTTATACCTCTAGCCCAGAATTTTATCCTCAGCTTCAAGCTCACTATAAAAGCTTCTTGGTAGAAATGGTCATCTGGGTAACTTCACAGATATCCCAAACTCAGCATGTCTGAAACCGAATTCATTATTTCTCACTCATTCACATTGTCTCTTCCTGAAATATTTACTGTTCTAAAGAATGACACAATCCACTACATACTTTCCCCACTTTACATCTATTAAATTTCTCATTTTTATCCCATAAATCTCTCTGAGATTTTTTACTTTCTTCTTATTTTCATTACAACTACTTTAATTAAAAGTATCATGTCCTTTTCATACTATCATGTTCTTTTCATACTATTTGAAGTGTCTGTCACCAAGTTTAGTCATATTGTAAGTAATGAATCCAGGTGGGCAGGATTTCTCTGCTAGAAATGATTACTGAAAAGATAAAACAATGACTCAGCGCAGCCTCTTTTATTCTTGAGACACCAAAGGGAAATATTTTAGAACATTGGTATCACTACAAATTGAGTGACACTAAAAGAACATGAAAGACAGTGAGATAGTTACAAGAAAGTATTAAAGAAAGCTATCTTTAAAAAGAGTTGAGGCCTTCTTGATTTTAACTTTTCCTGCCTCTTCTTATAATGCTGAGTATCATATTCCATTTCTTCCCCCTAAAGTCAAAATTCCTTGCTAATATATTTAATCTAGTTTCTTTGGGTATCAAGGAAACGTTTAGGCTTAAGCTTCATACCCTATCGCTTTGGTATGAAGTGCAATAAAATCATTTTGACTCTTAGAGAAGATATGAGGTGAATTTCAATTCCTTCCAAATGTAAACGCTTTTGTTTTCTGTTAAAATTTCTTGTTAATTGTTATATATTACAAGATAAAATGAAAATTTAACAGCTCAGACTGAAAGATCTCTCTGTCTTCAAACCTAAATCTTGCAATCATTAATCTATTAAGGTAGTAATTAAGCAAATTGATCATTTTGAGACTGAGATTAATTCCTGAGCATCTTTATATTTGTTTCAGTCTAGTTTTGTTTATTACCTTTAGGAACAGTGTTTCTCTCTCTTCTTTCCTGAGTTATTTAGTTAATTCATATATTCATCCACCAAATGATTACTGAGTGCTTACTCTGCACCAGATACTAGTCTGTAATAGGCTCAATAAAGAACAAAAGAAAAAAAAAAAAATATATATATATATGTATACATGAACATGCTCTAGATTCTGTCACTAGAAATTCAAATATTAGATAAGCATGGGTCATTTAAATGACTGCACCAAATCAACGATTTTATTAAGACTGAACAGATTCAGAAAAATGTCTTATTTTCTAGATAAATTTAGACTTTCTAAATATAATCTGATTAAAATTTCTCTCATATTTTATAAGCAATATGTCACCCACAATATTTATTGAGCCTATACAAAATACCACATGCTGTGTTAGGTGTACAACACAGGTTGGTTGTTTACTTATTTATTTCCAATTATAAAAACTCAGACTAAAAGAAAAATGGGATAACCTAAATCATTTTTATAAAAAGTGTGTTCCTCAGAGCTTGTTGGAAGTGCTGAATCTCAGGTCCACCCCAGATCTATTAAATAGCATTTTACCAAGATCCTCAGATGATTATGATGCACAAATAAAATTTGAGAATCATGGGACTAGACGATGAAGGGTAAAGACCTGGATAAAGATATATTTAGGCCTAGAAAAGCCCCCAGAAAGGACAGTTTTATAGATGATTGGGATGTGTGGAAATAAAAAGATGGAATCCCCCTGGAGTCTGCAAAATGACAAAGAGATTGAGAAATGAGCTAGATGTGGGGACACTAAAGAAAATTAGAGCATATCATCAAGAGAGTAACATTTTATGAGACTCTATAGCCTGTTTTCATAATTATTGATCTGTACTTTGAGGTAAGGATGAGCTACAGGTGCATAATGTACTTCTCAATTAATTGAAAACATCATTCCCATAACTGTTTGTAGGTTGGTCCTGAAGGCAGGGGTCTCTCTGTTTATTAAGGCCTCTCATAGTGTCTGCACGCAGTTGGTGCTCAATAAATGTTTGTATAATGAAGGAGGAGTCATATTGTTTACTGAAAAGAGCATGCTTGCAAATCAGACGGATCTAGATTCAAATGTAAATCCCATCTGATATCTTACTGCCTGTGGCACCTTTGGCAAATTATATAATCTTAATAGATATCAGTTCTTTCATCCGTAAGCTGGGTACAGTTCATTCAAATTGTGGCTACGATTACTGATTATGAATATGTGTCAATATTAATAATTGCTCAACTCCTCTATCCTTTCACTTAACTTCCCTTGAGCAACTGAGTCAAGACAATTGAATTAGGTATTACCTTCAAGGTAAATATGCATACAGCATTTGATTACAACTTAAATGTGTAATAATTAATTCAGTTATCACCAAGAATTGTACATTTAAAATGGGTAAGTTTTTGACAAGTAAAATATACCTCAATAAAGTTTTAAATAAAAGAAAACAGTTATTATTATTAGGCATGGCATGTCTGTTGGTCATTGCTGATAACATTTGGTGAGATTAATCTTTTCTATTGATTATTAATCAAAAGGGAATAAAAGATGCTATAGTATAGAAGAAACTTTTGTTTCTATTTTAGCAAAAGAGACAAATAATAGTTTACTTTCTTTTAGCTTTGGCTCCAACTTTTGAAATGAATCCTATGAAGAAAAAGATCCTGGCTGCTAAAGGAGGAAGAGTTATAATTGAATGCAAACCTAAAGCTGCACCCAAACCAAAATTTTTATGGAGTAAAGGTACAGAGCGGCTTGTCAATAGCAGCAGGTCAGTCCAGAAACTAGAAATCCAATTGCAACTCAGTACTTGGGAAAGTTTACTTTGTAGAGAACTTGTTTCCATATTCATAATATAAATATTTTTTGTTCTAACTTTTCTCCCCAGAAGATATCACAGTTCTTAGGTAAACAGAAATACCCATCACTGTCAGTATCTATTATAAACAGAATTCAATTTTTAGACTTCTAGAGTTTATAAGGAATTTTTAAAATTGAGGCTCAGAGGTTTGTGACAAATTACCCAAGGCCACAAAACTAATTAACAATGGGAAATAAAATAGGGTCTTTCTAATTTTTCCCCTAATAAGGGCTTCTATAGCCATTCATATTTGATTTAATTTTATGCAATTAGCCTATTAAATATTTCAGTAGGGAAATAAAAGGTGATTTTAAAGTACAAATCACCTCTTCCCTCTTCTGAAGTGAACAGGAACTTCTAATCTTCCTAACTATCTATGGGGAGAAGGAATGTTGGGAAATAGGAGAATTGGGATGTGAAGGTTGGGGAGCAGCAAATATTTCAAGCAGGGAGCACAGCATGTGCAAAGGCCCTAAGGCAGAGAGCAGAGGATGTATAAGGAATGTAAGAACTAAAACCAACATGGCTGTCTTTAGAGTAAAATGGAGAACAGTTTTAAGGGATGACACATAGTAAGCCAGGTCATCAGTAACAACATTTTCTGTGGCTTCATCTAAGAGTAATAGAAATCTGTCTAAAGGCTTAAATAAGGGAGGAAAAAAGTAGTTTTTGCCTTTAAAAAAATATTCTAGCAAAAGTATAAAAGATAAATCTTTACAGTAATCCAATAAAGAATGTAAGGTGGGTGTTATCTCTGTTTTGATGTATCTAAAGCCTGGAAAGGTTAAAGTGACCTTCTGAAAATATATCAGTAATCTCCAAGCCAGAACTCGAACTTGTGCCATGCTGATATGGAATGAACATATGGCAACACAGTTCTCTTATTAGGATAATCACAAGTATGGTTGTGCATGAGACAAAGCTGTGGTTGGGGAGGGGTGTGCAAGGACAGCAGCTGCTTCCCTGAATACATTAAATTCTACAGGTAATATGTCTGACTAAGATATACTAACACTTTAACAAAATGATACTAGAAGAATCAGTGTTAAAGGAAAAGTCAATCTGTGCAATACGGGGTTGAAGCTTTAGCAGTCAGATAATGAGTGATGCAGACCACGATCAGAAGGTAGTTCCAATTTTAGGTATTCATACTGCAACAACCTCAAGCATAGAATTCCCTGTTGGCTGCACTATTAGCTCTCTCTCCTTAATGAAAAGAATCTTGCTCTGATTCTAATGAGGACTCATGCCATGAGCCTCTGCAACCACAAATTTCTCAGAACCATGCTTCATGGATTTGTTTTTCCTAAACACCAACATGTGTTCAAAAAAAGAAAAGTCTAGCTCCTAAAATCTTATTATTTTAGTCCTGTCTTAATATTTTTAAAGTATTTGAATCAAATTGTATGACCTTTTGATGAAAGAGTCTATAAATCTAATTTTTGCTCACTATGTTAACCCATTAGTATCTCAGATTATTTAAGTATCTCTTTATTATAGATTTGGTATTTCATGTAAAAATAAGTTTGAATGTTATAAAATAGTATGTATTAAGAAAAGTTAAACTAATAATTACTTTTAGAGAAATATTTCTGTTGAAAATAATATTCAAGGAGTAACTGAATAACTATCTTTGAGCATAATTATAATCTCATTCTGATTAATATAATTACCTAAAAACTGTTCCACATTACTAAGTTATCTCTGTGCCTGGTAAATGGTTTGTAAAATAGCATATGCAGTACTTGCAATCAGGAGAGAGGAAACATAAATCTTGATAAGTTGTAATTAAGTTCTCAACTGTATGATGTTATTTAAGGTTAAAATGATATGCATTCTCCAACAGAATTTCTTTGTAGCTGTTCATTTATATCCAATGGACTGCTATCAACTCTAAAATGGTCTTTATCTGAGCCATTTATATGAGAGTCTCTCCAAGATTCTTTTCTACCCCAGAGTTGGTGTGCTTTAAACATTAACAAATAAGATGGAGGTTATACTGGAATAATTTTGGCAACAATAAGTGACTACTTTATTAAAGACCAGATGGTTCCTGGCTTGTTTGACTGTTTATCTATATGATATAATCTGAAAATAAGGGTAAGATTCTGATAATTTAACTACATTGACTTTAGAATATAGATCATTATTCAAAAACATCAAGTTCCCTAAATACTCTTACTGAAATTAATTTTAATGTCATGGACAAAGTACCTGAAAGTGTAGGTGAGCTGAACAACACAAGGAAGTATACCCTTTAAAGATGACAATGATCAATTGAGAGCTAATATATGTGAGAAAACTAAGAATATAATGTGGGTTTTAGAAAGATTAATTGTTGCTATTGTTTCCATTGCAACTTGATGATAATTTTCATTGCTTTACTTACAAAATAATTAAATGGGCGGGGATGGAAAATTGGCTAAGGACTTACACTAGAGCTTAGTGAGAAAAAATGAGACACATTAATGTTAGTACTGTGTTAATATGAGTTCTATGAGAAGCAGATGACAATGCGGGATTAACCATGCAAGAGATTTATTAATGGCAATGCCTAGGAAGGAAAACAGAGAAGACTCTTGGTGAAGGCTGGGACAGCCATCTGAGATTCAGGTCTGCTTCCGAATGAAGGGGAAAGGGAAGGAAGGAAGAAAGGCTGGGTAGAAATGGACTGCAGTGCAGATCTAAGAGAGTGTGGTAAGACCACTGGAAAGCGTTCCAGCTAAAAATGCCCGTCAGAGGAGCCTGATGTCTACCTGGAATATGCAGCCTTAAAATTCCTCCTGGACTCAGTCATTGGCTGAGAGCAACCTGTGGAAAGTGTTGTCTTGGCTCAAACACAGTGATGGATTTCTGAGTGCAGCAGCTGGAGCTGTGGATCAGTTACACTCCTCACAGTTGGAGAACATAGAGGGCCATTGGCATAGCTTCCACAAAATCAAATAATTACTTTTATGTTTATGTTTATATTATGATACTACATTATTTCTTCAATAAGTAAAAAGTATTCTGAAATGAACTTAAGTTGGAACTGGAGAGTTAAAGATGAGCAAGGAAATTATGGAATATATTATTGGTGAAATTTTTGGTGTTTTCTTATATGGAGATTTTTATTAATAAGGTATGTATGTAGCAATTTTCCTTTATCAAACTCTGCTCTTAAAATGGAATATATGGAGAATTGTTGGCATGTGTTTATACGAAGCTTCAGAGATAAATTAAGGTTTTAGAAATTATATATTTAAGGAAAGTAAAAATCAGATCTAAATAGACATTTCTCCAAAGAAGACATACAGATGGCCAATAGGCACATGAAAAGATGCTCAACATCGCTAATTATTAGAGAAATGCAAATCAAAACTACAATGAGGTACCACTTACACTGATCAGAATGGCCATCATTAAAAACTCTACAAATAGTAAATGCTGGAGAGGGTGTGGAGAAAAGGCAACCCTCCTACACTGTTGGTGGGAAGGTAAATTGGTGCAGCCACTCTGGAAAACAGTGTGGAGGTTCCTCAAAAAACTAAAAATAGAGTTTCCATATGATGCAGCAATCCCACTCCTGAGCATATATCCAGACAAAACTATAATTTGAAAAGATACATGCACCCCAATGTTCATACAGCATTATTTACAATAGCCAAGACATGGAAGCAACCTAAATGTCCATCGACAGATAAATGGCTAATGATGTAGTATATATATACAGTGGAATATTACTCAGCCATACAGAAGAATGAAATAATGCCATTTACAGTAATATGGATGGGCCTAGAGATTATCATACTAAATGAAGTAAGTGAAAAAGAGAAAGATACTATATAATGTCACTTGTATGTGAAATCTAAAATATGACACAAATGAACTTATTTACAGAACAGAAACACATTCACAGACATAGAGAACAGACTTTTGGTTGCCAGGGGGGAGGGAGATGTGGGGGGGATGGATTGGGAGTTTGGGATCAGCAGATGCAAAGTATATATATAGGATGGATACACAACAAGGTCCTACTGTAAAGCACGGGATAGTCAATATCCTGTAATAAACCATAATGGAAAAGAACATCAAAAATTTAAAAATAAAGTAAAATCCAATGACAGGCAATCCAATATTGAATGTAAGTGCAAGACATTATATAGTAAAGTTATATAATAAATATATAAATTATATGTAATATATCGTAATATATGTAATATTAATGTAATATAAATTATATGTAAGAGTTAGGTATAATAAGGTTACAAATAATAAGTTTTGGGTCTCCTGACTCCAAGGAAGAGGCAGACAGGCAGAGGGAATACATTTAAGTTCTATTAGTATGAAACATTTAGTTTCTGTTCATAGAAGAATTTCCTAAAAGTAATCTGTTACAGAAGCTTTTACTAAGGTAGGTTTTACAGTATCATTCTTTGAAAGTTCCTAAAATTAAAATATGTTTGTATTCCTCTGTGGCTGTGGAAATGACAGTCTGTTCTAACTACCAAGTCTGAAGTCCTGGGGTCACGTTCTTGGAAGATCTGGGCTCATTTCTTTCAGGCCTATGACTGATCTAAGTCTGTCTCACAGTGGTTTAAAAGTCATTTTATGGTGGCATGTAGAGAGCCACTGCTTCAGTTAAACTCCATGTAGTTCATACGTCCAAAAACAGGTTGATCGAGTGCCTACTCATTGTTTTGTGTCTCACTCCTTAAGGAGTTCCTGGAACATAGTTTTTTGTTTTTTGGTTTTTTCCTAATGATTGTATACATTAATGAATATGTTACCTTGAGATGGGACCACAAACAAAGCAGATACAAATTCCTGACATCAGGATGTTACCATCTAATGCAAGGATAGATTAATAAGTAAAACTGAAGTATGTCTGATGAAATATGTGTTAGGAAGAAAAATCTGGGAAGAGGGATAGCATGGGGAATGCCAGGACAGCAGCAGTGCCATGGGTGGGTGTGTGCATGCCATACTAACTAGAAATTATCAGACAAAGCTTTACTGAAGGTGTCACTGTGCAAAACCCTGAAGACTGTGAGAAACAGATTGTGAAAATGACCAAGGCCTAAAAGGGCAAACCAAGGGCTGTGGCTTTTACTATGCATGAGATGGAAAACTCACTGGAGGCTTCTGAGCTGTAGAGTGACATCACTGAACCAAAGAGTGACATTGTATTACTTATGCGATGTATGTCTTCATGTCTGTCTGACATGTGGGAAAAGAAACTGTGTAGAGGCAAGGTTGGCAGCAGGAGGGCAGTTTGAGATTACTGTGATAAGTCCAAGAAAAAGATGAAGGTGGTTTTCCAAAAAAACTTGATGCTGAGAAAGAATAGTCTAAACAAAGTCTAGAATGTTTCATCTTGAAAAAAGTCTCTGTCAAGCAATTTATGTAAAACTTTAATGATACTAAGATGTTAGTGTTTTTAATCTAAGACATAGAATAGTAACGTATTTCATTAAATTAATTTTGTGAAATATGTATTTCTTTCATTTCAATAGAATACTCATTTGGGAAGATGGCAGCTTGGAAATCAATAACATTACAAGGAATGATGGAGGTGTCTATACATGCTTTGTAGAAAATAATAAAGGGAAGGCTAATAGCACTGGGACTCTTGTTATCACAGGTAAGAAACCATTAGATTAACTTTACTTTTTTTTTTTAAGTTTGACAGTGCTTAATTTCTAATGTACTATAAGATGTGATTCAGCACTAAGCTTCTAAGACAATCCACATTTTGATGTTTCCATTTCAAAAGCCTTCTGGGCAAATCTCTTGTTTGATGAAACTATTCTTGGAATTTGAATTTGTAAGCATCTTATTCTTTTGCACAGAGATTTCAACTATATTGATTTTTATTTTTTAATGTACCAGGTAATATGGTGTCTCGTATTTTTTTGAATTGTGGTTTACTCCTTTATTTAAAAATGTATAGATCCCACACGAATTATATTGGCTCCAATTAATGCCGACATCACTGTTGGAGAAAATGCAACCATGCAGTGTGCTGCTTCCTTCGATCCTGCACTAGATCTCACATTTGTTTGGTCCTTCAATGGCTATGTGATCGACTTTAACAAAGAGAACATTCATTACCAGCGGAATTTTATGGTATGTGTTTTATTTTTCATCTTATTAACATCCCAACGCCCCCCCACCATGTGTCTGCATTGCAACTGCTGTTACCATAATCATGTACATGAGACTGGAAAACAGGCAAAATTTTTTCATGGGTCTCCTTATATTAATTGTAGTATTCCTGAACCTTTCTAAAAATGGCTAGCCCTGAGGATTTTGGTAGCGATATTAATCAATAAATATTCGTTGTGCTTTAGGTCCATTTCCTCTTTATTATAATACAATTTTTATATTAATGTCTACTCTGCCTCATTATATCTGTACTACAGGTTCTGAGTGCCTTCACATTCATTTTAAACGAAGTAAGAGCACAGAACTTATCCTTTGTTATAGTGATGACTTTATGGCATTTATTTTATTCTTTGAGGGTAAGAAATAGACAAGCTATATATGTGGGAGTGTTTGGAGAACTAGTCCATGCAATTTTTAAAAGGCTTAAATGGCTGTATTTTAAGAATAAGAAAGCTTACATGATACAAGTCCTATAATTAAGCATAGTGGTATCGTTGTATAGAAATGAAAATAGAGGAAAAAGACTGGGAAGTAACGCAAGTATAACAACTTGCATAGGAACACACTTATTGCGCTGATAGGGCTGCCTAAATTACAGTGTATTTAAAGGGCAAACTGATCACTGCTCCTGCCAGTCTGTTCTTTAGAAAGGCAATCATTCAGGAACCTAAAGACCTATTTAGAACATATGCTTAGTTAAGAAAACTTTAATTCTAATTTTAGAAGTCAATTATTAATAAAAGTTTGAATTAACTCAGTAGAATATTTAAGATTTTCAAGTCCTATGAACTCTGAAGTTTGATATGTATCTATTATAATATTATGTTTTCAAATTGTCTAACTCTTTTAAAAAAATTCTTCTAGAACTTTCCACTTTAAAAAGCCAAAACAAGTTTTCAGTCAGGGTAAGATGGTTTTTAACTGGATGGAAACATTTATTCTTAAATTTTTATTAGATAGATTCATAGAACAATTATCAATACAGTATCAATGTTTGTGCCTTCTATATGTTAACTGTATTTCCAGTTTCTTTCTTTTTAATCTAACAGATTTAGCTAAAACTGTACATCTACAGTGAATCTACTGTCTTTCAGTTTCTGAAACAAATTTATATTTTAAAAATAAACAACTGGGAATTTGTAGAGAATGATTTTAACATTATACCATGTGATATTTTTTCATTATATGTCTATTTTGATGTGCTTAATTATAAGAATGCCCAACATTAATAAATTTGGCACCATTGTCCTTAATAATTTCTTCAAATTGTGTTTTGTTTTGCAAGAAAAGCAAATACCACTCAGTTTTTACTCATTTGAAGAAAAAAAGTGAGCTAAACAGAGATTTTATTTTTAAAAAGTAGACTTTTGAATTTGCTTGGTGTTATATATTGAATATTTTCTAAAATGCAACAAGCATAGTTTATACAAGTAGTTACTTATAGCTGCAGTAGAGTCTCTGAAAATAGACCCTAAATGAAGCTGAAACTTCATATGTGGAACCTCTTTATGTTCTTTAAAATAAGTTACTTTATGTTGATTGACATAAATAAACATTTCAAAAAAAGAAATGAAGGAAGGAAGGGAGAGAGAGAGGGATGGAAAGAAGAGAAAGAAAGAGAGAGGTGCAGGGGGAGGAGGAGGAGAGGGAAAAAGAATGAGAGAGAAAAAGACAAAAAAGAGAGAAAAACACACAAAAAAAGAGAAATAAGATAAAAGAGACCCATGGCTTGAAAAAAGAGAAAAGTAAACCACTGAAAGACTAATTAAGAAATAAATATTAAATTAGGTCATAACAATGTAAGAGACTTTGGTCATCACTAACTGTACTCCTTCCTTTTGTGGATGTTAGCCACAGGGGTTCAGGTTGCTGCCCCTCAGGGAAGCCAGAGCAGACCCTGACTGTGAGCCCATGCTCTGGCTTCAGGGGCTCAGTTTCAGCTTCATTCCACCAAATAAGGAGCATAATAACAATCAGCGGCATAAAACATACTCACTGGTTAAGTAGGCAACTTCAGTGAGTAAAAGTATCAGAGACACATTTTTAGCACTTTGTAGATGGACAAGCCGATTTAACTCTGTAAATAATTAAAAAACCCAGATAAGAAATGTATTTTAAATTATTAAACTTAATTCTGCCTTTTGAACCTAAGAAAGATCTTTGAAGCTTTCCCTTGCATCCTCCTTCTCTTTTAAAGCAAACTTCACAGTCACACTTCACTGCTAAATGTACCACACAAATTTGAGTAAAACACCATATGTGTCTGATCCACCCTTTGGAAGACAGTCCTAATGGCTAGTAATTGCTTCTGGGGTCACTAATAGAACACTCAGAAGGAAGGGCTCTTCCAACCTAAAGCTCAGTGAATGAAAACATAACAAGGATGGCAGGTACTGGGGAAAGCAAATTCGAAGGAAGGAACGCTGCTGCCTGCATTTGTCTGTTATTCAAATTGCACTAGCAAATACATCAGTATATAATTTTTTGGTATTTTAAATCATGTTTCTATATTTTATTTAATTCTGGCAACATTTCAATTATTGAATATCACTTGTTCATTTAAAAATATAGTACTGAACCCATACCACAGCAGGAACAGTGATAGGCACTAGGGTGTATAAAACAGTGAATAAGACAAACACAGGCACTGTTGAGGTCTATCCCAATGGGACTTTTTCTGCAGACCTATATTGTTGGAAATGCCTCACAGAGTAACTGTGTGGTTTCCTTTACTGAGAGAACTATGTGTTAGATCTGTGGGAAAGAACTTCAAGACAGAGCTGCTAATAAACTATGAAAAACCTAACAGTCAAACTTTTTATGTTGGGTATTGGCATATCCCAACGATCTGTACTGTTCTAAGGTGTGATAGCTTAAGAGTGAATATGGTTTGAACTTAATGCATGTTTAGAAGGTGTCTAAAATTCAGTACCAGGCAGATCCGTCTCCTTTGACCCTAAATATGGTCCTAAAGTAAATTGCTTGAGGAAATTGGGTCCCAAAGATTACAGGTGGGGAATTTTGAAGTGTGTCCATATTCCACGTGAGATCAAAGAAAGCCAACTAAAAGAATTGTGGACCGATGACATGACTACTGTGGATTGAGACAAAATTCTTTTTGAAAGTGTTATCTTGAAAATTATGGATCAGACATTGGAGAAATCAAGGTGATTGGCAGTGGAAGGAATCAGAACATGTGAAATTCCTTAAAAATTTATTGACTTAAATAATTTTGCCTGTGTTACACATAATAAAAAAAAAACCTTTACACTTTTTGTAGGAAAAAAAGACAAGCACAGGCTCTGATCCAAAATAAATCAGAGGTACCCTATGAGTTTAAAATTTAAATATAAATGACTTGGTAGCTATCACAGTTAACAAAACTGATGTCATTATCACCATCATGTTTTAATAATTTTAATTCCTAAAAATTAATATCAGAAACTCTAATTCATGAAGAATATAGACATAAAAATTTAAACTTTTAATTTTAAGAACCTAAGTTTTTATTTTCAAGTTTGGCTTCAATAATACGTTATATTCAATAATCAAGCATGTTGTGAGTTTAGCTTGCTATTCTTGATCTTGACCACCATGTGGCAACCGTGCATAAGGTTTCAAATTTCACAGCCTGACCTACTTGGAACTTGAAGCTTTATGAAATTAAACAAATTATAATATATCTATTATATATATAAAATTATAATATATCTAATATATATCTAATATATCTATATCAAATTAATTATATCTAAGACGTGTGATTTAAACTTTTTTCTTTATACTTTTTCCAATTATATTAATATAATTATCAGGAAAAAAGTAAGTATATATTTTTGAAGATGTGCATTTCTTTTAAGAATTTATAGTGACCTATAAAATTTAAATATATAAATAACATTTCTATTACATTTATGATCCTGTTTTATGTAAAACTCTTTTGAATTAATTAGTTTTAAAATGTAGCTATTAATTTTTAAGTTGTAAGTAAATAATACCGATTATAGAAAAATATTAAGAAGTTAAATATCTAATTTACCTGTCATGTTATTTATTCTTTCACTATTCAATAAATGTTCACTGAGTGTTATATCATTATGTAAATAGGGTCAGTAAATGTTTCATTTGAACTTGAATTTATGTGTTGATGTTAAGTATATATATGTATATATACATATATATATGAATTACAAATTTCATAACTTTGGAGCTTTGATACAATAAGCTTATAAGTAGTTTATCTGTCATTCTTTTATTCTGTCAAATTTATATGGCAAATACCTATTTTTTCAAGTCCAAATATAAAATGATTTCTATTTTGATTTTCCAGTTCAATAGCTACTTACTCGTTTAGAGTAAATACAAAAGCAGAGTCATTTTACTTACCAATTTAATTTATAATCCCTTTTGTTCTATAAAGGATGTAAGACTATCCACCAAAAAATATGTATTTGTAATATATCATTTTATGCCTCTCTCATGGTTGTACCTGATCTGCAGAAATTTTTTTTCAGGAGCTACCTAACTTTTGACACCCACTTTGAGTCATTTTCCTTCAACTATTTGACAGTTCTCCCTGTCAGAGCCATTATTTAAGTTAACCACGTTGACTTTCTTAAACTTTCTAATTCTGGTATTGCTGCTATAATAGCTTTTTTTCTGATTACAAATAAATGTTAAAATTATAGTTCAGTTAGAAGATTTTACATACCTGCTTTGAATTCATAAATATCATATGAATTGTTCAGAGACTTTGCCACAATCAGAGCTCTAGGCTCCATTAGGCTTAATCTAGAGTCAGTGATTAAGCCTCTCTAAGTTTCAGATTTCCCCCTCTGTAAAATTTTATTAGTAATGCACTTATTTCATTCAGGTTACTTCATTGGGTTTGCAATACTGGTTACTTCATAATATTTTTGTGAGAATTCAATGAGAGAATGCCTATAAAGTGCTTGGCACAAGATCTGGCAGATTGTAAGTGGTTATTACTAATACTTTTTATAATAGAGCAAACATTCTACATCGAAAATTCCAGAAGCTTTTGCCAGATAGTTTTTTTCTGGTTATAGATCTCATTTTTCATGATTTATATTTTGCACTGCTTGCTCTACTGGATGTCTAGTTTGAGACAAAAGATTCTAGGTATTTCTTTGCTGAGGGCAATGGAGAGGTAATAATAGTCAACATTTTACTGAGTGCTTGCTGTTTAGCCAGCATTGGATTAAATGATTTTCATGTATTTCTCAGGTGATCTTAATAGCAGTCCTCTATGGAGCACATATTACTGTGATTGTTTCTCAACTTCTGAGGTGGGGAAACAAGATTTGAAACGTTAAGTAACTTGTCTAAAGTCATACAACTTGCTGGTGGCAGAGAGAGGATTTGAAACCAAGGTGGTTTGATTGTAGACCCTGTGGTCTTCACCACTTGTTTCTAATCCATTGACTGGTGCTCATGTCTATATCTATTTAAATAACCTCCCTCCCATTATTTGAAACACCATAAGACAGTAGTTGAACAGCAGTTCAACTCCTAACTTATTCTATAATCTTGTTTAATGAACTTTTTATGTTCAAAGTTATCCAAATTACTTTATTCTCCCTACACGATTAGCAACCTTTGCATTACATTGGAAGTCAAGTCTACAGAGTTTCAGATTGTCTAACTATAAAATTCTAGGCAGTTGTTAGTGATCTCCTTTAGAGAGATAGGTTATGTGTGTGTTTGCAGGTGTGTGGACATGCATTTGTTCTGACTGTGTAGACAGCATTCAAAACAAAAGTAGACAGACTTCTTACCCTAAGACTGAAAGAAAATATTAATTCTACTGAACATGTCACAAAAGTGTGTTTAAATCTGAAACATGTATCTCATACTAGAAGATGTTATGAATTTGAACAGATGTTTTGCTTCTGTGCATGCAAAAAGAGAGAAAGAGAAGCAGTAATAAACAGAAGTCTTTTTTTTTTTTTTCAATTTCATTGGCTCCCTGTCATTATTGAACAAGAAGGTAAAGATTGTCCAGAGTTATGGGGCAACAGGTTACAGCAGAAATGGAGTATTAGGCCATAATCCAGACTAAGACAAGAATCAAATTAGAGCTGAAGAAACAACAGAAAACAAAGCAGGCACAGTGAGATGATGTAAGCCCTAAAATGGTTGTTCTAAACCAGGAACAATTTTTCTCCCTAGGGAAATTTGGTCATATTTGGAGACATTTTTGGTTATCACAACTGCAGGCAAGTGGTGTATTATGGGCACCTGTCTAGCACGGGTGCTGCTAAATATCCCATAATGCCGAGGACAATCCTCCACAACAGAGAATTAACTGGTCCAAATTATCCATAGGGTCAAGATTGAGAAATGCTGTTCTCAAGGGAGATTAAAAAAAAAAAAAAACGACTTAAGAATAAAGGGACTGAAAAGTTTTAAGCATAGTATGTTGGAAACAAAGAGAAGTTATATTATTTTGAGCAAATGAGAGTGCTGAAGACAAAAAAAGAAATTATAAGAGGATAGATAAAACATTTTTCAAAATAGTATCAGTAGTAGAGGATAGATTGCATGTGTTTTGCGAATTCAAGACTCTTAAATTTTGGAAGAAAGAAAGAAGTGTGTGAAATGTCCCCTGACATAGTTCTGTGGTCCACACAAAACTCACAAAGGCAGGCTACCTGTGCCCAAGTTGTTTCTCTACTAAGAGTAATTAACTGGAAAAGAGAGAATTCTATCATCCCTCATTCTGTCTGAACTTTCTCTACCTCCCTTTCATTACCCTAATAAAACTTTACTTACACCTAACTATTCTATTTTATTTTGCTATTTTCCACCAGTAAACATGGAGGGAGGAAGGCACCTATGCTCACTAGAGGTATCTATACTTGGATTGGCTTCTTCTAGATCATCACACTTCCAGGGCAGAGATCACGCCAGCTAAAGTTATTCTCTAGCAGAGACTCCCAGAGTCTAGCCTTTAGGAAGCATTTGTCAAAGATAATGTTAAATAATTGGAATTAAGCACATATAGCAGCAAGTCTTTTTTTTTCAGAAATGTACCGGTTTGGAGAAATTTCCAAAAATTCATTCAAAATTAAAGTCCCATTTGTTTTACATAGAACTCCTTGCATACTTAATCATCACTGGAATAATTATTCTGGCTCTTTATGCTTGCAAAATACAGTATGTATATAAAATAAAAAGAAGGGGAAATAAACATATAAACTTTTGGTGTCTTAGGAATTTTATTTTATAATTTTACGTTGTCAGTTTTGATGTTTTATTTACTATATAACACTAGAAATATACTATTTTGTCATTAGCTCTCATATTCCCAAAAACCTAACTAATATTTTTAAAAGCTAGTTTTTAAAACAGAACATTATCTAAAGATCTGGGATTTTGTTGTTGTTTTGCCCTTGACAAGTTATATGATATAGGGCAAAACAGTCAATCTGTGTCTCAGGCTTCTTATATGTCATATGAGGAAGTTGGGCCACAGCAGAAGTTTTGAAAAACAACAACAGAAGGTTTTTAGCAGCAGAATTCTTTCTGCAAAGAAAATTTAAATTAGAACCCCAATAAATTTCAAAGATGAAGGTAAAGTTGGTCTGACTAAAGAAATTGTACCCACATTTGTGAGCATATGTAGGAGACCAAAGCCTTAACTGTAGGGCCTCTCACATCTTCCTATCCCAAAACACATCCCATTCTGATCTCTTCTTTCTACCAAGTGATCCATGAAGGTCTTCAGAACCCTAAGGCTAATGGAAACCAATTTAAAAACCATATAAATTAAACAGTGTTCAAGTTTTCTTTCAACTTGAAAATGTGGGTTCTAAACCCAGGGTTTGATGGTTTTGTCCATCATTTAAAATGCTTAGTAGACATCTAAAAGAAAATTTCCTTCCTTGTGAGTTTTCATTTAAAATGGTCCGATTGATCAAAATTGAACTCTTCAGCCATCAAAATAGCCAAATTTAGGGATATTCAACATCTCCATTGATCGTGTAAGTACGGGGTGATCTCTCAGTAATTATCCTCAACTATTTCTCTAATATATTTAAGTGTGTATATTTGTAATGATAATACTCATTTTCATAAGATTTTGTAAGTTATATCTTTTTAAATTTTTTTACATTCAGGTAAACTTAATGCTGATGCATTACTTAAAATAACACTAACTTGAATATTAGATCATATTAGGAAATTAATGTTAATTATGTTGTGTGTGAAAATGGTTCTGTGATTATTTAAGAGAATGGTCTTACCGTTTTGGAGATTCAATTTAATGTTTTGACAAATGAATTATGATGGTATCAGTAATTTGTTTTTTAAGGGTTCAACAATAGATAGACAGCTAGATAATTAGATAAAGTGAATATGGCAAGAAGTTTACAACTGTTGAATCTAACTGGTTAGTATATGGGTGGTCATTGTACTATTCTTTCTATTTTCTTATGTTTGAACATTTAAATAGGTTAAAAATTAAAGAAAGAAAGAAAGAAAATATAACATATTGTATTTTTCTTGTTATGAGAAAATATCCACTTTTACCTACCAAACTATGAATCTAAATTCAATTGTTTGATCCATGAAGCACTACTTTGGCAACAGCTTAACTTGGGGAAAACAGGTTAACTATTGAGCCTTCTACCAGTAGCTTAACTTAAAATCTAAAATTCCTTATCTGTAAAATGGAAAGATTAAACATATCTCCCTGAGTCTTATAAAAATTAAATAGGAAACATATATGTAAAGTAGCTAGCACATTGCAAGGCATCTTAAGGGCATTTAATAAGCTAGATCAGGTATTAGTAGGAGTTCATAGTAGCTACAGCAATGGCAGTAGCAATAGCAGAAGTTGTAGTAGCAATCTTAATATTGATACTAGTTGCAGCAGTAGTAGTATCCTATTAACGGCAACAGTGGTAGCAGTAGTAGTGGTTGTAGTTACAGTATTATTGTGTCCTCATCTCTAAAATACAGTTAAGAATAGTACCTCTTTCCCATGGTTGTTGGTATAAGTGAATTTGCACATGTAAAATATTTATAATAGTCCCTGGCACCTATAAAACCCTTACATTTTTTCTTTCTTTTTTTTTTTTTTTTTTTTTTGCTCGTGTGTTGGTGATGGTGGCGTTAAAGTTTGCAGTTACATCTGATGAATTTGCTACAGTTATTCTTTCTTTAACCTAGCAAGCCAAAAGTAAAAAAGAAAAATGTTTATTTTTCATGGATATAGCATGTATCATACATATTTAATAATTTTTGCTTACAGGTTTCTAGAGTATTCTCTTTAAAGGCTATGCTTTCCTCCAATCTTCCATATTTGTCTCTTCATTCTGAACTTCAATGGAACAAAAGAGATGATTTTATAGAGCCATTATGACCTCTAAGCTTTATCTAGACCTTGTATATACCTTATGGCATATTTCTTTGTTCATTATGATTAACTGAATTTGTTAATACAACTTAGTAATTCAGACTCATTTGTACTGCAGGACTGATTTTTCAAAGTTAGTTCATGAGGGAGTGGAAAGGAAGGAATAGGCATTTATATTTTGGAAGTCTTTTGATTTAAACTTGGGAAATTTCTAAGTGGTAAACCACATATACACTTTGGAACATCCCTGAGCTGTGCTATCACAATTTCCAGTATGTGATTCAACTCTCCTCATATGAAGGGAAGCATTTTGTAATTCAGCCAAGCTGTGGTTTTTAGTGAAAATATAGAGAGCATTCGTATCTAATTTGTGGCTAGAATGTGCTGAGAGCCATGATCTTTACTTGCTTTGTAAGCGTTCTGTCGACCACTGAGAACCTCAACTTCTCCTGAGGTATGGAAAGTGCTAGTGCCATTTATAAAAATTTCAGCAAAGCTTTTATACATACACAACTCTATTGGAAATGATATAGCATATTTTTTCTTTACTTTCCTTTTGAGGTGTTTCAGTGCCACACCTTCACCAAATATAGATTGAATGAGAATAAATGCTAAAGTCGCTTATTACTGCTTTA
Organism: Balaenoptera borealis; assembly: GCF_965194805.1. Taxonomy (NCBI): domain Eukaryota; kingdom Metazoa; phylum Chordata; class Mammalia; order Artiodactyla; family Balaenopteridae; genus Balaenoptera; species Balaenoptera borealis. The sequence goes on from NC_138870.1 coordinate 34,067,631, forward strand.
TGCAAATCGGCCTATCATTACTTACCTAAGTCCTAATGTTTAAAACAAGGCTAACTTTTAAAATGAGTTTAGCATTAAACTTTTAGAATAGTTTAATTAAAAGTTTTTAAGGAGTTTATTCTGAAGATTCAATAAGTATAACTTTAATATGATATTTTAAGACAAAATAGTTTGTGTTTTTCATTACATGTGAAAAGTATGAAAAGCATGACCACATTATTTCTCTCAGGATTAAATAAATGAATATGAAAACAGCACTGTATTTCAAACTGAGATTTTGGGGGAAATTATAGCAATTTCATTAAAGAAGATTATTAGGTGTACAGCATTCAAATATTTTACAAAGGATAATTATGGTGTCGCAAATGTTTATTTTTATATTATTTTTCTGCTTTCATTTTTTTATTATAAGGTTGAATTTTTTTTCTTTTAAGGTTGAATTTTTTTTTAATTTTAATTTCTGAAGTATTTTATTTTTTAAATTCCAATCTAATCCCATGGTTCATTGAAATAGTGGAAGTTTAGCAACAGGATTATCTTTCATTTAGATACATGAAGCAACCCACATAGTGAATTCACATAATAAAAGCATGCAATAGAGCTAAGTGCTTTTCATTTTATGCAAACATTATTCTTTCTCAAATATAGCTATTATCTTGTGTCATAATAGTTTAAAAATATTTTTTAATATCTTTCCATTAATGAATATTTACTGTCAAAGTTCAGTACTATGATATATTGAACTTTAAGGATGTTAAAGCACATTAAAGCAGTCTGTTTTATTAATATATAGTGTTTAAATTATTTTATTTTACTATAATTATTTTATATTATTTTATTTTTTCTCACTAGAAATTTTCTCAGAAATATTTGTCAGTTAGCGTGTACAATGGCTCAAGAAAAACTCTTTTATTATTACCTTCCCCATATACACAACTTTACTCTCTTCTTACTTTAAATATTTTAAAAAAGAGAGCTATAGGTAATAAAATAATATTTCTTTACCACCCCCCTTAGGTGAATTCTATTTAGTATGATATGTGGTATTGGCCAACTACAAAGTCAGGCAGAGTCCTCAAGACCATCTTCAGTTCTGAAACCAACTGCAAGTTCCAGGAGTTGCCAAAACCACCCTCAGTTTCCTTGTGCTAGAGGGAACTCACAGAATTCCCTGAAAGCTATTATGCTCATGGTTACAATTTATTACCCAAATAGCATGCAGATTAAAATCAGCGAAGGGAAGAAATGCATGGGGCAGAGTCCAAGAGACGTACCAAACATAGAGCTTCCATTGTTCTCTCCCCATGGAGTCAGGATGCATTACTCTATCAGCTTTGGTCTGTGGCAGTAGGCACAGAGTATTGCCAACCAGGGATGCTTTCTTGAGCTTTGATATCTAGAGATTTAACCAGGGCTTAATCATGTAGGCCTTGATTGATTGATTGATTGCCCAAATGATTAATCTCAATATCTAGGTTGACTGATAACACATGACCCAAAGCCCCTACCCTAAGTCACAATGTTAGTCTTTCTGGCATGGTCAGTCCCTACTCTAAAACTATACAGGTGTGGCTAACTGTCACCCTAAATCACATGATTAGAACTATTCAGTATGACCCAAGACACCCAGGCAAAGAAAGAATACTACAGGTTACCTTCCAGAAGCTGAGGGAAAGGGCAGATCTCTCTGTAAATTTGTGATTTGTATTACAAATTTTGAATTTGTAAAGGCCTAATCCTTTACAACAAATATGGGTGGTTGAAAAACTTAAAAGTGTCCATTTTCTTATATGTCAACTGCATTCTTTTCTCTATAAATTTACACATTATTCCTAAAACGTTTATATTTACTCATGAAATTAGTTTACAAATAATTTGAAATATATTATTAATTGATAGCTGATCTCAGGTATATAGATAGCTATAGTTGTTCTCAATTCAGCTATTTTATCTTATAATATTATTATCTTACCTGAAAAATCATATGAAATTACTAAAAGAATTTAATAAAAACATTTTAGATAATAGGTATTTTAATTCATTTATGCAATATTTATTTGTTGAATTCCTCCTGTATGTCAGATATCACAATACATAATTTGTATGTAATAATAAATAAGACCTAGTCCCTTCCTCAAAGAATTACAGTCTAGTAGAAGAAATGGACAACTAAATAATTAGAATAGAAAGGGATAGTTAAAATGAAAATATGCAAGGGGCAACCACCTAACCAGGACTTTGGATTCTAGAGAAGAAAGGGGCATCTAAACCACGACTTGAAGTTAGCCAAGTGATAGCAGTGGGAGATGGGAGAATCCAGGCAATGCAAGTGATATGTACAAAGGTCTGCAGGAAAGAGAACACATGGTAAAATGTAAGTTTATGGGGCACAGGAAGTGGGAAAAGAGGTAGCAAGAGTGTGTCCTGACATCAAAGTGTCTCATTATGTGCTTACAAAATTCTGCCATTGTGATGAGCTATATGAACTTGCTATCCTAACTCTGCTTGTACCTGAAAAGAAGTAAACATGTATTATCTTAAGAGCAGATGCCAGAAGTCTTAATAAGCATGCTGAATAGTGCATTCAAACAATGTATATTTGGTGTTATTATATCCCTGGGACTGTGCTGGTCTTAGGGATACAGCACATACAGCTGTACACATGTAACACAGGGATACAATGCTGAAGAATTCAGGCATGTTTCCTCCTCTCATAAAACTTACAGTCCTTCAGGGAAACCAACTTTAATCATATAATTGCAAAAATATTTTATTGTAAATGAGATATATAATAAATATCACATTAAGTAAAATGTGCTATGGCAAAATATAACAACAGAAAACAGAAAGACTTGCTTAAGGAAATGATTTGAACTGATATTGGTGGGGGATGGTAAATGTTATTTAGATGAAGGTGGTAAGAGGGTGGGGTATGAAGAGATCAAATTCCAGGAAAGGAAACACCTTGGAGAACCAGAGATAGGCGATAACAAGATACATTTAAGGCCTTAAAAAGGGAGTGTTCTTCTGGAGAGCGGAGTGTAAGTGAAATGGTGGCACTAGTTGAGCTGGAATATTGGACAGAATTTAGAGAATGGAGCCAAGTTGACTATCATAACACTTACGGCTTTTATTCCAAGAAGTGAAACATTTTTAAAGGTTTTAGTTTGCTTTTTATAGAAAGGGATGATTTGATCATAATTTGCATTTTTTAAAGGTCACCCTGAGTGCTAAGTGGAGAAAAGAATAGATGGGACAGGGGTGAGGGTCATGACCAAATGGGACATAGTAGTTCAGTGAGAGATGTTGGTAGCTTGGACAAGGACAGAGGAAGTGTTGAAGAAAAGGAAGGGATAAATTCAATAATTTATGATGGAATTATAAGGAAGTTGAAGAAGATGAGAGGTTAAGAATTTTCTCAAACTTTCTGGAAAAATGTGCCATCACAGATGACTAGAAAAGTTGGGTGTTTGGGGAAGGAAGGTCAAATGCTATTAGAAGTCAAGTAAAATGAGTTGAAGAGTTGGGAACCAGATTAAAATGGGCTGAGGGGTAAGAGGTAAAGAAACGGCAAAAGCTAAAAACAGAAAGTAAGGGTTTGAGGAAGAAGTATTGTCAGAATCCAAGCAACCACCCAACAATTAAGCAGCTTAACATGAGGAAAGAAGAATAGTTGTTTGTTTCCAAGGGAAAGAAGAGAAGAGCAGAGAGAGGTAAGATATGGGAGTGGGAGTGAGTGCCAACAAGATGATAGGGAACAGAGAGAGGTGAAGGTCACTGAGAAATCCTTAGTAAAGGTATGACCAACAGGACTTTTAAAAATAGAAATATACAGTGGATGATAATTGCCCTACTTTGTGGGATACAACCAATTCCATGACCTTTAACTCTTTAGTACACCTACTTTACTAGGGAATACTTCGTGCTAGTAGGTTTCATGGCAAAATAGAGAAAAGGCTGGTCTGGAGCTCCTTGGTCAAGAGAACAGAAGGAAAGAATTCCCCTACCTTAGGAATTTGAAGAAATTTTGGAAACTGGATTTTTACCCAATCTTAGACCGCAAGGGACAGGAAGACCCCAACTAACATTAAATTGTATGACCTCTAGTTTCATTTTTACAGAGATTTTAATTACTGAAACCAAGGAACAAGGTGTGTGGCCACTGACCAGTTCTTTATATGGAGATAGTAGTATTCTATTACAACCAACTGAATCAATCTGCTCAGAAGATAACTATCTATTATTTTTAATTAATCTTATTAATAAAGCAAGGATTGCAACCCAAATACTTTCCAAGACCAGCAGGGAATTTAATATGTGAAGGGGCCACCAGCAGAACCAATGGTGGAGCAGAGCATTTATTCCACATATAGTCATTAAATAATCAAAATTTTAAAATTTGCAGGTCTGTCATGTAACAGAAACAATACCTTCATCTATTACGTGAAATATTAACCTAGTCATTAGTTTTTCATCCTTTAATCTATCTGGATATCTATAATTGCAATAGTAAATCAATATTTTTGTTTCTCAGGAAAACCAAATGTCTATTTAAAAATCGAGTTTTCCAAATTTTTCTCTTAAGAGAGTATTTTGGAGATAATGAGCATGGACTATGTTACGCTCCTCCAACCAAGCAAACCGAGTAACCATAGTTAAATTACTTGGATACTCTAAGTCTCACTTTTATCTTTAGTAAAATGGACAAAATAGGACTTATCTCATAGGACTGTTTTCAGAAGAGAATCCCAGGATCTGTATAGAGGAGGCATTCGATAAATATTAGCTATTTTTAGAAATTGCATTGGGATGGTGCCTTATCATTCACAAGCAAAATTCCCTCAAGCCTCCTTAAAAAAACATATGTTAAACACTATTCTAAGCACTGGGAATAGAGCAGTGAACAAGACAAAAATCCTTGCCCACAAGGAGGTTATACTTGGCCAAAACAGAACGTGTTAGTAGAATTGTCCATTTTGACAGTTTCTGCACACTTTTAGTATCTTTGTAAAATGAACCATGGCATGTCTTGAAATTAGTTGTTTAGATTGGTTTTACATAACCAAATTAATAATTCTTCCTAGCCATACAGCATTTATGTATCTTCATTGATATTCAGCATCAAGATTTTTGGACCTTCACATTTCTTTTTAAAAGACATCAATGAAATAGTTTCATCCTGTGTTTTCCCTCAAAATGCCCTCTGATTATATAAATAATAGAATACTAAAGAAATTAAAGCTAAAAAGGACCTTAGGTAATTCACTCTATTTTTCACTTGAGACACCAAAGCCCAGAGTTTAAGTAACCTAAGAACACACAGACAGTTAACACATCTAAAACAGGTGTTCATTTTCTTAGGGGAAAATGTACCTCTCATATCCTAAATACCATTTAGTTGGTGAAAAAAACGTACTGATTCGAATGACTGCTGTTTTTGCCGACAGCTGGATTCCAATGGGGAGCTGCTTATCCGAAATGCCCAGCTAAAACACGCTGGGAGGTACACGTGTACCGCTCAGACAATTGTGGACAATTCTTCAGCCTCAGCTGACCTTGTTGTGCGAGGTAAGAGTTTCAACATTCTGGAATCACAAAAGCAAAGCTATTTGATTTACATAAATATGTATAATCTTCTGGTAACTCTGGTATGAATTCTTATATATTTAGAGTCTCGATCCTTGAGAACAGTTCTTCACCCATGCCTAAGACTGATTTATGCCAGCCAAGTAGTAAACAGAACTGATTTTGTTTTACTAACTACGTATTTTTTAGCAACTTACACCGCATACCTCCTACTAAATGTTTGTGCTTTTAAACTTGGTACTTAGCAGAAGTTCTCAGTTCCTGCTAACACTTTTCATGTGTTGAGTAGAGTTTTGTTTCCTTTTTTATTTTTTATGGAAAAAATATACTGGTACTGTTTATTATAACCTCAAGTGTTATACATTTACCAGTATCATCTTAGAATAAAAAATGATTGGTACATGTATCGTGTTTCTATTTGTTGCTGATTTTCAGACTAGTGCTTTTGTTCTTATAAATGATTGAGAATGTGCTTGGATACATGCTTATTGAAAATACAACGCCTTTGCTACTGGTCTCTGCTATATAGCTGTGAGGCCAGCTCGGAACATGCCTTACTTTATTTAAAATCATTCATCGGCTCTTTACTCCCTGCCTACAGAATGAAGACCATTCCTTTTAGCTAAGCGCCCAAGAAGTTCCATGAGGTGTGGTGACCTCGGCCTGTTTAGCTTTAATTTCTCACCATTCCTCCTGACCAACTAGGCCACAGAAATACCCTAGGATTTCTACCTCTCTTCCTTGGTTCACAGCATTCCTTCCACAAGCTGTTTTCATTGATTGTTGCCCAAATCTTATCCATCCTTCAAGACTTGGCTCAAGAAGTAACAAACTCATGAGTCATTTTTTTGATGTCCCAAATATGAGCCCTCTCTTCTAAACTCTCATAACAATTACTACTTTCTCTAATGTGTTTTATAGCAATCTGTACATATGAGTTACCTTCTCTACTAAGTTGTGAAATTCACATATGCATTTTTATTAATATTTAGTGAGTTGCAGAATTCTATCTCATAGTTTCATTGTTCTCTTTTTCCCTCTGTCTCAGTGACATGTTAAAATTTGTATTTTTTTCACATTTTACCTACTAGAAATATTTATTGACCATTTTTTTTTTCAGTCAGCTTTTGCACAATCAGGTAAACAATTAGTAAATGAGATGATATTCATGGTTTGTCTTAATACCCATTCTGGATCCAGATCAACATAATTTCACTTAATCTCGTACACCTCCTGCATTTTCCTCTAGAACAATGGTAATATGGAGTCCGTCAGTCACATTGGAAAATATTGAAAACCCTCTTACTCCAGTTGAATATATTCTTCAGTAGAGTAATGGAAGTCTAGCTGAAATTTCTTTATCCAAATGAACTTAGGCATTTATTACACACAACCCTTATTGAAAATTAATAAAACTCCAAGGCTACAAAATACTAAATTAAAGGAAGTTCATTTAGGTTCAGTATTTCCATTAGGAATATTTTGTTATCTGGGACATCTATTGTCTGTGAGAGTTATCAGGGAGAGGGACTATTCACTGTTCTTTCTAGTCAGACCACTAGCTGTTAAGCCACTTCCAGCAATAGTCTATGCTTATATTTAATTGAAATTATTTGCATATTAAAAGATTATCATTAGTGTTACAATAAGGGTTATATTACAATGCATCAGTGTCTTCATATAACTACACTGCAGTAAGCTCCCAGTATTCACAGGGAAGATGAAGTTTTACAGATGTAGTCAAAGAATATTAATAATCTTATCCACTCATACTTAGGTAATTAATAATCATCATACTCTGTATTTTTTACAGTAAAACCAATATAAAAAAGGTATAGCAGGTATTATGTGAAAATATAAAGTTGTTTTTTGTTCTAAAGCCCTTTAGTCATAGGAAATATAACTTAAAGCAATGCAACCTGGCAAGTGCACTTAGTAGAAATATGATATGATATAGCATTTTAAGTCCCTGCACTATAGCAGGATGTTGAAAAAACTATACAGGTAGATAAAAAGTATTGCTTAATACTGATAAAAGTCTGAAAGTTGTAATCATTCTCCAAACATTATTTCTAATAATATAAAAGATATTCATTTTATATCAAGAGAAATTTGCAATTCAAATAGTCAAATACATTTCTGCATAGCTTGTGTCAAAAATGTATATGAAGTAGACCTTCAAATATGATTTGTATATTTAAATCATGGAATATAAAAATAAAGTTTTCTTTATTTCTTATAATAATGATGAGTAATATACAAAATGGCATAGTATGCCTAATGTAATATTATTGGTCCATTTATCCACTTAATTATGTTTTTTCATTTAGTCTAGGAAATCATAACCTGGAGTCCATGGACAGATTTCAAGGGGTTCATGGATCTCCTGAAATTGAACTGAATTGAGTTTAGGATGGAGGCATTGAATTAGTTAAATATGAGTGCTTCTGTAACATTGCATCTGATTTCATGGAGCTTTTTACCCAGAGAAAACTCACTCCCCCACTTATCTGTTTAATGTTTGGTAGAACAGAGAACCAAGGAAGACAATAGCAATTGTTGTCAACTAAAAACAATTTATAAAAAACTGGCCCAATAATCAAATATAAGCCATTGTCTTTTTGCAGTAGTCTTAAGTGTTTACTTGTAAAAACCTATAGTACTTCAATTTATTTACCTACTAATTGAGTCCACAGGTGCTCAAGGAAAAGAGACCATAAAATTGACATACATTGCCTATTTCTCCAGTTATGCAAACAATTTCAAGTCATGAGGTAGTACTGGCCATGTAATTTTCGCTTTTGATGTCCAAAACTGCCTTTTATACTAGTTCTATCCTTTCAGTTTGGAAATATTTCTCCTAGTATTTCTATAGTATAGACATTATTTTTGTAAAAGTAACCTTTATTTAAACAAAGTTGCCCTGGAAGCCTAATATATAGAATTCAAACTGCACTGATTGAAAGAAGTGAAAACTGTTTCTTATGGCAAAATGTTCATTCACTGTTCTAAAAACTTCACTGCTCTAAAAGCACCAAAGATTTTAGATAAATCAATAAACATTCTTCATCACAGCCCTGACAAAAGTAAAGGATTACACTCCCTGAAATAGTGAGCATTCAACATAGCCCCTTTAGGATTCTAACAAATTTAGATAAATCAAATATGGAATTATGCAAAAAATGACAAGCCATAACAACAGAGAATCAGGAAGGGTTAAAAACAAAACAATATAGTTAGAGTCTAGAGTACATCAGATACTCTCATCAACAGAATAAGAATAAAAATAATCATGCCTAAATATTTAGATAAATAAGAGAGGAAATGATAAAAATGAGTTGGAAATAAGATACTATAAAATGAGGCAGTGTGGGGGGAAAAGGAAGAACTATAAAAAATAAACAATCATTGAAAATAAAAAACATCAATGGATGGGTTAAACAACAATTAGAGACCAATTAGGAAAAAATTAGGGACCTGAATGACAGATATGAGGAAATCATCATACTTCATCACAGAAAAACAAAGACTAATTATGAAAAAAAAAAGATTATGACATTAATGACACAATGAGAAAGTAATGCTAGTCCCATTGGATTACCAGAAGAAATATTAGAGAAAGTAAGACAGAATAATTTTCAAAAAGATAATGACTATAGATTTGGGAGGATTAGTGACAATTATGACTTCTTTTCAAGGGTCACAATGAAACACAAGAAAATTAATAAAAATAAATAAAACTGCAGAACATTCAAGACAAATAGAAGATTATAAGAACAGCAAGAGTAAAAAATATTTTTTGCAAAGACATAACAATTCTGATGGCCAACTACTCAGCAGCAATAATAAAAGTCACAAGGTAATTGGGGGATCCAGACTTCAAGGTGACCCTCAGTGATCCTTGCTTTCTGATAAACCAGCCCCTGTGTAATCTCTCTAACACTTAGGGTTGGTGTATGTGCCAGCAGAAGTGACAGTGCTGAACATTGTCATAAATCACATTGCTGCTTCTGCCTTGGTTTTTGGAATTCTCATTCTGGAGGAAGCCAGCTGCCATGTCATGAGGATATTTCAGCAATCTTGTAGAGAAGCCCACATGAAGAGGAAATGAGACCTCCTATTAATAACCAACACCAACTTCCCAGTCATTTGAATGGGTCATCTAGAGAGCAGATCTTCCAGTCAAGCTTTCAGATGACTGTAGCCTTGGCCAACAGTTTGATTATAACTTTCATGGCAGACCCTGATCAAGAACTATTCAGCTAAGCCACTCAAGAATTCTTAATACACAGAAACTGTAAGAGATAACTGTTTATATGTATAGCTGATTAACTTTGTTATAAAGCAGAAACTAACATACAATTGTAAAGCAATTATACTCCAATAAAGATGTTAAAAAAAAAAAAAAGAGATAACTGTTTACTATTGTTTTAAGCCACTCAGGCCTGGGGTAATTTGTTATGCATCAGTAGATAACTAATACTACCATGGAATGTGCTGAAAGAAAAATAACTCTGCACCAAGAAGTATATATACAGACAAGTTATCATTTCATAATGAGGAAAAATAGTTATATTTAGACCAACAGAAACAGAGTTTATTTCCCAAGAGACTCTTATGTCTAAAGGAATATTTAATGGGTAAATTTCAGGAAGAAGGAAAATAATGCCAGAGTAAAGTTCTGAGACATCAAATAGCATGATGAACAAAGAAAACAGTAAACATATCCAAATCTAAGCAAACAGAGCTAAACTAGACTTCAGAATATGCTGTGGTCTGTGTTTGAGAACTGGCAAGAATAAGTTGCACACTGATCAAGTTGATAGTTGCTTTTACTTCAAGTTTCTATTAAAACAACAAATCTGACATATATATGTATGTATGTATGTATGTATAGAATATGTGTGCATATTTTATATGGTCAAATATAGAGAATGAATGAAAATTATAATCACGAAATATAGGGGAGTGGTTACCTCTGGGTTGGAGATAGGAGAGGAGGTGAGTGTGGTTAAGGAGGGAGGGGACCCACAAAAGGCTACATCTGAATAAGTAATGTTTTATTTCTTAAGCTGAATGGTGAGTTTGTAGGTGGTCATTTCTTATTTTATACAGCTTTACCTAAACGTTAAATATTTCTCAATATATTTAATTTAATTAAACAGGGTGACCTGCTATCCCCTACTTCCTCTCCACCAACCTTCTCAGCAAAGATTCATGAAAAATCTTTGTGTAACCTCTGGGCGCAGGTGCCAGACTTGGCTGTACATCAGATTTACTACTACAATTAATTTTAAATACACAATTCTAAGCCCCTCTTGGAAGTTTCTAAATTAATAGCTCTGGGATGGGTTTAGCAAAGCTAGATTAAAGATTGGCCTGGTGAACCATGGTGCATCAACACTGGATACAGAAATTGACCCATACACATATGCTCAAAAGATTTTTAACAAAAATGCAAGTTAATTCAGTGGAGGAAGATTAGCCTTTGCAATAAATGGTGCTAGAACAAATGAGGATTCATAGTCCAAAATAAAAAAAAGAAAAAGGACCTTGATCTAAACCTCAGACCTTATACATAATTAACTTGAAATGGATCATGGACTTATGTGTAAATTTTAAACTATGAAACTTTTAGAAAAAAAAAAATGTATAGGTGAAAATCTTCAGCTCTTAGGGCTAGATGAAGAGTTCTTAGACTTGACACCAAAAGCATAATGCATAAAATGAAAAAGTGATAAACTGAACTTCATCAAAATTAAAAACTTTTGCTTTGTGAAAGTCCCTGTGAAGCTGATGAAAAGACAAGCAACAGACTGGGAGAAAATATTTGCAAACCAAGTATCCATGAAAGGTTTGTAAGTAAAATATATAAAGAACTCTCAAAACTCAAAATTAAAATAACCTAATATGAAAAAAGACAAAATACGTGAACAGACATTTCATTGAAGATGATATACAAATGGTAAATAAACACATAAAAGATGTTCAATGTCATTAACCATTAGGGAAATGCACATTTAAAGCCACAGTGATAGATAAAATAAAATCCAAATCAAGAGGATTGATACAAATATCCTTTTTGTTGTTGTTATTGTAATAAAGGCTGTACTTAATAGGTTCCACAAAAGTGTATTTTGGGTTGTTTCATCAAGTAAGTTTTGGTGCACATCAACAGCCCTGTATGAATGTTTTTAGCAAAAGATGTTTCTGGAGGACTTAGTGCTTTTCAGTTAAAACAAAAGTGTCATTTAGAAGGAAAGGTGTTTCAGGATTTATCTGACAGCACTTGTGGGAACATTTATGTAGCTTGCCAAATCTAAATTCTCTTTTATGAGTGCACTTTTGGACAACATTCAAAAATGGACCATAAAATTAGGCCACAAAACAAGAAATGAGGCTTTGACATCTGTGTTTTACTACTTTCCATGGCATTTCTGCTGTATTATAAATATCCTTGGCAATGCTACCGACTGTTAGGAGGACCTTCCTGACACCTGGCTGAACATAACGTTTGTCACTAAAATTGCCAAAACAGAAAATGCAATCATGATTATACTTTTCACCTCTGCCCCCTCTTTTGCATCTTATATACCATATTAAACAAAATTTCTTAATACAAGGCTGAGATTTAAAAACAAACAAAAGGAAAAAGACTTTCACTCTCTGAAACTTTTAGTCTGATTCTCAACACTAACCTGTGCTATGTGAAATTTGGAAACATTCAGGAAAAAGTGTAACTAAAGGTCCAGTGGATAATACAAAACTGTGTAAATCATTGTACCCCCAAATTAAGTTTGTATTGTTTATATTTTTATATTAGAAGCTTATATTCATAGTTTTATGTAGATTTTTATTTAGATTAGAATATTGTGTGTGTGCATGTGTGTATGTATGAATGCCAAAATGTGTGTGTGAGTGTATTTCTAATGCCAAAATACAGTTGAAGAATGGAAATGGATATGTTAGATGTCATCTTTATTTGATGTAATCCCCTGAAGTTTTATTACTTGGCCTAATGACATGGTTACCAGATTCTTTCTTAAGGAGGTCATTTTGGTTGATGACTAACCCACTTTTAAATCCTGTGTTGGCTAAGTTAAGGTAATATAGCCAAATAAATAACCTGCTGGAAGCTGTCAATATACTTTTTAGTCTGAATAATACTGCTGTATTTTAAACAATCATAATGGTTGGCCAATGGTCTTTTCTACAGAAAATGCTCTTGAGTATTTGTTACTCCCAGATGATCTATGTTAGCAGAGTTCATATCCAGAACAGACCTCTCTTCGCTATCCAGGCAAACAATTTTGAACCACTTACTTGGAGATGTTGTTCCAGATTAATTAGTACTCTTTCTTAAAAAATATGAAGTAAACATTTTCTTTGTCTCAGATAAAAGGGTTCTAATGGTCCTATTATTGGAAAATCATGCACAAGTTACATCTTTTTTCCTTCCAACTTCTTCAGAGTAGCTACATGAAATATATGCATTTATGTTAAAATTGGAATATACAATTTTAAATCTAGAGTTAATCCTGGAGGTCATCTAGAAAATTTCCATCCCTTTATACTACAAAATTTAGACTTCAAGAGAAAGAGACTTGTCTTCTATTACCCATCTATTTTGTGACAATCATTTTGGAACCTAGGCTTCTTCCAGACAGTAGGAATAAATAAAATCTATAGTTAATTTCTAAAACTTCTGTAGTTAGTGCTTTAAAATTTTAATACTTTAATACTCTAAACTTTCAATAGTTAATTTGGTATAGTACCCAAACGATTACCAAGTCTGTTCTAGAATTGCTGCTACTAAATAGTGAAAGTTACTGACTGCAGTTCTGCTCTTCTCGCTTTCCCATCCATTGTCCAGCACATGCTAATAAATAGTAGTTGAGTTTTTAAAACATTGTGGGAAAAATAAAGCCAAAGACATTTATTTAAAAGGGTTAAATTACCACCTGTTGGATTATTTAGCATTCTATTTGTATGGCTAACTCAGGGACCCTGGTTATTTGTGAAAGCAAAAGGACGGTGAGTCTGCCATCACGTTAAAAGTTAGTGGAACTCTTGGTGCTAAATCAGGATTTAGATTTCTGCGGTATCTGGCATTAATATTTACCCAGTGCTCAAGAATTCCTATATTCAAGTTATTATTAGATAACCAAATGTGGATTTATGTTCGAAATTATTATTTAAGCATGGCATGCCTAAATTAATTCAAAAGGACTTTTAAATTAATTAATTTAATCACTATAAAATTAGGAAGAACAGATTAAAAAGTTGCACGTGGTGCGCACATAAAACCAGACAGATGCACGAGTACACACACAGCTTACCACCTCCACCCGCCTCACACACACATGCATATGTGAAGACATCCAGAAAAGAGATTCACTTATACAAGCAGAAAGATGTGTCCAGATCATCAGAGTCAAATCAAAGAGAATAGTTGAGGTAGTTTTTCAAGTATTTGGGTCAGAAAAACACACATTTACCTCAGATACTTGGATAATTGCCTCTGCTTTCCACTTGCTTTGGCCAAGAAAGTTTGCCACAGAGACAGACTCAAGATTCCATCTCGTCAGTCCTTGCAGGACTGAGACAGGAAAATGGCCCTCGCTGCCCACATTGGCTGGAACAACGACTGACAGGGCGCCATTCGGAGGCATCCTGACCCCACTTGGCACTAAACCACAGCTATACATCTATTAATAACGAAGCCTGCCCAGAAATTAAGCTTTCTCATTTCCGTTGAGAATCAACAAATTCAAAAGCTGCTAAGGGCCAGTTCTCCATAACTGTTGTAAGCTAAAGCTGAAATAATGAGCTGAAAGGCGTATCTGTTTATAATAAATACAGAATTTAGAAGGTAGCTTGATTGTTTCAAAGCTAGAACTTACAAGTAGTTTTATTTGATAAAAGTTCTAGTAAAAGTAGCAGCTTTCCCAATTACTACTAAAGTTATGAAGTACATCAATAATTTGAAATTGTATTTTTCAAAGTCAGTTCAATGTAAATTGACATAAATTCAAGGAAGTGTTCAAATATATCAACAAAGTATGTAGTTCATTCAGAATGAGTCATGATATTTAAGCTTTAAGATGGATCTTGAAAGTGATTTAGTTTAACCCTTTGTTTTACAAATTCAAAAATTGAAACATAACTGTGTGAGGGTTATAAACTGGTAGATGACACTGTGAAGGATGCACTGATATAAATTTAGATTACTTTTCTTTTTCCTCACTGGAGTACAGTGAGAGAAGTTTCCTTGTAGGATTTCTTATCTTCTTCAATTAATTGCTCCTGACTCTCTGTCTTATAATCAAACTGGTCAGCTTTTGGCAAACTGGAATTTATTCTTTGCTACACAGTCAGTCTGTATCCATGATTCCCTTAAAAAATAATCAGCAAACTTGCTTCTCCTCACTCTGATTCCAGGAGAGAAAGCAGGAAAGATTTACAGAACTTAATAGCAGGGTTTTAGACACTCCACTTCACTGGCCCATCATGGGCTTTATACATCAGTGTCTACTTACCAGACAGTAGTGTCAAATTAAGCTGACAATTACATCAAATTACAAGCAGTACAGATAACCAGTGATATCCAAAAGTCTTTACGGACATGAATAAATGGCAATTAGTTCATATTTTAAAAAATAATTTTAAATTATGCTGGCAAAATATTATGTTTCCAACTCTAATCTTTATCCTGTGAAAAGACATATATTATGAACATAAAATAAAAAAATAAAGTTATGTAATTATATAAGTTAATGTATAATATATGACATAATTATATAGTATATTTTATAACAAAATACAAATTACGTAGCATATATTTATTATATTATGTTAGGATACATAATATTTATTAAAGCCTTATTTTTTTAAATTTATTTTTTGGCTGCGTTGGGTCTTTGTTGCTGTGCATGGGCTTTCTCTAGTTGCAGTGAGCGGGGGCTACTCTTCGCGTGGTGCTCAGGCTTCCCACTGCATTGGCTTCTCTTGTTGCAGAGCATGGCCTCTAGGCACACGGGCTTCAGTAGCTGTGGCATGCAGGCTCAGTAGTTGTGGCTCGTGGGCTCTAGAGTGCAGGCTCAGTAGTTGTGGTGCACAGACTTAGTTGCTCTGCAGCATGTGGGATCCTCCCAGACCAGGGATCCAGCCAGTGTCCCCTGCATTTGTGGGCAGATTCTTATCCACTGCACCACAAGGGAAGTCTCTAAAGGCTATTTTAACAGCACTATTTTAAGAGATGGGTACTATCATTATCCCCATTTTACATATAAGGAAATTGAGCACCAGGGAGGCTAAGTTACTTGCCCAAGATCATTTAGTTACTAAGTAAAAGGACAAGATTTGAATATAGGCAGTCTGGCTTCACATATAACATCCAGTTCATTGCTGTAACATAATATAATCAAACACTAATTCAGATATATTCAATGAGATAAAATAATCAATGTGGAAAAATTAAAATGTAGGCCTTTTTCTTTCTTGGTAAGAAATGTTTATTCTATAGAAAAGTTACTGATGCAGATTTTGCAATTTTATTTTTGCCCATAATATATTTATGAGTGGTCTAATAAAAAGGGAAAGCTATAATAATTAAAATTTTTTTTTCATGTAGTCAATGTCATACAATTATAATTACAACAGCAAAAACAATAAATCATAGTAGATGGTTTTAAGCTTGATTTTATAATGTGTTCTTTGGCCTTAAAAATAGTACATTCAAAATGTTTAAGTGTTTTAGATTAGAATGTATGTGTCTACAGGACTTTCATATAAATTTTATAATGTCATCCTAACAAAACTGCTGTGTGGTAGTCGTGCAAGGACTGGTAATCCATTCATAGGTTAAGGAAGTTTAAAACAGAGGAAGAAAAAGAAAATGAAAATATTCCTCAGAGTTCACATGATCAAGCCAGAACTTGGCCAGTTATCAGTGTTTCAAATTCACTACATAACTTACTTTTTCTCACTTCTCTTTAGTGTTTAACTGTCCAAATATAAAAATCAGATCAGATAATTTTATTGTACATCTGTTTCACGTTGTTATATGGTTTGTTTGTTAAATTGTCCACCCAAAAACTCTGAAGCACTGATAATTCAAAGTTAATTCAGAGAGTAAAATTTTAAGTTATTTGAAATTAGAATTTGATAATATCTTCTCTTTTTGGTTCATTTTATTTAAAAAAGAAGAGAAAATGCCTTAGCTTCATTATTGAAAAAATAACCAACAGAAGACTCAATGGTATAAAATCTCTTTTAAGCAAAACAATTTTTTTGGTGTGATTTTTGTAAAGTCTGCCATTTCAAGTCTCAGGAATGTGCAATTATTTCCTCATGGTGCCTTTTGCAGACTGGTTTCCTGCCACCACCATCTATCTCCTTCCCACCAGCCAACCTCACCAGCCCAGGCCCTGGGAATTTGATTGGGTCACAGAATTTCTTACACCTAAGCAAATGAAAATGAAGGAAACTCAGAGAAGACTTTTACCCTCTAAACCTGTGGTCAGTTTAACAAGCTGTAGAGAGGAGATTTTAGTCCTTTTAAATTCCTATCACATAGGTCCTCAAACTACCATCATCACTGGGATTAACAGAGACATGCTCAAAGGGAAAGGGAGAAATGTAAAAGGATAATACAACCAACTATGGAATCTCCATTGGTATCCTACAAATCCAGCTATTTCATAGTTTGCACCTTCCCTATTTCCTCTTCAGAGGTGACTACAGGATCCGGTCCTTGTGTGACAGAACCTCCTCTCCCATCCGTTATCTAAATTTGGCTTAGGACATCTCATTAGATCAACACAGCGGGGAGCTCCCAACCTTCTCTCTGCCACAGCACCTTTCCATTATAATGTTTAACTGCCCAATACACTCATGAGTGAATGCAGATTCTGGAATAAATGCAAAGGTTTTTTTTTTTCTCCAAAAGATTAAAACACCATTTTAATTTCTAATTGCCCAATGCTTGTCATGGTCACTCTGTTGACATGGGATGAGGTGAGGGACTTGGTTGTGGCCCACATGCATTTCCCAGGGCACTGCTGGAATACCAACTCCCTTATCTGAAAGTGCATTGGGATGAAAGTGAACAGTGAACAAGAGCTAGCATAATTAAAAGGATAACCTTGAATCCACTTCATTTTTAGACAAAAAAATAATGTACAAACTTATGAATTTTCAATATTATTAGTAGCAAATAACTTGTGACCCACTAAAAGGTAGTGATCCCTGGTGTGTCACTGAATAGTCTGGCCTCTGTCACACTGAGGACTACACTTCTGAGCATCGTCTCACTACAGTCTTAGTGGCTCTCAACAGCTAGTGCTTGAGCCCCCCTGCACATCCCTGAGAATTTCTGTGGGGCAAGGGACTGTTCCTGTTTGGAACACACCAGGTACTTCTGATGTTTGTGGTTTAAACAAGTTAGAGGACCACTGTTTGATATGTTCCTGCAGAGGTTGGAAGCCTCTGTTACTAATTCAAGAAATGGCGCTCCAATGTGCAACAGTTTGGGGAGGCTTCCTGTGTGACTGTTCACAGCCCCCTCTCTCTGCAAAACTACCAAAACTTCATTTAAAAGGGAGAAAAAAAGAATATATTTAAAATTAGCAATTTCAGTTCTCATCAAAAGACTTGGAAATCTCTTACGTTTGAAAGACAAATGTAAGAGACAAATGCGTTTTGTGACCTTTGTTACCATTTATCATAGGACTAAATTTGCAATAAGCAGTCAGGAGTTTTCCTAGATACTATTTCTCCTACTTAAATAACTATAACCAGGGGGGCGCTAGTAGTTATAAAGTGGTCTAATTATAATAATCAAACTATCCCTAGTTATGGTTAGAGAACATAAGAGGATGATCATCTTGTTAATACCATACTTATCTATAATAGTATAGTTATACTAATATATGCATATAGTCATTAAAAGATCCACATGGCACAATGGAAAATGTATGGCTTTTGGCATTAGGCAAACATAGATTAGAAACGCACTTCACCTGCTGAATAACCTGTGGTCTTAGGTCAGTCAGTTAATCATCATAAGCCTCAGAGTCCATATTTATGAGAGAGAATAATAACAACTCCAGTTCACACGTTGCCCATGTTGACTTTCTATAAACATTTTCTTTTACTTCCCTCCCTTTTGCTATTAACGTCTATATAGACATAAACAATAAATATAATATTAATCAAGACACAGGTTCCCATGACTTCCAGCCCCAACCTCTGATTAAATTTCATAAATCTCTGCTTAAATTTATCCTCAGGATTTTTTTCTTACTTAGAAGCCTTGAAGGCATGAGCATATGTTTGGGTAGGTAGACTTGTACTATGTGGAGTGGAATTACAAAGGCTCTAGGAATTTGAGTTTTTTTTCAAGGGGAGGAAGGGATCCAGTTACAGCTCTTGTTCTTTACAAAGTCAGTCACTATTTCTGAGGGAAACAGGTTTGATTGGGCCAAAGTTTGTCACTTCAGCCTTCTCCTTTTTGGACTCCCATCTACAGTGTTTAGAAGATGTTTTTCTTTGTTCGTTATTTCAACTTACCCATTAAGGATACTTGGCAAATTCCTGAAGTATATGGCTTCCTGCTCCTAAATGGGCATCCACACTTGCCCTTCAGCCTTGATCTTTCCTCTTGCAGGTAAAAACAGAAAAGATGGAGAGAAAAACATGGCGGATCCTTTTCTCCCCGTCTGTGCAAGCCTGCCTCCAACCTGGTGATCGTTGACACTCACTCTTTGTGGGAAAACCTTTTTTTTTTTTTTTTAACATATTATACTAGATTTTACTAATTAACTCAATCTTGTAGCTTCTGCAGTTTCCCCTGCCAAAATCTAGTTCTTAGAGGATTTTTTTTCCCTTTTGAACATCTAAACATACTTTGAGCAGAATGATATTTAAAAATATAATTGTATAGCTTCATTAATATCTGAAAAATGCCTACTGAACTAACCCAGTACATCATATAATGGCCAAGTAAAATTTTCGTGTTTTCATGTCCTGTTTTTCTTTGAAATTACATATCTCAGAAATTAGCTCATTATCTGAAAAAAAAAATGAAGAACTGGTGAATTATAATACAGGAGTGTTGCCACTGAATGGACTGTTTGATTTACCCAAGCAGGTAATGAACACTGTTGTTGTCAAATTCACTAATGAGTCATCTTAATTAGGATGTAAGCTAAGGGGTATTATTCCAGTGGCCTTTTGTATCCTGGTGCCATATATATTCTTTGGCAAGAAAAGATGAAAAACAGCAATAAACAACTGAAGACTGCCCATGGCTCTGTAAGGTTTTTGGAACAATTCCTGGGACTGGGAAGTGAAATTGGTCAGCATGTGGAGAAAACTGTCATCTCAGTAGCAAGATTTAAGTGAAGATGACTAAGCCATTAACAGCACGTATGCATATTTAATTCTGTTAACTCCTAGCATTAGCCTTCTTGGATCTTTTGTTTTGAGAGGAAGGTCAAGACTTTTTGGAAGGACATGAACAGAAATGGCAGATTAAAATTGAAGTGTATATAATTCTTTCTGGAACTGCTTAAATTTCATTTTTTGAAAATATTTTCATTTCCCCCCCCTTTGGTCAAAGAGACATGCTTAAAATTCTTATTTCTTCACAAGAAATAATTTGTTCTTCTTAAACAGGTTTATGGTTAAGGGTGGGATATTATATGAACTTCTCATTTAGTAACTCTAGAATTCCCATGTGTGGTTGGAAGAACTCTTAGGAAAGCTTTGAGAGATATGTAATGACCCCTAAATATGTATGTAGTTAAAAAATAATTGATTAGTCATCATAAAAGAATACATGTCTCTGGCTCAAAATGTTACTTATTTCCACCATTTTTCATTTTCTAGTGTTAATTATTGTCACAGAAGGAAGCATCTTAGGATTTAGACTGGAGATCTAGGGCAATTGTCATTTTAATAAGATATTTTAAAATAATTCAAGATTGTCATGTATCCATAAATATTGCCATGGAGATGTGCACGAACCAGCATTGTGGTCCATAGTCCATCACTGAAAGTATACCACCAAGATCAGATAGGAATATAGTTTGGGAAAGAAAGAATAAAAATTAGAAAGGAAACCACATGACAAGTATGGCAAGTGACAGGAAAAGGAGAATATTTTTGTTTAGATAAACTGCATCAATATCAACTAGAATTACATAGATTCATTTAGCTCCTTTATCCTCATTCTCATTTCTAATAGGGATCTACGTTCATTTTTAACAATGTACGAGGTTAAAATACCAATTTTAGAGGTTAAAAAACTACTATATTCCTATTAAATGGTAGAGATGTTTAATATTCAGCTTCATCTTAGTACAGTCTTAACGCTTTAACAAGAGCACACAAATTTGTGTTTTATTACCTTATAATAAAGCTGTTGTCTTAACTAATTTTCAGCGCAAGAATGGGCAGGTAGTAATAAAGAGACTCTAACTGACATATTTTGGTAAAGAAGAAGCCATGTGCCTTAATATAACTGATGTTCTTTCAGCATTGCTATTTTCAGATTATTTTATTTTAAAAGGGATGGTAATTTGTACTGAAAGTTTTTTGTTTTTTTAACATTTAAACTTTTCATTATATTTGCTTTTTTGGTAAAAATAAACAGTGAACCAGAGGATATTCGTATGTGGTGCTTTGCTTTTAATTACTTACGGAGCAATTACAAATGGAAATAGGATGACACTGAGATGTCTTTCCTGCTTAGCGCCAAGGCTTGCATTAAATGTGTGCTATGTGGAGTGGAGTCCCAGAAGGACCAGCAATTTTTTTGGGTCCAGTTCCAACTACAGTTATTTAGAGAGCCGGTCAGCCTTTCGGAGGGAGAAAGTGCGTTAGGGTTACTGCCTAAGTATTGGCGCTGACTCAAGTGACGCCTGGGGTATAGTCATGGCTACTATGCATCGTGTTTAATCCTGGAGGATCCCAGTTTCAAATCTTCTATCCCACTTGACTTATGGGAAAATTAGTCTCAGTTATTGATTGAGAAAATATAGTCAGCTTATAATGTGTGAATAATCATTTTGAAAAATATTTTCCGGCTATTTTTCCTCAAATGTCTAAAAACTACTTCACTGAGTGTTACTACATTCCTAAAGAGGAAATAGCAGAATCGAGAAATAATTGTATTTATGTTCATTTTTCCTTCTAATCACTTTACATATGAAAGAAAACTGAGTGGAAATCACATCTGTATTTTGTTCACACATAGGTATTTTTTTCTAAAAACACTAGTAAAATTCAGGAAAGTTTAACAAATCCCTTCATGATAATAAAAAAACTGGGCATGTAGTAGGAATTTATAAATGGGTGATATCTTTACCTTCACTTATCTGAATTAACAGATCACAAAAAGATTTAAAGAGCTGTAGTCAATATATCACAGTTTTTGTCATTTTTCCCACAATATACACTAGTGCCCAAGTAATTCATATTCTCCCCAACAAAAAAGGTCTCTAAAGGAAAGCAGTAAATACAATTTTTGAATTTGAATCTGATAATGCTGTTTTTAAATGATTGTTTTTACTATAGTTAATGAAAAGTCTCCTGGCAAATCAGTTGAGTTCAAGTCTTAGCTTTGCCGTTTGCTAGCTGGATGACTGTGGTTATTTTATTTAATCTGTCCATGTCTGGGTTTCCTCATTTGTAAAATAGTGAAAATAATAGTGCCTACATCATAGGGTTATTTGTAAGAATTATAAAAGATTTAGCAATGACTCAGATATAATAAGGACTTAGTAAAATAAATTACTTTTATTAAAATAGACAATATAAATTTCTTTTTTTGGATTCACTAACATTTTATGCTCTTATGAGTTCATACTTTTTAAAAAATGCAGACAAATCCAAGAGAACCACAGTATAAATGTGTCAGTTACCAGGTGGTTCTCTGCAGGCTTTTTGTGTACAGACACGTTTGGGCTACATGATTTGAATTTCAAACGGGCTTCTTCTCGCTTTGCCTGGGTTGTACCAGGAAAGCCAGTCTCTTGTCTTTTTCTGTACTCTGTCACAGACCAGCTGTGTGATTCTGGCAATAACCTTTCTTAACTTCAGCATCCTTTTGTAAAATGTACAGGTATTGGCTTCAGTGATCTCTAAAGTGTGTGTGATCTACATTACATAGCCAAATGTTTTCAATATTTGCCTGTAGTCAGTGATTTAATAGTAAAAACACTGAGAACCTAGAAAAAATTAGGAAAAGAGAATATGGATGTGAAACTGCATTGAACCACAGATGATAAAGGACCATTCTGGCTATTTCCAAAGTCCTCCACTATGTAAAAAAAAGTGACAGAAAAAAGCCTCAGTAATTATAGACTCCTTTTGCCTGATTTTGAAGAACTCACAATGTAGAAACATAACACTAACGAGGATCTTGATAGACTACTAATTATCCCCCATAGGTGAGGTTTTTTGGAGCTTTCTCAGTCAGTAATCTCTGAGAGATATATTTAAAGCCAGAGAGAAAGGTTATAATGTGGGAAAAACAAGAATTGAAAGATAGAGGGTAATGCAAATAAAAAAGGAAAAACAGTCCATAGTGGCAGCCTCTACCTGAAGAAGTACTGAAAGGTAGTGGTTGAACACTGTGATATTGAAAAGGAAAAGAAGATGCAAAGAATCAACATTGAAGTCTGTACTGTTAATTTATAAAGGAGGAATTTAGTCAGCTGGACGGGCCTAACACAGTAAGTGATGTCCACACTTAATGACATCTGTCAGCATTTGGAAGAATCGGAAAACAAAAATAGCAGCACTGTTTTACGGACACGATATATAAGCTTAATAAAATGAATTTCAGAACTCCAGGGCATGGGGGGTATGTAGCGACAAGCAAGTGGTATAGATAAAACCATATTCATAAAAACTAAAAACAAAAAGCATACTTGGAATAACTTTTTATCCTCTCCTTCTTATCTCTTTTTCTCTTTTTCTCATTTTCTTCTCTTTCCAACTCCCTTAGTATTTACTAATAGTGAGAAGAACTGATGAAAAGCCTTTGCCAGGGCTAGTCAGAAAAATATTCCAGTTCCTTCTTTTTTTATTCCCACTATGGATCATTAATGATAAAAACAAAAGACAGAAATAAATGGAAGAATAAAATAATTTGTCATCTAATATACTTAGGCATTTAAAATACAGGTCAAATTCCAAAGGTCCTTTCCCTCTGACCAATTGCTCTGTTTCATGATAATTTAAATTTGGTATAAATAGTGTTCTTAGCGATCATTAGCTATCTGCCTGAGGACACCTAAGAAACTGGAAAGGTATACCGATAGAGTAATAGTGAAATAACCTGCATCTAGCTATCCATTCGCTTACATTTTCCCTAGCTTCAATTCTTTCCTTAAAGATTTCTTGAAAGTGTTTGCACAGTGATGAGAGCTTAAAAAAGAAACAAACAAACTCTGAGTCAGAATTATGTATTGCTTTTTTGTCACTGAAGAAAGAATCAGAAGGACTGCCGGCTCCTAAATGCCTGCCTTTGTGCTGAGGAACTAGTGGCTGCATTATTTCATTTTCTACCACAACACTTTTTTCTCCATTCTGAACAGAAAATCTGAACAAGTAACATCAGCTACACTGCTTAGAAAACCTTCCTTCTGGGAGACAGTGCAAGGCTGGCCCAGTTTGTCTCCATAGAACCACTCTATTTATGCTGCATCTTGATTCCTTAGTACACATTAGAGGACCTTCACATCCCCAGCCATTCCTTACCTCCATCAAATTTACTAGAAACATCTTACTTTTGAGTGGAAACAAGTGATAAATGAACAATCTGGTAAACAAATCCCTGTTAATTATTAACAAGTATTACTCCTGTCCTATCGCTCAGATGCCCAGAAAGCTCTTACAGGTGTAACAGTAATAACATTAATAGCTAAAATTTACTAAGGACTTCCTGTGGACCAGGCCTAACACTACATTCTTTAAAGATTTTATTTCAATCCTAACAACAATCCTATCTGGTCAATTTTTATTATTCTGATTTTATAGATGAGAAAATGAAAGTTTAGTAAATTTGAGAAACTTGCCCAAGATAAATCAAGGCACTGGATTTAAAGTCAAGCCTTTTTTAACTCTAAAATCTCTGCTATTTAATAGTATATTTTCTCTCAGGTATTTTCTGGGGGATATTTGTAGTTAATTACTAGATGGAAAAATCTACTTTATATCAAAGTGAACCATTACCAAATAACATTGCCACACGGTGGTTTTGGGAATATCAACCAACTCCTTTCCATTTTTTTTCTCAATTTCACCTTCTTATGATGATACAGTACTTCAATACAGATTGTATTGTGGATGACTGTTATGTTTACAGAACTGTCTGAAGGTCAATGTGTTAAATTTATTTATGTCTTCACCAAATATTTACTAAGAACTCACTATAGGCCAGGCATATATCAGAGAAAAAAATGCATAAGTATAATTACAATCTTTTGCTCAACAATATTGTTCCTCAGTGAATGGGTGACTGGATAAATTATCATGCATATAATGTCCCAACAGATACACTAATTGTACGCGACTTTAATCTGACTTTGCGAAGGTCATTCATTTGCCACCAAAGAACTTCAGAGAATAATAGCAGGGAAATGATTTTCACTTTAATGGTAAAAGACTAACCTTTGGCAATTTTGTCTTAAATTCCCTTTAACATTTTCTGAATGCCATAATTTTATGCTCAGAAAAAGTGTCTGAATGCCTTCACTATAAGACTTTCTCTTCCTTTTAAAATTTATCGTTTTTATATTTCATTTCTAATTTTTAATTTTAATACTCTGAAATATTCCACTCAGTAATTGACTTGGAATGATACTTCATGTGAAATAAGGAACTTCGCGGTTCTGATCAAGAATATGCATTGTATTTCAATGTGGTTTTTACATATGAAAAATACAATGTGTTCTTTCTGAATATCAAATGTGCTTTATATAATTTATGTGGCTATTTTCATTAATTGTGGATGGTGTATTATTATTACTTTTAATTAACATCAGGAAGTATAAGAATACTATTACAGATTATACATTTACAAAAATTTATTTACCTTTATTAATTTGTTACATAATTCCAAATAAAATTTACTACCATCAATAGGCTGTGTCTTGTGTTATTTTAATGTTAGTAGTAATGCAGTTGTGTTGATCTACACGCACGTTTTCCTCCTTGGGACCAACCGCAAGGAAATTGGTAAAGGTTTGCGGTGTTGTCTATCCTTTGCAAAGACCAAAGCCCATGTGGAGAAAAAAGGCCAAGTAGACAAAGCATCTGATCTGACATTTAAATAGGAAGGCACTTATTTTCAGCTAAAAGATTAAAACTTTGTTTTATTTAATACTTTTTCAACAACAAAAGTTGCCACTTAACAAAGTTGTTGATTATTATATCCACTATGCCTAATTCAGTTGGGGATGGCCTCCTTTCTGGTGCAAAGAAAACAAGTGATGTCATTGTCTGAAATGTCTATTCTAGGAGTTCTCTGGCAACTGAGAGCCTTCTTTAGCATTGTAAGTGATAGATGCCACATTACCACCTAAAGGACTTTTTTTTACATTTTTACAAAGAAGAAATCATGATGCAAAGTATAAGTATCTTGTATACCATGTATGCCATAATCCTGGCATTAACTACTGTCTATTACTGTTATTTATTTACCGGGCCAATTCACCCTTTTCAAGACAAAGTGCTGTTCAAAACCTAAAAGTTATGTCTCATTTATCTTGTCATCTCTACCACCCAGAACGGTGTTCTCAGTTTAGAGAATAATATTAATACTGAATTATGAAGCATCTCTGAAAGCCTATTTTTAACATTGTTTTATGTTCTGCAGTAATAATCCTTCTGGCCTAAGACTCTTCAGTATATTATTTGATGTTTTCAGATCATTCCTCTTATACCTGAATTGACAGTTGTTTTCTACATTTTATATAAATAGAAATATTTCTTTTAATATCATTTATTTCTATTAGTTTAACTAACATGAAATGTATTATCCAAAATGGTACATACAATCATTCTCAGAAATTTCTACTCCAAGTAACATAAATTGTCTATAACATTTAGAGTTCTATGTCCTGCCTCCTTTTGGGTAGACAGAATGAAACATACGACTGACTATCCTCGTATCTGGACTGTGCTGTCAGCTCTGATCCATGCATTCAGCAAACATTCATTAACTATCGCTATGCTACAATCGGTTATGTCAGGTTCCTTTGATGCCAACTGCATTTTATGAGTCAAAGAGTATCGTATGTATGATATAATAATAACGCCATTTTTAAAGGACAGAATTTATCTCCTTTCATAAAAAGAGACATCATGAAATCATTTAGTAAAAACCATAAATACCATTATTACTGCTTCTTATAGTTTATGTTTAGATGGAATGTGACACCACTGATTTCATCGTGTAAATGTTCTTTAGATTAATTGCAAAGAGGGCATTTTTGTATTCTAATGTGCACTTAATTCACTAGCTGGGATTCATTGATTCATTACTCAAATTTTCTTTCCAGGCCCTCCAGGCCCTCCAGGTGGTCTGCGAATAGAAGACATTAGGGCCACTTCTGTGGGACTTACTTGGAGCCGCGGTTCAGACAATCATAGTCCTATATCTAAATACACTATCCAGACCAAGACTATTCTTTCAGATGACTGGAAAGATGCAAAGACGGGTGAGTTTTATTTGTTTGATTAATCTGTTCATATTTTGAGATGAATTCTTTCATCAAAAACAAACAAAAAAACTGGATGTTTTAAGAATTTTATCATCGACCCTGAAAATTTTCTTAAAACAAACAATCCCAATGTTTTAGTAGTAAAGAAAACCACAGCAAACTAAATGTTTTAAAGTTATAGGGGAAGAAGCAGTATGTCTTAATCTATAATGGGGAAGTAAAGAGAGGTCTCCTGGGTTTCTTATTTGAGCTATGTGTTAAGTCTAAGATGTATTAGGAAAAAATTATAAGGAAGGTGGATTTGGCAAATGGCATCTATAACATTATTTATGACCCTTTTTATCCAATTATATAGGCACTATAGTTCTGCATTCTAAAAAAAGACACAATTGATCATAAAGATTAAGCACCTAAATCTTACCACCATAACTTTTTACTTTCTGAATATGTTCTTATCTGGCTTGAATTTCCTCAAAAACAGGTTTTTAAAGAAGTTTAGTACCTCAACCTTTTTTGTTTCTCTCATATTAAGATTTTCTAACAGACAAAAACTAATTAAGAGCAAGTGGGTACTTTTCCCTGTGTATAAGTTATTACCATTGCCATTTGTCATCACTAGTCTTCAAATATCACACATCAGTGTATTTTCTCATAGAACATGAAAGAAGATAGAGGATTGTTTTGATAAAATAACCTGTTTATCTTTGTCATTGTTGACAATATTCTTAACCAAACTTGCAGTTGTCAGAATTTCTTTTACATGCATAAAGAAGAGGCATAGAAATATGTCCTCAGTTGTCACCAGAGGGGAGAAAAAAAGACAAAAGTGAATAGAATGCTCCTCTTTTTTAAAAAATGAAAAAGAATTAATCCCAGCATATCTTAAACCTGCTCACTTTAATCTTAACATAACAGAATTTATTTGTATTGCTCCCTGAGAAGTTTTAATTTAGATTCACCTTTTTTTTCTGATAATTTCTTCCTAACATGGGAAATAAATGAAATATAAACTTGAAATCTGTTACAAGGGTTTAGGATATATTTTAGCATTAAGTAATTCTCCACATAAGTGTATGAAGTTCAAATGAATTAGAAACAAGTGAAACATTTCTATTACATTATGCTTGTGAGTGTAAGAATTATCTGTAAATATACTTGGCAAAATCAGACCTTTTGAAAAACAATTTTAAAAACCGTTTAGATATTAGATAAACATAAAGCATGAGCAGTTTCTACTTCTCTAAATAGAATGAAAATGGATGATAATGATAAAACCATAGATAATAATAAATATCTAGCCAAATTTACATTAATTATAGATACTAGAGAGCAAATGAAATAAATAAGCATATGGTTAAAATTTGGATTGGCTTTGAAAAAGGAATAATGATTGCAATCATCTCCATTAGTGCTTACCATGCTTACCACATTTGCTTACCATATGGCTCAATTAAAATATGCTTCCCATTAAAAAAATTTTTTCCACTATAAATTAAGTTCCATGAGGGCGAAGACTTTTGTTTGATTCACTGTGCTATCCCTAGCAACTAGATCAGAGCCCATAGTGCTCATTCATTACATACATATTTATTGAGCTCCCACTGTGTGCCTGAACCTGTCCTAGATACATAGTTGACCAGCAGTGAATAAAACAGAGAGAAAAAAGAAAGTCAAAAGAAAAGCCACAACCCTACCTCCAAAGAGCTTACATTCTAGTAGGAGAGATGGTAATAAACAACTAATTAAAATTTATAATAAGTCACGTGGTGATTAGTGATACAGAAAAACAACAGAGAAGGGAGATGGGGAGGCAAGAGTTGCATTTAAATAGGATGCTTCTAATATTAGTATAGCCACTCCAATTTGTTACGGTTCCTGTTTGCACGTTATATCTTTTACAATTGCCAACCTATTTGTATATTTGAATCTAAAGTATATTTTCTGTTGACAGCATATATTTGGATCTTATTTTTTATCCAGTCTGACAATCTCTGCCTTTTGATTAGATTCTTTAATCCATTGATATTTAATATTATCATTGATGTAGCTGAATTTATATCTGCCACTGTATTTTTGCTTTCTAAGTGTTTCATTTGTTTATGTCCTTTTATTTCTTCTTTATTGCTTTCTTTTGCATTAAGTGAATATTTTCTAGTGTAAAAATTCAACTAATTTAATGAAATTCTCTAAATATAAAAACTTAATGATTACTCTAGAGCTTACCTGGTATAATGGAATTTATCACAATAAACTTCATATTTTTACCAACAATATCAGTGAGATATAGAAATGTTACTCTCAGCACTATTCCATTCTGCCCCTTTTTTGTGCTATGGATTATTATTCATACATCTATATTGTACATATTATACACCTATGTATGTTGCAAATTCAATAAACTTCTGCTGAAATTATTGCTTTCTATAATTTTAATGTCTTTTAAAGAAGCTAAGAGAAGGAAAACAAGTATATATTTATAGTTTGTTATATTAAGTAACATATTAAATATTTAACATTTCTGATCCTCCTCATTTGTTCCTGTCAATTTGAATTATCATCTGATGTTATTTTCTTACTGTAATACAACTTCGCTTCTACCTGTCCCTTTAAGTTATGTCAAATATATTACATTTCTCTATGCTGTAAGCCCAACAACACAATTTTATTACATACACACACCATATATATACATTTATACATATGTATATGTGTATGGGTAGATGCATAAGTAGATAGATAAAGATAGATAAATAGATAGATAGATATTCTCTACAATGGCCTTTAAATCAGATAAGAGAAGAAAGAAGAAATATGTATTTATACTTTTCTAATTACATAATTACCTTTACCAGTGCTCCTTATTTTTTTGGATGGTTTTTTCAAATTACTGTCAATGGTCAACTGCTTTCAGCCTGAAGAACTTTTTGGAGTATTTCTTGTAAGTCAGGTCTGCTCCCAGCAAATTCTCTGTTTCTGTTTATCTGGGAATGTCTTTATTTTGCTTTCAGTTTTAAAAGGTAGTTTTATTTTCTTGGTTGACAGCTGTTTCTAAGTCCTTCATATTTACCAATATATTTTCTATTTCTGGGTTTTCCATTGCTTTCTGTAGAACTGGATTTCTATCTGTTATAATTTTTCTAAGTAAAGAACTTCTTTTAACATGTCTAACTCTTCAGGTTGCTGGAGTCAAAGACCTTCAGCTTTTTTTTACACTAACAAATAGTTTTCTTTTAATATTTAAGTGATTTTTTTTGGATATATGTTCTAAGCTGCTTTTTTTGAGCACTTAATAAAGTGTCTTTGTCTTTTTGCCTTCATTGTTTCTGACAAGAAGTCAACTATTCTTTTTACCTTATATTCCTGTATTTAGTGTGTCCATATTCTCTAGCTGCTTTCAAGATTTCTTTTTGTATTTGCTTTTCAGCTTGATGAGAATATATTTATCCAGATGCAGTTTACTGGCATCTTAGACCTTTGAGGTGATATCTTCCTTCAGCTTTGGAAATTCTCAGACATTAACTCTTTAGATATTCCTCTGTCCCACTCTCGCTCTTCTTGGTCTCTAGTGAAATACATGTTAGATTGTTTGATGTGTTCCACAGATTGTGGACACTGTGTGTGTGTGTGTATGTTGATTGATTTTCAAACATTGTGTGTAAAAGAACAGTAGAGGCTGAGTAAATGTTTTTTTCCCAGGAAAATTCATGTCATTCTTTCAAGGGTTGAGTCAATCTAATCTGTCATTGAGATGATCTGAGCTTTGCTGTTAAATACAGTTCTATACAGGCTTCAAGTGTTTTGAGTACAGGATCACAACCTTCCCACCATATTGCATGTCTGGAGGTTTTCCAGTCTTCCTATCAGACTTCAGCTTTCTTCTCCAGCTTGGACATCAGGGAGGGCTCTTGCTCCTCCCCTGCTCCTGCCCCAGACAGCTGTTGTCTGATAATCAGTCTAAAGAACAGAGTGCTGGGGCGGTGGGGGAGAATTTTCTCAGTTCTCCTATCCTTCCCTCAGACTTCACAGATCCAAAGCACCTGCTCCTCAGATGGGAGGCAAATCTCTGTTACCCTCTTACCACTCACCCAGCCACACATGGGCACTCACTTATATCCAGTGTAAGCCTCAGAGTGCATGCAGGGTCTCAATTTTCCTTCTCTGCTCTTAGATTTGAGCAGATCTGAGGTGTCTGTGCCTTTAAGGGTGGTCTCTCAGCACTCTTGTCCGGCTTCCAAACTTTCTTGAATGCATCTGTTAAAGCCTACACAGAAAGAGTTAGTCAACAGGTAAGGACTCTCCTTGATTTGGGGCTCCCAGGGATTCAAATTAGCCATGCCAGCCTGCACTTTATCTTTAAATATCTATGAAAAGTTAAACTGCCTTTTTCTTATGAACGTCTATGACTAAATCCTCCTCTCCCCATGACTCTGCTGCTGATGACTTTAGTTCATTAGATTTCTTCACAAACTCAGCTCTCCGTTGGGCTCTGAAAAAACTATTATTTTGTAGATTATCTTGCATGTTCTTCCTGTTAGTTGGTCAGTAAAGTTCTTGTGACTGTGTTCTAAGTGGAAGTGGAAAAAAAAAAAAATTTACAACCACTGCAGAAATAAAAACCACATGGTTCTTATTTACTGTAGTGTCCACTGAAAAAAGAAGGTATAGGATTAAATTCAGTTTCATGCAGGTAATTAGTTAAGGTGTCCAATAAATATTTTTCAAACATACCAACTTTCAACATTCCAGTGATTAAGTTTAGAATAATGAGATGAAATAATAGACTGTAGATCTTTAAAACAATCTATTGTAAGTATTACTTCTCTGGAACTTTTTTGGGGATGGACAACAGAAACCTGATACCATTCCAGGTGTTCTACAAGATGCTCAGGTCACGTTTAGAATGTGTGCTGGATTCTATGCTGCTACTTTCAGAGGAAAAATTATAGAATATTGTTGGTGATGGTATGTGTGTGTGTGTGTTTGTGTGGAAAAGGAATGTTGGCCAGAAAATAAAATGGCCTGGAAACTGTGCTATGAGGAGCAATTGAGAGAACCTCAGATATGTTCTTGAAAAAGGAGAAGAAAAGTGTCTTTATATTTAAAATTCTGTCTTGTGGAACACTAGAATTAATTGTTACCAATCCTCTGCAATTATCGTCACGGCACATAAATGTTCCTCTGAATTTTAGATTATTTCCTCAGAATAGACATTTGTGAGTTAAATTATTTAGTGTAAGCATGCTTAAGCCCATGAGCTTACTACAAAATTACACCGTAGAAAGGTGGAATAAGTTTTATTCCAATCAACAGTATATAAGCGTCTCTTCCACCATACTTTTACTTAGTATTTTCTTTTTAAATCTTTGTCAAATTGATAGGTTAAAATAATGAAAAAGCATTAGGCTCCTTGTAGGAGATTTACATTTTAGAATTTACTGTTTTATTTTTTGCCTTTCCATAGCTTCACTTTTGTTGCTCTTATTTCAAAGATAAACTTCTGGGTTTTTATGAGGCAGCATGCAGACTTTCCATAGAGAAGAATCAATGAATCACACTTTCTGGGAATTCAGAGAACAATCCGATTCTCTTTCTCTGCAAGGAACATTGTCGTAACTCTGGCTCTTCTCTGAGTCCTGCCAGATGATGTACAGGTTGGGTCTAGAGCCTCTAACATCACACTGATTAGTTGTGTCAGAGCCAGAGAGAGACCTTTAATTGTCCATTTTCATTCTGAAACAATGGACCAGCTTTTTCAGCTAGATCCCCAAGTGGATAATTCTTTCTGGGTAGTTTCAAATACTTGGGTTTTAGATTGAGATGGAGGATCCTAAGGAGTCAAACTGTATTTAAACCCAGAGGAAATAACAGAACTCGCTATGGCAACTTCCAAGAACCTAGAACAGGTGTGATTATATTACCTGGAGTTACTTTTGAAACATCTGCTTTTTAGTCTGGAGGTCATTCTACCTAGTTCTGAAGCTGCTCAGGGAACTAGTTGTTGTGGTCTGAAGGCAGAGCACCACAAAGCATGGTTGCCAGGCAATTGTGACTATTGGCCTTGGGATACCCATGAGGCTTGCTTCTCTTTTCCTCCAAAGAATACTCAGAATATTTTTTATTCTGAGCCTTATGGACTAAAGGTATTTGAAAATAGATCTGTAGATTAGTGCTCATGGCTGGTTATCAAAATAAAACCTTCTAAAGGGGGTCTTTTGACCTGAATATTAAAGTAAGAAGTATGTCTCTTATTCTGTATCCCTTTGCTTGAAATTTACACTTAGAAGTAAAACCAAGATTTAAATACCTACCAGGTTAATATACAACATTTTAGTTTTTTATAGAAAGAAGCCTCTGACAGCCTTTATACAGTTAAAATCTGATTTCCAAAACTGAGATTGTCTGTAAAAAGTGGCCTGACTCAGAAATGACCCAGTTAAAACTCAGGAACTTGAGACCACAGTCCTGATTCGTGGTACTTGCCACTACTTTGCCAAGTACTCTCCTCTCTTTCTGACTCCAGGAATAGCAAACAGGTTGCAAGGAACTTGGCTGAAGAGAGGGAACACAAAGTCCCTCTGCTCCTGGTTATTGTGCATTTGGCTTGGGGCAAGAATCTCTCTCCAAAGCAAAGATGACCTTTGCTTCCAACCTATCTGTGTGGGTGGTTTTGGAAAAATGAAATACATCCACTAGTTCTTACCAGGGCTGAAGGGGTTGGAGAAGGTACAAATCCTTTTATAGGGACATTTAGGGCTCAGAATAAAATACATAAAAATGTGTACTAGAGGTAAAACACAGTAGCAGTGGAGGAGAGAAATTGAAAAGGATCAACTCAGAGTTAAAGAGGGTGGGAGAGAGCTTAAGAGGATGGAGACGAGGTCTACCCTCTGCTTTAGACAAGGCAGGATGATTTATGAACTAAATACAGGCATAAGAGCCATAGAGCGTGGATATTTTGTGGTGGGACAAGGTAACAGAGTGCCCTCTTTTCTTCTACCAGTTGCCTGCCTGATTCAGGGTTGAAGGAGACAATAAAGTTATACACACAGTTGTGCTTCTTGCATTAAGACATTGTCGACTCTAAATAAGCACAACTTTTGTATTTGTAGTTTATTTTTAATTTTTACAAATATTTATTAAGTACTTCTACTTACAAAACATCATTCTAGGTGTACCAGGCACTGAGTGGTTCCCAAACATGAATAAGAAGTAAAAGAAACATATGTATGTCCATAAATAATAACCAGGAACAAACAAGGGGGGACATAGAGACATGTTATAGGTGTGTCCTGGTATGGACATAGCAGGTCTTGAAGTTCAAGTTGTAAAGTGGTGATATGGTCTACTGAGCTCAAGATTGGACTGGAAAAAAGTAAGAAAGCAAACTTTTAAACCCTGTTCTTATGATGTGGTATGCGTCCAAAGTCCTGTCCCCCTCTGGGGAAGGAAAGCAGGCCAGATACAGAACCATTTTTAATTCTAAATACATTTTTCTAAAATGATTGGCATTAGTCATTTTTTGCTAAGTTAGCCCTACTACTTATATAAATGGTTTTATAGAGGGGGTATTATAAAGATATGCCAAAAACTTATTTGTTTTAGATACTTATCTTCTCGTAAGTACTGATGTTAATGTGTATTAACAAGAATGATCATAACTGGTTTTGTTCTAAAAAGAGAAGTGTTCACAACTGTTAGCTATCCTTGTAGAATATATTATTAACTTATAGATATCGGGGCTTCCCTGGTGGCGCAGTGGTTGAGCGTCTGCCTGCCAATGCAGGGGACACGGGTTCGAGCCCTGGTCTGGGAGGATCCCGCATGCCATGCCATGCCATGGAGCAGCTGGGCCCGTGGGCTACCATTGCTGGGCCTGCGCGTCTGGAACTTGTGCTCCGCAGCGGGAGATGCCGCGATAGTGAGAGGCCCGCGCACCGCGATGAGGAGTGGCCCCCACTTGCCACAACTAGAGAAAGCCCTCGCACAGAAACAAAGACCCAACACAGCCATAAATTAAATAAATAAATAAATAAATTTTTTTTTTAAAAAACAAAAACTTATAGATATCAAATTCCTTCCTTAATCATTCAGAAGGTACATTCTGGAAGTCCATCTTCCTAACATCCACTTCCAGCTTCCCCTTTTGAAAGTTGTTTGCATCACTGGGTCAAGGGTTTCTCAATGAGGTCTGTCTTCTCATGGTTCTAACTCCAAGGCTTTCTGCTTATTCTTCTTCCTTTCTTCATCTCAGACTTCATTTAGTCACAGGCCTTACTCCACATCTGGAATCTAAAACCTACCCTAAAATGACTCCAGTTGACTTTTCTTTCTTTATCTCTCACCATTCTTCCAAATGTTTTCTGTAGTAAAGTATGAATTTCTACTCTTTGAACATATTCCTGATCTTCCATTTGTTTGGAGATATTTTCATACTGGATCCTCATACATGCTCAGAATCAGTCTATCAGCTGCAGTTTTCACTGCACATCCATCTGGCTCTTCCTGTTCTGACCCAGCCTTCACCTACCCCTACCTGTTGACTGCCCAGCTGCTTGGAAAAGCGCCAGGGTAGCCTTTACCATCATGAGAACACCATGCCCTTGCCAAGAGGGACCCTTTAGAATGGTTCCCTCATTTCCATTCTTCAAGCATTTAAATGGTGCTAGGGTTTTGCAGCATAAGAAGCAGGAGCGAGGACCAGACTGCCTCCTTGACCCTTTTATTATACTTTTTTACTTGGACTCCCCAGGCTCACAAACTCACAAACATTTCCATCAGCTTCAGCCTCTAAACCTGTGTATTAATTCCCTATGTCTGTCATAACACATTACCACAGATCTGATGATTTGAAACAACAGAAGTACAAAACTAAGGTGCTGACAGGGCTGCACCTTCTCCAAGGATCCCAGGGAACAACCCATTCCTCGCCTCTTCTAGCTTCCAGAGGCTCCAAATACTCCTTGGCTTGTGGCTGCATCACTTCAATTTCTGCCTTTGTGGTCACATGTCACTCTCCTATATGTCTCTTTGCTGTGTTTCTTTTATAAGGACACTTGCCATTGGATTTAGGGCCTATCTAGATAATCCAGGATACCTTATCCAAAGATTCTTAACTTAATTTGTCTTAAAATTAAAATGGTCTACAAGATCCTTTTTCCAAATAAGGTCACATTCATAGGTTCTGGTGATTTGGACATAGACATATCTTTTGTGGGGGGAGTCACCATTCAAGCCACTACAATGGCTCCTTCTACAGGAGGCTCAAAATCATAAAAAGGTATCTAATGAAGAAGGGGGCCACTCTACCCAGTGTCATACAACCAGTTCTGTGTTTTCCTTTTCTCCGTGAAGAGTCCTTCGCAAATCAAAACTTCATCTTCCCTCTTCCAATTACCTAAAATAACTTCCTATGTATACGAAGTAAGACAAACAAATCCCAATTTGGTGTGAGGAAGGGGTAGAGAAAACAGGAGATAAAGAGGCAGAATTAAAACAGAGGAAAAGGAAAGCCAAACTTTTAATCAGAAAGTCAAAAATATATGTCAAATGTATAAAACAAATTCCTAACAAAATAAGAGACTGGTTGGCAAAATTAGTGTCTAGGAGAGTTATGCCACACGTGCCACACATGACAGTGTGAGGCATGGGATAGTCTGAGCCATTAAGAATTTGTCTAAAAGTAGAAACTGGACACTGGGATGCTTAACATTTATTGTGACGATGGGTACAACATCTTAAAAAGCTACTTATTCATGGTCTGCAGTGCCAGATAAAAATTCCTTAAGTAATAAGATAATGAGTCATATATAAGCCTAAGGGAACACATTTTCCAATAAGTGATGTACAGGTATTTACATGCATATGTATGTGTAGGTTAATTATTAAAAACACATGTGAGAATATTTTAGGAGAGCTTAAAATAATGTATAGTCCTGCCTTGGTTGTATGTTTTATCATACCTCAATTAAATAAGCAATCTTGAACATATCTTACCCCTAAGTGATAATTTTCCTGTTAGTATCTAGTAGCATAAATTCTGAGAAATACTTAATAAATCTGAATGAATTATTATAACCTTTATTATCAGTGCCCCAAATGATTTGAGTATAGATCTAAAAATCTAACTACAAAATAGTATAAACATATAGGTACCTTAGTAATAAACCATTCACTACCCATACACTATATCAGTGGCAGTCCATAAAAATTTTAACTGCACAAGTTGTACCTTTGCCTCAAGAAATCTTTCTGGATTCTGTATTCAGAATTCAGCCGCTCGCTGTTCAGGTTGTAGCCAGTGTACTAGCAGCAGAAGCAAGAGCTGGGAGCCGGTTAGAAATGCAGAATCTCAGTGCTCCCACCCTATACTTAATAAATAAATGATACATGTGCACATCTCTTTTTCTAACGTGTTATCTATTAAGGACCTCTCCTCTTACTCCCTTGAACTTAACATTTTGTCATTCCTACTTTTTATTTTTATTTCAACTCAGTGGAACATGTGCCATTTTCTCAAAACAGTAAAATAAAAATAGAGAATTATAAGAATGATGCTACTCAACTAATATTCTCTATTTAATATTTATTTTATTTAGATCCCCCGATTATTGAAGGAAATATGGAGGCAGCAAGAGCAGTGGATTTAATCCCGTGGATGGAATACGAATTTCGTGTGCTAGCAACCAATACATTGGGTATAGGAGAGCCCAGTATACCATCAAGCAAAATTAAAACAGATGGTGCTGGTATGTAGAAGAAACTTTTTAAAATTTAAAAGTTTATAAATTCAGTGACACTTTAGCATATAATTGAATGTATTTGGAAATAATGCTCTGAGGTAAGTAATTTATCTAAAAAATGTGTGTATATGTATCTCACACAGGTGTGTGCATTCTGTGTCAAGACAGTCAAAAACCAAAAGAGAAAATATAAAGCTTTAGAATATTCTTACATAATTAATGGAAAAGAGGTAAATGGAGGCAACTATATGATCCACTGAACATCACTTAAATGAAGTTGGTGTTTAGAATATAAACTTTAATGTAAATTGTGAATCTTAACCGGGCAGAGTCATGGTTAAGCAGATTGCATGATTTAGAAGGCTCACAGTTTGTTGTATCTCTCAAAGACATGGATAACCGAACAGCCACGTGGATGGAGGGTATGGGCGGGAGACTAGGGTGAGCCTGGCAAGGAGGGAATGTGATGGGGTCTCTTAGATCTATACCACCTGGGGAGTCAGAGCATCTCAGAAATAGCTATAATGTGTTCTTTTAATATTAGATGTCACTCTAAATGTGCTCTTTTATCACAGCTCAACCATGGCTATTCTTCCAATTTAGGTTCACATTTTTATGCTGAATACCAACTCCATTTTAATAGCCTTTTATACAAGAAATACCCCACTCTGTTTTCCTTTTCCCTTGAATTTCTAGGCAAAAATATTGTTCTGATTCTAATAATAACTCTTCTTTATTATTCCCTGTCTATGAAAAAGAAAATGTTTTGTAGACTCTCTGAGTTTATTTTTACTGTGCCTCGCCAAACTTCAGTGCTTTATTTGGGGGAAAATATTTTAAATGGATGACAGAATGCCATTAAAATTCTGCTGTGATATCTTAATATCACTTATCCACATTTCTGGCTACATCAATTCCTTGGCCTAACTTCTAAATAGAACTATGAATTGTACTGTCTTTAGTTTTTAAAGCCAAGTTATTCAGAGAGACTGCCATCAATAAACGATCTCTTAAAGTTTCATGTAATTTATCAGATAAAACTGATGATTCTGTAATAAAGGAATAACAGAAACACTAAAATACTGATCTGTGCTGAGCATTTTCAGATACATTTCAGTTAATCCTCACAATAATATTTTGAGGTAGGTATTACAATCTAATGCTCATTAATAGGCAGTAGACTCAGAAACACTAAACAGTTTACCTAGGTTAATATAACTACTTGCAAGATTCAGAATTCAAACACAGACCTGATACCTTCAACTTTCTCTCTTAAAGGTGTTTTCCCAAGCAGGACTCCTAAACACACAGCCATTTATATGAACCTTTATTTACGTTCTAGTAGAAGCTCATATTTCATTCTCAGTTACAGAGCTAGATATGACTTAAACACCATTTTTTGTTTTAGTATATCCACCTGTGAAATGAAAACAATTGTTCCTTTTTCTCTGCCTCATAGAAATCTCATTAGGATATGGAGGTAATATATGTTGCAGCTTTAGAGAACACAGATACCACATAACCAGGATCCTTGTGTTTGTTTGGTTTTGATTATTCCTTAGAGCCTCCTATGTTTGTAATAGAAGTTTCTGTGTGATGGACTGAACACAGTTGCCCTTTCTTGAAAAACAAAAATACAAAGGAACTGGCACATTATCTGACTGGTGGTTTCAACCACATAATCCATGCTGAGAGATCATGCACTTGCTTTGATATAACAAGTATTCATTTTCAAAATAAAATTGCAAAAATATTAAATGATTAAGTTGGTCTAAGCAAACTTATTTCAGTTAAAAATTATAACATGCTTATCTCAGATATAGGCCTTTTTTATCTCATTGAGCTTGATTAATTTTCTGTGATCTG
This sequence comes from Balaenoptera borealis, assembly GCF_965194805.1. Lineage (NCBI taxonomy): Eukaryota > Metazoa > Chordata > Mammalia > Artiodactyla > Balaenopteridae > Balaenoptera > Balaenoptera borealis. Next base: position 34,107,559 of record NC_138870.1, read on the forward strand.
TTGACTAGTACAATATGAATTAATTCTGATCCAAAGACAACATTGTTCATGGGGAGGGAAGATACTTTCTCTGGCATTGATGATAGGAGTAGACCCTCCCCTCTGTTACCAAAAAATTGTAGGAACTCTGTTACCAAAAAATTATGTATAATTTATTTCAAAAATGATTGCTTTAGTATACTTCAGTTGATCATTTGGACAGAATTATAATAACTTGGATTTTTTTTTTAATCTCAGTGTATATTTGATTAAATTAAATATGTTTTTAAGAACAACAACAGCAAAACATGTTTCAGAAAGAAAGATTCAATCTGATTCTTTCATCTGTGAATCTATAAATATAATTTATATTTAGTATCATATTTAGAAGATAAGAATACTTTTTGATGTGCTTGCTACCTGTAGTTTGTAGGTAACTCTGAAGACTTTCCAACCTTAATGTCTTCTTATCTTTAGAAATGCTGGGAAAAATTTGTTTTAGTGATATCAAACCTAAAATTTTGGTAAGGTTGTTACTTTCAACTAACAACTTTTGGCTTCACCTTCATTAAGCATGACCTCTAACATGTTTGCTCAAATGGTATTTTGTTAAGGAATTAATTCTCTCTCTAGTGTACTTGGAAAATAACTTCTCTTAAAAGCCTTCAGACACAAAACAAACATATGAAGTGATAACGGTCTTATTCACAATGCAAGATTTGGCCCAATCATGATATAGTAAGATGATGCCTTCCTTTCAATTGTGAAAAAATAAATCCTATAACTTCTAATACATTTGTTAATCTTTCATAAGAAAATATTTTTGGATCCTTTATTAATCAAGTTTTATGGCTACTATCATTTATGCACTTGCTGTATGTTATCACAGAGTGCTAAACTCTCTACTTGCATTGCTCCACTTAATTCCCACAATAACTTTATGCAACTGGTATTATTGTTCCTAATTTTACAGACAAAGAAGTCAAGATTACACTTGGTTAATGTGAAGCAGAGCTAGGATTCAAATTCAGGGCTTTGCAATTCTAAAAGCTTCATTCCTAAATAATTTTCTAGGAGGGCAATACGCAGTATTAAAGCTCTGGGACACTGATCCTTTAGTAGAATACTGGTTCCATCATTTAAAACTCTGTGATTAGAAGCATGTTACTTAACCTCTCTGAGCCTCAGGTTTCTCACCTCTAAGTGGAAATTATTTATCTTATGAATTTTTTTTATGATTAAAAACATGTAAGGAAAGCAAAGTTAGTGCTGTCTAGTGCATAGTATTTGCTGAATAAAATTTTTATTATGCCATTAATGCTCATTTTAAGCTTTAATATGCTTATAAGAAAATATTGTCTAGTCTAATAGATCACCTCTTTTGGCAATATATTTGCATTTTTATTAACATAAAAGAGGATCATATAATTTCATGTAATTTTAATCATCTTAAAGGAATAATTTATATATTTAATACAATACAATCCAACAGACTTTCTCTTTAATTTCTGTTTTTCATTTCATCCTGTTTTTGAAAAATTGAATATTCATAAAATTGGACATTTACATTTTTTATCCTTACAAAAAAATAAAAATACTTTCTGAAACAGGGGGATGTTTGTCTCGTCATGTACCGTTATAACAACTCTCTAAGAGATGCCAGCATATGTTATGTGGGATAAAGGCTGGTTCCCATTTGATGGAAAGGTTGCTCCTGTGCCTCATTATACTGATTGAAAGACAGGACATTATCTAGTGAGGCATATGCCCTTAATTGTCCAATTACTTAATTTTAAGATTGCCAGGCACAGTTGGGTATACTCTTTGGTTTCAGACAAGTGCATTATAAAATGGATGGCCCCAAATGAAGAATTAGAAGATGTGTTTGTAATCATTGTAACCCATTTAATTTTGACTGTAAATAAGAGATAACAGAAGCATCCTTCAAAGTGATGTGTCATTGTAAGATATACCCCCATAGCTAATAGCTCTGCACGTGCAGTTGGTAAGTCGATACCCTAAAATGGTACATTCACGTTTGTTTTGACAACTTTGCCATTTATTTGCCAGATCAAACTAAGAAGGAAAAGAGAAAAAATAACATAACACTGTAATCAGCACTTTCTTACTATGTAGAGAGCTTTAATTTCATGTCTAATGAAGCTATTCAGCTCTGTCATTTATTTTTATTTTTTATTTTTTAGATATGTTTGATAAAGGAGGCGGATGGTGCTAAGAACATGTTTTATAGCTAGTAAGGTGCTATGTTAATGTTAGTAGCTGTCACTAGTTATGTAATAGAAAATTCTTTTTTTTTTTAAAGAAGCAAAGAGTGTAGATTTTTAAGCCATCAGGAGGCCTGAGTTAAAGTTGCAGCTTCTCTACATGTGAGTAGTGTGACCTGGGCTAGTTAACTAACTACTTTTGGGACTCATTCGCCTTTTTTGTAAAAAGAGAATAATGCTACTTTTCTGTATATTTATTTTAAAGTGCTTACCTGAGTATCCCATTAGGTACGATATGTAAAAATCATTTCTAAGTTCTAGATGAGTCTTTTAGTAAGCTGAGCTTTTTTATTCATTCATTCATTCATCCATTCATCCAGCAAATTTTTACTAGGGATTTTTACCACATTGGGGATATTTAACACTTTGAACTAAAACCAGTTGTACATATTTAATTTTACTACATTAGCATCTTCAGAACCGGAATCAGATTTTATTCATATTGTTAACTTTAGTGCTTAACACAACACAGTGTCTATAATTGGTGCTTAAAATTATTTATAGAAGGAAAAGAGAGGAACAAGAAGGGAAAGAGGATGGTTCTTGCAATTGTAAGTTAATAGAGGATAATGAAAAGTAGTGATCAAAGCTACTGTGATATTTGCATATTAAAATTTAGAAAAATACATTACCAAATATAATTTGTTTTGTTTGAAACAAGGTTAACATATGCATTAGATGCTTTTGTTTTTAATACACTGAGATAAACTAGGAAGTGTTCATTCTTTCACTTAAGTGAAAAATCCGTAATCGGTTTGGGTTCTTTATAATAAATTTACTATGCATTATGCTTATTTCAGTTTGTAGCATTCTTTTCTGCCCAACTAAACATTCCCCCAGATGACTTGTCTTTAGACTATCATTCTATTGAGCAGTTAACGGATTTACTCTGCTACGCCCATTTAACTTTCCTGTTTGAGAACACAGTCCAGATTAATAAGCAAACTACAATTTTGGCCTGATAAGATCTAAAGACATTAATGTTTTTGTGAACTATTTCAGACCCTATATAATTTTTACCTGGGAAGAGCATCACTTTAACATGGTAGATGCATAAAGAATGTTAGCAATCTGGTCCACCATCAGAGCAGGAGATCATAAGAATTATGAAGAACTCATTTGAATATCCAAATATTATACAGTTCATTTGATTTTATTAATGACTCTTCAGAAAGAAAATATATTTATAGATAGAATAAAAGCAGATGTAAGGCTTTAATCCCTTTGTTTATCTAGACCCTAGAGCATTACTTACATACCATTTTGAATCTCTTACTAAAAATTTGTTTTAAATCACAGTGAAATTCTGATGCAAATTGAAATGAGAAGCTACATTCATGGTAACTTTATTTCTGTAAAACTCGAAAGCAATAATTAACAAAAACTGAGTAGTCCATATATTTTAAATCAAGGGCTTTTCTTCCTATACTCCATGATTTTTATAATTTAGGATTTGTCACAAGGCAGTTTGTACATTATTAAACAAAACGCCAAAGCCCCAAATGTTACTTATATGCAAATTATTTAAGCATTCAAATTTACAAGTAAAATTGGCAACAGTTTCTTTTCATAGGAAAGAATAATCATGACATTGGCTTGATTTTCTTTTTAAATATTTTTTAGATCTACAACTGAAATACGAAAGCCTTCCTATAAACATCATTAAGGAATCATTATTAGACTGAAATCATGGCAAAAAGACAAGTTTAAAAGCCTCACTATTTTTAATTGTTTATTCATTGTTAATTCAAGAATTTTGTATTTTTCCTAAATATTTGTTTAAATTCTTTTTAATAATTTATTGTTAAGAGAAAGTCTATTTTGCTCACTGTCAGATGCCCTGGAGCCTAAAGTTAAATAAACTTCCTTGTGCTCAGGGTGATTTACTTCCCTGAAAGGAATCAGTATTTGGCCAAGTCCTCCTGTTTCTGCAGGGCTGAATACAAATACAGAGTAGTTAGGTACTCAGATTCATGTCAAATATGTAGGTTATATGCCGATTCCACTTGTGAAAAAATGTCCCTTAGCTGCTAAAGCTACAAATGAACGTTCAAAGCTTAAAGAAGGAAATTAAAATATAAAACACTTTATTATTCCAAGTAAGATATAAAACATTCTATTAAGACATATAGCTACCTTTATTTCTGTGCTTTTGTTTTGTCTTATTTTCAGCATCATGAACTCAATGGATGATCTTTGAAGAGCAAAATAATCTTGAATTACTTATTTGAAGTGTGTTAGACCTGAAACTAAAAGTGATGAAATGGGAAAAATATTCACTCTAACATAAACATACTCTATTTTTAGCTCTGTTCTAAATAACAAAGGTTAATATTGATTATAATTAAAAGGATTATAGTGAAATGCTTTGGCAAATAATACTTGTCCTGATGGAGGCAATATTTGATTCAACAAATTGCAATATAATAAATTATTCTAGAGTTATTTTTGAAATTATTTGCCTGTACCCACAATATTTGTACTTAAACACAAAATTTGATTTATTCATTGATTATAAGACAACATGTTCTTTGTTTCTGTATAGCATGTAAAATTTTAACCTCAGAATATGAGTTATGGGGCTTAAAGGGTTTCCAGCAGTATTTTAATGTCCCAGCCTTCAATATGTATTTCATCTAAAGTGCTACAAGTAAATTACCTTTTAACACCCCCATGCACTCAATTTAATTTCTAACACTCAAGTGGTGACAGTTAATAATAAATAATAAAATAATAAAATAAAATACAATAATAAAATAAAATCTCTCAAACTTCACATTAATTTCTTAATCAGGAAAGGAAACCATATAGTTTTATAGATGTAAAGAAAAGCCTGTATTTTGTTTGTTTCTGTGCAATTAATGTACATAGTTCAGCAAAGAATTTATGTGGCTAACATAGAGGAAGTTTTGAAGTATTTATCTGTGAATCACAATTACTTGTTAGGATCTGTAATTCAGTAAATGAATACTCTGTAGAAGGTGTGACTGTTTCCTTTAGGGAAGGACAATCTGGGGAGTCATGGAAGAACTGACATTTCATCTGTTCTTTAAAATGTTAAGAGAGCCGGGAATGATATTTCAGACTGAGCCACAGCGGTTGTGTGGGAAAATGTATGTTCTCAATAAAAACACGGTCTTCATCTGCATAGCTGGGTAGCTGGTCTCCAACCGCCTGGGGTGCAGGAACAAACTATGATTTAGTATTATCTGTACAACTCCAATTAGATGTAAATCCAATAAGGTAAAGCCTACAATAAGATAGAGTATACAAATCTGATAAGATACAGCACCCACCTTGAAGGACTTCCAAGGAGAGAGAATAACTCGGAGAAAAGCAAAGAGGCCATTGCACTTGGTAGTTAAAAGCAATTTTGTGATTTTTGAGAGAGTGATTTCAGTAATATGAAGAAGTGGAAACAGATTATGGGTTGTTAAAAAGTGATTATGGAGAGAAGTATAAAAATAGTCATATATCATTCTTTGCAGTTCAGTGACAGGAAAGGGTGAGATTAAGAGGAAAACAGTATTACAGGATAACTTTTAAGGCTGGAGAGACTGAAAAGGATAGTCATTACAGTAGAGACTGAAAAATAGAAGGATGATGTAAAAAGATAGGAGTAGGGGAGAACTGGAGTCACTGATGGGACAGGGTTCCAGAAGAGATTTAGGCATTGAAAATAAGAACATAAGAACAGCATTAGATTTCTGTTTCCAAATATCTCAGGGAAGCATAATCCTATGTTAATGCACATGCACCGTTTCTTAACAGTTATTTGTAGATTGAGGCATAAAACTAACACAACAGTGAGTTGTTAGGTCATAGAGTTCAAAACGAGCTGTGAAATATTTTCTCAATAAAATACGTCTAATCTTTCAAAACCATATTAAATAAAAAGACACAGAAAAAAAAAGATGGGAAGGCAAATTTGCTTCACTACTTTGTTGAAGGAAACTAGTACATTTCCTATGGCACTGAGTCAATTCTTTTCTTGGCAGTAAAACATTATTACAGCAACTATGTGGCATTGTTAGTATATCTGAGTGGATCATGTGTGCAACTTGTCTTTCCTGGTGAAAGAAAAATGTACAGTTTCTAAGTGAATAAGAACTCTAATGTCAGAAAATAATTACAGGGCCTCTCATTTGTAGCTTTGTTTATTTGTTTATTTGTTTCAGCACCTAATGTGGCTCCTTCAGATGTAGGAGGTGGGGGTGGAAGCAACAGAGAACTGACCATAACATGGGCGGTAAGTGCTAAGAAGTTACATATGTTAATAGGCTGCTTTACCTACACTTAATCTCAAACACATTTTGCTTCCTGAAATAAATTGAAATAGAAGACAATGCCCCAAACCTAAACAAGAATAAATTACTAAAATGATTTTTTTTTCTTAAATGCATGCCAGATTTTACCTGGCTTACTATGGCTTAGTACAGTTCTTATACCAAAACAGATTATTGATGCTAAAGTATCTGTAAGTTTAAAGATTAAACAAACATTCAACTCTCTCATTCCAGAGATAGTTTGTACTCACTGTGGCCTGGTAACCCAATTGCAATTCATAACATTTGCTCTGGACTTTCAAAACTCCGAAGATTCAGTTAAAAAATCTTTTGTATCATCATCTGTTTTTAAATTGGAGCTTACTTTCTCACTTGAGACTTATTTTCATCACCATGTGTAATCTATCATTAGTCAGTCTTAGAAGTCCCCCCAAATGACTTGTTATTGAGGTGTCCAAAACATTGTATTAAATTTTTATGACCCAAAGGGAGCTTTTTTTCAGAGACTATAATGTCTGGAAAACAATGCATCTTAGCTGAATTTTTGAAGTGAGAGAGATATTGGGGGTGGGGAAGGCTTTGGTAGCATAGATTTGTCTGAATTAGATATCTGGCATTTATCTAGGTAACATGTTTTGTATAGCTCTATGTATCCGTTAAATATTTTTAGTATTTAATCACTGCAGAAAGTCAAAGAACACAACTGAGGCTCCAAAGGATTCTGAGAACTACAGGAAAAATGACAGGTTTTATTCTTTACATGAGTTAAGTTGATTTATATAATAAATGGATATTTAGCAGAAATTGACTTCACTCTGTGCTCTGTAGTCATATTTTATACTTGGCATTTAAATCACATTTTTAAGTAAGATTTAGAAAAAAATTGCCTTTTCTTCATTCAAATCTCAAATGATTTGTCAGTTTTAGTGTCAGTGTATCACACAAAAGTGAAGATATTGGAAAAATTTTAACATCTTACTCCTTTCTTTAGGCTTGATTTTCTTAAACTGTGTAGGTATCTGCCTCACAATAAGATGAGGAGCTTGTCAAAGAATTCAGAATTGGAAATTACTATTCCAAAAATTTGAAATCAACTCTCTGAGACTAGGGCCTGAGAATCACTAACTTTTGAAAACTCCGTAGCTAATTCTGATCTACTAAATTGCAAAAATTAAGTATAGAACTATCAATAAGAAAAAATGTTTAAATTATGGTGGGAATGTTAGGCTATTCTATTAATAATGTAAAATCATATTTTGTACATCCTTGTGATCATGCTTCAGGATTTCTATATCGTGCAACCAAGAACAACTTCTTTTCCCTTTTAACTTTGTACATTTGCAGGCATTCCTGTTTAACCTATGGATATTCAAGCTACTGTGTTGTATTTAGTTAAGGTTTTTCCTCAAGACACCTTAACTTTGATATTCTGGTGAAAAAATTCAATATACAATGGGCACATTTACTTTATTGGCTAAAAATGACTAAATGATGGATACTCAGTAGAACTTGCTTTGAGTCGGTATTTATAAATAATGGATTGTTAGGGCTGACACAAACTTCTTTATTGAGCAATTGTTACGTAATAATAACTCTGAGGAAATAATGCAAAACAGAGCTCTTACTTCAGCACTGGAGTCACACGGGGCCCATAGCCAGCCTCCTAAAGCTGAGTGTGATGTTATCCCTTCCTCCTTTTGCATTCTTTTTCCTCTGACCAGTTTCTATTGCTTGGTTACAATACAGATATTCCAGAGCATTGTTAACTGTCTTACCATAGCCTTTCAACTCTAAAGAAATTCATTTACTTATCCATTGAATAAATACTACTTGAGGCTTTGTTCTAGAGTCTAGGTAAATGAAACTGACAATAACCCTGCCCTCATGAAACTTATGTTATACTAGTGGAGAGAGACAGTAAAGTAGACAATAAGTAAAATATGTAGTGTAGATCATTATTATTGTATTAAAGAGAAAAAAATAAAGTGGGGGGATTCTATATGGATTATTGCAGAAAGAGTCTTGAAATGGCAGATCCTGTGGCCAGGGAAAGCAACCAGTGGCTTTTTAACCTCAAGAAAGTGAGAGAGGGAGCTTCTGACAAATGTGAAACATCCTAGAAGGAAGGAACTGAAAGTAAAAAAGCCCAGAGTACTGGCCGCTATCTGTCCATGGAATATTCATTTCATGAGGGCAGGATTTTGTCTGTTTTGCTCTCAGTGCCAAGAAGAGTGGTCACTAAGGAAATATTCACCGAGTGCTGATAGAAATAATGAAGTATGCTCAAATAAAGTGCTGCAACCTGGCTTTCTCAAGACCATGTTTCTGAGATAGAACCACAAAAGCAGCCCAAGGTTTTAGCCCCCATGGGGTGTTCCAGAAATAACGAATTTGGTAAATAAAGTCACCACATGTTGGAGCACATTTGTGCCCTGGCCTTTTCAGGCAGCTCTCACTTACGAACTAAGAATGTTTTTACAGAAAGCATGATTCCATGTGTAGCATATTTATTGTTTGCATAGGATTTTCCCCGTGTTAACCGTATTGCTTAAACCTATTAAATATTTCAATTTCTATTCAGCCTTTGTCAAGAGAATACCACTACGGCAACAATTTTGGTTACATAGTGGCATTTAAGCCATTTGATGGGGAAGAATGGAAAAAAGTGACAGTTACTAACCCAGATACTGGCCGCTACGTTCATAAAGATGAGACCATGCGCCCTTCCACTGCATTTCAAGTCAAAGTCAAAGCTTTCAACAACAAAGGAGATGGACCATACAGCCTCACAGCCGTCATCCACTCCGCGCAAGACGGTAGGTGAAAGAAAGACCCCACTGTCCTGATGAGGGATTCTGTTTCTCCAGTAGGCATTTTGTTTGCTGTCTTCTGGGCCTACTTATTAAGATCTTTTTAAGATACCACGCATTTAGTAAATGAGTTAGTAAATTTTGAGCCAAATTAAAGTGTCAATCTCTTTATTTAAATGACAGGAACGTTGCCAAAATCTCTTTCATCCTTTAGATCATGTTTATGGTAGTTAGGAAATCTCCATTAAATTCCTTGGCTTAGACCCCTGTTCCTGGACTCTTGATTATAATTTTGCAGTCAGAAATTCTCCAGACTCGATGGGAATCTCAGTATGTCTGTGCATTCATAAAATTCACTACTTTACAAACTCCTTAACATACACTTTTTTTGGATACGATTTCTCCTTTTAACTCAAAATTGTGTATTGTATCATTTATGTAACTTCTTTGGTCATTACAGTAGCATGCTAGAATTTCATTAAAGGGAACTTAGGCATAATTCTATGAAAAAGGAGTCAGAAAGCCAGTTGAAATTTTTTTCTTGGAAAGAAAAAAGATATCTGAAAGGCTATTCAGGGGAAAAAAAATACAGATACTGGCTCTTTGTTTTTCTAGAAACTTTAACTGAACTGAGCATGCTTCTGGAGGACTTTATATATCTCTGCTAAATTATACATATTTTTATATTAACCTTAATTACATTGACTTCTATGATTTCCTATTTAAGCTGCTACACTTTTTTTATTATTTATTTTCCTATTTAAAAAGGTAAGACTTCCTTATTATACCTTTGTACTCACGTGCATTATGTAAATAATTAATGGCTAGAAAGGCAAGTAGAGATTTTCATTGTCTTCTGACCTAACACATTTGTGCTTGGACAAGTTTCCCTTTGCACATGTGTGAGAAACAAAAATGGAAGGGTTTTAAAACTTAAAACTATGTGAAATACTCTTCTGATCTCTTAGAGGAAAAACACTATCTATTAATTTACCCAATTTACACTAATTTTAGTCCACAATAAACATTTAGCTATCCCTTAGAATTTATGCTCTTCAGTCATAGAGTTATTAGCTTTCATATTTGTTAAAAATTTAATATCTATTCAAATCATCCATGATCTTTACTTTCAATACAAACATGAAAGGCAATCATATATACATATATATGTTTACACACACACACACAAACACGTGCATACTTTTCTAAACTTAGCTCAGTTAAATACATAGAAAGAATAACAAGTAGAAATTTCTAAGTTAATAATCAATTCAGGACTATTTAATCCTGAGTAATTAATCCCACATTTTCCACACTCATTCTGATTCGGCAGAAGTATGATAACTTGACTGAATAGTTTGAACAACTTAAGTACATCTCACAGAGAAAATGAAAGTGTAAAGCATTTTACAAGTTACCTTCTCACCCAATATGATTTTTTTTTTTACTGTTTTATTCGATGCTAAAGTGATCAGGCAAAGGCCATGCTTGTCATCTCTTTGGTTATGGCCATCTGTATTTAATTACATTTCTTTCCTAAATGTTTCATGAGTCTCATAAAACGTGCATGTGACAAAACTTCTTTAAGTGTTCATCTTCACTGCTACTGCTAAGAAATCAGTCACAGTGCCACACATTTACCTTGATTTGGAATGACGACAGTGTTCATGTGCAGGACATTTTAGCATAAAAGAGGATTATGGCTTATTAATAAAAGACAATAAAAATTGATCACTCCTGCTTAAGATTTCCTTAGTTGCTTTGTGTAATTTTTGTAAGGGATGTAAATTACTTTTTTTTCACTGAACAGAGCCTTTTGATACATATTTGACTAGATGCCCAGTTGGACAATTAGACTTATAAAGGCTTTCCTGAGCACAAGAAGCGGTGGATGTCACAACTTGTTTCAAAGGATCTTAAAAAAAAAACAAAAGAAAAAAACTTAGTTTAAATATAAAAGAGAAAGAGGGAAGTATTGCTGTATATCTTTAGCTCATATTAAATAGGAAGTGTGAGAAAGTTGAAAATTAATTGTAATGACTAATTTTCTATAATAAATACCAAATTTCCTATCTTTGATAATATAGAGTTGATAAGCTAAACATAATAAATTTTAATTTGCATCCACAGGCTTTCATAAACAGGTTAGTTAAAAGAAATACAAAAATATTAGTATGGTTCTTGCTCACAGATATCAGAGAAATCCTTATGGATTTCCATATTTTGTAAAAGTGTGTGTGTACATGTGTATGTATATGTATCTGTATTAATATTCATGTATATGAATATGTGTGTGTGCATGTATTACTGATGACCACGAAATAAGCATCTTATGTAAGAATGTAATGTTCTCATCAAATTTCAGCTCCCAGTGAAGCCCCAACAGCAGTAGGTGTAAAAGTCTTATCATCTTCTGAGATATCTGTTCATTGGGAGCATGTTGTAGAAAAAATAGTGGAAAGCTATCAGGTGAGTTCAATTTTTACCAAACTAAATACACTTGCTCATAATTATCAGCATACCTTTTCAAATATGTTGCATCTCTCAACATTCTGTGTCCTTCTGATTTATGTGACAACTAACACTATATTCTCTGTATTTAATATGTTGGACATTTATTAACTAACATGCGTAAAGCAGGGGTTCCCAACTGACTTATCTATAAGAGATGTAGAGTCCTGTGTGTAGGTAAACAATTGGCCAAAGTAAAAACTAAGGTAATAACACTCGGGCTTAAGCACAATCTTCTGAAACAAACATTCTCATAAAATGCTAGTGAATCTCAAGTTTTTGGGAAATCATTTTGGTAATTTGGTAATTTAATTTTTTTTACCCTATTTGACTCATTAGTTCCACTTCCAAAAAGCCCTCCAAAGGAAACACTTCTAAATATACTAAGTATGTATCCCATTATGTTATCTATGAAGGCAGAAAATTGGCAACATTCAAAACGTCTTAAAGGAAACTTCCTTCAAAATAAGTCTTAAAAGTGTAGAAGGATTTAGCCAGAAGCATAGGGGAGGACTTGTCTTAGTCAACGGAAATAAGACCTAGGGAATTGAAGCTAGTTCTGCTGGGATCTTTAATATGAAATTTAGACTTGATTTTGTAGGAAAAGTGAAGTCATCTCATATTTTTAAGCACAAAGAGTGAAAATTAAGTGGAACTGACATCGTCCTACCTTTGCAGATGAGAAAATGGATGTAAAAGAGATTCAACAACTGGCCTTAGCACTAAGTAAAAGTGTCAGGTGTCCTGATTCAAAGTTCAGTGCTTTTTGCCAGATCACAGACTCCCTTTTTTTAATTCAGTGAGTGGACGGTGAGTGGCCTTCTGGAGCCATGGCTGGTGAGCTGCCCTCTCAGTTCTTGTGCTTCATCATCTGTCCATGGAATATTCATTTCATGAGGGCAGGATTTTGTCTATTTTGCTCTCAGTGCCAAGAAGAGTGGTCACTAAAGAAATATTCACCGAGTGCTGATAGAAATAATGAAGTATGCTCAAATAAAGTGCTGCAACCTGGCTTTCTCAAGACCATGTTTCTGAGATAGAACCACAAAAGCAGCCCAAGATCTTAAGTTTTAAACTCACAAGCTAACAGGAAGCTTTTTATCTTGGTATCATAGGTTATGATTTGGCTAGACATCAAAGTGTTTTCAGATCATCTTTGCAAGTGATCAGCTGAAGTTGTCACCAAGAGAGCGGCATTATAGGAGTGGACTGTGAAGTTCCAATATTCATAGCTTATTAAACTTACATTTGCAGCTGGTAGAAAAGGAATGGAAATGGAAAAGAGAGAGAAATTCACTACATGTTAGAAAGCCCTGTAATAAATAAGTCTGAGGTATCCTGGGAGAACACATCAATATTTAGAGCTTTCAAGCCATATTTTGGACATAGGATTTCTTCTTTTTTAATATTATTCATTTGTAAGCAATAAAAAAGAGAAAAAAATGATTATTTAATATATAACCCATTCATTAACTCAAAGTGCTAAAGATGTATTATTACTTTGCTAAAAACATGCCACAGAAATAGATATTTTCTTTGTCTGAGAATTATATGTTGACTATTTTATAACTTCTGACATGCAGAGTAAAAAGGAAATATGAAATGTGAAACAATGCACTGGTACCAGTGAATTTAGACAATAATCAGAATATATGCTCTTGATGTGGAATAAGCTAAGTAGAGGATTCTCAATTAAATAGCAAAAAATACTCTTAACAGCTAAGATTTTCTTAAATCAAAAACTGTATGTCATGGAGAAGTTTAGTTTCACAGATTTCTGACGTTTTGCAACTCCATACTAGAAAATTATGAGCTCTGCTGCTGAACAGACATGGGTTTATCTCTCAGCTCTGTCACTTCGAAATTTTGTGGAAAATTTATTCAAACTTTTTGGGCCCTAGTTTCCTCACTTGTAAAGCTGAGAGTAATCAATGCCTCATATCCTGTTGTGTGGAATAAATGAAATAACCTGTGTTTAATGCTTTTCCTTGTTTTATATCATTGGACATTTGAAGACAATGATGATGATAATGACGATGACAATGATGATAATGTTAATAATGATAAGAATGATAATATTTGTTGAGCCCTATGATGTTAACATTTAATTAAGCTCATCGTATTGAATCCACACTATCCCAGGGGATAAACACTATTATTTTCTCCATTTTAAAGATGAAGAACTTGAAGTTAAAAACATTTATCTGAGTAATAATTGGTATAAACTGACTTGAACCTAGGTCTTGCCTCTCCAGAGAATGGTTAATTAAAAATGTTGGAAATAAATCATAGAATTATTGTTTCCATTTATTCTTTCTTTAAAAAGCTTTTAAGTCTTTCACACAGAGCCTTGAATATCAAAGAGACAAGCATGAAAGCTTAAAAGAGAAAATCTGTAACATTTATTCTCCTGTAAGAAAATGCCCCTTTATGGGGGAAAATCTTGACTCACTATAATGCCGTTATTGTTACTATTTTTAAATATGAAGGAAGAAGCCGATGGTTTAACAAGATAGACGATCAAGAAAACTAATATCCTACTGCACTTCCCATGAAAATGTACTATGGGTCTAAGTTATAAAGAAACAGAGAAAAAAAGCAGGACATTAATAAAATAAGATAAATAAAAAGTTGGAAAAGCCCAAGTCCTGTGTGATTGACCCCATCTCAAGGTTAATTTCCTGACATTTCAAGTAAGAACTGCAGGCAACTGGGTTTAAAAAAATCCCTTGTGGTTTTAAAGTGTATCTTGTAGAAAGTTTAAGTTTTATTCTTTTCCCCCCCTGACCTAGTTAAAGAGCTCCCCACTTTTATTCTTAATTTCCTGCAGTGTAGGTGAACTAGAAGAATGCAAGAAGTATTTCTTATCAAAGGCTTATTAGAAATTTAGGCTCCTGCCCAGGAATCCACAAAAGACTTAGTTTACTCACCCAGCAGGTAAAGAATTCACTTAATGAAAACAAGCAAAGTATTCTATCGGGAATAATAAATACAAAACCTCTTAGCAGCTGAATTGGAGATTAATACAGATGATTGATTTCACAATTATCTTAAAAGATTAACCATCCTGAGTAGTTTACACAGATGTCTTTAAAAGTTAAATTATTATGGTGAGCATAAGTTCATATTTAGGAAGTGCTGTATTTTCTTATTTTGGAGAAGGCATCTATCTTCATCTGGATCTCCCCAAAGCAAAGTCTGACACACAGGTATAGAAAAAGTTAGTGTTTTTGTTGTTATTGTTGTTTGTTTGTTTTAAATATGATCCCAGGGAGCAGATATGAGGAAAAAGCAGAATGAACAGGAGAGGGTTAGAAAAATGCTTTATCTTGTTGGCAACCACTGTGGGCACTGGTACTCCATCCCTTGTGATCTTTAAGGAGCTTCATAAATGTGGTTGAGAATTACCCCACATAGAATGAAAGGGGAAGCGTTCATCCACTGCTATTCCCCATTGGTTAACAGTGGCCCCAGGGGCATCACCTCCCCTCCCTGCATTGATCACAGGGCAAGGTTCACACTGCAGCATCAAGGATGACCCAAGACAGGGAGTGAGAAGTTAGCAGCAATAGCAGAGGAAAAATGCTAACTGGTAGTACTTATGGGAAGCTGGTTGAAGCCTACATAGAATTGTTTGGTTCCTGCACCAATGGCTAGAATAAAAAAGAACTTTGAATAGGTCCCAAAAAGTGTGAGAATACAGATTTTCAGTGATATATATATTATTACTATTCCTAACCCATAGAATGTACTAATACTTGAATTAGTCTGGGATCTGGATAATATAAAGTTATTATATAATATCTTTTTAGATATTTTTTCACTTAAATAACCGTATTTAGATTTTTTTCCTAAAAACTGTATTAAATCCATAACAAAAGAATATTCAGCTGCCAGAAGATATTTTTTTCAGAAAATTCAGAAGTTGAAGAAGAAAGTTTGGAAATCTGATACGAAAGTTTACTGAAGTAGAAAATAATAAAATGGAGCAAGCCTAATTTTCAAAAGTACTAAGTATCTTTAAATACTTCCATAATTGTAACATTCAGGTTTTATTCTAAGCTTCTTTGGAGAAAATGAGATTAAAGAGCTGCTTTTCAGACACATTTCTTAAATTTTCCTCGGAAGGGATATAACTATTATCTTTGTACAAAAGTGGTGTTATTGTAGTTCATAAATGTATGGAAATTATAATTATTCTTTGTTATATGAGTTAGCCCTTTTTCTGAGGCTTTTCTTTTCAGCTTCCCAATACTGTTATAAAGAGTAAATTTTCTTGGGACAAAATTATACACTTAGATCATTCCATCAAATATATTAGTAATTTTATGTGAACTTAAACATTTTGATTTCTTACTTTATTTATAAGATCTATGGAGGAAAAAACATGTTTGCTTGGTTCACTACTACATTCCTAGCATCTAGCACATAGCTGGTACAAAGTAGATACCCAGTAAATATTTTTTCAATGAATGAATGAGTGCCATACATCAAATGCAGTCCTATGTACACAGCATTCGAAATAATGAATACCTGTCCTCAAGGAGTTTATAACCTAACAATAGTGGAGACCAGTAATGAGGTAATTCCATAATTGTTTAATAAGCACTAAGATAAGTTAACACTAGACATGGGGTGTTGTGGAGATTTTAGGAACATGTAAATAGAGTTAAATTTATATAATGTCACAGCGTTAAATAGAAATAAATACACTATATGTTGCTCTAGCATGTGAAAATGAATTTATGGTCTACTGTCCATAAAGCAGGACCTGCTTCATTTATTTATTTTTTTCCACAAGTTCATCCAGCCTGCCTTTTGGTCTCCCTAGTGATTAATCAAAAGGAGTGCATTTGTTCTGCTCCATGACTACGGGTTCAACCCTTCACTCCAAACAATTTTCTCACAGATTAATATTGGTTCTTCACCACAATGGGCAACTCACTGAAGGGATCAAACACAGTGGTCCAAATTATCTATTTGGAAATTATTTCTAAGTGCATGGCCAGTGCCTAGTTCAGATGAAAAATAAATAAATAAATAATGCTACATTTCACATATATCCACTATTTATTTTAGAATTCTTTGAAAGTATTGCAAGTTAAATCTAAATGTATGCTTTAAATTAAGGAGAGACAGATTATTCAACCAAAATAATTTTTTATCAGATGCTTTCATTAGTGGAGGTTTAAAATACTGTAAAAGTGTCTGTAAAAAATCTCATATTCTAAAATAAGAAAGTCAGAGATTATTTGATACCCTCAATAACTCTCTCTGTTCCCTAGTTACCAGGGCGTAACTAAGGCACTGCTTTAATTTATTGTGAATTTCGATGGAGACTGTGTAATATAGATCCCTGCCAAAATCAGATGAATAAAATAATTGGCCATTTAAGATATAGGTGCAAAGTGTAAATTAAAGAAAATATTGTTCTTCCCTTTTGTATCACCAAAATGCCTCATGGAATTTTGGGTAAGATGTCAAAAAATTTTGTCACTTTAAAAGTCCTCATTTTAATACTTAATGTCTTAGAAATGGTCTAATTAAAAATCTTCTCCTCTTTAAAGGGATAGAAAAGTTGTTATAATGAATGAAAATTTTAAAATGTGCTCTCAGTCAACAAGCATCCACATAAAAATGTCTGAACCTCGAGGACGTCAGTTTTGATTGCTATAAAACAGGCTAAATACTACCATTATTGGTTTGTTGAGAAAATAATACACGTGGATGATCCTACTTTAGTACCTGGCATTTCACTAGAATATAAATGTTCATTTTATTTCCCTTCAGTCAAACAGTGGAAGAGGCCTTACATGTCACACAGTTCAAATTTCCACTAAAATATAGGCCGTCTTCCTCCTTCTCAGATGAATGTAAACACTGCCTGGATGTTTCCAGCACCAGGAAACTCATGCCTTCACAAGGAGGGTCCCCATCCTCATAAAGTCTTTTCTCTGCCAACTGAGATCTGTCTTTGGAGCCACTTGTAATATTCCACTTCCTTGGTTCTGAAGTCATCCTTCTGGTCAGAGGACAGAAAAGTCAAAGAGATTCCATCAAAACTATTAGGAAATATATTATTGGCATCAGAAAAAATGAGCCCTAGTAAACAAAATAAAAATATTGCAAAGGAAACCAATAAGCAATTAGTAACTAGCCTTTGTTCTGAAATGTGCTCATTCTTCATATAAACCTCACTTTGTTACTAAGGGAATTTGAGCCATCCAGTTCCATTTTATAATGTTTTTTATGTGTTTACGTAAATAAAAATTTCAGGATTATATAAATATTAGATATTATCTTCTAGTATGTTGGTTAATTGTGAAATTAAAATACCATTGTTTTATAGACAGGGCATCTAAAATATAAAATTGCAGTATACTTATAAGCAATCCTCTCCTTTTTATTTATAACTGAGATGTAATTATAGATTTTTAACCAATAAAACAGCCTTTTTGGAAGAATGAATATTATAATTCATAGCTTTTACTTAAACTTTAAGAGACAAGGAAGGCTGTCATTGATATGCTGGTTGGTAAAAGTAATCATTTCTAATCACAACATGAATGAAATTTTTTAAAACTTATTTTAAAGATAATTTCTACAACTAATCAAGTTATTAGGTATAATATTTCTTTGATATCTGGCTTCTATATAAGTTCAAAGGAAATAATTTTATATACATACTTCTGAAATAAGCTGGCAGAAAGTAATTAAGCTAGCATGTTTTAGGCCACATGACTATTTTTATCAATGGCCCTTAACAAATTTGCAATCATGTAAACAGAAATAAAGCTGGAAATAAATGATATAAATTATTGTGGCAAATACTTCCAAACAGAAACCAGTTTTATAGTTTGAGAGCAAATCTTATGCACATTTTTTTGCCTTTTTCTCTTTTTTCGTCTGTGTGTGACTATTTCAGGCAATGAGGTGAGCCTTTAATTTGCTTTTGACACTTCTAATCAGATCTGCATTGTGTGCCTTGCCATTTTCTAAGACTGATAGAAATGTAAGTAACATTAAGTAACATTTGAGAATATGATGCTCAGCCAACATCAAGTGTCAGAACAACTTGAAAAGAATTATTTGCAACTGAACTGTCTGAATCATGAAAAAATATTACTCAACTTGTATGTTTGCAGATTCGGTACTGGGCTGTCCATGATAAAGAAGCAGCTGCACACAGAGTGCAAGTCACTAGCCAAGAATACTCTGCCAGGCTGGAGAACCTTCTGCCTGACACCCAGTACTTTATGGAAGTCAGGGCCTGCAATAGCGCAGGGTGTGGACCTCCCAGTGATATGATTGAGACCTTCACCAAGAAAGCACGTGAGTCTCAATATTTGCATTTTATACTTGTCAAAAACTCCCAATTGATTCAGTGATGATGCAGGTATATTTGAGAGAAAATTACTACCTAGCAGTCTGAGCACTTTTGGTTTTCAATTTTAACCTTTAAAATCACACAAGATTTAAAAAAACAAAAACAAAAACAAACAAAAACATTGATAGTTATTGTAGATGATGAAAAAATGTGGAGAATATCTTCACACATTTAATGTTCCATTACAGAACCTCCCTTTGTAAAGACTGCCCACAAAATTTTGTATCATTAGACAATTAATTTGTTATTGTTTTAAACTTGGTTTTATAGGAATGCATCAACAACATGAGAAAATGAAAATTCTATAATTTTTCTATGCTTTGATTTATAAACCTTCGTCACTGCACAATGCAAATGCAAGTTAAATGTTGTAGCATTATGTTCACTCTCTTAGTACTGTATGTTCTCATTGTTAATATAACAAGACCACCTGCCCTGCTCACATTTTTTGGTCATACCCATCTCCCTGGCTTCACTATGATAGCTCTTTTTTGAACCCAAGTTGAACAGATGGAAGAGGAGAACTTATATTCAGAATTTAGGGAAACTTCACAAGAATTTGAAGACATGATTACCATTAGAGTATGAAAATTTATGAAATTCACTTGGGGAAAAAGAAAGTTCTAATGAAATAATAGAACATGGTGGTAAGATACATGCTTTGGTATCAGACAGGGGTTTCAAATCTGTCTCTAGCACTTACTCAATGTGTGACAGTAGACATATTACATCAAATCAATTTATTCATTCATCAAAAATATGCTATGTGCCCAGAACAGGTCTAGGTGTTGACAATACAGAAATGATGAAGAAAGACCCAGATCCTCTTCTCACAGGGTTTAACAAACTAATGGAAAGAGAGGAAGAGAGAGAGAGGGAGATAAATATGACAAATAAATAAGTATAACATCAGATGACGGAGCAATAAAGTGAATAAACAGATAATATGGGATGAGGAGACCAAGATGGCAGAGTAGAGGACCTGAGCTCACCTCCCCACCATGAACACATTAAAAATACATCTAGACATGGAGCAATTCTCACTGAAAACAAACTGGAGATTGGCAGAAATACTCTTCTACAACCAAGGCTGTAAAGTAAGATCCACATGGAGTCAAATAGGAAGGGAGAAGAAGTAATCAGGTTGGGACTCATGCCCCTAGTACGGGACATAAAAGAGGAGGGGGATATCACAGACTCAGAGATCTCCTGGGGGGTGAGGGGTTTGAGCCACATATCAGACACCCCAACCCTGGGGTCCAACACCAGGAAGATGAGTCCCCATAGCAGATTAAACCACCAGTGGGACTTACAAGAGAGCTGTAGAAAACAAGACTCCACTCATGAAGAGTGTGCACACACAGTTGCTTACTCCTGGGAACAAGATAGAGGAATCAGATTGAAAATCCTCTGATGGCTTTCCTTGGACTTTCCCAGCATGTGTCCCAACCTGCACGAGTTGCCTTATTCAGAAAAGTTCCCAGATAGGACAAAGGCTACATTGCCAAGGAGAGTGTGCAGTTGTGGGGGAAAGAACTGGAAAAGAACCAGCACTGCATCTGAATGGGTCAAGGGCCGCCATTACTTGTGCTCACAGAGGCTCCAAATTGGGAGCTGTGTTAAGCTCTGACTGGCTTGCCAGGACTGTCTTATCACATGCTCTGGCCTGCACTGGGCCCCACTCTGGCCCCCTTGCTCTAGCACTGCTCCCCTCTGAGGCAATGATTCTGTTGCTGTGGGCAGGGAGAGGACACATTTAGAGGGAATGGAACCAGCTTAGACCTGACCCTCAGGGCTTCTGCTCCAGCACCTTGGGACTCAAAACTGCCCCCAGTAGGGTGGTGATAGCCACTGAGCATAGGAGAAGCTCCAATACACACCTGGCTCTGGAACTAGTCCTTCTGTCTCCAGCCCCACATTCCAGCAGAGTGATAGTTACCAGCACACCATAAGAGATGTGACCCATGCTCACTTCAGATCCTGCTCCCCCACCAAAGCCGCTGGACACACAGAGATTGATAGGGGCACTACAACACAAGAACACCCCTTCAAGAACTGAATAGTTAAATGTTTCACCTAATTTCAAAGAGACTGAGAAAGTTAAATATGAAGACAGAGAAATTAGTTTCAAACAAAAGAAAAAGAAAAGAACCTCCATAAAAAACAACTAATGAAGCAGAGATAAAGAGTTTAAAGCATTAGTAATAAGAATGCTAACTGAACTTGGGAAAAGAATAGATGAAGACAGTGAAAATCTTAACTAGGAATTAGAAAATATAAAAAAGAACAAGTTACAACTGAAGAATGCAATAACTGAAATGAAAAACACTAGATGGAATTAGCAGCTGACTACATGATACAGAAGAACACATAAGCAATCTGGAAGATAGAATAATGGAAGTAATCCAATCAGAACAGCAAAAGAAAAACAGATTAAAAAAAAATTGAGAACAGTTTAAGTGACCTCTGTGACAATATCAAGCATACTAACTTTTTTTTAAATTAATTTATTTATTTTTGGCTGTGTTAGGTCTTCGTTTCTGTGTGAGGGCTTTCTCTAGTTGTGGCAAGCGGGGGCCACTCTTCATCGCGGTGCATGAGCCTCTCACTGTCACAGCCTCTCTTGTTGTGGAGCACAAGCTCCAGACGCACAGGTTCAGTAGTTGTGGCTCACGGGCCTAGTTGCTCCACGGCATGTGGGATCTTCCCAGACCAGGGCTCGAACCTGTGTCCCCTGCATTAGCAGGCAGATTCTCAACCACTGCACCACCAGGGAAGCCCCCATACTAACATTTTTATTATGGGGGTCCCAGAAGAAGAAGAGAGAAGGGGGTCAAAAGTGTATTTGATGAAATTATGGCTGAAAACTTCCCAAACCTGAAGAAGGAAACAGATATCCAGATACAGGAAGCACAGAGGATCCCAAATAAGATGAACCCAAAGAGACCCAAGTCATATCATAAAGAAATGTCAAAAGTTAAAGATAAGGAAAGAATTCTAAAGGCAGCAAGAGAAAAACAAAGAATCACTTACAAGGGAACCCCCATAAGGCTATTAGCTGATATTTCTACAGAAGCTTTGCAGGCCAGAAGGGAGTGGCATAATATATTTAAAGTGCTGAAAGGGAAAAACCTACAAACTAGGATACTCTACTCAGCTAGGTTATCATTCAGAATTGAAGGAGAGATAGGAGAAGCAAAAACTAAAAGAGTTTATCAGTACAAAGCCAACCTTACAAAAAATTTTAGAGAGTCTTCTCTAAATGGAAAAAAAAAGGATACAACAAGTAGTAAGAGTTGATATGAAAGAAAAAACCCTACTAGTAAGAGCAAATATATAGTAAAGGCTGTGGATCACCACTTACATAAGCAACTATGAAGATTAAAAAACGAAAATTATAAAATCAACTATAACCACAATAGACTGTTAAAGGATAAACATGAAGAAGCAAAATATGACATCAAAACAGAAAATGTGTGGAAGGGAGTTTAAAAAGTAGATCTTTTAGAATGTGTTTGAATTTAAATGATTATCAGTTTAAAACAAGTAGTTATAGTTGTAGGTCAACATATATGGATTCCATGGTAACTACAAGTCAAAACCCACAATTATAGATACACAAAAACTAGAGAGAAAGGAACACGAGCACACCAGTAAAGAAAATCATCAAACCACAAGGGAAGAAACTAAAAAACAACTACAAAATGACCAGAAAACAAGTAACAGAATGGCAATAAGTACATATCTGTCAATAATCACTTCAAATGTCAATACACTAAATGCTCCAATTAAAAGACATAGAGTGGTTGATTAAATAGGGAAAAAGTCCCATCTATCTGTTACTTACAAGAGACTCGCTTCAGAGCTAAAGACACACAGAGACTGAAAGTGAGGAGATGGAAAGAGATTCATGCAAATGGAAACCAAAAGAATGTTGAGGTAGCAATACTCATAACAGATACAGTCTATAACAAAAGATAGAGAAGTGCATAATATAATAAAATGGTAAAGGAAGTGATACAAGAAGAGGGTATAACATTTGTTATCATGTATGCACCTAAACATATAAATCCAATATTAACAGACAAAAAGGGAGAAATTGACACTAATACAATAACAGTAGGGAACTTTAACATCCCACTTACATCAATGGGTAGATTATCCAGACAGATTATCAATAAAGAAACAGTGGCCTTCATCATCAAAAAATCTACAAACAATAAATGCTTGAGAGGGTGTGGAGAAAAGGGAACCTTCTTGCACTGTTGGTGGGAATGTAAATTGATACAGCCACTATGGAGAACAGTATGGAGGTTCCTTAAAAAACTAAAAATAGAACTACCATATGACCCAGAAATCCCACTACTGGGCATATACCTTGAGAAAACCATAATTCAAAAAAACACATGCACCCCAATGTTCATTGCAGCACTATTTACAATAGCCAGAACATGGAAGCAACCTAAGTGTCCATCAACAGATGAATGGATAAAGAAGATGTGGCACATATATACAATGGAATATTACTCAGCCATAAAAAGAAACAGAATTGAGTTATTTGTAGTGAGGTGGATGGACCTAGAGTCTGTCATACAGAGTGAAGTAAGTCAGAAAGAGAAAAACAAATACCGTATGCTAACACATATATATGGAATCTAAAAAAAAAAAAAAAAAAAAAAAAAAATGATTCTGAAGAACCTAGGGGCAGGACAGGAATAAAGACGCAGACATAGAGAATGGACTTGAGGACACAGGGAGGGGCAAGGGTAAGCTGGGACGAAGTGTGAGAGTGGCATTGACATATATACACTACCAAATATAAAATAGATAGCTAATGGGAAGCAGCTGCATAGCACAGGGAGATCAGCTCTGTGCTTTGTGACCACCTAGAGGGGTGGAGTAGGGATGGTGGGAGGGAGATGCAAGAAGGAGGGGCTATGGGGATATATGTGTATATATATAGCTAATTCACTTTGTTATACAGCAGAAACTAATACAACATTGTAAAGCAATTATACTCCAATAACGATGTTAAAAAAAAATTAAAAATAAAAAGAAACAGTGGCCTTGAATGACACATTAGACCAGTTGGACTTAATAGATATCTATAGAACATTCCATCCAAAAACAGCAGAGTACACATTTCTTTCAAGTTCAAATGGCATGCTTCCCAGGATAGATCACATGCTAGGCCACAAAACAAATCTCAAAAAACTTAAAAGGATAAAAATTATATCAATCATCTTTTATAGTGAAAATGGTATGAAACTAGAAATCAATTACAGGAAGAAAAATGGGAAAAACATAAACCTAGGGAAAGTAAAACACATACTACTAAAAAACCAATGGGTCAATGAAGGAAATCAAAGAGAAAATCAGAAAATACCTAGAGACAAATGAAAATAAAAACACAGCTTTCCAAAATCTATGGGACACAGCAAAAGTAGTTCTAAGAGGGAAGTTTATAGCCATACAGGCCTACCTGAAGAAAGAAGAAATATCTGAATAAACAACCTAAACTACCATCTAAAGGAATTAGAAAAAGAAGAGGAAACAGAGCCTAAAATCAACAGAAAGAAGGAAATAATAAAGATAAGAGAGGAAATAAATAAAATTCAGAACAAAACAAATCAATAGAGAAGATTTAATGCAATTCGTATCAAAATATCCATGATACTTTCACACAACTAGGAGAAATAATTCTAAAATTTTATGGAACCACAAATACCCTGAATGGCCAAAATAATTTTGAGAATGAAGAACCAGAGCTGGAGGTATCATGCTTGCTGACTTCAGACTATACTACAAAGCTACAGTAATCAAAACAGTATGGTAGTGGCACAATACAGACACATAGGTCAATAGAACAGAATAGAGAGCCCAGAAATAAACTCATGTTCTTATAGTCAATTAATATATGATAAAGGAAACAAGAGTATACAAAGGGGAAAAGACAGTCTCTTCAATAAGTGGTACTGGGAAAACTGGATAAATACATGCAAAAGAATGAAATTAGAAGATTTTCTTAACACCATATGCAAAAATAAGCTCAAAATGGATTAAAGAGCTAAATGTAAGACCAGAAACCATAAAATTCCTGTAAGAAAAGATAGGCTGAACACTATTTGACATTTTTTTGAGTCTGTTTCCTCAGGCAAAGGAAACAAAAGCAAAAATAAACTAATGGAACCAAATTAAACCTAAAAGCTTTTGCACAGCAAAGAAAATCATTGAAAAAATGAAAAGGTAACCTACTGAGTGGGAGAAAATATGTGCAAATTATATGACAGATAAGCAATTAATATCAAAAATATGTAAAAAGTTCATTCAACTCAATATCAAAAAAAAACAAACAACCCAGTAAAAAAATGGGCAGAAGATCTGAATAGCCATTTTTCCAAAAAGACATACAGATGGCCAATAGGCACATGAAAAGATGCTCAACATCACTAATCACTGACAAAGTCAAATCAAAACCACAATGAGATATCACCTCACAGTTGTCAGAATGGCTGTCATCAAAAATACTGCAAATATCAAATGTTGGCAAGGATGTGAAGAAAAGGTAACCCTAGTATATCATTGGTTGGAATGTAAATTGATGCAGTCACTATGGTAAGCAATATGAAGGTCCTCAAAAAACTGAAATCCAGCAATTCCACTCCTATATATATATCTGAAGAAAATAAAAACACTAATTTGAAAAGATGCATGCACTCTAGCATTCATAGCATTATTTATAACAGCCAAGATATGGAAGCAACCTAAATGTCCATCAATAGATGAAGGGACAAAGTAGTTGTGGTATATATATACAATGGAGTATTACTCAGCCATTAAAGAAGGAATGAAATTTTGCCATTTGCAACAATGTGGATGGACCTGGAGGGTATTGTGCTTAGTGAAGTAAGTCAAAGAAAGTCAAATACTTAATGTTACCATTTATATATGGAATAAAATATAAAACAGATGAATGAACATAACAGTATAGAAGCAGACTCACAGATATAGAGAACAAACCAGTGGTTGCCAGTGCAGAGAGGGAAAGGGGGTGGAGTAAAATAGGGGTAGGATTAAGAGGTACAGACTGCTATATATAAAATAAATAAACTACAAAGCTATATTGTACAGCATAGGGAATATAGCCAATATTTTATAACTTCTAAAGTGGTAGAATCAATAAAAATATTGAATCACTGTTGTACACCTGAAACTAATATAATATAGTAAATCAACTACACTTCAATTAGAATTAAGTAATAAATAAAATACAATAAAAAAACAGATAATACAATTTAAAACTGCCTGGGTGGGAGCCAAATTCCAATCTGATGGTTGGGAATATTCTCTTAGAGAAGATGCCATTTGACCTAGGATATGAGTAATAAGAAGGAGGTCTTTGCAGAGGAGATTCTATCAGGCAGATAAAATAAGTAGCACAAAGCCTTTATATGAAAAGAGTGTGGTATGCTTTACTTGTAGAAAGGCCAATAGTTCCAGAGCATAGGCTCTGAGTTGAGGAGGAAGAAGTGTGCTAGAGTCATAATAAGAAGGGTCTTATAGATCATAGTAAGGAGTTAAAATTCTTTCTAAGTGTGATAAGAAATCATTGGAAGATAGTAAGGCAGAGAGGGATATCTAATTTATGTTTTTTTTAATTGTTCTGGGTAGACAATGGAATAAAAGTGAAAGCAGAATAGCAAATTAGGAGACCTTTTTTAGTATTTGAGGCAGAATAGCAGATTAGGAGACCTTTTCTAGTATTTGAGGAAGAAACGTTGGTGACCAACACTAGGTGATAATGGAGATAGAAAGAAGTGGAAAATTTTCTGCAGGCAGAGTTAACAATTTGCAGCTAATTTGGATGTTGGCAATAAATAGAATGGAAGACTGAATCGATTTTGGCTTGAGAAATTGGGGGTTTGGTTGTACCGTTTAGTAAATATGGGAAAGTTTCAAAGAAAGGCAGATTTGGGGGTACATAGTAAATGTTCTGTCTTGATTATATTGCATTTGAGAAACCTTTCAGACATTTAGGAGGAGATAGGAAGTTGCACATATATGTCTAGAGGTTGAGAGAGAGATGAGCTTGAGATAAAATTGTGTGTACTTAAAACCATGGGCCCAGGTGTAAGGTTTAGGGAAGATTCATATATAGAGGAGAGAAGCGTGCTCAGGATCAAGTCCTAAGTCATTCCACCATTTGGAAACTGGGAAGAGGACATGGAGCTAGCAAAGGATGATTAATGAGAAGGAACAACCTGAGAGATAGGAGGAAAGATTATAAGAGATTATGAAATTTAAGAAAAGATATTCAAGAAAGAATTGGAAGGTCAACTCTGTGAAATACTGCAAAGATGTTAAGTTTTAAAAGAGTAAAAAAGTGACATTAGATTTGGCCAAGTGGAGATGATTGATGACCTTGAAAAACAGAAGTTTCAAAAGACTGGTGGAGAGAGACATCCAAGTGAAGGTTGATGAGAAGAGAATAAAAGATCATTTTATTACCTACCTCCCAGGGTCACAGAGTGCATTAAATGAACCCATGGATGTAAAGTGCATACCATAGTGCCAGGCATACAGTACAAACATCAGAATTAGCCATTGTTGTTGTCACATCATTATCAGTATTATAATTCCCAATGTGATACAGCTTGCAGAATTAAAATTGGATATGGTGACTATCAGTTGCATGTTATTACTTTCACAGCTCCAAGCCAGCCTCCAAGGATCATCAGTTCCATAAGGTCTGGTTCACGCTACATAATCACCTGGGATCATGTGGTTGCACTATCAAATGAATCCACAGTGACAGGATATAAGGTATATAAAAGATTACTAGATTATTTCCCACACAAGCTTCATTCTTACAAAGAGCAACTGATGTTTGGTTTTTTGTTTTGCCAAAACCCATCCAGCTCTCTCTTAATCTAGCTGTGTAGCAGAATCAGATGACATGATAAATTTTGAAATGAGAAACGATCTTCAGTGAATTCTAGAAAAATGCTACATCAAATGAGCAAGATAGATAGAATAACTGCTTTAAAGAATAGAGTTATTAGAATAATTAGTGTTTAAAAAAGAGAGAAAGAAAGAATCCATTTTTGTTTGACAATGATTAAGATAGTGTCACCAAGCACACAGTGAATTCTTTGATGTATGAGGTACCCTCTGTAAATGAACAAAAATGGAAAAAAGGTTATTTCTATATATTCTCTATATCACACTACCACAGTTTTCAGTCAACACTAACTTTTAGAAACAGTGTGAAAAAATTTTAATTGCTAGGCAATTTTTAGACTAATTTAATATATTGAAAGAGCCCTCATTTTTTACCTTTTTCATAAAAGACATTCTTTATCTCTATTTTGGTAATTTCAAAAAATAAAGTTTAGATGCTTAAGATGCATCCTCTTGGATCACCCTAAAAATAGATGAAATCAATTCTGTGAATTAAAAATAACATGAATTTTCCAGCTAGTATTACACACAGCTCCCTAAGATTTTTTTTTTTAATTAATAAAAGTATATCATTTTTATTTTATTTAATGTTAGGGCATTGGCTCCTTATTGCCAGTTTATTAAATATACATATTTTGAAACTTTTAAAGGTACTCTATAGACCTGATGGCCAGCATGATGGCAAGCTGTATTCAACTCATAAACACTCCATAGAAGTCCCAATCCCCAGGGATGGAGAATATGTTGTAGAGGTTCGTGCACACAGTGATGGAGGAGATGGAGTGGTGTCTCAAGTCAAAATTTCAGGTAAGCCAATCATTTAAGGCACGTTTTAATTAAGTACTCGTAAGTTCTAGGCCCATATGGCTTCTCAAGGGTAAATGTGGGACTGATATTCACACTAATATCAGTATCACTTGTAAGTAGATTTGAAATGGTAAGGATGCCCTGAAACTTGAAACTTCTCCCTTTATAAGTCACAAAAGTACATTTGCAACATATCAGATACCTATTGGTTATTATCTGGGCGGCAAAGCACAATTAAAATACCATAATGCATTAAAATGGTACATAATACTAGATCATTAGATAATAATATCCAAACTTCTCTTATATCAAAAGGAAATTCACTGGACAACTATCAGGATTCTTCTCACCCCCTTTTCTTTATCTTACACATATTAATATAATAAGATAGAAAGACAGTAGATGATAGTTCCTTCCTTTACCAGTATGTCTATTTGTCTCAGTATAGCTATTCCTTTTCTGCAGACTCTAATTACTTCTCACAGCATTGGTTAATTTGAAATAAATATTTAAGGCAGTTATTTCTTCCTGTAAAACTCTACTAATTTTAAAAATTTTGATATTTTCTCTCACCCTGTATGCATGGTATAGTTTAATTATACTGAATTAAAATTGAGGTCATTTTGAGAATTTTATGAGACTATGAAGTGCTAGAAGATGCTAAAACAAAGATGGTAATAATTGATGTAGAAGAAAATTTGGTGATTTATAGCTAAATAGATGAGTATGTTACATATGAACCTAAAATAAAAATCCTTTAAAACAATTGCAGTGTTTTTTGTCCAATCATGGTTATCTAAAGAAACTGTTGAATTAACATTAGGAAATGTCAGATGTTAGGTGAATAGTACCATTCTAGACTTTTTAAAATATGTTTGGATTTATTTGCAAATTATTTAAATTATTTGTAGTGAGAAAGCATGTAAATACAAATGGAAATTTTAGGTTTTCTTATAAATTCAAATTATTTACATTGAAAACACTTTTAGTTTAGACATTATTATGTCTTTTTAGAAAATTGCTAAAATATGAAAGGAAAAGAAAATAGTCATATTCCAAATACTCTAACTGCTTAACTAATGTTCAGTGGAATTTACTTTTAGTTACCCTATATACATATATAATTTCATGTGTTGGCTTCTATTGAATATATTGTGTCATATCCAAATTTTACCAATTATGTTTTATGAACATCCCCCATGTCATTGAAAACTTTATGTATTTTATTTAAAATTATACATGATATTCTCTCAAATGTACAAAAGTTATCTACCCATTTCAGTTTTTCCTATCATAAATAACACTATTTTGAGTGCATTTTTATAAATGTTTCTGCAGGTTAAATTTAAATAATCTTTCTGCAGGTTAAATTTAAACAATAAGTTAAAGAGTTTTACTTCTATATTTCAAAATATATTTTAAAATATTTATCAACTTATATTCCTATTATCATTGTGTATGAGTACTAATGTTGCACCACTCCAACATTAGTCTCTTTCTTTTAAGTCATCACTATTTTAATAGAAGAAAATGGCATCTTTTTTATTTTTGAAACTTTTTCTAAATTTTGAACTTTGATAACACACAGCTTCAATAGTTTCACACTTAGCAGGGCTGTTTCACTAAAGGAAATGAGAGGCAAATGTGGATATTATTTTGAGGGTGGTAAAATACAAACGAACTAAATAAAGTACTTTTGAACACTGACCTTCCCTGTCTAAAAGCCAGCTGTGGCACACTGTTGCTCTCTTCATTTTTACCCTTGATTCATTCCTAATGCAAAGCAGAACACAGTTTCTGGAATTTAGACTATAGAAGTTCGTAGCAGGGACAGATGCTGTAGCAGTGACAGTAGCATTAGTACAGTTATAACTAGTGGTGTGCTGGTAAATGTTAAACAATTGACTGTCCTGGGTAGGAGGAAGCCCTGGTTTATAGTGTTTGCCAATTTTTGTGATGTAAATATTTCATCATGTCCGATTTCAAGTTTCCCACATGATGTCACTAAATGTGGAGTTGGAAAGAGGTGGTTAGGAGCACACTGTGATAGGATTGTCACCATACAGACGCAATAGGTATAACCTCAAGAGCACTGATGATAATTAAAATGTAGTAAATAATTAGGAAGTGAAGCGACTGAATACTTACTACCTTTGTTTTAAACTTTTTCATTTAACTAATAAGTTTACATAATTTCAATTTTAATAACAGTGTTTTCAACAACTCACTCATAAACTTCCTTAAAATGTAATGGTTGCCTTTTGGAAGGTAGTATGGACCAGCTGCAGCACACCAACTTTATAGTCTGATTGCCCAGTGTAAATAGCCCATGTGCAGAAGACACAGAGTATGATTTTTTAGAAACCTCAAACATAGTTTCCTCTTTTTTTGCTAAGTAATGGAAAATATTCTTATTAATGCAGAATTTCTATTATTTATCTCAATCTGACCATAACTGTACCAAAAAAAACAAAAAACAAAACTGTAGAATTAACATTAGGAAATGTCAGATGTTTGATGAATAGCACCATTCTAGAATTGTCTCATTTAAGTTTGGATTTATTTTCAAATTGTTTAAATTATTTGTAGTGAGAAAAGCATTTAAATACAAATGAAAATTTTAGGCTTTCTCATAAGTTTAAAAGACTCCCAGTACTTTCCTTTGTTTCAGTTTTCATGCCTAATATATGTAGCCATGAATATAATACACTGCTACATTTTCATATTTATATGCATTATGCTGTCATTCATTCATTCAACAAATATACATTAAATGCCTAAAATATGTGAGGCATAGTTTACATACTTAAAATGTGCTACCGTTTGTATATTTCCAGATGCCTTCGAGTCCACATCACTATCATTCCTCGCTGGCTCTATTACAATTCTAAAAATTTTTTAGGCTTCCAGTTTTGACTTCCTATAGTCCATTCCCTATGCAGCAGCCAGACTGATCCTTTCAAACATGTCAAATCATATAACTCTCCTCTTAGAAAGATATCCTATAAAATGAATTCTAAATTCCTCACCACCTACCTTTATAATCTGGCCCTGCCAAACTCTCTCCCCTCAGTTAATTGATTTCACCCTTGGTCCATTGACCTCTTTTTGCTTCTTGAACATACCAACATTATTCGTATTACCTTTAACCACCTGTACTTTTTCTTGCTGCTGCCTGGGATTCTCTGGCTCTTGGCACAGCAGATCATTCTTGTCATTTTTGTTTCTGCTCAGATGTCACCTTCTCAATGAAGAATTATTATACAGCCATCAATGTAAGATAACCCTCTACTCCAATGTTTTGTCATATTGTGTCACTTTTTAAATTTATTCATAATATTTATAGCTATTTAGAATTATCTTATTAGTTTATACTGTTTATTATCTATCTTTATCTTTACTTGAATGTAAGCTCTGAGGGAGCAAATTCTTGCCTGCCTTGTTCAACCCTTGAATCCCCAGCACTCAGAGTACATATCTGGCACATAACGGTTTTAACAAATAATTCTTGAATGAATTCATGATTTCTGTATAGAGTAAGAATAATTTGGCAAATTAAACTATAATTTAGATGTCTAGAATGTTGATATGCTTTCCCATTGGGTACATGATTTACATTATGACATACTCACCCACAATTTGATTCTTACAAAGATTAAGACAGTATTAGAGATATTCTAGAAAACTTATTAGACATGGTAATCTGTAACTCCACTTATCTCTGACCTGAACACTGTCATCTGCTGTCTTAATAAATTGTTCCCTATCAGATGTTTATAGTTCACAGTGAGGCAAACATAATACTGTAAATGTTTCGTCACAAACATACTATGTCTAATACATTCTATATTGTCTTTTAAGAATCTTTTGTTTTTATAGATCATTGTGAGTTAAATTAAGAATCTGGTGAAATAGCTACAATATTTTAAATATAGATTTTAATAAATTAATTTAGCTTATGACATATTCACTTACAAATGTTAGAATATAGATTAACAAGGATCTTTGGTCATAAATAAATGTCCACAGAGAAGCGTGTATTTCATTACTAATGTGTGAATGTACATATTTTGAGCTTTTATTTTTCTTTTAGTTTTAAACACACTATAGCTATCTTAGTCAAATGAAGACTTTCAAGGACATTTTAGAGTCTGGACTTCTTCCTGAGGGCAAAAAGTAGTCATTTGACATCTTTAAGGTGGGAGTAATATGATCAGATATTTGCATTTGAAAAATCACTTTTGTGATTATGGAAAATATATATAGTAGGGGAGTAGATATAAGGAGATGAATTACAAGGTTATTGTCATAGAAGGATTAAGATGATGATGGTCTGGACTGGAAAGTGGGTAGTGGTAAAGTCTAGGGTAGGTTCTAAAAGAACAAGGCATCTTTTCCACTTGATTTAAAGGTACTATATATTTATTTTGTTGACTTCATGTCTTCGAATAAATCTGTAATTTATCCTGATGTCACCATAGATGATGTAATCTAAACATTTAACCTACTATTTTTGGTATCTCCAAGCTATTAAATTAAACTATATATATAACCAAAGCCACTGACTTCAACACTGATGAAAAACACATTTTTTTTCACTTTGTCCTTTCTTCCCAGTAGCAGAAGACAAAGGGCTAGGAAACCAGTCTTTAGGTGGAATCTTTAGATGTTTGATTCCATTACTCACATGCTCCCTTCTCCATTACCCGTGTAAGTAGTGTGGTATAAAAGGAACAAGAGGATAGTCGGAATGTTTAGATTTAATTCATGCTTTATGAAATTAAAATTCATAAAGAATTAATGTCAGCAATTTTGCAAATATATCCTTGGTAAGCATTTTCAAAAACCAAAAATAGTTTGAGCATCTAATTTTGTACAATAACCTGTATATAGAAGGAGAGGGTAATATGCATGGTGGTCTTAGGTTTACTTTATCCTGCCTTCTTTAATGACAGGATGCTATATAATTAAGTGATCCCCAAATCTGTAACTTTGTAAATGTCCTGTATCATTTGGAAAAATAGATTTCCATAAATAAATTAACTACTAACCTAAAATTTTGGAACGGTATATTATATGACAATAATATTACAGTTGCATGCCATTCTTATAGGTCCACCATCATAACTTTAAAGTCTTGTATTTGTGATTATTACACAATCAGATACTATCATTCAGGAAATGCTATCACCATAACTATTTTGAAATTATCAAATATTTTGTTTTACTTTGCTACATGTTGTGTGGGATTCAAGAGTTTAAGAGGGTGAATTCAACCTCTGTATTTCTAGGCTGATAAGTAGCTTACATTCAAAATTACCTCTAAAATATAAATTCCTTTTATTACCATTCAGTCCTGACTACACACTTAAAACCTTTCCAACTGTAAAGCAGTACTTGGCATTCCTCGTTTTACAAAAAGCTTGAAAAAGGATGATAAGTTATCTGAACAAACTAATATTTTTTCACATTTCTAAATTTGACTTAGGACAGTGACTCACTGCCTTGATTTTTGTTAATGTAGCTCTATAAATGACTCAGGGTTATTTCAGCAGTTGATGGACAGGGCTAGGAACTCCCAGCAAAGGGAGTTCTCAGAGGTTTACTTACTCTTCAGAAGCTTTGAGCAGTAGTTCTGGAAGCGGATTTTGCCACTTTGTCAGGCCATGGATGGCATCTCTGTGTCTAAATTAACTCGGGTTCTCCTGAATCTTCCCCAATGTTTTTTTTAGCTACTAGTAAATTCACACAACAGTCCCAACATAATTTGTTCATTTACTTAGATTCAGACATATTTTGATAGGAAAATTAATCAGGGGAATACATTATAAAAATAGAAGGGAAAATTAAAAATAATCCTCCAAGATTTACTTACTACCAAAATAATTTTGGTTTATAAAATTTGGTCTTAGTCTCTGAAGCTATACTTTAGTGTTACAATGTGCAAATAGTTTTTTCCTCTGATAAATAAACCTTACTCTTAAAATATTCCATATTTGTATAATACTTTTGCTCTCCAGGAAATTGATTCATTCAATAAACATCTACTGAACACCTACAATATGTCAGGCATTCTGCTAGGTTACTGGTTACAATAATTGGCAAGTCCTTCTGAAGCTTACATGCAGCAACATGGATAGACCTAGAAATTATCATATAAGTGAACTAAGTCAGACAGAGAAAGACAAGTATCATGTGATATCACTTATATGTGGAATCTAAAATATGATACAAAATGAACTTACTTACAAAACAGAAAAAGACTCACAGACATAGAGAACAAACTTATGGTTACCAAAGGGGAAAGGGGGTGAGGGAGGGATAAACTAGGAGTTTGGGATTAACAGATACACAGTACTCTATATAAAATAGATAAACAACAAGTAACTACTGTATAGCACAGGGAACTATATTCAGTCTCTTGTAATAAACTATAATGGAAAAAAATATAAAACTATATATATATATAAAACTGAATGACCTTGCCATACACCAGCAGCTAACACAACATTGTAAATCAATTTAAAAAAATAAGAAAACTAGTAGATATCTGGAAAATAAAGAACTAATACCAAATAATAAAGTTTATTTATATTTAGCTTTATTAAGGATTATAAGGAAAATATAAGTGGCTAATATAGAGAATAAAAGAGGTAAAACTGATTTAAATGAGATGATCAGTTCAAGCATCCCTTAAGCAGGAAATGTTTGGGCTGAAGCCTAAAGAAAAGGAACTAGCCAGACCACTCAAGTGGGGCTAAGAGTCCCAGGTACAGGGAAGGAGCCTGACATGTTCAAGGAGACCAGTGTGACCATTACGTAGAGATGTGGGATGAGTTGGAGAGATGAGAGGGGCAAAGCCATGAACGGCCTTGATTCCATCTCAGACTCATCTCATACCCTTCTCCTCTCATTTTAACTCTCTCCCTCATCCCATCCTTAAAGGCTTTTGTCAGAAATTTGTACCTTATTCTATGTTCAATGGGAAAACATTGAGGAGCCTTTAGGAGATGAGTGATGCAATCTGATTTAAGATCATTTTTGCTATAGTGCAGAAAATAAATTGAAGTGGAACAAAAGGGGAATTTGTGGGGCTGGTGAGAAAAGAGAAAGTCTGAAACTCAATCAGCACAAGCAGATTCTTCTTCAGAAAGAATCGATATATAGGATAGTTTAGTTTTTTCTTGCTCTGCAAAGCAAAGCAAATTACAAGATCTTTTTGAGGATAAATGACTAAAGAAGACATTATATACTATTCAGAGGGTAAAAATGTACATTTTAGAATGTTTCTTGTAAGAATTTTCAGGTGGAATATAAAAGTTAGAGATAAAAATATTATAAAAGTATTCATAGGCTTGCTGGAGGAAAATGTCTAGACCATCTTGTGCAACTCCTTCCCAAGGG
The DNA here is from genome assembly GCF_965194805.1 of Balaenoptera borealis. Classification (NCBI taxonomy): domain Eukaryota; kingdom Metazoa; phylum Chordata; class Mammalia; order Artiodactyla; family Balaenopteridae; genus Balaenoptera; species Balaenoptera borealis. The sequence continues at coordinate 34,143,989 of NC_138870.1, forward strand.
CTGGAATTCTCTGCAGGACATTGATGACTTATGCTCTCTCAACATCAGCTTAAACACTGTTGGTGATAAGGAGGGAATTCACCCATTTTACAAGCAGCCCTTAGACAATCAATAGCTTTAATCAACAGATTACAGATCTCTGATCAATTCTATAATGATTGAACTAGTTTCCAATAAAATCAGGATCAACCCACATATACTATAAAATTCTTTCCTCTCTCTCTTCTGTCAGTGAAAGATGGTGCAGCTTTCAGGAAAAATGAAACCTCTCTGGATAATTTAATCAAGTATTAGAGTCTTAAAAAAGAAAACCTTTTATAAGAACTGTGAGAATGAATGTCTGTTGGCTTTAAGAAAAGCAAAATAGTTGAAAGGAACCCCCACTGATGTGCCATCTGCTTGCGGTCCTAAAGTAGGGGATCCACAGATGAATCCCAAAGGCAGTGGCACCACCTTCCTTTGATATCAGCTGAGGCCCACAGTCCTGCCTACCACAGCCAGAGCAGCAGTGGCTTCTGCTTTTCTATGACCTTCCAGTTCACCCCCCTAGTGCCTCTCAGTGGCAAGAGAATCTAGGAAATATTGTTTTCACATTTTTACCCCAGAGATAGTCAGGAGATCATAGGGAGCAAGAAGAATGGTGCTGAAATTCCAAGAAAAATACGTCCTCCAAAAATAAGTAGGTTTACATCAAAACTAACAAGAAGAACCAACCTAAATATGGATTTTTAGGGAAAGTTAAATTAAATAAAAGAGAGACAATAAATATGTTTTAACTTCTAAACTGACTTCATGATATAGAAATTCATATTATTAGAAGCACCATTAAAATTATAGGATAAGAGAAGCTGCAGATATTAAAGCTATATCATGAAAATATCTAAAAGGGAGATTTGCCCAAGATATGGAAAATAATTATTAATATCACCTGATCACTAGGACTCACAGATAACAACGTGGCTACTATATTTAGTCACTCCCCATATTTCCTTTCTCAGTATTATGATAATATCATAATGGATATTATTGTATACAGACCTTTTTTCTGAATTTCCAAGTTTTTCTTAGAAAAGATTCCTAGAAGTGGAAATACAGGATTAAAGGGCAGGACCTTTCAAAGACTTGGCAAACACTTGACAATTGCCAAATTGCTATCCAAATAGCGATGCCCACATTTTATCATTAAACAAGTCTTTTTTTTTACTAGCATCTTGCTATTCAAAAAATTTTCATTAATTAAGGAAAGATATTATCTCATAATTTTTATTATTTAATTACTATTGAGATGAATATATTAACGTTTAATAGTGATTTAGTTTCAGTTCTATGAAGTTCTGTTTATATTCTTTTTTGTTTGCTATTAATAACTTTCTTTAAATTTTTATGACCAATTTATAAAGCAAGATTTTTAACATTTTCATGCCATATTTGTAGCAAATATTTTTCAAACTTGTATTTAAATGCTATTGACACTAGATTGATATGTTTTATTTTTAAGCAAAATAATGAATAGTTATAAAAATTCTCAAATACTTAATGTACATAAACAAGAAGTAATAGAATAATAGATACAATGTAAGTTTATTTATATGAAGTTCAAAAAGAATATAATAAAGCAACCTTTAAAGAGGTACATATATGACATGTAAAACTTCCCCCAAAAGAGAATGATTAACACAAAATTCAGCACAGTGTTGTGAGGGGTAATCAGGAAGAGGTTTATAGGATGGTAACAATGTTATCAATATTTGTTTGCCTGCTGATAAGTATACAGGTGTTTTCTGTTGTTTTTAAATAGTATTTTAAAAAATACTAATTTACATAATTTATTTCAAAGTTGTAAGACTAAAAAGGGGTTTGACGAAATTGAAGAGTGGAGAAAGACTATTGAATTTGGTATTTTATAGGTCTGTATTTGTTGGCTAGGCCTGCCATAACAAAGTATCACAGACTGGTTTAAACAACAGAAATGTATTTTCTTTCAATTCTGAAGACTATAAGTCTGAGATGAAGGTGTTGGCAGGTTTGGCTTCTTTGGAGGCCTCTCTTTTTGGCTTGTAGATGGCCATTTTCTCCCTCTGTCCTCACATGGTCTTCCCTCTGTGTAGGTCTGTGTCCTAATTTCCCCTTCTTATAAGAACACCAATCATATTGGACTAGAGCCCGCCCCAATAACCTATTTTAACTTAATTACCTCTTTAAAGACTCTGTCTCCCGATACAGTCACATTATGAGGTACTAAGTATTAGGGCTTCAACATATAAATTTTCAGCGGTAAAATTCAGCCCATAATAAAATCATTGGTAATTTCAAGAGAAAAACTTCCATAAAATAGTGTGGGTGAAAGTCTTATTTCTCTAAGCAAACCACACAGAACTTACATACTATAGGGAGGAGGTAAAATCAAGCTATTGATATATAACATTTTGTCAGATAGAGATAATGTATGAAGAAAATAAAGCAGAGGCAGGTGGGTAAGGAGGGATGGAAGAGGGCTAGAGCCTATGTTTTCTTTTTCTTTTTTTTTCCCATGGAAAGGCATTTTATTTTAAACATAGCAGTGTGTACATGTCAATCCCAAACTCCCAGTCTATCCCTCCCCTCCACCCTTCCCGCCTGGTAATCATAAATTCATTCTCTAAGTTTGTGAGTCTGTTCCTGTTTTGTAAATAAGCTCATTTGTATCATATTTTTTTTAAGATTCTGCATATAAGTGATATCATATGATATTTGTCTTTCTCTGTCTGACTTACTTCATTTAGTATGATAATCTCCAGGTCCATCCATGTTGCTGCAAATGGCATTATTTCATTCTTTTTAATGGTTGAGTAATATTCCATGGTATATATGTACCACATCTTCTTTACCCATTCATCTGTTGTTGGACATTTAGGTTGCTTCCATGTCTTGGCTATTGTAAACAGTGCTGCAATGGACATTAGGGTACATGTATTCTTTCAAAACATGTTTTTCAGTAAGAGTAGCAGGAAAAGCCTGCTCTGATGGGGTAACAGTGGAAAAGAAAATCAAATGAAGTGAGGAAATTGTCCATGCAGTAATCTGGAAAGAAAAGTATTTCTACAAGAACATTAAAAAGCCCCAAGCAAGGAGTAGGTTTGAATGTTCAATGTTCCAGCAAGGAGACCAGTGTGACTGGGGCCGAGCAAGCCATGGGGAGAGTGGGCACAACGAGTCTGGAGAGGTAGATAGGACCTGAATCATAACAAGGTTAAGGACTTTGGAATTTACTCTAAATGTGACAAGAAACTATTGAAGTATTTTAAAATGTGGACTGATATGATCAGATTTATATTATACAAGTTGTATGTTTGCTATTCTTTGGAAGGAAGCAGAAATCCTGTGAATTGTAGGGAAAATCTCTGTAAGTATCAGAAAATAAGGAGGGCAGGAAATAGCAGCCAAAAGGTGATAATCCAAGTAAGAGATGAAGTCAGCTCTGACTAGTGTGGTCACCGTAGAAGAAGTGAGAAATAGTTATAGTCAGGATTTATTTGGAAGAAGACCTAACAATATTTTCTGATGATAAGGGGTGTGAAAAAGGAATTGGCATAACTCTTAGGAATTTAGATTAACCAATGGAATCATCTACTTAAATGGCCAACAGAATATCTACTTAACAGAATCATCTACTGAAAATAGATAACTGGAGAAAATAATTAGGAGTTCAAATTTTGACATGCTAGCTCATGCTACATCTATTAGACATCCAGGTGTATATAGATTAAAAAAAAAATTGTCTAGCAAAACTGAGAATCCAGCTGAGATCAGATAATAAATTTGTCAGAGAACCACTTGGCATAATTGTATAAGTATCTACAACCCATACCAGCCTGATACAGAAATAGAGATAGCAGATTGTTGTTGGTGTTGCCCAAAGTTATTGTTAATATAATAGGAGATCAAGGGAAAAAAGGATGCATTACTTCTAGTTTAAGAAAAATTTAAATAGCTGGACAGAAAATTTGTATCTATTAGAATATTTTCAGCTGTCAGTAACAAACTCTCAACTCAAAATTGCTTGAGAGATAGGTAGGCCTTATGTCTTTCGTGGAATCAGTGTCTCAAACATATAATCAAGGACCAGTTTCCCCCTCCCCCCTCCCCAGCTTTCTCTACTTGGGAGGTCTCAGAATCAGGTTCATTCTAAGGCTCATCTAAGGCTCTCTGTGATATCAAGATGGCTGCTGCAGTGCTAGGAATTATTACAAAGAGGCCTGATGATGTCCAAGAAAGAAGGGGTCTCTCTCTTTTCAAACTCTATTCTTAAAATGAAGGACCTTTCCCAGAAGGCCCTCAGAAAATATTTCCCATATTGTCTAGAACTGAGTCACAAGTCTACCCTTAAATAAATAATATGGCATTTCCATGATTGCTCAATGTGATAAAATTTACCACAAATCTGAGGATGGTAAAATCTTCCTTGAGGAATGAACATCTGAACAAAAAATGGAGACTGTATTCACAAGGAAGCAAAGAGAAAAAGATTTCTGCTTAATATTAAAAGTTAAATAGCAGGGTAAATAAATGTGGATATAGGAAAAGGAAGAAGAAGAAACTAGGTCAAAGAGCAACTTCATTAAAATGCAGAAGAAAAGAGGGGAAAGTTATAGGAAGGATAGAAAGTTAGCTTCAAAAGCAGAAAATTTAGGCAGGGTTATTTTTTATTTAGGTAATAAGCGGTGATCACCAACATGGATCCTGAGACTAAAACAAAGATTTATGATGTCAAATCTAAAACAAAGATTTATGATGTCAAACAAGTAACCAAAGAGTATGTCAATAAACTAAGTTGAGAGAACTCTAATCCAAAGTCAGTAAACACAAGTTTATCCTTAAAATTATATATTTGTCACTACCACTGTTAAAGAACATATAAGTAGGTAAATAGGCATAGGAACAGTTTAAGTTATTACTGTCACAGGAGAATTCTACATGTCTTTGCTTTGTTTTGCATTTTAGATTATATACTCCACAATACTTAAATCTGTGAGACAATCCCTTCCCCTCAAGAGCTGCATTTGGTGGTATTTTCTACATTTAGGAAATTATACTAGGAGGATGGAATCTGGAAAGAATACTGTTGATGTAACTAAAATTGGAACCTAGCTTGAGAAGGGATTTCCATATGTAATAAGTGCTTTCCAAAGCAGAGTCGTAAATTAAGGAATTTAACATTTTTGAAGAATGTAAGTACATTGAAGAAGTTTCAGAAAATGAACCAATGGTGCATTCAAAATGGGCTTTCTTTTTCTGAATTTTGGGTATCAGCAAAATTACAGTCTTACTAAATAGTAATCTGTTTATTTTACCTTGTTTGCATATACCAAGTTTTGTGGAATATAAAGTTTCAACAAATATTATAATGGGTCATAATATTATGCATCAACAAATTAGTCATAAGATGGGTAATCTTGTGCAATGGTATATCTTAAATGTATAGTTTTAATTATTAGTAAACTCAATTTTGCATTTTATGAATGTTTATATATTGGTGGCTTAAAATATTACATTAAGATATCTGTTCTGTACACTCAAATGGGTTGGAAATATTCTATAATCCTAAGGGAGGAATATTAGGATAAATGTACCTCCCCTCAAATTATAAGATATTACTTTATATTCTCTCCTGAAAGAAGAGCAACAAATAAGTGAATTAAAATAATTATATTATCTTAAAATGATATATACATCAACCATTAAAACACCATTTCAAAATTAATTTTCCTATGAAAAATTATAAGCTCTCTTGAAATTTGTAATCTTCTTAGGAAAATATAGAGGCAATTGTCTGTGCTGAGAAAGAGAGTTGGGTTTTAAATTTTCTCTCCTGAGGTTTGACACTTATTCACTGTAACATAAATCTGAAAACCATTTAGAAAAGAAAATGAGTTTGTTATTTTTAAAAATAAAATCCTACAAAATTCTCGCAAGTAGAACAGGAAACCTTTAATGCTCCAATAAGAGAGAATATAACTCTTAAACTGGAAAGTGATATATCAACATATTAAAATGGTCCATTTGATAATACATTAGGGACCAGCTTTAGTGATTGATGAAGGAATGTTTAGGTCTCAAAGTACTTCTCATAGTTGAGTACGGCTAAAAGCCAGATTCTTTGGTAGGTTATTCACAGTATAAACACAATGTAATGAAGCAAATGACATTCCAAGGGCACTTTCTACAGACACCTTCTGCAAAATGAGCCAGATAAAGAGAAAATAAATCATTTGGAACATAATCCAAGAGTATGAATTTCTCCATCCAGTAGTCTTTCTTCTACAACCTATCACTCCAGGCAGACCCTGAATAATTGCCTCTCATCTCTAAAGCAAATCGCCAGCCTTCCTCCCGTGGCTGTGAGAAGCAGAAAGAAGGAAGGGTGTTTGTTGTACATTACAGAGGACTCAGGAAGAGTCAAGGATACTGTAGATTACAAAGGAGTAGTGCAACAAGACACTTAGCCCAGAGTCATTGCCTCAAAGTCTAGATATACCTGGAAGTTCTGAAATCTTTGGATATCAACATGTGTGGAGATGATCCTTCCAATGTCCTGGCCTCTTAATTCCTGTTTCTTGGTGATCTTGCCCTCTGCCTGCCTCAGCCACCCACCCATGATTACAGTCTAGACAGGGCTTCACAGACTTGAATGTGAATTAGAACTTGAATGGTCCTTGAAACTTGACTGAGAAAGAATTAATAAAAAATTTTATTAATTTCTAAGTAAAATTTATGATTTCTTCAAATATGAATTTAAGCTACAAATCAGTATCACCAGTAACAATCCCAGATATTCTCATATAATAGTTCACCTGTTGCAATATCGCTTCTTCAAAAAATATATTTATTAGACTGTATCCTAGTTCTTATTATGTAATGTTCTAATAAGCACACTATTTCATGTGTTAACAAACATATATTTGTTTTCTTGATATTTTAAAAATGCATTTTAATATAATGTGTTTCCTTTTAACTCTATGTATTGTATTTTATGTACATAAAAGCATTATTTTCAGTGTTCTCAGAGATTCACAGGATGCCAAGGTGTCTATGACACAAATATCCTCTCAAATCTTGGCTTTACCAATAGCTACAAAAAATTAAAAATTTAAATTTAAGCTTTTATTCTCTGACCACTAACTGTTATCTTTCCAGTTTATTCCTTCAAATCTCCTTCCATCTCCAACAGTTCTTTCACCCTCCCCCACCCAGACCTGCCATTGACCCTATCACTTGTTTTCCTTTACCTCATTCTCCTTGATGTCCTCAGCTGAGTCCTTAAAGAGCTCAGATTCCATAGTTCATAATTAAAACCACTGTACCTTGCCTCATTCTCTCTTTATGCTCCTCACATGGTTGAATCCAAATTTTGATTAAACACAACTTTCCTCATATTTTATGCCTGCATACAAGCAGAACTCCATGTGCTCCCACCAAGATCTCCTCTTCAATCCCCATCCCCAACATTAACTACTTCCCCAGCACTATTGCCTGGAGACCCTCAAGTCTAACAGATTAATACTACCCTGTGCCCCATTTTCTGGCATCATTTCTGTCCAAACTTAATTCTTAAAACCTTCCTACTCTGCCTCTGGAATTCATTATCAGTCATCAGTAGTCTCCTATAATATTCATCTCTTCACTGAATGTTTCCTTTACCTTCTTAATTTATCAGAAACCTTACTTCCGCCCCCCCCCCTCGCCACTCCCAATGATGTTGCCCCTCCTGCAGTCTATTCATACACCTTGAACACTGGGCCTCGTGGCAAGATAGGTGCTCTCCTTCCTTCCTGATGATGCTTCCATTGTATCCTCCTTCTTTCTTGCCCCAAGTTCCCTGCTTAGAACCTCATATCATCTGCTTCTCTCACTTATTTCCCCTTCCTGAAGCTGTCTATGAGTACCTGAGATCTTTCCTACTCATTCCTTGAAGATTTTGGTGCACAGATCACTGGCACTCTCTCCAACACTTCTTCTCTCCTACCTTTTGCTGATTTCCATATACATGTCGATGATCCTTACATCACACTGTTCTCTCAGTTCTTTGAAACACTTACTCCAATTTGTGTTGCCCTTGCCATGGCTCCACTTTTACCCTTATCACTGCTGTCTTCATAATCTCAAATATTCTCGTCTCTGAAAGACACCTATCTTTCTTCTCATTTTTTTTAGTACTCAGATTCCTGAAATATTTTGACACACCAGGAACCACAAACCCTTTATCTCACCACTTTTCCTATGTCCCCTACCTTTCTCAATCTCTCCATATCTAACTGAAATCGTACAGCCATAAATTATCATTACTCCTTGGCGTACATACCGGTACCCTTTTACTTCTCTCACTTCATCATACTCACTTGGAAAAATTGTGGATTAAATCTAACTGTCCACTTACTCAAAACCTACACTCTCATATTTAATGGTGGCTAGAGAAAAATACCCCAAATTAAGACTGGTTACACCTTGAGCTCATGACCATGTCAAGTGGACCCACAGTGCTCTTGGGCCATTCCACTAGGTTTTCCTAGTACCTTTATTCTTCTCTCCCTTAGACAACAATTACATACATCCTTCTCCTTCCTTAAATTTCCAAAGTATCTTTCCTATGTTCCCTTTTTAGTCAATAACTTGCTTCCTGTTTCCCTGAGAAAATAGAAGGAATTGGAAGCAACCAACACATAAATATGTGTCCATGTGTTCTGCCTTCCTTCATAATGCCCTGGCTGAGTTCCATATTCTTATCTAATGTCAGCCATCCACATGTGAGCCAGATGCCATCACCTCTTGTTAATTCATGAATATTGCTTCCGCCATTCTTTCTTTTCTCTTCTGCATCATTTTTCTTTTTTCTGTTTGATTTGTCTCATCACTATGCAAGCATTCTGCAATATTGCCCATTGTTCAGGGAAAACAAAAACAAACAAACAACAACAACAAGAAAAAAGGAAAATCTCCCCTTGTAACTAATGCATTGTTCTATGATTTTCTATAGAGCAAAATGCAAAAATAATTTGTCCCTCTTCAGTGTTTCTAATTCCCCTTCTCAAATCATATTTTGAATTTGCATCCTCCCAACACTCTATCAAAATAGCCCTTGTCAAGATCACCAATGACCTTCATGTTTTTAATGTAGGAGTTAGTTCTCTCCTACTCCATTTCTTAGCAGCTTGAATACAGTTGATCACTTTCTCCTTCTTGTCTTTCTGGGCACCAGTCTCTTGTGATTTTCCTCCTCCCTAATAGGATGCTGTTCTACGTCTCTTTTGCTGGTTCTTGATCATCCTTCCAATAACTCTTTCCTTCTTAGTCCATAAGCAATCTTATTGTTTCAAGACTATAAATGCTAAAAACTCTCAAACATAAATCTCTGATTTATCCAACTGTCTAATCACTATCTCCACTTAGATATCTAAATTAAACTTTTTTCTTTATATATATGCTTTTCCTACACTTTCACCTGTCTCAACAATGCATCTCCAGTCTTCCTGGAAGTCATCTTTGACTTCTTTTTTCCTCTTATATACTAGTTTCATTTCATCAAGAAATCCTATTCGTTTTACCACTAAAATATATCTAGAAACCTCCACCTCTGCTGCCACCATCATGATCCAGCCATCATGCTTTGTCTCCAGGATTATTGATTAGCCATCCAACTGTTTTCTCTGCTTTGCGCTTAGCTACAACCCTACAATTCATTCTCAGAAGAACGACCACAGTGATCATTTTAAAATATGTCAGGTCTTATCTGTGCAAAAACCTCCAATGACTTTCATCTTCTCAGAATGGGACTAGATCATATTCATACTTATATTCTGTCTGATTTTTGTCAACCTTGGTCATTGCCATTAACTTTCTAGCTCATAAATCATAAATCTGTTTCTGTGTGATTTTAAATTGGTTTTCCAATATCTTGAAAATTTGCAAATTTAACTCCTCTAATCAAGAGGCCTACAATATTCTTATATATTTGTATATATTTTTATTATTTATATGGTTTGATTATTTAGCATAGGTATGTTCTATATTTTACATGTAGAATGGGAACAATAGTGTCCGTATTTTTTGTGAGTAATAAATAATAATAAATAAATAAATTAATTAAAATCTATTTTCATGTACCTTACATCTTTGCCACCCAATTCCAAACAGAAGAATGATTGGGAGAGATAATACTCTGTACCAAAGTTTCTCAATCTTTTTTCATTATTTTTCTCCCTAATAAGCCTTTTTACATGTTTTTTCTTAGCAGCTGTTACCACCCGTGAAATTTTAATACCACAGAAATACTGCATATCTGTTTATGTACTGTAGCCCTTTGGAGATGCAAAAACCATTGTAATAGCCCAGATATTTTTCACCTCACAAGAACCAATTTTCACCTCCGTGGAAGCCATATTATCCCTGTAGAGAATGCATGGACTATGGAGATACCCCCTTCCATCCATTCCCAGGAGATCCATCAATTTTATAAACTGATCAATCCAAAACTTCAGTGAGCTGTGTCTTTAGAAGACAGTGTTTTCCATCTTCATAGGATTGATTTTTGTTGAATTGTACTTTGGTATTGTGCTATTGGCTTATATTGAGGAACATTATAGGAAAAAACCAACAAAAGCAAAAAACAGTTACACGAAATCTGCTACCATATTATTCCTTGATAGTTGAGGATATGTTTTGCTGTACTACAGTGTCCTCCTTTTATGGAAACATTATTGAAAATTTTCTCAGGTGAGGCTGAACCTAGAGAAGTGAACACACTGGGCCAGGCTAATAAATAAATATTTTAAAAAATGTTTGATATTTAATATTAAATCAGTATTTTTCAAATTCCTGTACACAATTTAATGGAGAAGGTGAGATCTTATTAGAGGAAGTATATGAAGGAAGACCGCTTCTTTCTGAATACTAGAAAAATTTATCTCCTCAACACCACCCCATGCTTCACTCACACACACACACACACACACACACACACACACACACACACACAAGAAAAATTCATACAGCTAAATAAATCCATTGTCCTCTGTAGGCACCTTAGATTACTTACTGGACCATATTTAATAGGAACCTTATTCTCCACACATACATACTCTAAATAGGTTATCAATATCTTCCTTCAATACAGTACTCTCCTTTAGAAGATCTAGGGGTGATGGGAGGGGGAGAAGATGCATTTCCAGTATTGTGTAGCATCCTTTATCTCAGGTACTGCCCAGCTAGACTGTCCCTTAATCTGCATCCTTTCTCTGGTCTGAGGACCAGAAGTAGAACACTTTTCTTGAGCACAATACTTGTTTTTATCTTTCAGATAATCAACTTTATGATTGATCTATTTTTCTATTTGAATTGCCTGGCCAAAACTCAGTGCCATATTTCCAACATACCTTCAGCAAAGTATCAGTACATAGAGCATTGTATATTTTAACTGAATATAGGTGAATATGGGTAAAGTGTTTTTTAATAGTAGCATTAGTGTGTTGTTGCTATTTATGTATCATTATCTCGGCTTTGTCTCATTTTTCCTAAACTTATTTCCCTTCCCCTCAATTAATATTTTTTCTTTATCATAATTTATGTATCTTTGTAAACTATCTTAAAGCCTTTTTAAAATGAGGTAGCATATAACTCATAAGTAAATATTTATGTTGTATTCTCCAAAGAACCTGGCAAAGAATTTTGACTCAATATTTATTTTTTCAATTAAACTAGCAAAAATAAGTGATCTAAATTAATACTGATGTACTAAAATGCTTCAAAGACTTAGATCATAAATGCCTTAAGAACATGTGTTGGCCCTCTAGAACTATAAGACACATGTATCTGATTCCCAATATATGCTTTATGATTAAAATGTAAGTTAAAAAGAATTCTTAAAACATATAAAGTCATAAAGAATGTATTGTAAAATGTAAGAGCCAATAAAATCTAAAGAAAAAATGCTAAAAAATGAAGAAAAATTGACGCAATTTAAAAGTGCTTATATTTTTAGTATAATAATTTTCATGACAAATGGAGAACTGACATATGTGATTCTAAAATTACAAAGATATTGTAATCCAAGGAGCAACCCAAAACATAAAGCAAACACATTTAAAAGAAAAAAAGATTGGAAGCATAAAAAAATAATGCCACCACGTTTGAAATACATAGCCATCATAATTCTTATATTCTTCCAAGTACATCAAGTAATTTAGTAACTTCATGTATTCTAAGGTTTTTGAGAAATCTTTGGTTTTTATAAATGAAAACATGTTCTTTCTTTTTATACTGTCACCATAAGTGGCTGCCTAACCCTCCAAACATAAATATATTGTCATGGGTACCTAATATCCAAAGTGAATTTGATGTAGAGAATAAAGTACTACACGGATAAGTTATTTAGCTTCTGTCTCTTATGTTTTCACTGAATATATTTTTCTGCTGATAACACAGCGTTGGTCCTTTAGAAGATTGCTCATTTCTGGGAACCCTGGTTATTTTATGGTTTTGTTAATAACTTTGCCTTTTATATGGATGATTTTGATAGTTGAACACATCTTTTTGCAGCTCTTTGAAGCCACATATTATTTTGTGTTTTTCTTAGGATTAAAAAACTGTTTATCAAAAAATTTTAAATGATTATTAATATATTTAAACTAAGGTATATTTAAATTACATTAAAAAAAGATATCTCATATTTATTCAGTTATTACACTTTTGTAGAACTTTAGGTTCAGTTAAAAAATAAGAGAATTATTTAACATAGAGTTAAATGATGAATATTTATTTGACTAAAATTTGAGATTAATAAAGTTAGTAATTAGTAATAAATTATGCTAGGAGTTCCAGCATTGATATTGGGAAGAAAAATAAGGCATATATTTTACAGGCAATATTAAATTCAGTGTTATAAGTATTTCCTAGAGCACATTAGATTGTAATCATTTCTCTATAAATCAATGATTATTGTCAATGCCTAGTATTCTAGATTATATGTTTTGCTGTCATGTCAGATGTATGAGGCAATGTTAGCTAGGTAAAAGATGGAAAATCACAGTGAGAATATGATCAGACAGTTTTTGCTTTAGCAAGAAATGAAATGGTATTCTCTCCTTTAAACTTGAGCAAATTTCTTGTCTTTAAAACTAACCTATTGATAACATAGGCAAGAATGCTTATCACAGTGCATAGAAATTACTCAATAATTTTATTTAATCTTCAGCAGTTACAGTGAACAGTACAAGCCAGTACATGAATAATGTACTTTACACAGAATAATGTCTTCATACCACATTATCAATTGCTATGTCATATTTAGAGAATTATTTTTTTAGTGACAAGATGAACTAAATGTATTTATATACATTTAGATTTATATTTAGAGATTGTCAAGTCATAGGATGCATTTGTGCAAATTTGATAAATTCTTATTTATTTGTGTTAATTTTAAAATACCACGTCTCTAATGTTTAATATATTTTCTATACCGATATGCTATATGGTCAGTGAAGAGTATATCCCCTGTGGCTTATCCTCAGGCTTTTAAAAAGTAGATGGAATGCAACATCGCCAGTTTTAAACAAAAGATTTTGCATTTTTCCAAGTAGCAGATGTTTCTGTTGTGGCTATTTTCCCAGGTTAATAACTTCTCTGACATTGAGCAACTATATTTGAAATACAGTCTAACAAAATATATATTCATCTTCTATTAAATTTATGTTCAAGAAGATCATGATGAAATATCTTCTTAAATTTTAAAGGATTTTCATGTTTTTATAATTTTGGAGTGTTCTATAGATTAATGAAATGGAAATTAATATCTCTGAGGGGATTAACTATAACTAAGTTAAATTAGATTATTATAAAGCAGTGGCTTAGAATAAGAGTTTATTTCCTTTTGAATATCAAGGATTACTTTTCATTAGATTCTCTGTTTTTAGTATGCATTTCTTGGTAAACATTTTATTATCACAATAGAAGGGCATTTGCGAAGCACATACATATATTTTGTCCCATCTCTTCTTTCTTAGCTCAGGTCCCTTTTCCTCCAGAAAACTCCATTTGTGCCACCACCTGCAGCTGCCCCTCATTTCAGTTTTGTGTCCATGGTGTCTTGGGCATTCTGAGTACAAAAAACACTGCAGTGTGGTTGACTTGTGATTCAGTTGTGATCTCCAGGGGGAAGAAAGGCTGTTTCTGCCCTAGCACTGGGCAAAATAGTAGTAGGCTCTCATTATGTGTAAATTGAATTCATGAACAAATATTAGGCAGTTAAGCTCTTTCTATTCTATGAAAACTTAGAGAAGCTATCTTAAAAAGAAAAAAAAAATAGAAGCAGAGTTGATCAGAATTAAATTTCAATCACATCCAGATGGTTACTGCCTACTTAGCTAAGACATCCAGTAACTCTAACTACAAGGTAGATCATGTCTGTGTACCTTTCTCATCAGTGACTTCCTTCTCTGTCTTCTCAGCTTCTAGTTGGGGCATTATCTCCTAGGGTCTGCTCTTACTTTAAAAGAAGCAGAGGCCTCACTTCAGTACCTAAGGTTGGTTTTCAAGTTTGTACAACCTTGGAAATCCAGAGTGGTTAAATTGTAGTCAGTAGACTGTGATGCCTCATGGCTAGTCTTGAAAGGTTTTCTAGATCTTAGTTGTTACCTTGCAAATGCCCTTCAGTTTGGGCTTGGCCCAGTACCTTTTCCTTCCTGAGTCAAGTAAAGAATTCTTTGGAATGTGGCCTGCAGCTACCACAGATAAGTGGCAATCTATTCCTTGACAAATGGAACAGATCAGAAAAACAACTTCCCAGTAATTTCAATAGGAAGAGCTTCCAACTCTGAAGTATTTTTATATAATAGCAATGCACTTTCTGTACCTTTTATTGTTATAAGACACAATTAGGTAAAACTATCCTCATTTGACTGATGAAGTAACTGAGCATCAGAGTTTAAGTAACTTGCCCAGAATCGCATTGCTGTTAAAGTGAGACGCCAGGATTTAAATGATTTATAGCTCTAATACATGTACTCTTAATCTCTATACTATGTCCAGAGAAGATTAATTTTGTGTGGCAATTTTTAACAAAAACCTGATACTGGGAAATGACATGGCACAATGGAGGATAAATGAAAACACCAGAAATACCAAGGTCTTTCTATAAGTAATTCATTATTGCAGAATAAGTAATAAATGCCAGATAGGAAGAACTGAGATTTCCAGCAGCCAAACACAAACCACATTTTGTTAACTAGGTAGACAGGACCTGTCACAGCCTCTACCATTATCTAATGAGGCAGCATCCAAATGGTCATTGAAAAAGTTAAATAAACTCAGATTACTTTCTTTTAATTATTTAGACTCTATCTGTACAAGTGGAAAATTCATCTGATTTAAAGTTAAAATTCTTAAAGCACAAATTATGTATTCAAATTAAAATATTATCTAAATATGTCCCTTTAAAGGAACAGTCTTGTTTTCCTGGTCCAAGATTATATTCTAAACATAGTTGCAACTTAAAATTGGCCAAAACACTACAGAAAGCAAGAAAGATGTTAAATAACACTTAAAAGCTCACAAGTTTATTAGCAGAACTCTCACAAGAGGAAAAAATAGCAAAGTTTTAGTGTGCAACTAATTTCTCTCAGTGAATTCTATTTCTTTTTTGATCCAAATTATAAAATAACCTCTGGCTAACAGTCATCCTCAGAATATGGACTATCAGTGAAAGGCCTTGTTTGTTCATATTTACATCTTGAGCACTCTACTGGATGTTGGTTAAATGGGATGATTGCTTGATTTTGAGTCTACAAAGAAGTGGAGATTTGATAGGGAAAACAATTCATTGCACCACATTTTCTCAGGAATGGTCCTTCTCATACATGCCTAGAGAAAGAGAGATCATGGTTAGAATGACAGCAGAGGGGGGTCCGAAGAAGGACCATTAGTTCAACTCATTCAACAAAAATGTACTGAGCACCACGTGTCTTAGGTAGGACTTGGTCCCTGGAGGTTGGAAGATGAATAAGAACATGGTCCCTGTTCTTAAGGAACCATAAAGTCACAGATAAATAAGACAGGTGAAAAAATAATTGGCAGCACAATGTATTAAGTGTTGTACAAGCAAGCACTGAGGAGGAAGTCATTAAATTCATGCACAGTTACCTAAAAGAATGATACTTTGATGACTCTTTTAAGATCAATGAGCATTTTCCAGTCATAAACAGGGGTAATAGGGCATATGAGTTTGAGGAAACAAGTGTTGACTCTGAGAATACGTAAAAATGGCATCACATTCAGTGAGTCTCTAATGCAGGATTCAAAAAGTAGAGGGAGATAGTATAATTGGAGTATAGGTTATATACAGACTGTGAAAAGGGAGCAGATTGGATTTGTGGGTTTTGGTTTTTTCATCTTTTTACTTTTTCTTGTGTTTAAGTAAGAGGTGACGAGGTCCTGGATCACTATGGCAGAGAGAGGAGAGAAAGTGGAGCAGAGAGATTCTAGAGCGATGTTGGAGACGGAATCAATTGTACTTGGTGACCAAGACAGTGTATTGCAAGTGAGGGGAAAAAGCACTTTGAAAATGACTCTATGTTTAACATTCTGATTTCATGGCAATCATTAACTGAGCTAAGTAATTTAGAAGGATGGGAAAATGCTATAAGAATAAGGATGGAACAGATGGTGTCAAGGGCAAGAGAAGTGGTGCCCTGACAAACTCTGAAGAACCTAATATGGAAAAGCCAGGGAAGGGAAACAAGAGGTAAGACAGTACAGGTGAAATAAATGTCAAAGCAAATCATTGGTCTCAAACTTCTTTCTAGATTTTATATTTCTTTCAATATCTTGAAAATTAATTATGTTATTTTAAGCATATTAGTATATCATTATCAATCAACATCCAAAAGTCCCTCTGTATAAAACACACTCTCACGAGTCATAGAGACACAAGGCACAAGTCTTATGGAGAGATAGTCAATAATGACTACCAAAATTTTATAATGAAATGACTGGGAGAAGACTGATATTACTGGTTAGAAGTATAGATGTTGACAAAAGAATTTCAATTTCCCCTCACAGTGAGAGAATTTGACTTGTTCAGTATAAACAAAATGGTTTCTTAAAGCATTCCCCAGAATTCCTGTTGGTTAGCAAGGAGTAACTACTCTGTTGATTTTTTAAAATAAACTCCTTACAGACGTAATGAAAGTCAACCTTCTTTTTTTCCACTTTTTTTAACCTAAAAAGAATTTGGAAAGAACTTAAAATTTCAGGGTTTAACACCATGAAAACATGACTAAGAATGAGCCTTCTGGAAACTCTGAAAAATATATAAAAAGAACAAAAATTCCATGTAGATGCCATCCAAAGTGATTGAAATTATTTTATATCTTCTACTGAATAAGCACAAACTCTTAGAAATCCTTTGGAGTAATTAGTGTTGATTTCAGCCAGTACCTCCTTACATGTTTCAGACTATTGTGAAAATAGCTGAGAAATTGTTTCTTCTGTGAAAGTACAAAAAGAAGATTCAGTTGATTTTGATACTCTTAATAGTTGTGAAGATTCAATGAATTCAGACTGTTTCTTATAAGAACTTCATGTGCATGTGGAAAAACAGAGAAGCACCAATTAATCCTTGCTCATAGATGGATGACACTGAATCCTACAGTAAGTAGGGGGCCTACAGTAAGGCCCCGAGGTCTGACAAACAAATGAGTTCAGGATTATATTAGGGATGAAAATCTTAAATAACAAAATACCACCTCAAACAGGTGAGTCATTCATTTGTCATAGCCCCAAAGCAAAGCTGAATCAAGAAAAATCAAATGGGACTTTTGCTCTGGTTTGCCCTGGGAAAGCTTCCCAGGTATTTGTGACTCTGAACCACCACATGAAACCAGTGGGGGACTAGGATCCTTGGCTGTTGTGACATGGGGGTGTTTATATACTGATAATAAAATCCAACTCTCAACTCATTACATTGAGGAAAGTTGGACCACTGCATTGTCTGGCCTTATTAAGAAGGATTCATGAAGCATCTGTGGGGTAGAGAAAATAGCACTGGGCTTAGAACCAGGTTTTAGTTCAATGACAAATTTTGCCTTGTGCTAGGTGGGCAAATCTGACTCTTAGACCTTTAATCTGCAAATGAGGATAATGAGACATACTTCAACTGTATTATAAGAATTAAACAAAATAACATGTTGCAAAAGTTCCCTGGACAGAATAGGCACTTAATAAATTAAAAAATAATAATAATCCATTGAACAAATATTTGTTGAGGACATGCTGTAGACCAGACTGTCCAGAAAACTTATGAATAAATGATTTAAAGAAATCTTCTTATTATTCTTATATCATAGCTATCTGTACATTTAAATTTTTGGAGTTTTCCTCACAGATGAGGATTTGATTTAAAAGAAAAGCAGAGGTAATACTTAAATTGAAATTAATCTGCATCTATACTTTGATAAAACCTGACATGTGAATTGGAAACCACCCCCAGGAAGGCCAGCTGGGTGAATGATGGCTTCTAGTTCCGTCCCACAAAAGAGTCACATGAAACTGGATATAGTTGCCACTTTGGGGCTCACAATGCCAAAGCTTAACAGGGGCTTTTCTGTGTCATCCCATCCTCTCATCTCTTGAAAAGCCTGCTGTTCTAGGCAAATTTAAAAGGCAAAATACCTATCCTTTCCTAGAACTGGGGAATGATTTGTCCCACAAATATTGGTACTAGAAATAGGCATGCAAATATGTGTCTGCTAAAAATATGTCATCTCTCCTATAATTTTAGGGATGCCTAAACAAAATAGACCCTCTATGAATAAATAGTCATGATGTCCAGGAGCATGATAGACTAAGCCTTTTTAGTTCCATGGTCTCACCTACAAGCAAACGTTGTGCCCATCATGACCTTGAGCATGAGTATTAAAATCAGCAAAAGATCCTTTACTCAAATTTATGTAAAAGAACAACTAAGAAAACTTCAGTGGGCTTTGTGAGAAGACATACCTGCCTGCTTCCCTTTGTTTAGCTTTCTTTTGATTACATACACTGATAAGTTTAAGGAAAATTGACTGTCATGACCAACTAGTTTTACTCTTAGTCTTCATTGTCAGTACCGCAAAACACCAGTTGTTCTCCTAAAAATGTAAAGTGGCAAAACTATAGAAGAAGCAAGTATGTCTGTGGCAGATGTAGGAGAGGTGCAGGGAGCAGTACTTCTTCTTAAGTAAACCTGGTAGGGTATGTGTCTGTAGCTCCTGAAGATGTCTAGGAAGTCTTAGTCATAGATGTGCTCAACTGGGCCCTCAAGCCTAGCACTAAAGAGGAACCATTAGCCTTGGCATGGAGCACACACAAATTTTTCAACTTTTTCTCTGGCTCTACTTGTTATCGCTTTGCCTCAAAAACTGATTGGGGAAAGGCAAGGCTGGGGCAGTGGAGGGAATAATTTAATATTTGTTTTTATGAATATTGCAAAATAGAATGAGCATCTGAAAGTCCCCAGGCTCTCTAAATTTTATTGATGTTGAGAAAAACTGATTCCAGTCCTAGTTTGATGCATTCCGCAAAACCAGGGCTAGCCACGTAAGAATATTCTGCCAAACAGCTATTTCCAATACCAAATGAGAAGATGATCTAATAAGCTGGCTCTGGTTGTTTGTGAATAAAGAACTTGAGTGTTATTTGTTAAAGATTTTGTATAAGTTGTGGAAAATATTAAACCCATGAAATCCATTATATGTATGTTGACCATTTTATAGAATAGGAGAGAGTTCTGAGTCTCTTATGTCTCATCCCATGCTTAGTGTATTCTCATATTCACTAGATAATAATTTTTAAATGAACACACTAAATTTCATATTTCAAATTCACAATTATCAGATGGCGTTTACTATGTATTTTTAACTTTTTTTTCGTTTAATTATCACAAATATCCTGCTGTGGAAATATTGTACTCCTCATTTTACAGATAGGGAAATAGAGGCTCTGAGAGATTAAGTACCTTGCAGAGGTCACACACTCAAGTGAGGGCAACAGTATTCAAGTAGAATTCTTTCTAATGCCAAGTCTCAAGCTTTTGTGAAAATCTTACCTTGCATTTCTAAAAAAGTAGGTAAACCAGTTTTAAAAGTCCTCAGAATTATAGTCTCATCTTGCCCAAAAATTATATCAAAATTAGGTTATTTAGAATGTGTTTGTTAGCGAATGGACTGTTAGAAGTTACTTTTATATTTCCCAGCAAATAATTGGTCATCACTCTATTGGAGATGCTTGATCCTTTCTCAAAGAAGAAATGCATCCT
The DNA here is from genome assembly GCF_965194805.1 of Balaenoptera borealis. Taxonomy (NCBI): domain Eukaryota; kingdom Metazoa; phylum Chordata; class Mammalia; order Artiodactyla; family Balaenopteridae; genus Balaenoptera; species Balaenoptera borealis. Next base: position 34,164,306 of record NC_138870.1, read on the forward strand.
TGCAATCTAACATTTCCTGATAGGGAAAGGACCAGAGTAAGGAAAGTATATGACTGCCAGGATAAGCTGTCAGCAAACCATACACCCTTGCCCAAAAAAACCCAAAAAACTATTTTGTTTGACATATGTGTTCATAATTGCCAAATAAGTAGGAGCAGCAAGATTAGTGGGTTTCACCAGTTTGAAAAAAACCATCATAACCACTATCACTTATATGATCAAGCTTTTAATGTATATATATAAACAAATAACAACTTTATCATAAATAAGGGGAAATATAACAAATATCTTTGCAAATTTTAGGCTCAGTGCTTGATATTCTTAAACACATTATGGTTTGCATAGAATCATAGGCTGATGGCAATGCTAGGAACCTAAGGAGTTATAATATTGAACCCTATCATTTTACAGAAGGAAAAATCCACAGCCTTGACAAGTAAAATGGCCAAAGATCACACCAGCCTCAGAGCCATATATTGAGTCCAAATATTCTCTTTTGCCCAAAGTTACACAACTAGCTATTGACAGAACTGCAAATAGGTCTTAAATTATCTTTTTTTTTCTTCTTCTTCACATAGCTTAGTATTTTGTTATCTCAAAGAAGCATAAGGAGATAAAATTCTCAAACACAGAATAAGCAAGCTGATACACATAGACACTATAATATAATAGATATCAAAGGCAAAAAAAATCATCAAATATAGAAAGTCTACTGTATCTCAAAGAAAAAATCCATTTTATTTTCTGATTTCTCTTTTGTTTTCGTTTCCAGAAACTCTTAAAACCGATTGGGGTAAATATCCATAACTCCATTTTGTCAAAAGCAGGTAGTTTTGCTTATAATAATGGATTTAAAATTGAATACTGTAACAGCATTTTCCCCAAGAGACCTATTTGAAGCAGAGCCAACTAACTTTTTAAAAAGATACGTCTTTTAATTCTTAATAAGCATTAGACAATTTATAAAAATAAAAATTCTGATATATGACCCAAAGAAAATTTTAACATTAACCTCACTGAGTTACAGGAGTTTTATTCCAAATTCTATACCAGTTTCTAGGCAAGGGTAAAAAATCAGGTGTGAATCAGGAAAAGGGTGGGGGGAATCATGAAAAAGAAAATATGAAAGGGAGAAGAGACATATAAGATAGAAATTCCAGAAATGAATTAACCAATAAAGAATCTATAATTGTTTTGTCTCAGACATTCTGTAAAATCCCAATAGTCAAGACAAATTTTGAAATACTTGTTTTTGCCTCAATGGCTTCACATCCTTCAAGTGTTAAGTCCTGAAAGAAAATTAGAGTACACGAGTTTTTTTTAAAATTTTCTTGGTCAGAAAATTCATTCATACATTAAATTATGTGTCAATATCTGAAAGTAAAAAGCAGCTCTTCCTCCTTTAACCTTTGTTTTCACCCATTTCTTCCACAAAATTTAAGAAAATAAGTGCCATTTTCTCATTTAAACCTCACAACAATCTAATGGGTAAACGGACACAAATAATTTTCCAAAGGGTACACAGCCAGTAAATGATAGACCCAGAATTGCCAATGGGTCAGGCTAACTCCAAAAACAAAGCTCGTAATCAATACCTGAGATCAGAAAGTGTTGACGTCTTCTTAAGCGACCCTCCTCGTTGGCCACAGTGATTGGTTGAGGGATGGGAACCTGTTCCAAGCTAGTTCAATCACACAAATGCACTAATTCAGCCACAGTATTGGTCTGAAAGTAGGTATATGACTCAGACTTTGCAAATAAGGATCTTTACTTGAGAGTTTTGTCACTGGAATTGGGGTAAAAAAAAATATCATCTCTTTGATCTTGAGAATGTATGATTGTGAACTTGACTCTCTTGTCTGTCTTGAGAAGTCAGTCTGAGAATGTGAGGCAATCTGCAAAGGAAGAAGACATGAAAGTCAGAAACGTGGCAGACGACACAGGTATTCAGTTAACTAGCTCTAGTTGTCCAAAAGCAGTGCAAAATCAGCTTTTTCTTCAGTTGAGTTCCAGTTACTTAAAACCAAAGATCCCAGACTACCATGTCACAGAGGAGATCAACTTGAGCTAGACTACTACAGAAAAGTCCAATATGCCCCATGTTTATAGGTGAAAGGACATTTCAGGAATGTTTGTGATCTAAAAGGACACAATGTGTGACTTGGGAACAGTAAGTAGACATATATGTCTCAAATGTAAGTTGTCTGCAGGGGACACCTGCCTTATCTATTGTTTTGCTTTGTTTTTATCCAACTACTTTTCAAAAAATACAGTGTAGGACTGTATAAAGAGATGAACAACATCAAATGTAGTATGAATCACTATCATTTACAGAAGTTTTCTACCATCTATGCACTTTTTGAAGTGCTCTACATAAAGCAGCTGTTTTCAAACTGTGATATGCAGAGCCCTACACATTGCCTGAAGTGATGGGCTTGGGGGAGTACAGGTACAAGCATGAACATAAAGGAGGCAACAAATCTGTGGTCTCCTGCCCCAGGCCCATCTTTAAATAAAGCATCCCCTCTCCCTGCTTGTTCAGTAAATGGGCTTCCACATGTGATTGTTTCTGAAGAAAGGTTATGCTGCTAAAATATATATAACAACCATTGATACACATCTTCTCCATACTCACAATAAAGTCATGAGATATATTACCCCTGTTTTATACTTGAAGGAACTAGGGCATAAAAATATTAAAGAACATGCTCAAGATGACCTAGCCAGTAAAAGGCAGAGGCAGTATTTGGACTCTCGCTTTCTTTGCCTGGTTCTAGAGCCCCATTACACTATTCCCAGTATTCCCTTACATCTCCTGCTAGGACAGTGACCTGCTTACAGACCCTCATATTTCCCTGTTTGTTCTCAAAATCTAAACAACCAAGGACCAGTTACAAAGCTGTAGTCTGATAGATAGTTGGACTACCTGTAATTGACTGGATGTAACAAGGAAACGTACCCCAGAGCAGTCGTGGAACACCACTCAAGTGGGAAGGAGAAACATCTTATGTAAGGTTTGAGTTCTTACTGAAGAATCCAGAGGAAGGTCTAAGGGAAGAAGCAATCAGTTCTGGATCAGTTGCTGTTTCTAAGATGAGGACAGGAGTATCAGGAATGAACTAGGGTTGGGAGCCGTCTCAAGGGGAGAGTAGTTAAGCAATTGGGTGTTCCTAGTGAAAGATGGGAAGAGTAAAGCAGGTATGGAGTATCACTGGTAACACAGCACTAGCCACTCAATGAAGGGGTCATTTGTGCATTTTCCAGCTGCTGCATGACCTTGGCAGTGTCTCCATTTAAGTTCAAGCTGGCATTATCTGTGTCTGTCATACTACTAACCTGAATAAAGGCAGGTGACTGTGTTCTTTTTCCCTCTGAGCTGATTTTTACTCTCAATCCCAAACAGACTTTTACTCTTATATTTCTCTAAACTTGCTGCTATCCCAGCAGGGGTTTTATTGGATTTGACAAATTTCAACAGCAAACACCCACTGATGTGTACCTAACACACCTAGTATATATGAAGCATACCCCTAGGCATGGGGATCAATCGTCTTATCAAAACGCTTTCTTCCCTCAGCCCAGGGTTATAAGGCTTTGAAGGAATCCAAAGTAACATCCTATTAAGACAAGCTGGAGAACCCCTTGGACTGAGCAGTAAAATAAGGCCTTTCTGATACTGCAGATTTTTAATATCATCTCTCTGATAAGAGATGCAGGTCGCAGTGGTTGACTTTGTCTTCTTTAAATCCCCGTGTCCTACCCCTTCACTCTCTCTCCCACTTTGTGCTCTGCAATCAGAAAAGGTTCAGGGCTTTTAACTGGAAGAATTATTCATATTATAACTTTATGGTTCAAGAACTCACTATATGCTGGGCTTGGTATTAGACAACACACCTGAAAATATGATTTGGATATATTCCCTGTCCTGAAGTTGTTCACAATCTAGATATATTAACAGGTGTGATTATAAACATGACACCACAAGGAGAAAATTCCAAGTATTAATAGTAAACATTAGCAATTTGGTTTGGACCATGGTGTCTAAACTTAAGCATCAGAAAAGAGATTTGTATTAAAAACTGACTAGAGGGGCTGTCTATTTAGCATAAAACCTGAAGAGATTGTTAAGCACTGCTTAATTTTTAATTAAATTTCTCTTCTCAATATATAACTCTCTCTAGCAGGAATCCTTCCTGAGGGAAAAATAAATCTGGGCAGTTTAGGTTAAAAAAAATCAAGAAATCCAATGGAAGAGACATAGTATTCTAAATTGGCCTTACATTTGTTCTTATAGGCAAAAGTAATTAACCAGACTGATGATTTTTTCATGTTTGATATTCAGTAGCTATGTGAAAAGCAAAATATACGTTTACTACATACCACGTTAAGTACTGAAATTATGCTTGATATACATTTTGTTAGATGGAAAACAAATATATGTTTTAAACCCCTCAAGAATATAGGGATCCCACATTTAAAATGACTTTAAATAGTAATTCAGTCAGGTCTCTAATTTGTGTTTGCAATGTGGAAGAGAATTGAAGATGAAGACCACAATTACATAAGCTTGAGCCATTAGAGAAATTAAATATAACACACATAAACATGAAGATTTTATTTTAAATAAATCAAATATCCTGATGTTGAAGCCACAAATTATGAAATTGTGTTTGGTTTTCATACTAACACCAAAACTTCAAAATGGCATCCACAATTGACTAACCTTCTTTCCGTGGCCACAGTTTGTACTTAGCCAACCCACATATTCAGGCAAATACATGAATGTGTACCCATCATTGATGTAATTCGTGGTCAAAGACAGAGCATTGCAGAGACCCTGTAGTCATTCTCAGACAAAGGTCTTCAGGAAAGATCTTTTAAATTAGGTCAAACAATGAAAGCTAATGTTTTTCTGTGTGATTAAGGTTTATTATTGGTCATCTTATTGAATAAAATAATACGTGGGCTGTGGCATAGTTTTTAAATATCTGTGTAGAAAAATAGAGGGAAAAATACTACAAGAATAAAGACACTTTGAAACATCTTAGGTGCTCTGCTTTCCCATATGTCATTTATTTTCCCCCTGTGCCCTTGCCTTGACACTTTAAGTGCGAGATGTAGTGTCCTAATGCTTTTCCAGAACTGGTACCTTTCCAAAGCTATCTATAGAAAGTGCCAGAGAGGTAGAAAGAGCATGGACTTTGGAGCCAGGCCAATCTGAGATCTAATCCTGGCTCTGCCTTCTACTGGCCACTGGCCTTGAACAAGTCATTTTACCTGAATCTGAGTTACATAATCTATAAAGTCAGGAAAATAAGATCTGCCATCATAAGCTATTGTATAAATGTCATAATACATATAAATGGCCAGTGTGGTGTCTGTCTTGTGGCTGTAGAACAGTGAATAGCAGCTATCATGGTCATTATTTGTGTCATCATTGCTACCGATAATGCCGTTATGCATTATCATAAAGAGGCTATAAGCAGCTACTCGAGGGATGTTTATATTGTGCTTGCGGTTCTGCCCTCACTTTTACCTTCACTGTCCTGCTCATTTCTAAGAACCCCTTTATCAGTGTCTGATAATGTTTAATCTCTTATACTTTCCATGCAGCACTGAATGCTGCTAACAGGGCAATAGCGGAATGCAGGTAGACACAATCATCTTCCACCTTACAGGGAGTATGACTGTGCCTTCAAGGACCAAATTCGAGAGAAATGGCCTTGAATCTTCCTAAACGTAAGAGGAATATTCCAAAGAAAGGTCTATTTAGGCAACTATTGATATAGTAGATAACAATGATTTAAAGTTTCAAATTTAGAGAATAAATTTCCCAAAATGGACACAAGTCTATTATATTTACAAGCTGTATTTTTTGCTCGTTGAAGAGAGCACCTAATAATTGTGGAGAGTTGAAAGGAAGAGTGTACCTTCTTGGTCCCACTTTTCAGCCCTTTCTCAAGAATTCCAGTGAAGCTGGACTTGGACCCATAAACTTACCTGACCACAGGAAGAGCCCTTCTAGGCGTCATTCAAGACATAATTTAAGTCTGTAGAATATTACATCATTTTTATTCTTCATTTACATAACATCTCTCAGGGCAATTGTTCTTTGGATAAAAATTTGAATAGATTATTTATTATTATCAAAAATACATTTCTAAAATCATTGCATATAAGCCCCTAAATGTTTTAAAACCATTAGGATATGAAATCATGTAGGATCTTCCAGTATACCTATGATTACATTGCCCCATGTAATGTTATTAACATTTTTGCTGCATCTCTTTATCTTATTTTTTCACAGCTTACTTACGATTTTTCACTTATTTATACATGTTTCCTGACCTAGTGCCTTCTGGTAGGAGTTTGGGACTGCTGGATCACAGGAAAAACAGAAACATTTGCGATCTTATTATCGTAAATGATTTATATGAGCTTTTGGTATAAACAGTCCACACAGTCTCACATGCAAAATCCTTGATCAAATATTTTTGTTTTTCTTAAGTCACTTAAGACTAAGTGAAGCTAGTATTTTTTTAAAGGAACCACTTGGGTTTCAGGGTTTCATAATACCCATAGTAGGGTAAATGAGCAACAGTGACTGTTATCAATGAAATAATATGCACTTTTTTGGTTTACATTATAGGTGCGTCCATCCTATCACCATGTCTTCTTGGCTTCCTGCTGCCTGCCCTTGGCATCCTTGTCTACTTGGAATTCTGAATGTGGCGTGACAACTGCTGCTCCCAGCCCAGTTCAGAGGACACCCTGCATCTCTGTGATGACTACAGTTCCTTCCAATTCCTGCAACTCCATCCTAAGCCAAATAAATTATACTTTAACAAACTATCCAACTGATTTACAACATATGTTATGACTGAGGCATTCAGGAACCCCTTCATCCAAAAGAATAAACTTTTAAATGGGTGTAAAATGATTTTTAACTCGTTCCAATATGCCTTATAAACACCACTTAACCTAATTCTGTGACAGTTGCATGATTTAATCCAATGGGACAATTTACAGTGTTCAATTCAATACCATAGGCTGTAGAGTGAAAGTAAAATCACCATACACAGGTGCTTTAAATTTAATAACAAGTTGTGAAATATAATAGAGGTTGAAACGTTGATTGTATGTGGTAAATATAAGAGTAATACAGTCTCTTGTACTATCCTCTCTGTTTTGGGTCCTGCATATTTTTGAATGGCCCCTATCATTCATGGCATTTTGAGTTTTCTTTAAAAAAAAAGTATAACTAAAGCATTTAACATAATTTCCAATAGCAAATCATTCTACTGAATGAGTTGGATGATTTTGAATATTGAAAACCAAATTCTAGAACTTATTTTCAGTATTCTTATTTTGGAAGTAAGTAATTTTCTAAATATTTGGTTTTCAGAATCAGTAATACTCTTAAGTTAGTTTTTTAATAGTAAAATTAATATACTACATGAAGTTATTTTTTACTTTTGTATTCTACTCTGACATTATTTTATGCTTTTCTTATCATCAATTTCAAACCTCAAAAAATCACAGCTCTTGTGTTAGAGTATCATCATGTTGCTGTATTTATTCATATGTGAAATGATGAATTTTGAGAAGTAGAGTGCTTCAATTTTTTAATTGAGATGTGACAGTCTTTACACAGCTAGGAATAAATGACAGTTAAGTGAATATCAGAATTAAATAATATTCTAGTGACTTTGTTTTTGTTCTTCATTCTAAGTAAAGCCTCTCTTTATTAAAGGTATGGAATCAAGAAATCACCTGTAGCTTGGAAAAACTACAGTATTCCCTATTTTTTTAAATTTAGTTTTAAACTCATTTCCTGCTTCAATGCAATACCGAAAACTGGCTATGAATACCAAATCAAGATGTTGCTAATGGTACTTTGAAGAGTATGCAAAACTGGAAGGCCGGGAGGAGACAAATAACGTGTCTGTCCAGTGGTCTCCCAAGTGTTGGTGCTTTAGGTTTTTATAAGTTGTGAAAAGGAAGATGCACATTTCTTCATTCTCCATGGTGTGCACGGAAATGTGTTTGAGTGTGGATGTGAAAGAAATCGAGTAATAAAGGATTAGCTGGCTTATGAAATAGTGCAATGTCTGATGCTTCAAGAGGTATAATCCTATTTTATTAGCACAACCTTGCTAGCTAATTAGAGATAGAGTTTATCTTTTTAGAAAGGATACCTTATAGGTTCATAAAAAAAATATTTACAGGAAGCAAAATAGATCTATTACTATTTTACCCCCCTTTCTTTAATTTGTATAATTTTTGTACTATATATCTATGTATAAATGTTTAGGGTTTTCATTATGAAAATACCAATAAATATTTCATTAGTTTACATTTAACTCTTTGTTATAAAATGAAACTTTTTAAAAGTAAGTGAAAGGGGTGATTCTCCAGTGGAAGTATGTCAACAGTCTTGAGATCGTTACCAGATTTCATAAAATATTTAATTATTTGAAAGAAAAACAAAATCTCTTCATACTTTAGGGAAACGAATACTCTGTGAGCCTTCTGTACAAATGTTTGTGTTTTCATTGTTACACTTTGGGGTTTTCCTTTTGCAATGTGACCCATGTTGGGCATTTTTATATAGTCAACAACTAAATCTTTTGCCAAATGCATGCTTGCCTTTTATTTTCTAATGTATGATAATAAAGAGCAAAACTGGTTTTGCATGAAATGGTTCTGAAAGGTAAGAAGAAAACAGACTTTGGAGGTTGTTTGTTTAATTTTAAATTTGTGGCAGAGATAAGGTAGATTAAAATCTCTCATACACCAATAACTCAAGCTTTTCATTTCCTCATACAAGTGTACAAATTTGACTGGGACCATCAGTTTTAAACTGTTGTCAAACTAACTAATGTATCATCTGCTTTAAGACGCAAGATTCTTAATTAAACTTTATATAGATATAGATACATCTGTTGTTTCTTTGTATTTCAAGGAAAGGTGATAGTAGTTTTATTTGATACTGATAAATATTGAATTGATTTTTTTAGTTATTTTTTATCATTTTTTCAATGGAGTAGTATAGGACTGTGCTTTGTCCTTTTTATGAATGAAAACAAATTATAAAGAAATAAATGTCTTACTGTTACCCAAGAAACAACAATTGTCCTTTCAATTTACCTGAAGTTGAAAATTCATTTTTAGAGGGTTTTCATTAAAGGTTTAATAGCATGGGAAAAAAACATTACATGTTAAACAGCAGTTCAATGTTTGAAGCATTCTACAAAAAATATACACACAAACATAGAGCTACACGCATACGCACACACACAGGCATTATTACAGTGAAATACTATCGCCTGGGAGATAACTTCAGTTTATGGAGAGGTCAGTGCATTTCACTCAATCTAATGCTGGACACTAAAGCAAGCTGCTAGATGCTGAAAAAATAAGAGACTAGATAAACCCTGAATGAACTGATACCCTTAATAGAAGAATTTACATAAAAGCATAACTCTACAGACAGGAATCTGGTTCAGGTAAAGCTTTCTCTGAGTCCTGAGCCAGACTGAGCCCCAAATTCTGAATGCCAGAGCTTCCTGTGTTTCTGGCTTACAATCCTCCCCTGTGTTCTGATTGTGATTTCTCATTGGCATTCTGACCTCCTTTCCTGTTTCATGAAGCTTGCTTCCACCCTGCATCCTGGTTTCCCTTTTAGACCCTGCCTCTGTTTCTTGACCTTAAGGATTATATTACTTCCATTCTAATATTTAGCTTTTGGTATTTGACCTTGGATTGACCCCATCTCTAATTCCCCAGGCTTTGGGAGATCAAAGCTTCTTTCTGTGAGAGCATTTTCCCTGTTAGCTGTTCTCAAACCTGGTCGTCCATCAGGATGACCTGGAGAATTTGAAAAAATAAAATAGATTCCTTAGGTGTTAGTTCAGACTTACCAAATCAGAATCTGGGCAGTGAGGCATAGGGATCTTTCTAGGTTGTTCAGGAGTGTCTGAAAAGGAGCCAGGTTTGAGAATCACAGATTTTCATCATTATTACAAGGTAGATTAACTGATGTTTTAAACTGAATCAACAATATTAACATCATGGACACATAATTTAAATATCTCTTAAGAAAAAAATCCATTCTCTTGGTTTGTCTAAAATGCTAATTTGTTCATTTGCTCTCTTTTGCTTCTACATCTTAAGTATCAAAAGGCTATATACTTTTTGTCTATTAAAAATATCCCCTAATTTGTTTGTGTCTAAAATCCAAGCAGCAGACTGAAATGCACTTCAGAAGATTTTTTTCTCTAGAGGAATGTGGATTTTACTTTTTTCTTTCTTTTTTCTTCAAGTAACTTGGAAAGTTAATTAAATTTTAATACCTAATTTCCTGAGTCTCTAATCTTCTGGAGATGCTTAATAAAAAGATTGATGAAAGGTGCCCCCTCCCCAACTTGAACATTTTTTTTTCTTCACAATGGGAAACATGGTGGTTTTGAATGAGTTGACTTTAAAATTAGTTGATGGGGAGGCCAAAATTAGGTTTCTACATTGTTTATCATATTTTAAAAACAGGTTTCACTTTTCAGTTACCAGTAATAGATTTGATGCTTGGGGAAATATACCAGTACCCATGATGCTATTACAGTTTGGCTTTAGAATTCAGTCAGGCTCATGCTAAGGCAAAACTGTAAAGTGAAAGAACTTGGTCTTCATCTATCCTATCTCCTCAGTTAGGCTCTTTTGCTTGATGGAAGCTGCCCTAAAAGCAATCCCCTATACCTTCATACCTTCTTGTATTAGTTTCCTAGGGCTGCCACACAAATGACCACAAACTGAGTGCTTCCAATAACAGAAATCTATCTCTTACAGTTCTGGAAGCTGGAAGTCAGAAATCAAGGTGTCAGCAAGGTTGGTTCTCTGAGGGAGAGTCTGTCTGTTCCGTGCCTCTCTTGTAGCTTCTTGTGGATGCAGGCAATTCTTGGTGTTTCTTGGTTTGCAGCTGCATGTCTCCAATCTCTGCTTCTATTGTCATGTGACATTCTCCCTTTGTATCTTTGTGTCTAAATTTCTCTCTTCTCATAAGAGCACCAGTCATTGGATTAGGGCCCACCCTAATCGAGTCTGACATCATCTTAACTTGATTACATCTGCAAAGACCTTATTTCCAAATAGATTCCAGCTGGATATAAATCTTGGTAGAATATTATTCAACCCAGTATACATTCTTTTCATCTTTTTAAAACCTGTATATGCCCCACTCACACTAATGAGGATATGATTGAAAAGCTGCTCTAAGCGTGCTTTCATAAAACATTTATGTTGATAACATACAACAGTATGGATGAATTTCAAATGCATTATGCTAAATGAAAAGAAGCCAGATTCAAAAGGCTGTGTGATTCCATTTATATGACATTCTGGAAAAGACAAAACTCTAGGGACAGAGAACATGTCAGTGGTTATCAAGCATTAAGAGTAGGAGGGGGGGTTTGACTACAAAGGGACAGCATGAGGGAAGTCTTGGGGGTGCCAAAACTGGTGGCAGGGACACAAATCTATTGGTCAAAAGTCATACAACTGTACAACAAAAGGGTGAGTTTTACTACGTGTACATTTTAAAAACTTTTAAAATGCAGTTATGTGAAGATCATGGGCATTGGACAAACCTGTGATCATGTTCTAACTCTGTTATTACCTTGTGAGATACCTTGTGAGACCTTGGGCAAGTAATGTGACATTTGGAAGATAGTTTCCTTTCCCATAAAGTGAGGATAACACTTTTCAATCATTCAGAATCGTTTCAGTTGCAAATGACAGATACTCAACTCAAATAAGCTTAAGAAAAACAAGGAATTTATTGGCTCAAATAATGGCATCTGCCAGATATAAGGGCAGGATTTAAAGGCTTAAATAATGTTCTCAGCAGACTGTCTCTCCATCCACTGATTCTAGTTGTCTCTGTGCACACATTTCATTTTTAGGCAGGCTATCTCTTTGTGACAGGAATCACAGGTGCTGACCGTTCCAAGCCTACATTCTGCTGGCTGGTGGCCCCAAAGAAATAGGGACTCTTTTTCTGAGCTAATACAGATACCAAATCTCATTAAAGACTCATATTATCCCCAGGAGGTTGGCCATCAGGGGCCATCACTGGCCTCCTGCCTGTCCTTCTGAATAATTGGAAGGTGACAAGAGCACTGTAATAGAAATTCCACCAGGGCCACATGGAGTGGAAAGGGATGATTCCCCTAAAAGAAATATCAGGTGCTATTAACAGAAGGAGGGTATTGGACAGACAAAAACATTCTCCACTCCACTTATTCTTCCTAAAATTCTATGAGTTAAAAAGATGATAGAGTTAAAATGCTTAGCATATAGTATTAATATATTCCCCCAAAATCTTAAATTTCCTCTCCCACCATGACTTTTCACCAGATATATGCAAATTAGCATTTAGGGCTTCTAAAAATCTTAACTCAGGTGATTGCATAGCTGTCTGTTTATATCTAGAACAGAGCTTAGCATTCAGTCAACTCAAAGTCACCTATCCTTGGTCAGGTAGAGCTGATTTAGTTGAACCGAACGCAATAGCAGAATTTAAAAGAATAAGGAAAAGGGTCTGTTGGCTCTGAAATCTTCCTTTTACTACATTTAAATGTATAACATTTTCAATGATGAGGTGTGAGGAGAAACCACTGTCAAGCAGTCCTGTCTACACTTTTTTCATTATTTCTAAGAAAGAATGATGTGTATATCCAGACATAGCACAAGTTTTCAAGGGACTTTAGAACTTCAGTGGAAAATCTTATCCACATAGATCATCATGCCAATTAATCAATGGGAAGGGGCATACCATATTAAAGTGGTGAAAACACATACACCATTTTAAGTGAACTATATTAGTTATTTATCGCCACAATAATGCTGCAGAAACACAACCCCAAAACCTCAGTGACATGTAACAATAAACATTAATTGCTTACACATCAGGGTGAGCAGATCAGAAATGTGGCTTTGCTAATGTGAACTGGGCTTTCTCACTCGCTTGAGAGCAGGCTGACTGTCAAATGTTAGAGGCTGCCTTGAGTTGGGGCCTTTAGGGCAACTTGGATCTGCTCCACTTTTCTCTCATCTTCCAGCAGGCTAATTCTGACATGTTGTCATGACAATGGCAGAGGTGCAAGGAAGCAAATGGAAACGTGCATGTACATTTTCAAGCCTTCTCTTGCCTCATGACTGCTAATATCCTATTAACCAAATCAAGTCACATTATAAAACCCAGAGCCTAGGAGCAGGGCAGGTCATTCACGTATGTGGGTGGGTACTTTATAGCTACAAGCAAAGGGTGTGGATATAGGGAATACTGACGAATTGGAGCCAAACGATGCAGTCTACCACAGACATTTACCAAATCCCATTGGATCTAAAAGGCCATTAATTTTACCTTTAAGAAAGAAAAAATACTCCTAATTAAATTATAACACAACGTTTGTTTATCATGTAGAATTTTATTTTATATTTATGGAAATAGTTATTTACACAAAAATTTTTATAACTTGTGATTCTTATGCATAGACAAGAAGGAAACTATGTACAAAATAAATTGTGTAATATAGTCCTAAATACTTCCACATTCAGAATATGACTCTTCTAAATCAATCTTAAACTCTGAGTAATTGATATTTGTGTTTTGCCACAAAATACTATTCTTTGGTGGTATTGGTATATGCATCATTTCTTAAAAGAATGCTCCAGTATTTATTCCAAGCTTCTGATGCTCATTCTGCCAGTACTTTCTCAATCTTATCAAGCATTAATAGACAGTTATTAGGGCCATTTAAAAAATATGTCCATAAATTCTTTGATAGTTCTCCCTTCAGGAGGTAGAAACTAATTCTCCTCCTCTTGAGGTTGTGCTGGATTTAAGGACTCATTTCTAGTGAATAGAATAAAGCAGAAGTGACAGTGCAGGACTTTGGAAACTAGGTAATAAAAAGCCCATGTGGTTTCCATGGTTTCCATTTTGGTCTGTCTGTCTGTCTGTCTGTCTGTCTCTCTCTCTTTCTCAGATCAGTTGTTCTGGGAAATGCTGACTGCCATGTTGAGGAAGCGTTCAGGCAGCCCTATGAAGATGACCACATAGTGAGAAACTGAGACCCCTACCAACAGGCATGTGAGTGAGCCATCTTGCAAGCACACCTCAGTCCCAGTCAAGCTTTCACATGACTGCAGCCTTGGCTAAAAGCTTAATTGCAGTCTTCGAAAGACACTGAGCAAGAGCTACCCAACCAAAATGCTCCCAGGTTCATGACCCTCAGAAACTGCATGAGATAACAAATATTTGATGTTTCAGGCCACTAAGTTTTGGGGGTAGTATGTTATACATAGAATAAAATAAAGACTCCTGCTGACAAGAATTTTAAGCAAATGAAATTGTCTGATCTGGCCAACAGGAATAAAAAATGTTATCCTTATATGTCCAGATGCTCTATTTCCGTAAATTTCTGTACATAAAAAAATTTTTGGTTTTAATGATGAATCATAAGACATTTAAAAAGCAATTAAACTCAACATGTGTTATCCCCCAAATACTCCTAACTCAACTGAAGTAATGCCAATATAAACAGCTATGACCAAAGTCACATACGCGCAGGCAGTGACAACTAAGTCATTATTGTCTTCTGGCTGACGGCAATTAAGAGATGCCATAAATTGTAAGATGCATTCCATTTTCAGAGATATTAACATGTAAAAATCACTGGGTGTACTAGAAATGATAAAATATGGTATTTAACAACCCTTATGAATACTTACAGCTTCTGGACCAAATTTGAGTTAAAGAAGATGAGAGTTATGTTTAGGTTAGGATGCTGAATTTCATTTGTTTAGTTCACTGAGGAAGCAAGATGCCAGCTTAGGTGGCTGGAATCGCAGTGGTGAGCTGAGATGAGCATGGCTGCCAAGGGAAATAGCCTCTCTACATTTACATCTGCCATAAAGATTACAGCTCAAAGTGTTCCACCAGGCTGAAGTGTGTTTCTTTTCATCTTCATAGAGCAGCATAAGACCTTGTATGTAATAAGAACTCAGTACATATATATATATATATATATTGAATGGATTATTGAATGAAAAACAAATTTTTAAGTTTTCAGTGTTTTCAGTACATGTTTCTATAAATAATTTTCATATTGCTTGATTGATAATAATAATAATGATAATTACATATATTCTAATATTGCAATATTTGAATATTCTAATATTACAAGAGAATAATAAGCTTTTGACAATGTTGTGTTTACAAGTCTGAGTTTGTGAAAACATCTGGGTGGGGAACAGGTCATCACCAAAGAGGAAGAAATTCACCTACACTTGTACTTTCAGGGAATAGCCAGTACCTCCTTCTCTGAGTATTATTTCTGTAACACTTTATTTCTAAATGTTCACACCTCAGGAGCACAGGATCAGGTTGATATGATCAATAATATTCTGCAATTTGTGGCACACACTAAGTACTGTCTGAGCACAATGTCTCTCATACTTATCATTTATTTATTTATGTATTTATTTATATATTGTATTATGTTTTTTCCATTTAACTCCAGTTCCATATCCTGCCATGCCTTCACTGTCACTTCAGTTCATCTTTTTTGTTTTATTTACACATGTTGTATGAACAATAAGTAGTATTGTTATATTTGGTTTTATTTACATAAATTATACTTCACTGCATATTTTATTCTGCTTCTCAGTTCTTTCAATTAATATTATTTGTTCTAATCTGTCCATGTTGTTCTATGTCGGTTTAGTTTATTCCTCTAGCTGCCTTTATTACATTTCATTCCTTCATTGCCATTCTCTTAAAATCTCCTCACTAAAAACAATTTGAAAATAAACATCTTTTTACATGCTTTTTTATGTGCCTCTGGGAGAACTTTCCTAGGGTATATATTCAGTGTGGAAGTTTATTAAGTTATAGTATATAACTTATATTGTCTTATACCTGTGGTTGAAGGTATAGCAATAAACAAAAGAAAGTGACACCAGTTTAAAATGGTGGCTCCAATTTTTCTTCTTCCAGCACCTGATGGCTTCCATTTTCCCATCTGAACTTAAAGTTATATAGATACAAAGTTTAGCTTGTCTAACCAGGTGTGAAGTGCTTTAATTTATATTTCTCTGATGACTAAATATCCTGAGCATCTCTTCGCATGATTATTATACATATATTCTTCTCCTATGAATTGCCTATAAAAAAATCTTAACAGTCTATAGAAACCTTGAAGATGAAGATATGCATATCCTGTGAATAAGCAATTTCACTCATGGGTATATGTGATAGAAAAATGTGTGCATAGGTGTACCAAGTTAGCAAGTACCAATGTTAGCATTGTTCATATAACTCAAACTTGGAATCAACCCAGATGCTCGTCAATAGTGGCTTAGATAAATTCACTATGGTATTTTTAATATAATGGAATATCATACAGTAAATAATATGAATATTCTACTGCTACACACAATAAGAGTGAATTTTACATGCACATGTTTTTCAAGCTAGACACAAAAGAATACATGCTGTACTGTTTTAAAAGTTCAAGATTAAAGTGTTGAGAACTGATCTGTTTCATTAGAAGTCAGTATATTTGGTTACCTTTGAGAAGATGGGTAAAGGTAGTGACTGGCAGGGAATATGAAGAGACTTCTGGGGTGATGGCTTTTCCTGATTTGGTGGTAATTGTACTGTGTGAAAATTCATTAATCTCTACACTTAGGACTCATGCATTTTTCAATATGCATAGTATGTTTCAAAAAATAGATTTGGTTAAAAATTCAATAAACCTAATTGTGCATAAGTCTGCATTTCTCATTATGTCTTAAATTAACATTGTTAGGAAATGTGACTATCACATATATCTCCCACAAAGGAGTTATAACGCGTTATTCTTAATCAAAAAGAAAGATGACTGAAGAAGAAATTATAATCAAGTATGATAAGTCCTATGATAGGGAGAAGTCAAGAAGCTATCAGAGTAGAGCGGGCTTGGCAATGCAGACCAGGAATCAAGAAAAACTTCTCAGAGAGGATAGTGTTTAAGGTACTACCTGGTGTGTGTGGGGTAGCAGCGGGGGGAGGCTGGGAGAGAGTGTTACACTGAGATGAGAAGAGTGTGCCTGGCAAGGGAAAGTCACTGTGAAGGGACCAAGTTGAGAGTGGCTCGGTGAGATTTAGAAGTTGAAATGTATGAGGACCCAGGCTGGAGTGATATCTTCGTGGATCATGAGGGCCCTTGAGTCCTGGTAATGAAACTGTGCTTTAATTTACCACATTGGAGGGTGAAATAATAAGGTTTGCCTTTTAAGCCTAGTTCAGACTACAGTGTAGACAGTGGCTTGGAAATGAGCAGTACTGGAGTGAGGGAAACCAGTTAGAGGCCAGTAGTAGCAATAATCCAGGTAGAAAGGATGGTGGCCTGAAATCCTTTTGTCGTGGAGGAAAATAAAGAAAGTAGACAGACTTTAGAGATGTCTAATAAGCCAAATTAAGAGAACTCATCATTTGATTGGATATGGTAAGTAGAAGAAATGAAAAATGTTGAGAATTATTTACTTGTTTCAGGTTTAGCTATTTTTCCTAAAAAATAACCAATGCTTTCAAATGACTTCAGAAATGATTTTGAATACTTTTAAATATTTGCACTGAATCTTTATAATTATAGCATTTATATTATGCTCATACTGTTCATGGCCATGACTAGAAAAAAATAATACAATATCTGGAGGAAGACAACTTAATGCATGATAATCTGTTGAAGTAAAGTAAAAGTCTGAAATACCTTCATGAGACTGGAAAGACTTGCCTACGTGAGCAAAGATAAATCAGATTGTCCCAAAGTTTCTCTAATTTTTTTGTGGTTTGTCCATGATGAGCTTTCAGATCTCTCTTGAGAACATGGTCATACAGATACTTTAAAAGAGAGTAAGTTAACATTCCCTCTCTCATTTAATCTGCCGTCCTTAGAAACATTCATCGACTGCTTACATGTTGGCCATTTCCAAAGCTAAATATTGGAAGGCAGCTTCTAGTACTGTGTGATTTGAAAACTGCCAGAAGGACATCTGTCTAATGAATCTTAGACTTCTGTATTATTTATTCTTTTGGCTTTGTGGCCCTTAAACTTGAGAAAAGCACAGCTAAAATCAAACAACCACAGCTAGCTATGTAAACTAAAATTATTATTATTAAAATGTTACCTAAATATATACAGCACAAAATTAGTTATAAATTTATTGTACTTATAACTCACACCAAAGTACATTTAAAAATTATACAATGAACTTCCCTGGTGGCACAGTGGTTAAGAATCCGCCTGCCAATGCAGGGGACATGGGTTTGATCCCTGGTCTGGGAAGATCCCACATGCTGTGAAGCAACTAAGCCTGTGTGCCACAACTACTGAGCCTGCACTCACTCTAGAGCCCGTGAGCCACAGCTACTGAGCCTGCATGCTACAACTACTGAAACCTGTACACCTAGAGCCGGTGCTCCGCAACAAAAGAAGCCACTATGGTGAGAAGCCCACGCACCGCAACGGAGAGTAGCAACAGCTTGCCGCAACTAGAGAAAGCCTGCGCGCCGCAATGAAGACCCAACACAGCCACAAATAAATAAATAAATAAATAAATAAACAAAGATACAAGGCAAGCAATATTGAAATTAATAATTGATTTAATATGATCATTGATGTTGTTTTGCCAAAGTTAATTTGCTGCTTGCAGCCCTGTACCAGATGACTGACTTCTTCGGCCATTTCTCAATGCTAATTACAATAAAGATTTCTGGCAAGCAGTGCTGACATTTGGGCATCACTTAGTGCAAGCTCATCATACACCATTAAGTGCATATCTCTTTATTTCCTATTATCCAGAGACAACAAAATAGTACCACTTGGCACCAATGGACTTGTAAATACAAATTCCAGGGCTAAAATTATAGGAAATATTAAGCTATCCAGCAGTCATTCAGAGGATGCAGAACATGCTTACAGTATTTTTAAAGCTATCATCCAAAGATGATCAAAACTTTTACATTCTCCTTGAGAACTCTCAGAATTTGTGAAAAGCAATTTCTCTGACTTGACCCAGCTTGAGGAACACTGGATTAAGTCTTGATAGGCAAGAGCTAAAATGCAAATATTATTCAATATTTGTAAAGAATAGCACACCAGATCTTTTCACACTCTGACTTAAACAATTAAAGTAGAGAAGGGAAAGACCTTCAAGAAAAGGAAAGACAATCCTCTTTGGCTGGAGTTAAGGGGTTAGGAATTAAAGCATTTGTAAGTAAAGCATTTATAATGATGATATGAAACTTTTGGAAGATACTAGAAGGCACTAGGTAACAGAGACCAAAGTGACCATAATACAGGAGAGAGAAGAAGATGATTAAAAAGGATCTGAGGAAGAATGTAAAGCATAATATGGATACTTAAAAAAATTTGTGACATTAGTAAATATTATAGATGCAGTATATTATTCTATTCAATTCAGCCATGCTGATATAGAATTAAAGTACTCAAAAAAGCAAAGAGGTAGACTTCTAAAATAAACAGTTTCAATCCTCAGAGAGATTTTTTTATGTTGCTAACTGAGGCAAACAAGCTTTCAGAAAAGATTTAATGATTGGCATTTTTGGCATATGAAATGCCATTGAACCTGCATGTTCATGATTTTCTTTGATTTGAACAGAAATGTTTATTTTTTAAATACTATTAAGAACTGACAGATTATATACTTTAGAAATTGTTAATTTGGTATGAAATAGAATATTCCAAGCAGTCCAGTTTGGGAAGGATTTTACCATTTGAAAAATCTTAGGAAATACAACAGTTCTTTGACACAAATAATTTACCAGAGTCTTAAAACACAAATCTGAGTCCCAGATCTAGTGATATTGAGCTAGCTTCACGATTCCTATGGGTTTAAGTTTTGTTCCCTGTAGCAGGAGGAAGTTGGCAAAAATAATCACGGGCTCAACTCCTCTGTATCATTAAACCTACAGCTAAAGAAATTTCTTTTAATCCGCATAGTAAACCTCTCAAAAATTAATATTAAACAAAAAGAGAAATAAATTATTTCTCCCTATAATTATTCCATTGGATCTCACACGTATCATATAAAGAGTATTTCCATCACACCCTAAAAATGTGCTTGCTCCTAAGAGCCTGTGTGCTAAATCCTAACTGACAAACAAGCTACTTCTGTGCTTCAATTGCAGAAATACACTATATAATAATGCTGTTTTTATTGTCTCAATCTTTGAAAAAAAATCATTTTGGTCATTTTTATTGCCACCCCCAGGAAAAGAACCTATCCCCAGGACTCTACAATGAATTTATTTTCCTGTTTATTTAGCATAATCATTTCTCTTTCACCAGAGGAATGGTGACTCAAGGCCACTGCAGAACTATACAAAATCTTCATTCATTAATGATCAAATAAAGAATGTGACCTTTCCAACTTCCTAAAATATTTCCTTGCTAAGAATCTGTTTTGGCTTTTTATTTTGATTTTTTTTTTCTTTCTTTTCTCCCCCCTAACTCCTTTTTTTAAAATTTCTAATTAATGTAACAATGTTTTTCCTATTGGAGTCTCTCCAAGGCAAACAAAACCAAGATGGTTAGATCTCCGTTTTTTTTTCCATGACATAATCTGTTGTCTGGCACTCAGAAAAGCTTAGTTTGGGTGGCCATTCTAGAGAAGCATAAAATGCCACGTGGGTAGGCAACACCAAAAGCAAAGCGTTGCCTCAGATTTCAGTGGCCTGGAATAGTCTCAGGAAGCTCTTTGATCTCCAGCTTGTCCCATCTGCCTCTGCCTACTGAAACAGGCTCGCCTTAAGATTGGGTGCCTAAGCAGCTTCTGTTTTCTGCGCATTCTTTAGAATCTGCTATCGAAAAGGAGATCTTAACATTCATTCTTTCATTTACCTGAGTCATTTCATAATACTACTAAAGAACCTAGTGTTCTAGAAAGTTCCTATGGGGCTTATATGATGTCAATATTTTATTTAAATATGCAGCCACTTTAAAAACTAAACCACAGAAAATCTGGCAATTGCTATTTGGAAAATAAATTTTAAAAGATTGGAGGTTGGACTGTTCTGGCTTTAAAGAAGCAGACCCATAAAATCAAGGGAGGGTGGAGAGGTGAGTAATAGGCAACATTTGCGTCTCATGAGCTGAAGGGCACCTCATGACACACTTGAATGCAGACTATTTTAAAACAAATATATTTTCTCTTTATTTATTTAAAGAGTCTACCAGATTTGGTAGGATTTGGTTAGATTTTTAGTTATTATCTCTGGGAAGCTGATCCAAAAGGTGTGCAAAGGTAAACATAGACTTATTTAAACTTTCACAGTGAATTTCTGTTATTTTTTCCCGCAACCAGTGGCATCCAAGAATTATACAATTGTAGATGACATATAGTAACAGCTCATTAGATAACTTCCAATGTATAATGTCTTAGGTGGCAAAATTGATATTTCTTTAGAAAATAATTACCATCTCCTTTGATAACTGTATTAGATTCTTGTGGCTGCTATAACAAATTACCACAAGTTTGGGGGCTTAAAATAATATAAATTTATTCTCTCACAATTATCGAGGCCCGTGGTCCTAAATCAATATCACTGAACTAAAATCAAGGTGTTGTCAGGGCCATACTCCCTCTGGAGGCCCTAGTGGAGGGTACGTTCCTTGCTGTACATTCCTTACCCAGTTTTGGGTAGCTGTTGGCATTTCCTGGCCTATAGCCACATCATACCAATCTCTGCCTCCACAGTCACATCAAATTTTCCTCTTCTAGGGGCTTCCCTGGTGGTGCAGTGGTTGAGAATCTGCCTGTCAATGCAGGGGACACGGGTTCGAGCCCTGGTCTGGGAAGATCCCACATGCCGCGGAGCAACTAAGTCCATGAGCCACAACTACTGAGCCTGCGCGTCTGGAGCCTGTGCTCTGCAACGGGAGAGGCCGCGACAGTGAGAGGCCCGCGCACCGCGATGAAGAGTGGCCCCCACTTGCCACAACTAGAGAAAGCCCTCGCACAGAAACAAAGACCCAACACAGCCAAAAATTAATTAATTAATTAATTAATTAAAAAAAAATTTTTTTTCCTCTTCTATATGTAGTCAAATGCCCTTCTACCTCCCTCTCGTAAGGGATTGCATGTAGGGCCACTCTGATTATCCAGGATAGTCTTCCCATCTCAGTATCCTTAATCACATCTGCAAAGTCTTTGCTGTATAAATGAGCATTTACAAGTATAAATTTGGATTACTGGGATAAGGATCTAACATCTTTGGGGGCCATTAACCAGCCTACAAGAAAAATCATCTGTTCTTTCAACTTATACTTCTTTTCTAAGAGTGACAATTCCAATAAATAGATTCCCATAAGCAATTTGAGCCTTATACAGTTAATGATTTATGTTAATTTTTTAAACATCTTTATTGGAGTATAACTGCTTTACAATGGTGTGTTAGTTTCTGCTGTATAACAAAGTGAATCAGTTATACATATACATATATCTCCATATACCCTCCCTCTTGCATCTCTCTCCCACCCTCCCTATCCCACCCCTCTAGGTGGTCACAAAGCACCGAGCTGATCGCCCTGTTCTATGCAGCTGCTTCCCACTAGCTATCTATTCTCCATTTGGTAGTTTATATATGTAACTGTCTCACATGGTCCCAACTTACCCATCCCCTTCCCCATGTCCTCATGTCCTTTCTCTACAGCTGCGTCTTTATTCCTCTCCTGCCCCTAGGTTCTTCAGAACCATTTTTTTTTCTTAGATTCCATATATATGTGTTAGCATATGGCATTTGTTTTTCTCTTTCTGACTTACTTCACTCTGTATGACAGACTCTAGGTCCACCCACCTCACTACAAATAACTCAGTTTCATTTCTTTTTATGGCAGAGTAATATTCCATTGTATATATGTGCCACATCTTCTTTATCTATTCAACTGTTGATGGACACTTATGCTGATTCCATGTCCTGGCTATTATAAATAGAGCTGCAATGAACATTGTGGTACATGACTCTTTTTGAATTATGGTTTTCTCAAGGTATATGCCCAGTAGTGGGATTGCTGGGTCATATGGTAGTTCTATTTTTAGTTTTTTAAGGAACCTCCATACTGTTCTCCATAGTGGCTGTATCAATTTACATTCCCACCAACAGTGAAAGAAGGTTCATTTTCTCCACACCCTCTCCAGCATTTATTGTTTGTAGGTTTTTTGATGATGGCCATTCTGACTGGTATGAGGTGATACCTCATTGTAGTTTTGATTTTCATTTCTCTAATGATTAGTGATGTTGAGCATCCTTTCATGTGTTTGTTGGCAATCTGTGTATCTTCTTTGGAGAAATGTCTATTTAGGTCTTCTGCCCATTTTTGGATTGGGTTATTTGTTTTTTAGATATTGAGCTGCATGAGCTGCTTTTATGTTTTGGAGATTAATCCTTTGTCAGTTGCTTCATTTGCAAATATTTTCTCCCATTCTGAGGGTTGTCTTCTCATTTTGTTTATGGTTTCCTTTGCTGTGCAAAAGCTTTTAAGTTTCATTAGGCTCCATTTGTTTACTTTTGTTTTTATTTCCGTTTCTCTAGGAGCTGGGTCAAAAAGGATCTTGCTGTGATTTATGTCATAGAGTGTTCTGCCTATGTTTTACTCTAAGAGTTTGATAGTGTCTGGCCTTACATTTAGGTCTTTAATCCATTTTGACTTTATTTTTGTGTATGGTGTTAGGGAGTGTTCTAATTTCATTCT
Source organism: Balaenoptera borealis (assembly GCF_965194805.1). Lineage (NCBI taxonomy): Eukaryota > Metazoa > Chordata > Mammalia > Artiodactyla > Balaenopteridae > Balaenoptera > Balaenoptera borealis. The sequence goes on from NC_138870.1 coordinate 34,188,122, forward strand.
TTTACGTTAGCTGTCCAGTTTTCCCAGCACCACTTATTGAAGAGGCTACCTTTTCTCCATTGTATATTCCTGCCTCCTTTATCAAAGATAAGGTGACCATATGTGCATGGGTTTATCTCTGGGCTTTCTATCCTGTTCCATTGATCTATATTTCTGTTTTTGTACCAATACCATATTGTCTTGATTACTGTAGCTTTGTAGTATAGTCTGAAGTCTGGGAGCCTGATTCCTCCAGTTCCGTTTTTTTTTCTCAAGATTGCTTTGGCTATTTGAGGTCTTTTCTGTTGCCGTACAAATTGTGCAATTTTTTGTTCTAGTTCTGTGAAAAATGCCATTGGTAATTTGTTAGGGATTGCATTGAATTTGTAGATTGCTTTGGGTAGTATAGTAATTTTCACAATGTTGATTCTTCCAATCCAAGAACATAATATGTCACTCCATCTGTTTGTATCATCTTTAATCTCTTTCATCAGTGTCATAGTTTTCTACATACAGGTCTTTTGTGCCCTTAGGTAGGTTTATTCCTAGGTATTTTATTCTTTTTGTTGCAATGGTAAATGAGAGTGTTTCCTTAATTCTCTTTCAGATTTTTCATCATTAGTGTATAGGAATGCAAGAGAGTTCTGTGCATTAATTTTGTATCCTGCTACTTTACTAAATTCATTGATTAGCTTGAGTAGTTTTCGGTAGCATCTTTAGGATTCTCTATGTATAGTGTCATGTGATATGCAAACAGTGACATTTTTATTTCTTCTTTTCCAATTTGGATTCCTTTTATTTCTTTTTCTTCTCTGATTGTTCTGGCTAAAAATTCCAAAACTATGTTTAATGATAGTGGTGAGAGTGGGCAACCTTTTCTTGTTCCTCATCTTAGTGGAAATGGTTTCAGTCTTTTACCATTGAGAGCTATGTTGGCTGTGGGTTTGTCATATATGGTCTTTATTATGCTGAGGTAAGTTCCCTCTCTGCCTGCTTTCTGGAGGGTTTTTATCATAAATGGGTGTTGAATTTTGTCAAAAGCTTTTTTTGCACCTATTGAGATTATCATATGGTTTTTATCCTTCAATTTGTTAATATGGTGTATCACATTGATTGATTTGCATATATTGAAGAAGCCTTGCATTTCTGGGATAAACCCCACTTGATCATGGTATATGATCCATTTAATGTGCTGTTGGATTCTGTTTCCTAGTATTTTGTTGAGGATTTTTGCATCTATGTTCATCAGTGGTATTGGTCTGTAATTTTCTTTATATGTGACATCTTTGTCTTGTTTTAGTATCAGGGTGATGGTGGCCTTGTAGAATGAGTTTGGGGATGTTCCTCTCTCTGCTATATTTTGGAAGAGTTTGCAAAGGATAGGTGTTAGCTCTTCCCTAAATGTTCGATAGAGTTTGCCGGTGAAGCCATCTGGTCCCGGGCTTTTGTTTGTTGGAAGAAGTTAATCACAGTTTCAATTTCAGTGCTTGTGACTGATCTGTTTATATTTTCTGTTTCTTCCTTGTTCAGTTGCGGAAGGTTGTGCTTTTCTGAGAATTTGGCCATTTCCTCCAGGTTGTCCATTTTATTGGCATATAGTTGCTTATAGTAATCTCTCATGATCCTTTGTATTTCTGCAGTGTCAGTTGTTACTTCTTTCTCATTTCTAATTCTATTGATTTGAGCCTTCTTCCTTTTTTTTTGAGATGAGTCTGGCTAATGGTTTATCAATTTTGTTGATCTTCTCAAAGAACCAGCTTTTAGTTTTATTGATCTTTTCTATCATTTCCTTCATTTCTTTTTCATTTATTTATGATCTGATCTTTATGATTTCTTTCCTTCTGCTAACTTTGGGGTTTTTTTGTTCTTCTTTCTCTAATTGCTTTAGGTGTAAGTTTAGATGGTTTATTTGAGATGTTTCTTGTTTCTTAAGTTAGGATTTTATTGCTATAAACTTCCTTCTTAGAACTGCTTTTGCTGCATCCCATAGGTTTTGGGTCATCGTGTTTTCATTGTCATTTGTTTCTTGGTGTTTTTTGATTTCCTCTTTGATCTATTCAGTGATCACTTCGTTATTAAGTTGTGTATTCTTTAGCCTCCATGTGTTTGTATTTTTTACAGATTTTTTCCTGGAATTGATATCTAGTCTCAAAGCGTTGTGGTCGGAAAAAATATTTGATATGTTTCAATTTTCTTAAATTTACCAAGGCTTGATTTGTTACCCAAGATATGATCTATCCTGGAGAATGTTCCATGAGCACTTAAGAAGAAACTGTATTGTATTGTTTTTGGATGGAATGCCCTATAAATATCAACTAAGTCCATCTTCTTCAATGTATCATTTAAAGCTTGTGTTTCCTTATTTATTTTCATTTTGGATGATCTGTCCATTGGTGAAAGTGAAGTATCAAAGTCCCCTAGTATTACTGTGTTACTGTCGATTAACCCTTTTATGGCTGCTAGCATTTGCCTTATGTATTGAGGTGCTCTTATGTTGAGTGCATAATTATTTACAATTGTTATACCTTCCTCTTGGATCAATCCCTTGATCATTATATAGTGTCCTTCTTTGTCTCTTGTAATAGTCTTTATTTTAACGTCTATTTTGTCTGATATGAGAATTGCTACTCCAGCTTTCTTTTGATTTCCGTTTGCATGGAATATCTTTTTCCATCCCCTCACTTTCAGTCTGTATGTGTTCCTAGGTCTGAAGTGCGTCTCTTGTAGACAGCATATATACAGGTCTTGTTTGTGTATCCATTCAGCCAGTCTGTGTCTTTTGCTTGGAGCATTTAATCCATTTACATTTAAGGTAATTATCGATATGCATGTTCTTATTACCATTTTCTTAATTTTTTAGGGTTTGTTATTGTAGGTCTTTTCCTTCTCTTGTGTTTCCTGCCTAGAGAAGTTCCTTTAGCATTTGTTGTAAAGCTGGTTTGGTGGTGCTGAATTCTCTTAGCTTTTGATCGTCTGTAAAGGTTTTAATTTCTCCATTGAATCTGAATGAAATCCTTCCTGTGTAGAGTAATCTTGGTTGTATGTTTTTCCCTTTCATCACTTTAAATATGTCTTGCCACTCCCTTATGGCTTGCAGGGTTTCTGCTGTAAGATCAGCTGTTAACGTTATGGGGATTCCCTTGTATGTTATTTGTTGATTTTCCCTTGCTGCTTTTAATATTTTTTCTTTGCATTTAATTTTTGATAGTTTGATTAATATGTGTCTTGGCATGTTTCTCCTTGCATTTATCCTGTATGGGACTCTCTGCCCTTCCTGGACTTGACTGACTATTTCCTTTCCCATATTAGGGAAGTTTTCAACTGTAATCTCTTGAAATATTTTTTCAGACCCTTTCTTTTTCTCTTCTTCTTCTGGGACCCCTATAATTTGAATGTTGGTGTGTTTAATGTTGTCCCAGAAGTCTCTGAGACTCTCCTCAATACTTTTCATTCTTTTTTCTTTATTCTGCTCTGCAGTAGTTATTTCCACTATTTTATCTTCCAGGTCACTTACCCTTTCTTCTGCCTCAGTTATTCTGCTATTGATTCCTTCCAGAGAATTTTTAATTTCATTTATTGTTCTGTTCATCATTGTTTGTTTGCTCTTTAGTTCTTCTAGTTCATTGTTAAACATTTCTTGTTTTTTTCCCATTCTATTTCCAAGATTTTGGATCATCTTTACTACCATTGCTCTGAAGTCTTTTTCAGGTAGACTGCCTATTTCCTCTTCATTTGTTTGGTCTGGTGGGTTTTTACCTTGTTCCTTCATCTGCTGTGTATTTCTCTGTCTTCTCATTTTGCTTAACTTAGTGTGTTTGGGGTCTCCTTTTCACAGGCTGCTGGTTCATAGTTCCCGTTGTTTTTGGTGTTTGCCCCCAGTGGGTAAGGTTGGTTCAGTGGGTTGTGTAGGCTTCCTGGTGGAGGGGACTGGTGCCTGTGTTCTGGTGGATGAGGTTGGATTTGTCTTTCTCGTGGGCAGGACCACCTCTGGTGGTGTGTTTTGGGGTGTCTGTGAACTTATTATGATTTTAGCCTCTCTGCTAATGGGTGGGGTTGTGTCCTGTCTTGCTAGTTATTTGGCATGGGGTGTCTAGCACTGTAGCTTGCTGGTCATTGAGTGGAGCTGGCTCTTAGCATTGAGACAGAGATCTCTAGGAGAGCTCTCACTGATTGATATGTGGGGCCGGGAGGTCTCTGGTGGACCAATGTCCTGAACTTGGCTCTCCCACCTCAGAGGTTCAGGCCTGACACCCGGCCGGAGCACCAAGACTCTGTCAGCCACACGGCTTTTGGGAAGTCTGAGGTCTTCTGCCAGTGTTCAGTAGGTGTTCTATAGGAGTTGTTCCACACATAGATGTTTTTTTGATGTATTTGTGGGGAGGAAGGTGATCTCCACGTTTTACTCCTCTGCCATCTTGAAGGTCCTCCAGGAGTGGAGATCTTGAAATCATAAAATGGAGAATTCAAGACAAAAACATTAGCCAAATGACCCAACATTAGCCAAATGACTAAAAGGACCCATTTTAGTATTAAAGCCATGGATATTCTACAATGAAGATGTGAGTTATGAATATTTTGCAACAAGTAACACAGCAATTACCTATATATAACAGAAACTACAAGAGATGCAATGAGAATTAAATAGAAACATACTAATTATAGGAGACTTTAACATATTCTCCTCTGTACAAGATAGATCAAGCGGCCAAAAAATAAATAAAGACATATAAGTTCTACACAATGTAGTACTATAGATTTTTTTGATATATATCAAATACTATACCTCAGTAAAAGATAATATATCTTTTTCTCAACTATACTTGAATAGTCACAAAAATTGACTGCTATTCGGACACACACACATAGAAAAACAGTAAATTCCATGAATTAGAACTATTCAGAAGCACTCTTTGATCTTAATGAATACAGCTAGAAACCAAAAATGAAACCAAAACACAAAAATGCCCTCCCACCTAGAAGAATGGACATATAAATATGATATGGGGCAAGGCAAGAAAGAACCCCATGGGAATGGATTGGAATTGCATATAATAGTGTAAATTCATGATTTCCAAAATACGTGTATAATGTATATATACGTGTGTGTGTATAAATACATATATACATATGTATGAATGTGTATATGTGTTTATCTACCTGTGTATGTGTGTATATGAGTATGTCTTTACATGTATGATTATCTACATGAACATACATATGATGTATGTGAGTGTGTATGTATGTGAATATGCATGCACATATTTTTAGCCCTCTCTACTGAAAGGACAAAGACACCTCAATAGCAATGACTGCAAGGAGCATGTTCAGCTCCCAGATTTTAGTCTCTACCACCATTCAAATTTAAAAGGGACCAGAGCTCTTCCGACTAATGGCTAATTCCAGGGCTAAGGCAGAGTAGATAAAGATGCACCTGGAACACTTGTTATGCAGGAAAGTAAGAAGATAGCCAATAAATGACATGGTGTACTTCTCAAGGAAATGGGAACTGGCTTTAAGACTGTCAGTGTTACAACAAAAATAGAAATGAAGTTTTTCCTCTCCTGAAAACAAAGGAAGTAAAGGGGACAGTGAACAGGCTAGAGAAGAAACATAAACTGGCCTGAAAGGGTTAATCAATCCTAGTTTTATTTTAACTGTTACTAATCTGTAGTGTCTCTAACTAGATTAGTTCTTCACAAAGCTAACCTGTCACCCCTAATTCTGTGTAATTTACATCCTGAACCTGGCATTTACTCTCCCTGTAATCTCTTGTAGCAAATCACTCCTTGTAGCTGTTTACATTTCAGAAAGGAGGTCACAGGCAGATAATCCAGAAACTAACAGACCCAATTACCAGGCTGCCAGACCCAATTACTGGGTTGCCTGACGCCAGTGGTGACTGTTTTGAAACAATGCAAAAAGAAGAAGAATGCAAGACCTTCACCATTTTGATCCTTATCACTCACTTCGGACTGCGAACTCCCCCTATAAGAATCCCTGTAATTCCCCAGGAGAGGGGGGCACAGTTCTTGAGGTGCTAGCCTGCTGTGTCTTCCCTTTGCCTGGCAAAGAAGATAAAAAGCCTCTCTATTTCTTGGCCTCCAAATCTCTGTCTCCATATTTCTATTCAACATCGTGCACCGGGAGCCAAGATTTTTGGCAACAAAATTTGGGGGGCTTGTCTGGGATCTGATCACGGGCAGGTGGCCCCACAGGGCCCCTCGGCTTGAATAGATGCTTGGAGATTCCTCTCCACACCAGCCTCCTTTGGGAGAGCACAGGGTTGAGGGATTTCTCTGAAGCCAGATAGCCAGGGACTCCCTGCGGCAGGACCTTGCCTCGATCACACCCGACCTGCCTACTCGGCTGCGGAACTCCGAGTCTGCGGCGGGGAACGCTGGAGAGGTTGCCCTAGCAGCTGCTGAGGCTTTCTCTGCTTGGAGGACACCTTCTTTTTCCCTTCCCCACATCGGCCCGGACTTCTACTCCGAGAAGGCATTAATTCTTGGAGGATCAGAAGGAGGGCATTTGGTACAACGCGACTCACCCGCCAGCATTTTGGTAAGTCCCCGGGGGTGCACCCCGAGATCTTTTGACTTTGTCCATTTTGGTTACTTCGGTTACAATCTGGGGAACTCTCCCTGTGAAAGGAAATTCCATTTGCAAGGTGCTGCTTTGGACAAACGTCACAGGTTTAGCAGGACTTGGAAGTCACGTTTGGAGCATTTCTGCCATTTGGCTTTTGATTTCTGGGCGTTTCTTTGCTGTTTGTTTTACTTTGTGACTTCCTGCTGGAGAGGTTTTGGTTTGGTTTGGTTACTTTGGTTTCAGCGCGCAGACATCTGGTACTAACTCCAGCTAAAATGGGAAGCGCTTCCTCTAAGGTTCCACCGCTACCTGGGAACCCTTGGGGAAAATTTTAAATGACTGGTCGTCCTATAGCTATGACCCAACGACAAAGAAAAATGGCCTGAAAATAGGTCTCCTACAATTAGATCTTTATTGCCACAGGATTGGAAAAATGGACTGAGGCTCCCTTATGTCTAGGACTTTCTCCTATAATCAAAAGCCTGAACAATCAGAAAAACTCTCCTCACATTCTAAATGATCCCCTTCTAACTTCTCCCAACTCTCCGGGGCAGGGAACAAAGCTTCCCCCACTCCTGAAAGTTCCCTTCCTCCTTCAGATTCTTCTGACCAAACTAAGACCCCACCTCCCTAGAGGGAAAATTCCTGCTGGGACAACATTTTATCAGCCAGTCTGCCCCTGTTATCAGAGTCAATTTGAGCACTATCTGGTTTACATTTTAGCTATGAAACCATGACCACAGAAAGAGAAAGATGATTTTTGACAGTATGGCAACAATATTCGTTAAACTCCGGAGAAAATTGGTTAAAATAAAACTTTTTTAAAATTGCAAAACCAGTTCTTTTTGCATGTGCCATTAGAAAAAGTTAGCTTGTTAAAATACTTTTCAAAATTCTGGCCCTGAGAAAACAAAAATATGCCTAGGACAAAGCTTGAAGTTAATGCTTATCCTGTCCTTGAGCTACAAACACAGCCCACTTTGCCTGAGACTTCAGCCTTGGGTTATTTAGTAGAACTTCAAGCCAAGAGAAAAAAAAAAAAAAGAGGCAAAGAGACATTTTAAATCTCAAGTGGAAACTATGAGGTCTCTGTCTGTCTGGATATATGTGTATGTCTCAGTATGTGTCTTTGTCTTTGGGTAATATTGTCGAGGTTAATTTGTAAATGAGCTCTATTTAATTGGCTTAAAAAAAAAGTAAGCACTGACAAATCAAACAATTCTAAATACAAGGGAAAAGACTCCTGTCGAAGAACAAAAACGGGAGCCTAGGCAAGAGAATAAAGAGGATAGGGACAAATTAGACTGAGGTCAATGTGCATATTGTAAAGAAAAAGGGTATTGGAAAAAGGAATGCCCAAAGCTGAACAGACAATACAGAGAGACCCAGAAGCTTGGGGAAAACAAAACAATTGGGGTCTAGAGTAAAGAAAGCTCTGAGGAAGAGTATAGTGACTGTGAATGAAGGAGCTCAGTTTCCTAGCTATGTTAACAGCTCCCATTAACACAGCAAAAGAGGAGCCTTGGGTACAACTAGCAGTGGGGAGCAAAATGATGGACTTTTTGGTGAATACTGGGGCCACCCACTCAGTTCTCAATTGCAAACTGACTTCCCTGAGCAAAAATGCAATATCAGTAGCAGGAGTCTCAGGGCAGGAATGGGCAAAACTGTCTGTTCCTGAAACCACTGGAATGTCAGATTGGAGACAAAAAGCCTCTACATGCCTGATTGTCCCATTCCTCTATTATGGAGGGATATGCTGTGCAAAATGAATGCTCAAATAACTTTCTCACCTGAAAAGTGGCTTTTGTGCCTAGAGATAATGCCAGAAAGTGCCCTGAGATTTCACCAATCACTGGAAGAGGAAGAAGATAAAACGGAACCGATTCTGGAGCAAATCAAAGAAAAAGTGAGTACAGCTGTCGGGGCCAATGGGGTGCCCGGGCATGCCAGATTTGCCACCCCAGTTTCCATCACCCTACAGGATGGAGTAAAATGCCCCAGAAAGAAACATTATCCATTAAAAAGGGAAGCAACTCAAGGAATCCAACCACTGCTGACACGATTTTTGGAACATGGTCTCATCAGACCCTGCAGATCCCCATGCAATACGCCAATATTGCCGGTAAAGAAACCCCACACAAATGAATACTGGTTAGTTCAGGACCTAAGAGCCGTTAACGAGATCTTGGAGGATATTCATCCCACGGTCCCCAACACATATACATTGTTCACTAACATTCCAGGAGACTATGAGTACTCCACCGTACCTGACTTGAAAGATGCCTTCTTTTGCATACCGGTAGAGGAGGAATCACAGTTGCTATTTGCACTTGAATGGTAAGACCTGAGAACAAAAGCAATCAGTCAGTACTGCTGGACAGTACTGCCCCAAGGATTTAAGAACTATTTTCAGTGAAATTCTGGCCAAAGATTTACAGGGACAACATTTAAACCAAGGAGTCCTCCTACAATATGTGGATGATTTGTTAATAGCAAGCTCAGATATAGAGCACTGCTTATCTAACACTGTCACAGTATTAAATCACTTGGCCTGGTGTGGCTGCAAAGTCTCGCAAAAGAAAGCTCAAATCTGTCAACGACAGGTCACTTACTTAGGATTCCAATTACAAGAAGGACCTCGGAGCTTGTTAGCCAACAGAAAACAGACTATCTGTAACTTAGACATTCCAAAAAGCTGCCGGCAACTCCGGGGTTTCCTAGGGATGGCTGGATTTTGTCGCATATAGATAACCAACTTCGGGTTAATTGCAAAGCCTTTATATCATGTTTTGAAAGGCGCAGATTCTGAACCCTTGGTTTGGACAGAAGACTGCCCAAAGGCTTATGAGACTTTATAACTCAAACTCATGACTGCATCGGCCCTGGGCCTGCCCGACCTTCAGAAAGAATTTAAACTGTATGTACATGAGAGACAGGGGTTGGCCCTGGGCACACTCATACAACCGCTGGGAGACATCCCCAGACCAGTGGCTTATCTTTCAAAACAACTGGATACCACAGCCGCCGGCTGGCCCCCTTGCTTACGCTCAGTAGCCACCACCTGTGATCTGCTAAAATAGGCAGAAAAATTCACTTTGGGTCAGCCAACAGCAGTATATGTCCCACATCAAGTCTTAGTGCTCCTGGAACAAAAGGGTGGATACAGGTTGACATCAGGGAGGATGTGAAAATATCAGGCAATTCTCCTTGATGATCCCAATGTCACTGTTCCAGTGAGCAGCTCTTTAAATCCTGCTACCCTGCTTCCCTCACTCCCTGAAAAGGACATCCTCCATGACTATTTGAAGGTATTAGAGACTGCTTATTCTAGCTGACTGGATTTATCTGATAAACCTCTGAGCGAGGCTGATTGGGACCTGTTTACTGATGGCAGTAGTTTTGTGAAGGAGGGACAAAGATATGCAGGATATATGGTGGCTACAGAACAACAGGTAATTGAGGTGTCGACCCTACCCCAGTCCTCCCGGCACCTCTGCACAGAAAGCAGATTGCTCTAACCGGAGCCCTAACCTTATCAAAAGGGAAAAGGGCCAACATCTATACAAACTCTAAATATGCCTTTATGGTTTTGCATGCCCATGGAGCCATATGGAAGTAACGAGGGCTACTGAATTCAAACAATAAGGACAGCAAACATGCTCCATAAATTCTAGCCCTCTTGAGAGCAGTGACTGAGCTAAAGGCTACAGCTATAACGCACTGCCCAGGACATCAAAAACCTACATCATTCATAGCCAGAGGGAACCAAAACGCAGATGCCACAGCAAAATGAGCTGCATTAAAAAGGGTAATGGTGGGACCCTTGCTTCCCCAAATAGACTGGTCACAGTACCATCCCCAGTATACTGTGGAAGATAATCAGAGAGCAAAAGAGTGAGGTTTTGATTCCACAAACCTGAGTGGACAATGGAAAATTAACCCACATGGTCTTATCTTGCTGCCTGCTGCCCTAGTGTGGCCAATAATAAAACATCTACATGACAACACTCACTACGGCCAAGAGGCACTAATGGATTATATCAAACCTCATATATGTGGACCAAACTTACACCAAACTATACAAAGGGTAAGTGAAAGCTGCCCCATTTGTATAAAAAACAATCCTAAACCAGGTAAGCTAGGATTACCTGAAGGAACCCAACATGTTGGAGAACACCCAGATGCTGACTGTCAGGTAGATTTCACCCAAATGCCAAAGACTAGGGGCTGCATAAAATACTTACTTGTGTTTGTTGAAACCTTTTCAGGTTGGGTTGAGGTCTTCCCAACCAGGACTGAGAAATCTCAAGAAGTGACAAAAGTCTTACTTAAAGAAATTATACCCAGGTATGGCCTTCCTTCATCCATACGAAGTGATAATGGATCGGCCTTTATAGCAGAAATAACTGAAACCATAAGTAGAATTCTAGGAATAAAGTGGAAGCTTCGCTCAGCCTGGAGACCCCAATCAACAGGAAAAACAAAAAAGATGAACCACACGTTAAAGAAAACCTTGCCAAGCTATGCCAAGAGACTCAGCTAAAATGGGACAAAGTGTTGCCTATTGCTCTCCTCCGCATACGGGTGGCCCCTAGAAGCAGTCTAGGTTTAAGCCCCTATGAAATTCTTTATGGGAGACCATTCTTTGCTCATCATAGGGAATTAGGAAATGTTACTCTCTTACATGAGTCCAAAGTAAAACACTATGTCCAACAGCTCAATGATGTTATAACTTCTATGAATGAGTTTATATTTTACAGGTCCCCTCTGCGCCTGGAAGTTCCTCTACCTCCCTTCAAGGCCAGAGATCAAGTGCTATTAAAAGTGTGAAAAGAACAAGGGCCTGATCATCAACTTGAAGAAAAGTGGAAGGGACCATACGACGTTCTTCTAACCACTCATACGTCTCTCGAGCTTGAAGGGGTGAAGCCGTGGATCCACCACGCCCGGGTGAAAAGACCTCCAGAGACGGGCCCACACCCCGGGACTTCAGAGCTGACTTCAACCACTGAAAGGAAGCCTCAGGAGTGGACTTCACATCCCACTGGAGACCTTAAGTATCACTTTAAGCAAAAGAAATGATGGCTAGAGCTTTGCATTATACTGGTAACTATGTTCTCTCCTAGTTTAAGAAGTATCTTTCTGCAATGGGCTTATTCATATGCTGACTCTTTTAAGCACTCTAATTGCTGGATATGTTGCCAACTACCTGTGTCTGCGTCCTCCAGATTGCCCTGGTGGGTTTTCCCCCTAAAGGCTCTGATTGGAAACATTTGGCAGAATTCATTCTTGAAGTAATGGAAGCTGGGGATGTCACTTCTGAAGTCACCAATTTCCTCCCCACTGAATGGCCAATTAAAGACACAATCAATCAGCCAGGCCATAATTTCACCTTCTCTCGTGGTGCCACAATATACTTAGATGTGGCAACCGCAAAAAAACTAGAGAAAAAAAAAAGCCTGGGTCAGTACAAAACCTATAGCATATAATAGAAGGGCACACCCAAATTTGGTATGGACTATTTTGGCTAACCCCTGAATATGGCCGCCTGAGTGACAGGCACTGTTGTGCTGGGAACAGAGAAACCATTCATACCAGCACTGGATAAATTCCACTAGACATCTGGGTTGAATGCCTCTAGAACATTGTCAAAACATCATACTATTAAGGAATAGTGACTGGTTTGCCACACATTGGGGTCTAAGACCTGGTATTTATTGGAGAGCCCCCAGTGGGACCCGCTGGCTTTGTGGAACCTGCTGGCTCCCTCTAGGGTGGATAGGCAAATGTACGTTAGGATTTCCATGGGCCCAAGGACACCGACAAGAGTCCTTACCAAAACCAAGATTGCTAATTTACAGTATATCCACTCTAGATGGGCCAGATCCATTTTTAAATGGTATGATCACCTAAATTTCTTTGTCCCAAATATCAGCCTAGAAAGTGTGCCATTACATATAGAAGCATTAGCTAAATTTACCAAGCAGGCCCTCAATGGTACTCAAAAAAGTCTGTCTTTATTGAATACTGAGGTTACACTAATGTGAAAAGCTGTCTTACAAAACCGGATGGGCTTAGATATCCTAACTGCAGCCCAGGGGGGAACATGTGCTATCATACATACTGAATGTTGCACTTTCATACCAGATGAATCAGGAAGTATATCTTTGTTTCTGAATGATTTAAAGAACCAAGTCCAAACTATAGATAATGCAGATGCTTACACTACTGAAATTTTGTCCTCAACCAGACAAGAACGATGAGCGTTTCCCTTCCTCCATTGATATGGAGGAAATGAACTAGCAGTGTGGAATTTGTTGCAACAAAAATAGAAATGAAGTTTTTTTCTCTCCTGAAAACAAGGAAAGTAAAGGAGACAGTGAACAGGCTAGAGAAGAAACATAAACTGGCCTGAAAGGGTTAATCAATCCTAGTTTTATTTTAACTGTTACTAATCTGTAGTTTCTCTAACTAGATTAGTCCTTCACAAAGCTAACCTGTCACCCCTAATTCTGTGTAATTTACATGCTGAACCTGTCATTCACTCTCCCTGTAATCTCTTGTAGCAAATCACTCCTTGTAGCTGTTTACATTTCAGAAAGGAGGTCACAGGCAGATAATCCAGAAACTAACGGACCCAATTACCAGGCTGCCAGACCCAATTACTGGATTGCCTGATGCCAGCGGTGACTGTTTTGAAACAATGCAAGAAGAAGAAGAAGGCTAGACCTTCACCATTTTGATCCTTATCACTCACTTCGGACTGTGAACTCCCCCTATAAGAATCCCTGTAATTCCCCAGGAAAGGGGGGCACAGTTCTTGAGGCGCTAGCCTGCTGTGTCTTCCCTTTGCCTGCAAAGAAAATAAAAAGTCTCTCTATTTCTCATCCTCCAAATCTCTGTCTCCATATTTCTATCTGTCATCAGTGCACAGGGAGCCAAGATTTTTGGCAGCACCAGTAGTCAAATCCAGGACAATTTGAACAAGACAATTAAGAACAGTTAAATGAATTACAAATCCTTAAAAAATGGGTATCCATGAGCCCATAATGAGAAAAGAGAGAGACAGAGAGAGAGGAACAGAGTGAGAGAGACAAGGAGAGAGGGTGGTAAAGGAGAGAAGGAAGGGAGGAAGAAAGGGACAAAGGAAGGGAGGAAAGGAGGAAGGGGGGAAGGGAGGGAGGGAGGGAAAGAGGAAGGAAGGAAGGAAGGAAGAAGGGAAAGAAGGAGGGAGGGAGGGAGGGAGGGAAGGAGAGAGGAATGGGGGAGGAAGGAAGGAGAAATGAGAGAAGAAATGAGGGCTCTTGCATACAATAAAATGAGAGGGGCTGACTAGTAAATTGTCATGTTTTTTCTTTATTCTACTAATATTGTAAATCATATTGATTGATTTGTAAAAGTTAAACCAATCTTGTATTCTTGGGATGATACCAGTTGGGTGTGATGTATTATCATTTTAACATATTGCTATTTTGTCCATTTTTATTGAGAAATAATTGACATATGTCACTGTATAAGTTTAAAATGTACAGCATGATGGTTTGGATAACACATATTGTGAAATGATTACCATAATAGATTTAGTTAACATCTATCATTGCAAATAGATACAATAAAAAGAAAAAAGCTATTTTAAAATTTATAAATGTATGAGATGAAGATTTAATATCTCCACCTGTCCTTCTTCATTCTCTAACCATTTTATCATACTTTTAATTACATCAGTAATTAGCATTTGCATCATTATGATGATGTAAATGTTGTCCACTGCAGAACCTATTAGAACACTGTAATTACATGTTTTTGCTTTTTTTAAATTGAAGTATAACTGACCTACAACACATTGTTAGTTCCAATTGTAGTGATTCAAAATTTCTATACATTACAAAATAATCATAAAAATGTCTCGTTACCATGTGTCACCATAAAAATTATGACAATATTATTAACAATATTCCCCATGCTGTATATTTCATCCCCATAACTCATTTATTTTGTAACTGGAAGTTTGTACCTCTTAATCTCCCTCACCTATTTCACTCATTCCCCCACCCCCTGCACCTGTGGCAACCATCTGTTTCTTTTATGTATCTATGAGTCTGTTTCTATTTTGTTTTGTTTATCCATTTGTTTTCTTCTTTAGATTCCACGTATAAATGAAATTGTATGTATTTGTCTTCCTCTGTCTGACTTATTTCACTTACAATAATACCCTCGAGGTCCATGTATACTTTTGCAAATGATGAAATTTCATTCTTTGTGTAACTGATTAATTTTCCATTGTGTATATATATGTATGTGTGTGTGTATATATATATATATATCTTCTTTATTCATTCATTTATTGATGGACACATTAGTTACTTCCATGTATTCGTTATTGCAAATAATGCTGCAATGAACATAGGGATGTATATATCTTTTCTAGTGTTTTTGTTTTCTTTGGAAAATAACCAGAAGTAGAATAGCTGGATCGTATGGTAGTTCTATTTTACTTTTTTGAGGAATCTCCATCTGTTTTCCATAGTGGCTTTGCCTATTTACATTCCCACTAACAATGTACAAATGTTCTTTTCACCATATCCTTTCCAACACGTGTTATTTGTTTTTGTTTTGATAATAGTCATTCTGATAAGTGTGAGGTGATATCTCATTGTGGTTTTGATTTGCATTTCCCTGATGATTAGCAGTGCTGAGCATCTTTTCATGTTCCTGTTGGCCATCTGTATGTCTTCTTTGGAAAAATGTCTCTTCAGGTCTTCTGTCCATTTTTTAATCAAGTTGTTTGGTTTTTGATATTGAGTTGTATGAGGTCTTTGTAAATTCTGGAAATTAACCCTTTTTCAGATACGTTGTTTACAAATATCTTCTCCCATTCAGTAGGCAGTCTTTTCATTTGCCGATAAGTTTCCTTGGCTGTGCAAAAGCTTTTTAGTTTGACGTGATCTCAACTGTTTATTTTTGCTTTGGTTTCCTTTGCCTGAAAAGGAAAAAATATTGCTAAGACCAACATCAAAGAGCATATTGCCTTGTTTTATTTTTCCTAGCAGTTTTATTGTTTCAAGTCTTTGATCCATTTTGAGTTTATTTTTGCATATGTTATGACAAAGAGTTCCAGTTTGATTTTTTTGCATGTCCAGTTTTTCCAACACCAATTATTGAAGAGGCTGTCTTTTTCCCACTGTATACTCTACCCTCCTTTGTCATAGATTAATTGACCATATAAATGTGAGTTAATTTCTGGGCTCTCTATTCTACATGTGTGCTTTTGTGCCAGTATCATACCACTTTGATTACTGTAACTTTGTAATATAGTTTGAAATCAGAGCAAGATACCTCCAGATTTGCTCTTTTTTTCTCAGTATAATTTTGGCTGTTTGAGGTCTTTTGTGTTTCCATACAGATTTTAGAACTATTTGTTCTAGTTCTCTGAAAAATTCCATTGGTATTTTTGATAGGGATTGCATTGAATCTGTAGATTGCCTTGGATAGTATTGTCATTTTAACAATATTAATTCTTCCAGTCCATGAGCATGGTACTTCTTTCCATCTGCGTGTGTAGTCTTACACTTTTTTCATCAGAATCTTATATGTTTCTGAGTACAAGTGTTTTACCATCTTGGTTAGATTTATTCCTAGGTATTTTTTGTTTATTTTGAATACAATGTTTAACAGAATTTCTTCCTTAATTTCTCTTTCTAATAGTTCATTGTTATATATAGAAATGCAGCAGATTTCTTTATATTATTTTTGTATCCCACAATTTTACTAATTTCACTCTAGTTCTAATCATTTTTGGTGTCATCTTTAGGATTTTCTATATATATCAATAGTATCATGTCATATGCAAAGAGTGACAGTTTTACATCTTCCTCTCCAGTGTGGAATCCTTTTATTTCTTTTTCTTGTCTGACTGCTATGGCTAGGACTTCTGATACTATGTGAAATAAAAGTGGTGAAAGTGGGCAACCTTGTCTTCTTCCTGATCTTATAGGAAATGCTTTCAGCTTTTCACCACTGAGTATGATGTTACCTATGGGTTTGTCATATATGGTCTTTATTATGTTGAGGTATGTTCCCTCTATATCCACTTTCTGGAGAGTTTTTTGTCCATAAGTTGATGTTGAATTTTGTCAAAGTATTTTTCAGCATCTATAGAGATTATCATATGATTTTTATTTTTCAGTTTGTTAATGTGGTACAACACATTGATTGATTTGCAGATATTAAACTATCTTTGCATCCCTGGAATGCATCCCGCTTGATAATGGTGTATGATCATTTTAATGTATTCTTGGATTTGGTTTTCTCATATTTGTTGAGGATTTTTACGTTCCTATTCATCAGTGATATTGACATGTAATTTTCTTTTTGTGTGGTGTCTTTATCTGGTTTTGGCCAGGGTGATGCTGGCCTTATAGAATGATTTCAAAAGTGTTCTTTCAACTTCAGGATTTTAGAACACTTTGAGAAGGATAGCCATTAACTGTTCGTTAGATGTTTGGTAAAATTCACCTCTGAAGCCATCTGGTCCTGGAATTTTGTTTGCTGGGATTTTTTTTCATTACTTATTCAATTTCATTACAGGTAATCAGTCTTTTCATATTTTATATTTCTTCCTGATTCAGTTTTGGGAGATTGTATGTCTCTAGAAATTTGTCCAGTTTTTTCTAGGTTGTCCATTTTATTTGTGTATAACTGTTCATAGTAACTTCTTATGATTCTTTGTATTTCTCTTGTGTCAGTGGTAATTTTTCCTTTTTCATTTCTGATTCTATTTATTTAACCGTCTCTCTTTTTTCTTGATGAGTCTCCCTAAAGGTTTATTAATTTTTTTTATCTTCTCAAGGAAGCAGCTCTCAGCTTTGTTAATCTTTTCTATTTCTTTTTTAGTCTCTATTTCATTAATGTTTGCTCTGATATTCATGATTTCTTTCCTTCTACTAACTTTGGGTTTTGTTTGTTTTTATTCTATTTCCTTTGGGTATAAGGTTAGGTTGTTTATTTCAAATTTTTCTTCTTTCCTGAGGTAGGCTTGTATTGCTATAAATTTCCCTCTTAGAACTGGTCTTGCTGTCCCATAGATTTTTGATCATTGTTTTCAGTTTCATTTGTGTCCAGGTATTTTTTTCTCTTTGTTACTCAATGACCCATTTGTTGTTTAGTAGCATACTGTTTAACCTCCATTTGTTTGTAGTTTTATTGCAGTTTTTGTCTTGCAGTTGATTTCTAGTCTCATAGTGCTGTTATTTCAATCTTCTCAAATTTATTGAGACTTGTTTTGTGGTCTAGCATGTGTTCTATCCTGGAGAATGTTCCATGTGCTTTTGAAAAGAATGTGTATTCTGTTGCTTCTGGATGAAATGTTCTGTATACACCTGTAAAGTCCAAATGATCTTGTGTGTTGTTTAGGGCCAGTGTTTTCTTAATGGTTTTTTTGTTTTTTTGTTTCTTTATTTGTTTTGTTTTGTTCTTAGTCTGGATGATCTGTCCATTGATGTAACTGGGGTGTTAACAATACCTACTATTATTGTGTTACTGTCAATTTCTCCCTTTATGTTTGTTAATATTTGCTCTATGTATTTAGGTACTCCTAAGTTGGGTGAATATTTTATCTGATACAAGTACTGCAACCCCCACGTTCTTTTCATTTTCAATTGCATGGAATAGTTTTTTCCATCCTATTACTTTCAGTCTGTGTGTGTCTTTAAATCTAAAATCTCTTTTAGGCAGCATACAGATATATCTGAATAAATTGCCATATTTAATCATTTCCAAGCTTTTTTTTTTTATCAAATCAAGCTTTGAATTTTTTATTTTTTTAAATATTTATTTATTTATTTATCTTTGGCTGCATTGGGTCTTCGTTGCTGTGTGTGGGCTTTCTCTAGTTGTGGCAAGCGGGGGCTACTCTTCGTTGCAGTGCGCGGGCTTCTCACTGTGGTGGCTTCTCTTGTTGCAGAGCACGGGCTCTAGGCACGTGGGCCTCAGTAGTTGTGGTTCGTGAGCTCTAGAGTGCAGGCTCAGCAGTTGTGGCACCCGGGCTTAGTTGCTCTGCGGTATGTGGGATCTTCCCGGACCAGGGCTCGAACCCATGTTCCCTGCATTGGCAGGCAGATTCTTAACCACTGTGCCACCAGGGAAGCCCCTATAATTTAATATATTTTAAATGAAGTATCACAATTCTGGTTGGACAGAGGCACTTTAAAGTAGATGACCTTGTCTGAGCATGCGAGAACTTGGTCATGTTGTCAATATTGTTCTCACTACAGTTAATTAATGAGTTTGATTGACACCCTACACATTTGGTTTAATTACATTTAAAATATCTTGATTATACTATGAATTCATATTTATTTTTAAATGATTGTGTATGCAAAAACACATAAAAGCAACAGCAGTGCATAAATGTTTTATTAGTGAATTTAATATTCATCATTGAAGAAATGACTACAGGCACCAACATGTGATGAATGGGTAGCAGTGGCTTGGAAAAGTATATCTGAGACTAAAACGTACTCCATCAATTACCCTCTCTCAATTAGCCCAGAGAATCAAGAATACTGATAAGTCTGAGAAAAAAAGTGATTCACAAAATGAAGAGGATTTAGGTATTCCTTAGTCAATTTATTTCACTTATATTTTTCTTTTTATGTTCAATAGTGAAATATGACAAAAATGAATTTGTAAGTGTATCTAAAGGAGCTTGTTTACTAAATATAAAAATTTCTAAGTGAAAGGAAAGCATTATCTGTGTAATTGTGCCCCTTTTTAGGTGATACATGCAATAATGGTGCATCTCGCATGTATGGCATCTTAAACTGATGAAATCTGAAAATCTGAAATGTCTTTAGCACTCCTATATTTTTAGGTCCTTGTAATTTTGATTGAGATTCAGATTCCAAAGAGGGCACTGAGGAGCCTTACTTAAACCATATGATAATCCCTTGTCCTTGGGGAGGGTGATTGGTAGTTCCAACAAGATTTAATCCAATGAAAATGAGTTGGCTTCCCAAAGAAATATCAGAATTTTATTACAAAAAAAAAGGGGGCATGGATATTGAATAATCAAGACAATTGGGTAAAAAAAGTTCATTATTATTACTTATAACTAGGATATTCCTAGGATTAAAAAAAACTAAAGCAATTTAAATTGATCAACAGATACGAGAATATTAATATCCCAGAATCTTCATCAACACTTGATATTACCACTTTTTTTCTCAATCTGATGGGAGAATAAGATTTTTCACAGTTGCGTTAATTTGCATTTCCTTGCTTCCTATTTAAGGCAAACATCGTTTATATGTATTTACTCATTTGTATTTCCTCTTTTGCAGATGGTTTGTTCAAAATTTTGCCTATTTTTCTGCTGTGTTTTTGTCTTTTCTTATAGACATTATGGAATATTCTGGCTATTTATTTTCTGTTATATGTTGTTGCATACTTTTTTCAGTCAATGATTTTACTTTTATCTTTGCTTACATGGTGCTTTTTCATATAGATAATTGTTATTTTGATATTGTCAAACATATAGATCTCCTAACTCACAGATCAAAGGCAATTAAGCTCAGAAGGCAGAAATCAGTTAGTATAACTGGGTTCAGTGCAGCTAGAGAATGGAAGCAGAGCCTCCAATATGCTGAGGAGATAACTAATTGGGCAATCCAAAATAGCTAAGGGTCGGGGACTTCACTCAGAGCTTCAACAGAGAGGTAGGTCCCACATAAGTCACTGGTCTTCAGCGCCTTCTTCCCTTCTGCCATGTTGTAAATAGCAATACACAGAAGACATCTTTCACTGGGTCAGTCTTGATCCTTGAGGATTCCCAGATTCCAGGAATGTGTGAATCCTACCAAGCCTCTTGTATTAGGTTAAAGAATCCATGTGCACTCCCAAACACCCTTGTCCAACACTGACTTTATTCCACTATTTCCATGACATCTTTGGAAAGAGAAGACCACAAGCATGTGGAACTTTAACCTTTAAGACATGAAGACATTTTTTCTGTCTGGGCTAAACTTCTACTTCAGCAGTAAAGTGATAATTATGTAAATGTAGTAT
The DNA here is from genome assembly GCF_965194805.1 of Balaenoptera borealis. NCBI lineage: Eukaryota > Metazoa > Chordata > Mammalia > Artiodactyla > Balaenopteridae > Balaenoptera > Balaenoptera borealis. The sequence goes on from NC_138870.1 coordinate 34,208,756, forward strand.
TTACCCCAAGTAGTATTTATTGAGTATTCAAAAATTCTCAAGATGGAAAATGTGTATATAAAATTTTGCAATTTAGAAAATAAGACCAATAATCAATCAACCAAATATTTTGAGTAGATTTTTTTTAATACACCCTGATTTTATTTTTTGTGTTTTATAATTGGTTTGTTTGTTTTACTCTATAAACAATACTAAGACGGATAAGAAAATTCTTAACTCCTGAAATATAACTAGGAAGACTATATTTTCAATTATACAACATAAAGCTTAAATTGTGTCTTCAACTTTCATGCAACAAGATGGGAATTTGTTTGCAAGCACATATTTTAAAACTTGGAAAATGTGAAACCAAATACCTGAAATAATGCAGAAGAGGGAATCATTCTGAACTAAAATGTGCAAAGCATAGCTGCTTGCAACATCAATCTCATCACAAGTTCTTGGAACATTTACAGAAAGCAATTCCAAGTTCACAGAAAAATGCGTTTTAAATGCTGATGAATAATGATATATATGTGGTACTGGAAACCACAAACACTATTATTTTTGAAAAGCAATTAATATAAATTATTGGTATTAAATGGGTGTCAACAGAGTAACTCATTAATATAAATGCTTTTCCCAAGTTATGGGGAGAGGTGTTGATTATTCTTAGGCAGAGGAAATTAAGTAAATGCTAATATCTAAGGCCTTGACATTTTGCTTAGTAAGCAAGAGATATTTTAAACTAATCTATGAAATTGGTTGGCTGACTGCCATTATTAGCTCAGATCCTGAGTTGTTAAAGAAAAAAGTCATCTTCCAAAGTAATGTACTTGATGCAGGCACTATTTAAATTCCCAGAAATAGAAAAATTATGCCAATACATCTAAGAATGAACTTTCGATGTGTTCAATTAATATTTTCATAAGCTTTATAAAACGCCTCAAAAACAAACCTAAAGTAATGAAAAATTTTTTGCATTTATTCTGAATTATAACTTTCATGATCCTTTGTTGTTAGATTAACCCTATATGCAACTCTATGGCCAATATATATATATATATATTTTTTTAAGGAATTCCTTTATTTTTATTATTTATTTATTTATTTTTGGCTGTGTTGGGTCTTCGTTTCTGTGCAAGGGCTTTCTCTAGTTGCGGCAAGCAGGGGCCACTCTTCATCGTGGTGCGTGGGCCTCTCACTGTCGCGGCTTCTCTTGTTGCAGAGCACAAGCTCCAGACGCGCAGGCTCAGTAGTTGTGGCTCACGGGCCTAGTTGCTCCGTGGCATGTGGGATCTTCCCAGACCAGGGCTCAAACCCGTGTCCCCTGCATTGGCAGGCAGATTCTCAACCACTGCACCACCAGGGAAACCCCTATGGCCAATATTTTTATATTCAGATTTGAAGATTTTTTCAGATCCTTGTTAACCCTGGGATCAGAGCTCTTTCTACAGTGACATCATCAATTGAAAGTCAACTTTAACGCCTGCTCACAAGAAGTTATTTTTCATATTTTGTTCCAAATTCTTACAATAGTTAAATCACTGGATAATGCATAACATACCTTGATTTTTTTGCAAAGGCAATTTTAAAAAAGTGATCTAGAGAAATAAAAGAGAGATAACACATTTTAGAGAAGCATTTCAAAAAACTTTCTTCATGGAACAAAGCACTGTCCTTTAGAACATTCTGAGATAATGAAAATTTTCTGTATCTTCAAGGTTCAAAATGGTACCCACTAGCCATTGACCACTTGGAATGTGCCAGTATAAGGAGAAACTGAATTTTAGGTTTTATTTAATTTTAACAAATTTAAATTTAAATAACTTCATGAGTAGTGACTACTATGTTGGACATTGCAGCTATAGGCTGTAGCCTACCTACTCAACCAAAGGAATGATAATTATTTTTAATTATAAGAAAAGAGAAACAGTGAAACTAATTGAAGCAACTCAGCTCCTCTGGGCAGGAATGGATAGACAATGGATTAATTCATCCCAAAATGGATAAACCAATTGACTGCTTTACTCTTACCTCTGGATGTTGTTTGGTGTCAAACATTCTGCTAGTGAATAATCAGGACTCATTATTTAATGTGATAAACTACTGGTCAACAAAAGTGATTATATTCACTTACTTTCTCAAACAAAATAATACATTAATCACCTTAGATAACAGAGGTGTTTGTTTATAAGTTTACCACCATCGATGTGGTAAATATAGACACACCTAGGCATGAATCTGGCTTGGAGATGGGTTTCCCAGAAGTACTGTCAGATATTTTGCTTAATATTTTGCAAATTTTAAAAATATGAAATAAAAGAAAACCACTTGTATAATCTGTACTTTGTTATTACCCTTAAATATAGAAACTCCTGTACGTTTATTTGAAGATAAAATTTGCATGTTTAAAAAATATCCAAGCCATTCAGTGTAAAAAAAAAAAAGTCTAAAAAAAAACAAACTATTCCATCACCTGTATATAATCATTGTTAAATTTAAGTGACCTTAATCCAGACATTTGTCTATTCCTACATAAACATAGAGATACAGATATCTAGATTGAGAGACCAAAATAATGTTATTAAAACGGAACTGTACTTGCTTCTTTTATTTTAAAAATTATCAATGTCATTTTATTTTAATTTAAAAGAGAAAAGCTGAATTGAAACTAAATGAATTATTGAAGTTTTGGTAATTGTTTCTTCACCAAAAAAGATAGCATATCCTAAAATATCTTTCCAAATTCAATTTTAAATGTTCATGAAAACCTAAAGATGTTATATCATTTTTTGAACTAAATATCTCAGGTTCAGGGAGTAGTAACTGACTGCCTATTAAGGTGAAGAAATGAACATTCGAATTCCTCCTGCTACCACCTACCTCCTGTTCTTCCACATAGCTAAACATTTGTTATACTGTCTATGTTTCTTGTTTGTTTAGATGGTATTTTGCTTTTTATTACATTATGAAGGTATTATATCACTTACACTCTATTCTGTGACTATTCGGCCTCCTAATAAGCCTTTCAAACTTTATTATGCCCAACACCCAGCTCGCCAGGAGTGTAAAACCTATTCTTCCACAGTCTTGTCCATCTTGGTTATCGGCAGCTCTAGTCTTCTGGTTGCTCAGTACATGAAACCTGGAGTCGTTCTTGAGCCTCTCCTTCTTTCTCACCCCACATCCAGACCGTAAATAAATCCTGCCTGGCTCTACCTTCTAAGTATATTCAGAATCTGCCCATCTTCTCAGCACTTTCACCCCCACCACCCAGGTACAAGACACCATCAATCTCACCTGGTTCTTTGCAACAGCCTCCTACCAGGTCTCCCTGCTTTGCCCTTGTACCCCCTCAGTCACTTCTCAACACAGAGCCAAAATGATCCTTTTATAAAAACAATACAGTTACGTCAACCCTTTGAGGGAAACCCTTCAAAGTCTTAACAATGGCCAACATGGCCCTGCACAATCTCACCCTGTTCCTCATTTCACTTCATCTCCTACAACCTCACTCCAGCCACACTGGCTTCCTCAAATATGTCAGGTAGCTGTGGATACTATTGGACATGGTCCTTGCTACACATTTCACACGTTTTTGTTGGATACATACTTAGAAATAGAATGAGTCATATGATATGTCTATGCTCAACTTCATTGACAATGCCAAATGGTTTTCCAGTGTGGTTTTACCAATTTACACTTTCACCCATGATGTAGGAGAATTGCTCTCACTCCACATATTTGCCAAAAATTCCAATTGCCAGTCTTTTTATTTCTAGCCACCTGGTGGGTGTGTAGTAAACCTATTTGCAGGCTTGCTCTTATATCTCCAATTACCAGTGAGGTTGGGCATTGTTCTGATTTACCTGTTCTCAACTTGGCATCACTACCAAGATGTTCCCTTTGTTACAGAGGAGAAGCCAGAGATTGTATTTCCAAGAACTTCCTGTCTGTTTGATTCTGGATTAAAGTCTGACATTGAGAGAATTTTAAGAAGGGAAGGAAAGGTCATATTTTCCAGAGAAGGCTGTAGTCAGACTGACAGACAGACATGAGATGTCAGCAGCTTCTGATGAGCTCTTGAGCACAGCTCACTTTACTGATGCAGAGGAAGAGATGTGGGAGCTTCCCTGAGCTTTACTCCTCAGACTCTTTAAATGTCTATTTAAGCTTCTAATTCACGATAATAAAACCCTTCATACCCCAAATACATAATGTGGCTTCTGTTTTCCTGTCCAGAACTCTGATGGTATCAATACCCTTTCGCATATGTATTGGCCCTTGAGAGTTTTTTGTGAAGGGCTTGTTCAAGCCTTCTGCCTTTTTTCCATGCTGAGTTGTCTTTTTCTTATTGATTGGTAGGAATATTTTATATTACCTTGGGATTCAGTTATAGATGATGTAAATACTTCTCCTACGCTATAATCTGCTTTTTCACTCTCAAATGGTATATTTTGATAAGATTTACTTAATTTTGAAGTAGTCAGTTTAACAAACGCATGAATAATGCTTTTTTGTTTTATTTTAAAAACCGATATCCTACCAATAATCATGAAGATATTCTTATTGTTTTTTGTTTGTTTGTTTTGTTTTTAATTTTTGGCCACACCATGTGCCTTGTGGGACCTTAGTTCCCCAACCAGGGATCAAACCCACGCCCCCTGCAATGGAAGTGCAACATCTTAACCACTGGACCGCAAGGGAAGTCCCTTTCCTATGTTATCTTTATCTTTGTTTTTCCTTTCACATCTATCCTTAAAATCTAAAATCTATCTGGAAATAATTTTTTCAGTAAAGCATGAGGAAGAGGTCATTTTTTCTCCCCACATAGCTATCCAATTGACTCAACACTTTATCAAATAGACCATTTTTCTCCCATTTCTTGGAAGTGCTAACTTTTGCATAGATCAAATGTCTATATCTAATGTGGATTTCTTTCTGGGTTATTTAATCTGTTGCGTTGGCTTATTTGTCTATTCTTCAGTCACACTCTCTGTATTACCTTTATAACAAACATCGATATCCATTAAAGCAAGCCTTTCTACCCTTTCTTTGCCTTCAAGATTATCTCAATTATTCTTGGTTTTTTGTATTTCTAAATAAATTTTAGAATAAGGTTGTCAATTTCCATTTTGAAAAACCATGAATCTATTTGCTTTATTTGTTCTATTTTGGTTTGATTTAGTTTGGGGAGGGAGGGGGTGCAGTATTAAATCTATAGTCCCTGCCCCCAGAGCTATCTGACACACAAATATATCACCCTTTCAATTTTAATTCCTAAAGTTACACTCCCTCTAGATAAAATCTATAATACTTAGATTGTTAGACTATTATGCAAGACCATATACTGACTTATTTTTTACTTCATTTCCAGCCACAACATATGCCAAGAATAAAGCTTGGGAACTACACGCTGGATTCATCCTCTTCCTTTAGGTATTAGCCTAGTTGTCATGTTTTTCCAGAAGGCTTTCCTGAGTTCCTCAAACAAGGTTAAGGTTTCTCTTCTCTGGGTTATAGATAATTGTACAAACCTCTATACTTACTGCCTGTATATTACTCTGTAGCCTTAAAATTATTTAGGCATTATTCATATCTCCCTAATAAGAGGACAGAGATCCAATATAATCATCTTGAACAACAAATACTTAGGGCCAATGCCTCTACTTTAGAAATATAAAAAGATAAATACACAGATATTTAGATAGAGAGTTGGCATTTTAGTCTGATATCATATTAGTTTACACTATTTTTCTGTAAGTCACTTCTATATACTTTTTCTGATGATTATAAAGACACAAGGACACAAAGCAACATTAAAAATAGACTGGGGATTCTATAAGGAAATGGCTCCGCCATGGTGCCCTAGTGATTTTACCTCCACATAATCCATGTGGCCAACTGTGACCATAGTCTAACCCAAGTTTTGATCCAGAGTCCTGTGACTCCTTTTGGAGCAACCAGAGGTAAGCCTTGTGAGAAATTGCCACAAGGCATTTTTTCATCCTGATCTTGTGAAAGACTGACACAGAGCTAATTCCTGGTCATCTCCCTAGTTTCAGCTGAGCACAGGACTTTCCACCGCACCTCATCCTCTGTAGTATAGCTGCAGGCTTCTGTGTAAATTTACAAAACTGCTTGGCTGTGGTTTAGAAACCGATCCCCAATGTCAGAGTGACCAATCACCTGTGTTGTCTGTCATCTGACATTTCTGGTTTAGATTCATAATGTGAAACTGAGAATTTGGGGAGCTGGGACCATGCTGATCTCACTTTGCTTTGACATAAGTAGTAAACTGTCTAAATCTATTTGGGGCCATTGACTCTGTACTGGCCAAATTGATGGTAGGGTAACAAGGCAACCTGTGGCCTGTTACAACCATTATGCTGCTTTTGGAATGTTTGACCACTTGATAGAGTCTTCTTAAAATGCCAGCTGGTTAGCAAGCTGTGCTGCAAATTCTGCCAACTGTCAACAAAAATACTTATAAATATTCTGTTAAAAATTGAAAATCCATGATATCACTAAACAGAATTTATAATCTACCTGTTGAAATAGAAGTAACAAAATAAAGCAATAGTGAAAGGATGGTGGTCTATGTGTATCAGGTTCACTTGCAGGGAAAATCATGCTTCTTATCTCCTTCACTAAATGGTTTCTGTTTCACAGACATGAGATTTGTGCCAAGTTCTTTTCTACCTCAGGACATTTAGCAGGCTGTGTTCCTTCTGCCTGCTCACCATCCCAGCTCTCACCTAACAAGCACATATGTACTCATCACATGATTAACCCTTTTTCATATTTTAGTCCTCAGCTAAAATGCCATTTACCCAGAGAATCATTCTCTGAACCACTAATCTATTTAACACTCTGTTCTCTAATGGCATTCTATACTTTCCCTTTGTCATATTTACCACACTTTATAATAAAAAATAAAAGGAAACCTGAGAAATAGAAAAATAGATCTTAATTATTCATGTTTACTTCCTACTAGAATGTGAGGTCCACGAACACAGAGATCATAGTTTTTTGGTTTATTATTATTATTACTTTGCTAAGGCTGTATTTCTACCACCTAGCTCAGTCCCTGGCATATAGAGAAGCTTAATTGTTGGGGTGATAAACTAGAAAAAATGAACCATTGACCCTCAATTTCTTGGGTACTAATTCTTCAATGCCATATTTCTCTTTCCCCTTAAACATTTTTTTTTTTCCTGCTATATCTAGTCAGGGGCTTAAAATTCCAAGAGTATTTGATATAAAGCATGTGGGGTGGTGGGGATTGAGTTGGGAGTTTGGTGGAAAAAGGCAATGTTATTGAAGGGAGATAGGTAGGTAGGAAGGAATGATATTAGTGATGTCATGTTGTAACTCTGGAAACAGAGTTCCCACAAGAAAATTATATAGGTAGAGTAGACACTGGAAAAATGTGGAAATATTAACAGTGAGGGGGTAATTTTTTAATATATATTTTTGTTTTATGTCAAAGTAACATGCTAAGAAATTCTAAGATGTTCCATATCTGCCCCTCAGATATAAATTAGGCATTGATTTTGTGGTTTGGAGCTGTAGATATCCAGAAGCAATATATCTGACTAGTTGTGATCATCACTTAAGTGACAAGAGTCCATATCAACCAAATGAACAGAGCAAATCACTAACTTCAGTTTTCTGCCTGTGTCATGTTCTGTAATGATCTCTGTGAAGCCAAGGATGAGTTTTTAAAAAGCCATACATAATGACCATGCAAAATTATTGCAGAACAAGTGAAAAGGTCCAGCAGCATAAAGATTCAGGGGAATACCAATGTTTACTAAACCAGATGGAAATTTTAGGAAATTGACATCATAATTAAGAAAAAAAGACCCAGACTCAGGAGCAGAAAACATTATAAAAGCAGGTATAGATTCAAAGTTCACAGATAAGAGAATATAGATGTGATAGACATAAATGGGGGAGAGGAAAAAAAATTTTTAATTTACTAAAAAATGAAGTAATAATGAAAATCAATAGCTTGAAGACAGACTTTAGAAACTCCCCCAGGTTGGAGATGGAAAAGACCGTTAAAAGTAGTAAGATATAACGTAAAGGAGAGATAATGGTGAGTGAACTCAAGTATTATAGTTATTCCTGAGGAAGCTACCACAACTATTAGAACATAATCCAGAATCCAACCTGCAAAATTTCTAAAAGCAATCTTCTTTCAAGGAAGGTAATATAATTTGTTCAAAGGAAAAAAATTATCTTGAGATACATGGTTGGAAGGGAAAATATGTGTGGCACACAAGCTTCACCATAAATCATTACAACAATTATTTTTAGTAAAGCATTAAAATAGAGGACAGACTCATGTAGTGAATACCAGAGGTCCATGGAGAAAACAAAAAGAATGTGTACCTAACTAAACTTGGGTAACAGGATCCCGAATGGGGGGAATTTACTAATATGTGTTTATAAAACATGCCTTTTTTTAATCTTCTACCTATAAAGTTTATATTAACATTCTCCCCCATTACCTATAAAAAAATCATTTTGTGAACATGTTAAGTGTTTTAAATACCATAGACATAGTTTGGCAGAATTATGGAAATGGAAGCAGCCCAATGTAAGAAAAATAAATAATAAGAATAGGAAATGAAAAGTTATTTCATAAAAAGTTACAGAAATATTGTGGAATTTTTGTATCTTTAAATAAACATAATTTTAACTGTATTCTGAACACTTTTAAAGGAGATCTGATAAGAATTAATTCAGATAATTAATTACTGGCAGTTTGTTTAAGAATTTAAATAAATACATTGTAAAGAATAATTAAAGGATAGAATGATGAAGACAGCTGTTCTGTGAATAGCACAATGTCCAACACAAACAATAGTATGTTGCATCTAACTTTACCCACCAGATTATAATGATGTGCCGCTTTTAATCTTTAATTTTAATAATTTAATTTTATTAAGTTATTATTTAATAACATAGGTTCACTTTTTTATGTTTTAAAGGTAAGTCATGTCAGTTTATAGGTCATAAATCTTTAGGTTTTTTTTCCCGGACAGAAAATTGGAAATTATAGGAGAGCAACATGATCTCACCACCCAACAGAACATCTAACTACAATCATTTTGTTATAATCCAATCTAATAATTCTCCATATATTACTTCACTTACTTGCAATCCTTACACACATGTAATTTTATATCGTGATTTTTACACTGTAGCATTTACACTTACTTGTTCATGTAGCAACATAGTTTTCCTAATTATTTTAACAGTTACATACTATTCCATTTAATAGATGTATCATAATTTTCTCATCCATTTTTCTTCATTTTAATATTCAAGTTGTTCTTATTTTGGCAGCAATAGGAAACAAATCATGCACATCATTTTCATTTTATTAATTATTTCTTAAAATGTTTTTCACAAATGTTACTACTTTATTAAAATATAAATTATAGTCATTTTATATTGCCTAATTAAACTAAAGCATGGTCTTCCCAATATGCATGTATGAAAGTACCAGTTTTGCTGCATGTTTTTATCACATAACATAATTAAAAATTATTTTTGTAATTTGAAAGATGATGTGTTCCAGTATTTTAAAAAAAGATATTTGAAAATTAACAAAATTGAAAAATTTCCATATATTTGTTTATTAGTTGTATCAGCTACAATATTTGATAACTAGGAGTAGAATATAACAAATAACCAACCTAAAAGTTAGCATCAACTTAGTGGAGGCAGAGAGGAGATAGATATTGGAGGTTGGAAACCTGGTAACTCTTGTTAAGAAATGGCAAAGCATTTGTTCAAAATATCATGTACAGTACTTTGGAAGGCAGATCAAGTGCCAGCCAAGACTGTAGCATTAGGTAGATAACTAGTGAAAAAAGCAGAATGGCCTTATGTAACGGCTGCCAATTTATACTTCCAGTAAACAAATTAATCAAAAAATTTCTGCAATGAATTCACATTAGAGTGAACTAGTCTGCAAGCAGAGACAAAGGGAAATAAAGCTTTGTTAAGAAAGATACTGCCCCTGGCCTATAGTCTAAATTGACTGAGAATCCAGGAATTTGAAATCTTAGTGCATGAAATAACCAATAATATCTATACCCAAACTGAAGCCATCCTTAGAGACTAGTATCTACAAAACTTTGTGAGACTGCTGATAAAGATAAGATTAAGGGGATTGTCTTACTATTCTCACCTATTATTTCAGAGTTATTGGGGTATGGGCAAAAGAAGAGAGATCAGAAACCAAAATACCATGGTCTATGTCTAAATGATGGTTACCCATCCTAGTTCAGGCTCCTGTGACAAAGTGCCATAGACTGGTAGGATTATAAACAACAGAAATTTATTTCTCACAGTTCTGGAAGATGGAAGTCTATAATCATGGTGCCTGCATGGTCACATTCTGGTGGGAGCCCTCTCTATGGTTGCAGACTGCAACTTTTCATTGTATCCTTACATAGCAAGAGCAGAGAGAGGAAGCAAGCACTCTCATGATGTTATAAGGGTACTAATATGACTCATGAGGGCTACACCCTCATGGCTTAATCTAATGTTAATTACTTCCCAAAGGCCCCACCTCATAATATCATCACATTAGGGAGTAGGATTTCAACATATGAATTTTGGGGGGACACAAATATTTAGTGCATAACATTCTGTCCCTGGCCCCTCAAAATTCATGTCCTTCTCACATGTAAATATATTCATTCCATCCTAATGACCCCAAAACTCTTAACTCATTCCAACATTTACTCTAAAGTCCAAAGTTTCATATAAATATCATCTACATCTTCTCCAGCTGAGAACCTGTGAAACCAAATAAGTTATATTTCCAAAATACAATGATAAGACAGACATAGAATAGATATCCTCATTCCAAAAAGGAGAAACAGGAAAGAAGAATGGGTGACAGGTCCCAAGCAAGTCCAAAACCTAGCAGAGCAAAATACATTAGACCTTAAGGCTTAAGAATAAACCTCTTTGGCTTGATGCTCTGCTTTCCAGGCCCACTGAGGTGGTAGTCCTGCAACAGTAGTACTGCACCCACCAGAACTCTGCCAGGTGGCCCAGCCCCCAGGGATTTGGGCAGAGCCAACTGGCCTGTTGAAAGCAAGATGATGGTCAGTCTCCTTTTTGAAACAAAGGGCACAGCCTGATGATCTCTGAATCACCTTCAGGGTCATTCTTCCCTGTCCTGAAGAATAGTGCAAATTCAGAGCTGAATAGCTCTATGATCCTGTCCTATAAAATCCAAGAAGTCCAACAGTCTTCCTTCATTCTTTCTTATCTACTTCCTCTTCAGTTCAAACTGGCAGTTTCCTGCTGGGGTGGCTGATTGAGTCTATCGTTCACATATATATTAATCTTGTCAACCAGATGCTGGCCACATCTTTACTGTTTTCTTCTGAACATACTTTCTCATTTTTCACGATATGGATACTAAGAATTTTCCAAATCTTTTAGCTATTATTTCGCTTTGCTAAAAAATTCCATCTTTAAGTCATTTCTCTCTTCTTACATTTTACTATAAGCAGTCAGAAGCCAAGCTGCACCTTCAGCACTTTGCTTAGACATCTCTTCAGGTTAATATCCAATTTTATCACTTGCAAGCTCTTCTTTCCACAAAAAACTAGGACACACACACAACCAGCCAAATTCTTTGCCACTTCACCTTTCCTCCATTTTCCAATAATACATTCCTCATTTGTGTCTGAGATCTCATTAAAATGACCTTTACTGTCCATATTTCTACCCATTCTGTTAAGGATTCCTTATGCATTCTTTAAAAAGACTAAGGCTTTCTCTATGAGTCTTCTCTTTTCTTTCTGAGCTTTCACCAGAACTGCCTTTAAAGGCCCACTCAAAGCAATGTACGCTTTTTGTAGCAAGCACCTCAAAACTCTTCCAGCTCCTCAGATTTCAGGCCAAGATGATGGAGTATGAAGACCCTGAGCTCACCTCCTCTCACAGGCACACCAAAATTGCAACCATTTACAGAGCAACTATTGATGAAAAAGACAGGAATCTAGCATAAAATATCTTCTACAACTAAAGATATGAAGAAGAAACCGCTATGAATTGGGTAGGAGGGGCAGAGTCACAGTATAGTCAAGACCCATAACCCTGGGTGGGTGACCCACAAACAGGAGGATAATTACAGTTGCAAAGGTTCTCCCCTAGGAGCAATGGGTCTGAGCCTCACTTTGGCTCCCCAGCCTGGGGGTCCTGTACTAGGAAGATGAGCTACCCGAACATTTAGCTTTGAAGGCCAGTGGGGCTTACTTTTGGGAGATCCAGAGGGTTGTGGAAAATAGAGACTCCCTCTTAAAGGGCACACACAAAGTTTTAGATGCTCCAGGACCCAGGGCAGAAGCAGTAATTTGAAAGGAGGTTCAGACCCACCTACTGAACTTGGAGAGTCTCCCAGAGAAGCAGGAGGCAACTGGAGCTCACCCTGGGGACAAAGACACAGATGGCAGCCATTTTGGGGAGCTCATTCTACCACATGGACACTGGTGCTGGCAAATGTCATTTTGGAATCCTTCCTCTAGTTTACTAGCACTGGGACCCGGCCCCACCGGCCTTTAGTCACAAGTACTGGAACACTTTAGCTCAAGCAACTAGCCAGGAGGGGACACAGGGCCACCCACCTGAAGGCAGGCTGCCGTAAGACCTCCTGATCCCACAGCCACCCCGGGACATGGCTGTATAAACCAGAGGAACGGGGACCCAAGCCCACACACCAGTATATGAGCACCAGCCCTGGGACCCCCAGGGCCCTGCAGTCAGAGACCCCAGTACACAGCTTTGCCCACCAGCAGGCTGACATCAGCCCCAGAACCCCTGAGCCCCGGCCCCAGCCCCACCCACCAGCAAGCCAGCACCAGCTTTGGGAAACCTTGGAACCTGCAGCCATCCATGTCAGGAAGTGACCGCTTGACAAGCAGGCTGACAGGATATCTGAGAACGTTGGCACTAAAACCACCCCAGAACCCTGCTCTGACCATAAGTGAGCCAGCACTAGCCCTGTAACCCACCAGGATTCCTCAGCCAGCCACTTTGTCACCCAGCCCCAACAACCAAGGGCCAGCAGCCTCTGCACAAGGCAAGGACTGGCAAACACAAGTCAGTGGCCTACCACACCTACCATAGAGCCTACAGTAGTCAGCCTGCCACAACAGAGAGTCACACACAGTTCACACAGGGGGTACCCCTGGAGCACATAGCTCTGGTGACCAGAGGGGAGTGGACTGCTAGGACTCATAGAATTTCTCCTACAAAAGGCCACTTCTTCAAAGTTGAGAAATATAACCAACTTACCAGATACATAGGAATAAAAAAAAGCAAATTAGGCAAATTTTTGGTGACAGAGAAACATGTTCCAAATGAAGGAACAAGATAAGACCCCAGAATTAAGTGAAGAGGAGACAGGCAATCTACCTGAGAAAGAGTTCAAGATAACAATTTAAAGATGATCTAAGAATTCAGAGAAGAATGGATGAACAAAGTGACTAATTTAAGAAAGAGTCAGGAGAAGCCAACAGAGCTGAAGAAAATAATAACTGAAATAAAAAATACAGTAGAAGGAATCAGCAGTGTATTAGAAGATATAGCAGAACTGAAAGGTGAGCTGGAAAATAGAGTAATGGAAATCATTGGAGCTGACGAGAAAAAAAAAGGAAATGAGGACAGTTTAAGAGACCTCTGTGACAACATCAAGCATACTAATATCTGCATTATAGGGATACCAAAAGGAGAAAAAAGAAAGGGGCAAAGAACATATTTAAAGATATAAAAGCTGAAAACTTCCCTAATTTTCTTGGGAGAGGAAAAGATTTCTAGGTCTAGGGAGCACAGAGAGTCCTAAACAGGATTGATCAAAGAGGACCAACCGAAGACACATTGTAGTTTAAATAGCAAAAATTAAAGATAGAGAATATTAAAAGCAGCAAGGGAAAAGCTATATACAAGGACACCCGCATAAGGCTACCAGCTGATTTTCAGCAGAAACCCCAGACCAAAGGAGGTTACATAATATATATAAGGTGATAATAGGGAAAAACAACCAAGAATACTCCACCTGGCAAGGCCTTTTTACAGATTTGATGGAAAAATCTAATGTTTAACAGACAGATAAAAGCTAAAAGAGTTTAGCACGCAAACCAGATTTACCAGAATGTAATTTACCAGAAATGTAAAAGGGAATTCTCTAAGGAAAAAAGAAAAGGTCACAACTAGAAACATAAAATTACAAAAGGAAAAGGCTCATTGGTAAAGATAAATACATAGTAATCATAGTAAATTAATAATGTACAAAGCTAGCAGTAGAAAGGTAAAAGACAAAATAGTAAAATCATCTATTTCCAGAATAAGTAGTTAAGGGAGGCACAAAACAAAAAGCTATAAAACATAACATCAAAAACAGTAATTGTGGTGGTGGTAGAAGTACAAATGCAGGGTTGTTAAAAATTGTTTCAAATAAAGATATCAGCAAATTATCATATATATATGGTATGTATATCATATATATCATATGTATATATTAATATATATGTATAACATAAATAAATATATAATAATATATATTATATATGTAGATATAACATATAGATAATATATATATTTATAACAATATAATAAATATATGTGAATAAAAACGTAATAAATATAATAAAATAAATATATACTAATGATAATAAAATAAATATACAATTTATTATTATATAATAAATATGTAGTAATAATGATAATAATTTAATAAATAAAAATTATGTACCATATATCATTTATAATATATGATATGTTATATAACAATGTAATTTTATAATATTATGAATATTAATATAATATATTCTATGCTATTATAATATATTATATAATTGTTAATAAAATAATTTAATATATAATATATAATATTGCAATATATATTATTATATATCTTATAACACATATAATATATTATATTGGTATATTTATAAATCATATATTTATGAATACAATATTTTAATATTTATAATTTATATAGTTATAAAGTTAATAGTATAATATTTAATATTATATATAACTATATATCATATTATACATAAGATTGTTAATATTAATATAGTATTAATTGTATAATTATATATATATTATAATATGATGTAATAATATAATAATATATATAATATATAACAATTTTCTAGTATTATATTATAAAATAATCATATATTATTATAAAACACTATACAATTATATTATAATATACAATATATAATATATTATATATAATAAATAATAAAATATATAATTATATATGTATCATATTATACACTATGATATATATGTATATATGTATATATGATATATATGTATATATATTATTATATAATGGTAGAACAGTAACTGCAGTGGAGGGAGTAGAAATGTAGGGTTATTTAAATTTGTTTGAAATTAAGACATCAGCAAATAATCATATGTATAATATATATACATACATAAATATATATTATATATATTTACAAATATAAAAATAAATATTTTTAAAATATATATGTATAATATATAAACATATATTATAAATATATGTACAATATACATATATAAAATATATAAATGAAATATAATTATTTATTATTATAATAATATAATACATATATTAATACATATATTTATTATATATGCAATAAGTATAACATTATAAATATATATTCATATATATACAATAAATATAACATTATAAATATGTATTCATAATAAAAATTATTATTTAATTTCTATTGGTAGTATTTTTAATTATAATAATTATAATATATATTGAATTATATAATTTAATTACTATCATTATTATTATTCATAATAATAAAATAAATATATAATTTATTATTATATAATAAATATATCATAATAATACAACATAATAATATAATAAATATATCACAAATATGATATATACTATATATATCATATATCATTATATACATATCATATATATCATGTTTGATATATATCATTTTTAAATATATATTTTAAAAATATATATATTATGATATATAATATATGTATGATACATATATATACACAATATATATCATATATTATCATATATATCATATATAATATATATTATATCACATCACATCTTATATTTTATATGATATATATCATATATGTTATATATATATACTAAGAGAGAGAAAGAGAGAGAGATTGCTATATATAAGATTCATGGTAATAAAAACCTAAACTCTATACTAGATCCACACACAAATAAAGAAAATTCAAACATAACATTAAATGTAGTCATCAAATCATAAGAGAACAAGTGAAGAAAGGAACAAAAAAGAACTATCAAAACAGCCCCAAATCTTTTTTTAATATGGCAATAAGTACATACTTATCAATAATCACTTTAAATGTAAATAGACTAAATGCTCCAATCATAAAACATAGAGTGGTTAAATAAAAATGAAACCAAGACTCATATACATGTTGCCTACAAGAGACTCACTTCAGGTCTAAAGACACACAGAGACTGAAAGTAAGAGAATGGAAAAAGATATTCCATCCAAATGAAAATCAACAGAAAGCTGGGATAGCAAAATTTATATCAGAACATAATAGAGTTCATACGATGTTTGTTTTTCTCTTTCTGACTTACCTCACTCTGTATGACAGTTTCTAGGTCCACCACCTCTCTACAAATGACCCAATTTTGTTCCTTTTTATGGCTGAGTAGTACTCCATTGTATATAGGTACCACATCTTCTTTATCCATTCATCTGTCATTGGACTTTTAGGTTGCATCCATGACCTGGCTATTGTAAGTAGTGCTGCAATGAATATTGGGGTGCATGTGTCTTTTTGAATTATGGTTTTCTCTGGGTATTTGCCCCATAGCGGGATTGCTGGGTCATATGGTAATTCTACTTTTAGCTTTTTAAGGAACTTCATACTGTTCTCCATAGTGGCTGTATAAATTTACATTCCCACCAAGAGTACAAGAGGGTTCGTTTTCTCCACATCCTCTCCAGTACTTATTGTTTGTAGGTTTTTTGATGATGGCCATTCTGACTGGTGTGAGGTGATCCCTCATTGTAGTTTTGATTTGCAATTATCTAATAATTAGTGATGTTGAGCAGCTTTTCATATGCCTCTTGGCCATGTGTATGTCTTCTTTGGAGAAATGTCTATTTAGGTCTTCTGCCTATTTTTTGAATAGGTTGTTTGTTTTTTTAATATTGACCCAAATGATCTGTTTATATATTTAGGAGATAAATCCTCTGTCCATTGATTCGTTTGCAAATATTTTCTCCCATTCAGAGGGTTGTCTTATCACCTTGTTTATAGTTTCCTTTGCTGTGCAAAAGTTTGAAGTTTCATTAGGTCCCATTTGTTTATTTTTGTTTTTATTTCCATTACTCTAGGAGGTGGGTCAAAAAAAGATCTTGCTGTGATTTATGTCAAAGAGTATTCTTCCTATGTTTTCCTCTAACAGTTTTATAGTGTCCAGTCTTACATTTTGGTCTTTAATCCATTTTGAGTTTATTTTTGTGTCTGGTGTTAGGGAGTGTTCTAATTTCATTCTTTTACATGTAACTGTCCAGTTTTCCCAGCACCACTTGTTGAAGAGACTGTCTTTTCTCCATTGTATATCCTTGCCTCCTTTGTCATAGATCACTTGAACGTAGGTGTGTGGGTTTATCTCTGGGCTTTCTATCCTGTTCCATTGATCTATATTTCTGTTTTTGTGCCAGTACCATATTGTCTTGATTACTGTAGCTTTGTAGTATAGTCTGAAGTCAGGGAGTCTGATTCCTTCAGCTCTGTTTTTTTTCCCTCAAGATTGCTTTGGCTATTTGGGGTCTTTTGTGTCTCCATACAAATTTTAAGATTTTTTGTTCTATTTCTGTAAAAAATGCCATTGGTAATTTGATAAGGATTGCATTGAATCTGCAGATTACTTTGAGTAGTATAGTCATTTCAACAGTATTCATTCTTCCAATCCAAGAACATTGTATATCTCTCCATCTGTTTGTGTCATCTTTGATTTCTTTCATCAGTGTCTTATAGTTATCTGAGGACAGGTTTTTACCTCCTTAGGTAGGTTTATTCCGAGGTATTTTATTCTTTTTGTTGCAATGATGAATGGGATTGTTTCCTTCATTTGTCTTTCTGATATTCTGTTGCTAGTGTATAGGAATGCAAGAGATTTCTGTGCATTAATTTTGTATCCTGCAACTTTACCAAATGCATTGATTAGCTCTAGTAGTTTTCTGGTGGCATCTTTAGGATTCTCTATGTATAGTATCATATCATCTGCAAACAGTGACAGTTTTACTTCTTCTTTTCCAATTTGTATTCCTTTTATTTCTTTTCCTTCTGTGATTGCCGTGGCTAGGACTTCCAAAACTATGTTGAATAATAATGGTGAGAGTGGACATCCTTGTCTTGTTCCTGATCTTAGAGGAAATGCTTTCAGTTTTTCACCATTGAGAATGATGTTTGCTGTGGGTTTGTCATATATGACCTTTATTATGTTGAGGTAGGTTCCCTCTATGCCCACTTTCTGGAGGGTTTTTATCATAAATAGGTGTTGAATTTTGTCAAAAGCTTTTTCTGAATCTATTGAGATGATCATATGGTTTTTATTCTTCAATTTGTTAATATGGTGTATCACATTGATTGATTTGCATATATTGAAGAAACCTTGAATCCCTGGGATAAATCCCACTTGATCATGATGTATGATCCTTTTAATGTGTTGTTGTATTCTGTTTGCTAGTATTTTGTTGAGGATTTTTGCATCTATATTCATGAGTGATGTCAGTCTGTAATTTTCTTTTTCTGTAGTATTTTTGTCTGGTTTTGGTATCAGGGTGATGATGGCTTCATAGAATGAGTTTGGGAGTGTTCTTTCCTCTGAAATTTTTTGGAAAAGTTTGAGAAGGATGGGTGTTAGCTCTTCTCTAAATGTTTGATAGAATTCACCTGTGAAGACATCTGGTCCTGGACTTTTGTTGGAAGATTTTTAATCACAGTTTCAATTTCATTAGCTGTGAGTGGTCTGTTCATATTTTCTATTTCTTCCTGGTTCAGTCTTGGAAGGTTATACCTTTCTAAGAATTTGTCCATTTCTTCCAGGTTGTCCATTTTATTGGCATAGAGTTGTTTGTAGTAGTCTCTTAGGATGCTTTGTATTTCTGCGGTGTCTGTCGTAACTTCTTTTTCATTTCCCTTTTTATTGATTTGAGTCCTCTCCCTCTTTTTCCTGATGAGTCTGGCTAATGGTTTATCAATTTTGTTTATCTTCTCAAAGAACCAGCTTTTAGTTTTATTGATCTTTGCTATTGTTTTCTGTGTTTCTGTTTCGTTTATTTCTGTTCTGATCTTTATGATCTCTTTCCTTCTACTAACTTTGGGTTTTGTTTGTTCTTCTTTCTCTAGTTCTTTTAAGTGTAAGATTAGATTGTTTATTTGAGATTTTTCTTGTTTCTTGAGGTAGGATTGTATTGCTGTAAACTTCCCTCTTAGAACTGCTTTTGCCGCATCCCATAGGTTTTTGATGATCGTGTTTTCTTTGTCATTTGTCTTTAGGTATTTTTTGATTTCCTCTTTGATTTCTTCAGTGATCTCTTGGTTATTTAGTAATGTATTGTTTAGCCTCAGTGTGTTTGTGTTTTTTTGTTTTTTCCCTGTAATTTATTTATAATCTCATCACGTTGTGCTCGGAAAAGATGCTTGATATGATTTCAATTTTCTTAAGTTTACCAAGGCTTGATTTGTGACCCAAGATGTGATCTATCCTGAAGAATGTTCCATGTGCACTTGAGAAGAAAGTGTAATCTGCTGTTTGTGGATGGAATACCATATAAATGTCAATTAAATCTATCTGGTCTATTGTGTCATTTAAAGCTTGCGTTTCCTTATTAATATACTGTCTGGATGGTCTGTCCATTGGTGTAAGTTGGGTGTTAAAAGTCCCCCACTATTATTGTGTTACTGTCGATTTCCTCTTTTATAGCTATTAGGATTTACCTTATGTACTGAGGTGCTCCTATGTTGGGTACATATATATTTATAATTGTTTTATCTTCTTCTTGGATTGATCCCTTGATCATTATGTAGGGTCCTTCCTTGGCTCTTGTGACATTCTTTATTTTAAAGTCTATTTTTATCTGATACAAGTATTGCTACTCCAGCTTTCTTTTGATTTCCATTTGCATGGAATATCTTTTTTCTATCCCCTCACTTTCAGTCTGTATGTGTCCCTAGGTCTGAAGTGGGTTTCTTGTAGACAGCATATATATGGGTTTTGCTTTTGTATCCATACAGCAAGCTTGTGTCTTTTGGTTGGAGCATTTAATCCATTCACATTTAAGGTAATTATCAATATGTATGTTCCTATTACCATTTTCTTAATTGTTTGAGTTCATTTTTGTATGTCCTTCCTTCTCTGTCTTTCCCACTTAAAGAAGTTCCTTTAACATTTGTTGTAGAGCTGGTTTGGTGGTGCTGAATTCTCTTAATTTTTGCCTGTCTGTAAAGCTTTTGAGTTCTCCACTGAATCGGAATGAGATCCTTGCCAGGTAGAGTAATCTTGGTTGTCGGTTCTTCCCTTTCATCACTTTAAGTATATCATGGCACTCCCTTCTGGCTTGTAGTTTTTCTGCTGAGAAATCAGCTGTTAACCTTATGGGAGTTCCCTTGTATGTTATTTGTCATTTTTCTCTTGTGGATTTTGATAATTTTTCTTTGTCTTAATTTTTTTCAATTTGATTACTATGTGTCTCAGCCTGTTTCTCCTTGGGTTTATCCTGCCAGGGACTCTGAGTTTCCTGGACTTGGGTGGCTATTTCCTTTCCCATGTTAGGGAATTTTTCAACTGTAATCTCTTCAAATATTTTCTCGGGTCCTTTTTCTCTCTCTTCTCCTTCTGGGACCCTATAATGAGAATGTTGGTGCAGTTAATGTTGTGCTCGAGGTCTCTTAGGCCATCTTCATTTCTTTTCATTCTGTTTTTTTAATTCTGTTCTGTGGCAGTGAATTCCACCATTTTGTCTTCCAGGTTACTTCTCCATTCTTTTGCCTCAGTTATTCTACTATTGATTCCTTCTATTGTATTTTTCATTTCAATTATTGTATTGTTCACCTATGTTTGTCTGTTCTTTAATTCTTTTAAGTGTTTGTTCTTTAGTTCTTCTTGGTCTTTATTAAACATTTCTTGCATCTTCTTGATCTTTGCCTCCCTCCTTTCTCTGAGGTCTTGGATCATGTTCCATATTATTATTCTGAACTCTTTTTCTGGAGGTTGCCTATCTTCACTTCGTTTAGATTTTTTCCTGGGGTTTTATCTTGTTCCTTCATCTGGTACATAGCCCTCTGCTTTTTCATTTTGCCTATCTTTCTGTGAATGCGGTTTTCATTATACAGACTGCAGAATTATCGTACTTCTTGCTTCTGCTGTCTGCCCTCTGGTGAATGAGGCTATCTAAGAGGCTTTTGCAAGCTTCCTGATGGGAGGGACTACTGGTCGGTAGAGCTGAGTGTTGCTCTGGTGGACAGAGCTCAGTAAAACTTTAATCTGCTTGTCTGCTGATAAGTGGGGCTGGATTCCCTCCCTGTTGGTTGTTTGGCCTGAGGTGGCCCAGCACTGTAGCCTAATGGGGCTAATGGTGGACTCTGGGAGGGCTCACACCAAGGAGTACTTCCCAGAACTTCTGCTGTCAGTGTCCATGTCCCTGCAGTGAGCCACAGCCATTTCCCATCTCTGCAGGAGACCCTCTAACACTAGCAGGTAGGTCAGCTTCAGTCTCTCATGGGGTCACTCCCTCCCTGGGGTCCTAATGCACATACTACTTTGTGCATGCCCTCCAAGAGTGGAGTCTCCACTTCCCCGAGTTCTGTGAAAATCCTACAATCAAATCCCACCAGCCTTCAAAGTCTGATTCTCTAGGAATTCCTCCTCCCTTTGATGGACCCCCAGGTTTGGAAGCCTGGCGTGGGGCTCAGAACCTTCACTCCAGTGGGTGGACCTCTGTGGTAGAAGTGTTCTCCAGTTTTTGAATCACCCACCCAGTGGCCATGGAATTTGATTTTATTGTTATTGTGCCCTTCCTACTATCTCATTGTGGCTTCTCCCCGTCCTTGGATGTGGGGCATCTTTCTTGGTGAGTTCCAGTGTCTTCCTACTGATGATTGTTCAGCAGTTAATTGTGATTCCAGTGTTCTTGCAATAGGGAGTGAGCGCATGTCCTTCTACTCTGCAGTCTTGAGCCAATCTCCCTAATAGACTTAAAAAAAAGACTATAATAAGAGACAAAAAAAAACATTACATAATGATCAGGGATCAATCCAAGAAAAAGATATAACAATTATAAATATATACGCACCAAAATAAGAGCATCTAAATACCTAAAGCAAATATTAACAGACATAATGGGAAATTGACAATAACACAATAATAGTAGGAGACTTTAACACTCCACTTACAACAATGGACAAGTTGTTCAGACATTAAATCAATAAGAAAACTCTGGCCTTGAATGACACACTAGACTAAATGAATGGATGCGCATATATAATGTGCATATGACATTCCATCCAAATGCAGTAGAATACACATTCTTTTCAAGTGCATATGGAACATTCTCCAGGATAGATCACATGCTGGGCAACAAAATAAGTTTCAGTAAATTTAGGAAAATTGAAATCATATCTAGCATCTTTTCAGCCACAGTGCTATGCGACTAGAAATTAATTACAAGGAAAATACTGCAAAAAAACAAAACCACATGGAGGCTTATCAATATACTGCTAAATAACAAATGAAGAAATCAAAGAAGAAATTTAAAAAATACCTGGAAACTATTGCAAATATAAACATAATAATCCAAAGTCTATGGAATGGAGCAAAAGCAGCTCTAAGAAGGAAGTGTATAGCAACAAAAGACCATTTCAGGAAACAAGAAAAATCTCAAATAAACAACCTATTCTTACACCTAAAGGAACTAGAAAAAGAAGGGAAAAAACCAAAACAACAAAGCTAGTAGAAGGAAAGAAATTATAAAGATCAGAGTAGAAATAAATAGACTAGAGCCAAAAAAAAAATTTAAAAGATCAATGAAACTGAGAGCTGATTCTTTGAAAATACAAACAAAATTTATAAATCTTTAGCCAGACTCATCCATAAAAAAAGAGAGAGGGCCCAAATCAATAAAATCAGAAACGAAAAAGAAGTTATAACCAACACCACAGAAATACAAAGAATCATAAGAGATTACTACAAACAACTATACCCCAATAAAATGGACAGCCTAGAAAAAATGGCAAATTCCCAGAATTGTAAAATCTCCAAAGATTGAACCAGGAAAAAATAGAAAATATGAACAGACCAATTAAAAGTAATGAAATTGAATCAGTAATTAAAAATAAAAAACCAACCAACAAAAGTGTAGGACAAGATGGCTTCACAGTTGAATTCTACCAAATGTTTAGAGAAGAGTTAACACCTATCCTTCCTGAAATATTTCAAAAAATTACAGAGGAAAAAATGCTTCCTAACTCACTCTACAAGGCCACTATCATCCTGATACTAAAACCAGAGAAAGATATCACAAATAAAGAAATTTACAGGTCAACATTAATGATGAATACATATGCAAAAATCCTCAACAAAATACTAGCAAACAGAATCCAACAACACGTTAAAAGGATCATACACCATGATCGAGTGTGATTTATCCCAGGGATGTAAGGATGGTTTAACATTTGCAAATCAATGTGATACACCACATAAACTGAAGAATAAAAATCATGTGATCATCTCCATAGATGCAGAAAAAGTTTTTGACAAAATTCAACATCCATTTATGGAAAAAACTCTCCAGAAAGTGGGTATTGAGAAAACATACCTCAACATAATACAGGCCATATATGAGAAGCCACAGCTAAAATTATGTTCAATAGTGAAAAGCTGAGAGCATTTCCTCTAAGATCAGGAATGAGACAAGGATACCCACTCTCAAAAATTTTATTCAGCATTGTATAGGAGTTCCTAGCCACAGCAGTCAGACAAGAAAATGAAATAAAAGGAATCCAAATTGGAAAGGAAGAAGTAAAACAGTCACTGCTTGCAAATGATATGAAAATACATTGAAAATCCTAAAGACACCACCAAAAAAACTACTAGAGCTCATCAATGAATTTCGTAAAGTTGTAGGATACAAAATTAATACAGAGAAATCTGTTGCATTTCCACACACCAACAATGCACTATCAGAAAGAGAAGTTAAGCAAACCACCTCTTTTATCATCACATCAAAAAGAATAAAATACCTAGGAATAAACCTGCCTAAGGAGGCAAAAGATCTGTACTCCAAAAACTAAAAGACGCTGATGAAAGAAAGACAACACAAATAGATAGAAAGGTATACTGTGATCATGGATTAGAAGAACTAATATTGTTAAAAGGACCATGCTACTCAAGGCAATCTACAGATTCAGTGCAATCCCTATCAAAAAAGCAGTGACATTTTTCACAGAATTAGAATAAATAGTTCTAAAATTTGTATGAAAACACAAAGCACTCGAAGTAGCCAAAGCAATCTTGAGAAAGAACAGAGTCAGAGGTATCACACTTCCTGATTTCAGACTATACTACAAAGCTACAGTCATCAAAACAGTTTAGTACTTGCACAAAAACAGACCCATAGATCAATGGAAAAATAGAGAGCCCAGAAATAAACCCATGCACTTACAATCAATCTATGACAAACAAAGGAAGAATATACAATGGGGAAAATATAGTCTCTTCAATAAGCGGTGCTGGGAAAACTGGACAGTTACATGTAAAAAAATGAAATTAGAACATTCTCTAACACTATATACCAAAATAAACTCAGAATAAATTAAATATCAAACTGTAGGACCAGAAACTATAAAACTCCTAGAAGAAAACACAGGCAGAATACTCTTTGACATAAATAGTAGCAATGTGTTTTTGGATCTCTCTCTTATGACAAAGAAAACAAAAGCAAAAATTTTTAAATGGGACCGAATTAAACTTAAAAGCTTTTGTAGGGCAAAGGAAACCATTGACCAAACAATGGAATGGGAGAAGATATATGCAAATGATATGACCAATAAGGGACTAATATCCAAAATATATAAACAGCTCATACAACTCAATATCGAAAAAAATTGATTAAAAATGGGCCAAAACCTAATAGACATTTTTCCAGAGAAGACATACAGATGGCTAACAAGCACATGAAAAGATGCTCAACACCAAAAACCATCAGAGAAATACAAATCAATCACAGTGAGGTATCACCTCACACCTATCAGAATGGCTATCATGAAAAAGTGTACAGATAACAAATGTTGGTGAGGATGTGGAGGAAAGAGAACCCTTGTACACTGTTGATGGAAATGTAAATGAGTGCAACCTCTATAGAAAACAGTATGGAAGTTCCTCAAAAACAATAAAAATGGAACTACCATATGATCCAGCAATTTCATGCCTGGGTATTTTCCAAAGAAAACAAAAATACTAATTTGAAAAGATACATGCACCCCAGTGTTAATAGCAGCATAATTTACAATAGCCATGACATGAAAGCTACCTAAGCGCCCATTAACAGATGAATGGTTAAAGAAGATGTGGTATATATATATATACACAATGGAATACTACTCAGTCATAAAAAAGAATGAAATTTTGCCATTTGCAATAACATGGATGGACCTGGAGTGTATTATGCTTAGTGAAATAAGTCAGACAGAAAAACAAATACTGTATATTATCACTTATATGTGGAATCTGAAAAATAAAACAAAGGAATGAATACAACAAAACAGAAGCAGACTCACAGATGTAGAGAACAAACTAGTGGTTTGTTCCACTAGGGGAGAGGGGAGGGCGGAGGGGCAAGATTGGAGTAGGGGATTAAGAGGTACAAACTACTTTCTATAAAATAAACAAGATACAAGGATGCATTGCACAACAGAGGGAATATGGCCAATATTTTATAATAACTTTAAATGGAGTATAATCTATAAAAATTTGAATCAGTACGCTATGCACATGAAACTAATATATTGTAAATCAACTTTGCCTCAATTTTTTAAACCATAAGTCTTCCAGCCCCTACTCGTTACCCAGTTCCAAAGCTGCTTCCACATTTTTAGGTATTTGTTACAGCAGCATTCCCACATTTTGGTATCAATTTCTGGCTTAGTTCAGACTGCTATGACACAGCACAATAGACTGGGTGGTTTAAAAATTGAAATTTATTTCTCACAGTTCTGGAGCATGGAAGTCCAAGATCAGGTCATTAGCATTTTCAATTTCTGGTGAGTGCCCTCACCAGAGGGCACTGCAGCCTGCCAACATCTTATTGGTTGCAGCCTGGTTGCAGCCTGCCAACATCTTATTGTATCCTTACATGGCAAAAGCAGAGAAAGGAAGCAAGGTCTCACAGGACTCTTATAAAGGCACCACCATGAGGCTCCACCCTCATGACTTCATCTAATTCTAATCCCTTCCCAAAAGCCTCACCTTCTGATACCACCACAGTGAGAGGTAGGGTTTCAACACACCAATTTGGGACAGACACAGTCAATCCATTACACCCTCACATGGAACTGTCCAGAATAAATTATGAATCCTTTTGAATAACATACAATACGTTACCTTGCCCTTGCCTACCAGTTTCAACCATTGCTGCTATCTTTCCATTTCCCACTATCCTACAAAATACAAGACATCTTCTATCTTCCAATGTGTCTCACTTTATTGAAAGCCCATTTACTTTTACAAATAGCTCACTGTGACCATCACTCCCTTTCTCCCCTTCCCCTGATTAAACTTCTACTAATCTTGGCATCCACAGTAGTATCTCTCACAGTGCCATAAATAGTGAAATAAAAATCCTATAAGTTTTAATTGATACAAGTCACAAAAAAATGTACCTTCTTCTATTGGTTCATAATAGTAGAGGGGGCACCTTCATCTAAGTGGGACTGTTTCATCATACTTTTTCTGTTAAGTTACGACTGAATACATATTTTTATTTAGGTAATTTATAGCCAGCCATGGCAAGAATAGAAGAGTAAGGGAAAAGTCTCTCTGTCTCTGTCTCTGTCTCTCTCTCACAGACACACACACACACAAATAATACTTTTCACCCATTATTACATGACGCATGTTAACTGAATATAAACCACATGCCCCAAGCTGTTCTACTACCAACAAATTATTGAAAAATCACTTGAAATAAAATCTGGCAAAAAAAAAAAAAAACTGGCATATTGTTGCTAGCCCATGAATCCAATTTTTTCTTATTTTTCCCACATTTTTGTTATGCCAGGTATTGCCATGACAACATGTGTGAAACTCAGAAAGGCTCTTTTCCTCAGGGTAGCCCCACAGCAGTCAGGAAATTTTCTTGTATGAATGGCAGAGCATAAAAACCTCAGAATTACAAATCTTATCCCATTGCAGATATAGATCCATTCCCCGTCTTAAAATGACATTGCTCCTTTTACAGAACAGCAAGCCAAATGTGAACATATTCACAAAGCAGTAGGCTGAAGAGCATGTGGAATGCTGAACAAATAATAAACAAGAACGTAAATGAAACTGGGCGTTCTGCCTAGAAAACAGAATCTATGTGCAAACAGCAGTATTCAGTGCCAAATTTTAGACCCTTTGAGAGCCCGTGTTCCACAACAAGAGAAGCCACTGCAATGAGAAGCCCACGCACCGCAATGAAGAGTAGCCCCCACTTGCCACAACTAGAGAAAGCCCTCACACAGCAATGAAGACCCAACACAGCCAAAAATAAATAAATTAATTAAAAAAGAAACCACTCTGTAAATATCAGGTGCTATTATTTTTATAGATAACAAGGAAGAATAAGTGCATTCCAAAGAAAATAATGCTCAATCAGTTTGCAGATCCTAAATATGGCAGTAGAAAGTAGCCAGGCCACATTTGGGAAACAAACAGTATACATCTCTGGTTGGCCTGATAAATTCCACAAATATTTTTGAAGCTTCCACTAGTCTGTAACTATTAGCTCAGAATAACTATACCTTCTTTTGATTTTGATGGCTTTTCCAACTTATCTCTCCACAGGCAGTTAATTCTTTGCTATGATTATTATCTGAAAATTAGAAAAAAGAACCAAGCTTCTACCTGATTTTAGGTCTTGTGACCGCAGTTTCTCTCCATTCCAATCCATGTCAAAATTTCTCATATATAATTTTCATGTACCTGCTGAAAATTCTACAAAAATTGACTGTAAAAAGCCCACTATTTTAGGTCCATTCCCTACCAAGATTTCAAAGTCCTGTATTATCTACCCCCACTCAAACAGTCTAATTTCATTTTCTGTCAAATTCTGGTCAGGGCAATTCCTTCCATTTCTGGAGGATGTTCTTAACCAGATCCACCTCTCCTCCAAGGATTTCTCCTGAAATCTCTTCCTTGTCTTGCTGCATCTTTATTCTTTGCCCACTCATCAAGGGCAGGCGGCCTTGAATTCTCTGCCAGTGTTTGCAGCCTATTTACTCCTATGAATTCATTTAGCTCCTTCCAATTATATCACACCCCTTAACACTTGATTATATTTTGTCACATATATTTCACATTTCAAGATGGCCCAATTAGATTATAATTAGGCACAGGAAATTTTGCTTTTCCCATACACTGTACATGCCTCAAAAGGCAGGCTGATTGATGTATTAACTGATTAGAAGTGAATCTGGAAAATGATTCATAGGTCTGAAAATAAAACAAAACGGTTCCTATTTAACGTTAAATTCATACACTTGCCCACTATCTCCCTTGACAAAAGGCTATTGGACTTGGGACTGTACCTCAAAATTACAATGAATGTCCATGGAGATAAAGGAACCTTTTTTGAAACAAATTTGTAGGCTTAAGCAACCACTACAAAGGAAAGAATGCTTTGTTTAGAATAACAAATTGTCTCTTTTGAGTTTCATGACAGGATGTGCAATAAGTTTCCTCTAAGTGTTAAGATATGATTTAAATGTATTAGTGATCCATACTACTCTAAAATCAGAAATGTAGCTTTCTGAGATGGAAACTATCTGTTACAGTGTAAACTATATGGTCAGCATTATTTATATTTAGCATTTAGATTTTACAAGGAATGAAAAAATGTCATACCACAGCTAGAAAGGGTGTGCACATTGAATGCAACACTCATGGAAAGGTCTGTGTCTTGACAGTATTTTGGTGTTTTTTTTATGGTGTCGTGTCTTCGTTGCTGTACGCGGACGTTCTCTAGTTGAGGGGAGCAGGGGCTACTCTTCATTGCAGTGCACGGGCTTCTCACTGTGGTGGCTTCTCTTGTTGCGGAGCACGGGTGCTAGGCGCGCATGCTCAGTAGTTGTGGCACGCAGGCTTAGTTGCTCCGCGGCATGTGGGATCTTCCCGGACCAGGGCTCGAACCCATGTCCCCTGCATTGGCAGGCGGATTCTTAACCACTGTGCCACCAGGGAAGCCTTTGACGGTGTTTTTGATAAAAGCTGTTTCCATAGTTACAATACTATTACCCAGATCATGCACTCTGTGATAAGCCACTGTACTTTTTAATGTTACTTGGTTACTAAAATATGAAATTCAATTTAAATGATTGTTTAAAATTTATATTGAATATATGTTTAAAAATAAAGGGGCCAAATCTTCTATGCTTTTTTCTGTTAATGAGGAAGACATTTTATTTTAAAGTTTCATATAATTTAGGGACTTCCCTGGTGGCGCAGTGGTTAAGAATCCATCTGCCAATGCAGGGGACACAGGTTCGAGCCCTGGTCCGGGAAGATCCCACATGCTGCGGAGCAACTAAGCCTGTGTGCCACAACTACTGAGCCCGCGTGCCTAGAACCCGTGCTCTGCAAGAGAAGCCACCGCAATGAGAAGCCCCAGCACTGCAACGAAGGGTAGCTCCTGCTCGCCGCAACTAGAGAAAGCCTGTGCGCAGCAACAAAGACCCAATGCAGCCAAAAATAAATAAATAAATACTATTAAAAAAAAAGTTTCATATAATTTAGTCTTTTGGAGATAGATATGGCTAGATCTACTCTCAGAAATTATCCCTTCTATACAGCTTGATTTGAGGGACTACATTTATTATTAGTATTTGATTTTACTATTAACCTATTAAGTAAAATAATACTGTGCTTCAAAAGAATGAATCCATTCTCTGGATATGCAGAGTACATACTACTTACTGCCTCTTTCAAAAACAAATTAGGCCTAGTTTTTATGGAGAAATTCAGGGAAAAGATGAATAGAGGCTTCAGCCATGGAAAGGAGTGACACACTGTTCCTTCTGACAGTTTCCAGTTTTACAGCCCTAATTTGATCTATTTTAAAGAGCTGTGGCCTGAAGTCAGACTAACAAATTTTATTATGTAACTGAAATATTGCATGCCTTATGCCTTAAGCTTGGGGAATTCCTTCCTCAGATAAAATAATCTGAGTCTCAGCCTGGAGGAGTGCAACAGTTTGGGCAAGAGCACATGACATGCAGAGGTTCGCAAAAGCAAAAGGGATAGGTATTGGGTGAAGGAAAGGACAAGACGGAAGAGCAGAGGGAAGAAGTGCTGGGAAGGCACGTTCTCCCTGACGCCCCCACTCCCTGCAGGAGCTCCCCTGGGGAAGCCGGAAGATTCATCACATCCTGAAATAAATTCAACAGTGAGCTGTCCCCTGGATTAGAGTTTCCTTGGTTATTTCCTCCTGCAAAGAACTTTTGTTACCATAGAGAAATGAAAGCACATTTATATCCAGAAACTTCCAATACTCAAACCTCCCTGCATTTTATCTACTGACTACATATGTACAGATTAAATATGGTGGGTGTGAATATCAGGAAGTGGTTGAAATAATAGCAGCAGTGTAGTATAAGTTAACACTAACTTCATCTGATCCATTTGTCCATGCCAAGAAGGCCAAAGTAATTGCCATTTAACAATCCCCGCACCTGGGTTCTGTATTAAATTTCAGGTGGGTTTTTATACAAATTTCACCTTAATTTAATACCAAAACCGTGAAATGAAGTCACCCTAAATGCACCGGTGGGCTCAGTCAAGTTAGATGCTTTGATATGATAGCTACAGTTATGTATTATAAAAAGAAGTTTAGAGCTATTATATTTCCATGTTTATTCTCCAGTTAGTCATATAAAATTTTAATGTTCACATAATTTTCCCAAAGGAAACTTGAATTTCTCTGCATGGCATTATGATAGTCATGGCACTATTAGAAAAATAATACTAATTGTACCTCTGATTTATGGAATTGGGTGAGATATATATATATATATATATATATATATATATATATATATATGATATTAATTGAGCAGGATGAAATCCAGAAGCAAATACTCGTCTTCCCATCTCTGCACAAAAGTTCTGAATTCTGATCTGCCAGAAACATTATTTATTAGCCCAGTAGATGCTTCAAGCTCTGAAATGCTCACAAGTCTGTCAGCACATTCTGCTTAAACCTTTGAATGTCCCTATCCACTTTTGCTCTTTTACCCTGTTTCTCTCTCTCTCTCTCTCTCTCACACACACACACACACACACACACACACACCCCATAGCTTACACTTACTTTCTCAGTTTATGATGCATTTGCTTTTGTAAATTTAAATACTCAAGGGAATTTGGGGACTGTTGATCTTGTTTATTTTTTACTATTTCATAAAAAAAAAGTTTGAATCAACAAACTTCCCATCAACACTTTGTCTTTTCATAGAGCTGAATTTCCCCCTCTCAATTTCCTTTAACTCTACGGGGAGAAGAAAGAAACTTTTAGCCAGTCCCTATGATGAGACAGGCACTGTTTTAGGTACTTGCTGTACTTACGTCATGTAATCTTCAAACTGCTCTGAAAGATTCACTCATTTTATTTCTATTTCTGTTCAAACATCACTCTATCAGGAAAGCCATAGAGATAAAGTCTTTATAAACCTATCTAAATAGAAATTCCTCCTATCATCTCAGTCCCTTTTTCCTAAGTTATTTTTCTTCTTAGCATTTATTATCATCTGACATATTATATAGATTTTGTTTGTTTTGTTTCCCCCCCGCTACATCATAAGCATCATGAGAGTGACCATTTTTCCTGCTTTCATTCTGAGCTCTGTCCTCATTGTAACCTACACTTAATAGATATAAATAAATATCTGTAGAATGAATGATTAGATAAGTGATTGAACTAGGGGTAAAGAACAAAGACAGCAATCTTAATGTCTGGGCTCAACTCCCCATAAAGTCAATGTAAGGTAGCTGTTAAAGCGTGTAACCCTGGAGTCAGACTGCTTGGGTTGGAAGCCCAGCTTTACCATTTACTTTACCATTCTTTGTTATGTGACCTTGGATGAGGTACTTCACTGCAACTGATTTCAACGTTCCTCATCTGAAAGATGGTGATCATAGTAGCAACCATATCATAGGGTTATGTGAAAATTGTATTAATGAACACAATATACTTAGAAAAGTATCCGGTGTTCCACGTTAAAAGTTGTCATTAGGGGCTTCCCTGGTGGCGCAGTGGTTGAGAGTCTGCCTGCTAATGCAGGGGACACGGGTTCGAGCCCTGGTCTGGGAAGATCCCACATGCCGCGGAGCAACTAGGCCCATGAGCCACAACTACTGAGCCTGCGCGTCTGGAGCCTGTGCTCCGCAACAAGAGAGACCACAATAGTGAGAGGCCTGCGCACCGCAATGAAGAGTGGCCCCCGCTTGCCGTAGCTAGAGGAAGCCCTCGCACAGAAACGAAGACCCAACACAGCCAAATAAATAAATAAATAAATAATAATTAAAGGTGCTAATAATTAAAAAAAAAAAAAAAGTTGTCATTAACTTCAGTTCGCAGATGAAGAAACAGAGGTTCAGAGAAGTCATAGTACATATTAGGTGAGAGGGTTTCAAACAGAGCTTCTGATGCCACAGATGACTTTTTAAACTATAGATAGTTATTTTTTTCCTCTAAACTGAATTTTTTCTCCTCTTCTTCCTCTTTTTTCTTTATAATTTTAATAATATGATTATTAAAAGTAATAGTTGGATTTTGAGGTATTACCCAAATGTGAGCATTGTATGTTGTAAATAAAGTGTTCTTCTCTCTTTAAGGAGATAATCATGGAAAAAGATAATAGGGTGAGAAAAATACACTTATATATGTAAGAGGAATAATAATTCATAGTCTCATTTTTCTCTAAAATCTTTGAATACTAAATTTTCTACCTACAGAGATAACTTTGACTTGTTATTTAAAAAATGCTTGACCATGAAGTGTTATCCTGTAAGAGCACCACAAATATAGGTTCTTTTAAGTGTTAATAAGGCTGCTTAATTTTAGTAATCTTGTATTAGGTATTTCATATGATGAAAGATATTTTTGGCTTTGCAGATTTAAAAAAATATGTAGTAGCATCTACCTTTTATCCTATCATAACAATCATTTCTCTGATACTCTGTAGTAGTTTTTGTTTTTTTTTAACACACTTCTTTTCTCTTTTGTTCAGTGAATCCTTTCTTCATAAAGCAATTTACCGGAATCCAATATAAAAGTAGAGTCACTCTGATTGAAATAAGATTGGGCATTGCAGAGTCCAGCTCACTCAATCCCTTCTCTACCTCAGCACAGAAATGCCCTAAAACACAGAGAAGACTCCAGGGTAAGACTGTCATTTCAAAAGAAATACTGTGAAGCAGAACATATTTTCCAGACCCCACTTTGACCTTTGGGAAACTAATCTAGACACTGCAATACCCAACTGGCCTTCAGGACAATGAGCCCCTGGCCAGGCTAGTCCATCCAGACCCCATCCTGGGTGCTGAATGACAGTCACCTCAGCTCAGAGGCTGTCTGCCCGCTTGGAAAATTATCATCTGTGAGATTATACTTAGGGACATTTCCCCGACAGGGAAGACGTGAAAATTTCTTAGATGTTGCCTACAATGATGACTAAACATCAATTTTTCACAGTTTCAATAAGATGGGAGTTTATTTAAAGCAGGTCAAGAAACTGATTTTTTTTTCCACAGTGTTGTCTAAAATATATCTCAGCAACAAATAATTTAGAAGTATTTCTTTAATTTTGGAACATTTTTTCTAATAACTTCTAAATGTACAAAAATTATTTCATGTGTTTTGGGTGTATAATTGTGGTTTGGGTTTTTTTTTGCCCAAGGTGGGATATTAACTTGATATGTTTGCCTAGTAATATTTCCAAGTAGAACAGAGAGTCATCAAAAACTGATATTGAGTAAATGGTGATGGGATTGATTGCCTCTGACTGCACACCATATATGAGTGAATATTTTAAATTGCCTTGAGTGAATAGAGTCTCTTAAATATATTCAATTTCCAACCTGATATTTGGGATATAGTATTAATTTGTTAGCAAATACTTTTTAAGAATAAAATACTCAAGTTTGTTAAAAACTAGACCAGCTACAATCATATGGTGAATTATTACAAACTGTATTAAAGTTTTGTTGTATTGACAAAGCTGAGATTTCAACAACACAAAAGACACTGTTTAGCACTGATAGCAACAATTTTAATTTTATAAAAATTGAGAAAAGACAAACACAATGGAATGTCTGCACATCCTTTTAGAGGTGTGTAATTTTCTTTCTAAGCATATCTCATGTTCTAATAAAAGGCACAATCCTTTACTCAGCCCCACATGTAAGGGCTTAATAACTGTTTTTTGTTGATGAGGGGGTGGAGAATGATTAATAATGGGGAGAATTTAACTTAATAAATATTCTGTATACTTTGTATTAAGAAGAATTAAACTAGCTGTGATCACTAGTTTTGCAGACATCTGCAACTACAAAGTTCACCAGGTGACCAATAGCTTCAGTGCAGCCTCATAAAGATCACCCCTTGATTGAGATTAGAGCTGATAAATAGCTCTTTAAAAAAAAAAAAGAAAAGCTCCGTTTGCTGCTTGGCTTCACTTCAGGTCCTTTTGTTACCACCTCATCCATCATAAAGCTTGGGTTGTCTCTTGTGATAGCAATTTCCCAAAGGGTTGTAATATGGCACACCGTGTGGAATTTCCTTCTCTAGGTTCTTGAGGAATGTCTTTGGTCCATCCCTCTTGTTTAGAGGTGCTGTATACCACCTGTACCCTATTAGCTATTCTCTCAATAAAATATATTATTATATTAAAGTGGCGCTTAACATATATTGGATACTTAATATGCAAGGCATTTGCGCTAAGCATCTTAGGATCCCTAACTTATCCCAATTAAACAGATGTTGAAACTGAGACAGATAAGGTCATTTTTCCATGGTTAATATTAGTTAATCAGTGTCAAAAATGGAATTCCAATCTAGATCTGATTCTTACATCTTGACAATATATTGCCTCTAAATACTCAGCTTGTATTATTGTGTTAGTTCATTCATTCATTGGTTTAACACACATTTATTAAGTACCAACAGTAAGGTGTTGGAATATAAAATGCATAGAACAGAGTGCCTGGACTCTCAGGTTTCTCCACATGGTGAGAAATTTTAAAACTTCTAAATAATAATATAAACAAATAAATAATTGTCAAATGGATAGGGAGGAAAACACAATTCAATAATTGTGGAAGCCAAGGATGAAGTTCTCAAATGGAGGTGATATTGGAATTGATTCTTGACGAATGAATAGGTATTGGGATATAAAAAAAGTAGGTTGACTTTGAAGAAGAACATCAAGGCTAAAGCACAAAAGTGGCAAAACTTGAGAGATAGTCATAACTTGTTTACATTCTAATAAAAATAAATATTATTCTAGATGTAGGGTAAACAGATAGATATAGGGTAAACATGAGAGTATTTTAAGCATCTCTATGACTATAGAGTACGCTCTCTAAGGATTCTCATCTCGGCATTCAGCACTGATCCTAGCCTTTTAGTAGGTGCTCAGTAAATGTTTTCTGATCCACTTAATGGGTTACAAGAAAGGGATGTAAGGAAATTAAGTCAAAAATAATTTAAGGAAAAGCCCATGAAAGGGAGACAGACAGGTGGCCTGGGTTGAGAAGAGCTTGAGCACAAATGCACTAGTTATTGAAAATTTGAAGAAAGTGGAAATTTGAATATGTGAATGTGACAAAGCACTGTGGAGAGAGTAAGTGATCACACATAAAACTACATATGAATACAAAATATGTAAGAGGATGTAAAACCTGCCACACAGTAAGTGTTCAATATGCATTGGCTTAAAAAAAAGTAAATGGATGAATATTTATCAGGTAACTGGAGGAAGAGTGAAAGGATAGGCAGTAGAGTGAATAGAGAGTTAGAAATACTAAGGATAAATTGAAGAGTGAATGGGTAAACCAATAATGAGAAAATGTTGCTGATTCTCCATATGACGAATTTCCAAATGATGACTCCCAGTGATAGATTTCTTAGACAGTATAATACTAGTATCTGGCTCTTCTGAATAACTTCCTGTTTTACTCCTCTTTAATAATAATGACAACTTACATTTGAATGGATTTCTATTTTGTAAAGTGCTTTCATACCCATAATCCCACTTAATTGTACAATAATTATGTAAGGCACTCAAGGCAGTTATTACTCCCATTTTACAAATGAAGAAGCAGAGGATAGGCTCAATCATTTGCCCAATGGTACTTTCCAGTCCATGTAGGAACCAGAGCAGACTTGCAGATCACGGCAGCTGGACACTTATTTTGCAGATAAAGAACAGCCTAAGGTACATGTCTGGACCAGCTCCAGGGTAAAGAGATGTTAGCCAGGCCTGCCTATCTCATATCTCCCAGTCAAGCACATTTCTAATTTATCCAAATTTTTTCTTTATTATTGTCTACATCATAGGCTTTTAAAATGTCAGAAATTTTCATTTATCTTTGTGTTACATTTTGAGATTGATAATATCCCTGTATTAAAAGATTGTACCTCATAACTTTGTCCCAAGGCAGTTTTATCTGCAGAAGCACTGACAGATAAGATTTTGTGCAGATTGTCTATCTAAGAAAGTGAGGTGATCCTGTTCTTTTTTGGTTCCTTAGCTGAACCAAGACAATGGGTAAGAATTTGCAACAACAACAAAAAATTATATAATACGTCATTCTTCCTGGCATGGCCCCAGTTTTGAGGCCCTTCCCTGTGGCTGCTAGTATCTGCCTTATTAAGGAGAAGGTGCAGAGGAAGGAATCAACATGCTCCCCAGGTTTTATACAAACATATTTGAACCGCCACCAACCCCAGTCCCATCCAACTAAACACAGAAATCTAAGATTAGAATTCCTTCTGTTTATTGACTACCAGTATTTTATCTTTAAATATCTGAAGAAAGTCCTTGCTGATTATTCAACAGAGATAATTCCATATCTAATAGTTTATTTTATTAAAAGGTTTATTTTATGAGTATTGCATGCAAAAAATATCCAGAAACAATGGAAAAAGATGCACTTCAAGTTTGGGGGGAAATATAGACTTCATAGAAGGTAGAAAAACAAGAAAAAAATTAAAAACCTTTCCTCAAAGGGCTTTTGTGATGGATAACAAGCTAATGTTTATATTCAATTAATGATGAGAATCTGTCTTACATTGCAAGTAAAAAGCATTAATAATGTTGTCAGGTATTCCCGTATAACAAAGATTTAAAGTTATAGGTTTAGGTCTGCACAATGGAACGTTTACTGCTCAGTTTGAAGAGTTCTCAAGTAATACTCTTCCAGGTAAGGTAAAACTCAAGATGCTTAGTTTAATTCAGGCAACATGCTCTTAGATCAGTCAGAAAAGAGCAAAAATCCCTGCTTCTGCTTTGCTTAATTTTGTCTTTTAGATCCAATAATCTCTAAATATTTTAAAGAGACAAATTATCGTAATGATTTCCCACCTAGCTGCTGGATTAAAGCAGGGATATTTGTAAATGTTAACACTATGACTATTGTGAGAAGAAATTATATTTATTAAACTTGACTTGTTTGACTTCTGCAACTCAATTTCAGTTTGCCAGATACAAAGATGTTAATGCACCACAGAGATTTACCACACCATCCTACTCCACAACTAGAATCACCATAACGTTTCAGCCAGGATTTCATTTTTCAAAGTTTGCCATAGAGAGATGCAGAAGTAAAATGATTTCTCAGTAAAATGCGGTTTGACTAGAATAACCCAAGAGAAAACTTTGGAGAGTAGATAGAGACAGGAAAGGAGAGGAGAAAGAGGGAAGAGGGGGAGAGAGAAAGAATGGTAATATTTTCTCCCTACTTGATATACATCCTCGCTTATAAGTCCTTTTTTTTCTCATCAATAAGACAATTTATTAAGTGGTGAACATTTTTGGTCTACCCTATCACTTCCTTTAAGGGACCATCTTTTCTCTATATATATGTTCCTGGTGGAACTGTCAATTATCATGCTTCACCCATCCCTAAAGGCATGCATAAAACTATTTAACCCACAGTTCTCTATTCCTCAGGATATAGTGATTAGTACAGGAGCAGGCATGTGACCTAGGCTAATCAGAGTCTTTCTGAAAACTAACAGAGAAAATCTCAACTCCCTTTGGACTATGAGATATAAGAATGCAAGTTGGAGTCTGCCAACATCCTTCTTTTTCATCCACGCAGAAAGAGGTTGCCTGAGATTTAAGTTCACAGAAAAACCTAGGGAATATTTTTCAAGTCTCTGGTTCTAACTGTGTTTAGACTTCCCAGTAACATGAGTCAGTATGTTCTTTTCCTTCCTCCTCTTTTCTTTTATTTTTTAATTAGGTTAACTTTACCGAGTTTGTTACAACCTCCCAAATTTGACAAATACAGCCTTTATATGGATTTTTCTCAATTAATCCTCTCAAAACCTAATTTTACAGATGAGAGGCTTAGTGAGGTTAAATAAACTATCCAAGTTCAAAAGTAGAAAATGTCACAGCTAGATTCAAATCCACATAGTCTGACTGGAGTTTCCTTGAACACACTTCCAGTGCCATTAAAAGGCTGGACCTGACATTCATGAGGGTCATATTTTTTCACTTTTCTTTGGTTTTTATTTTTGATTTATTCTATTATTTATTTTAATTAACATGTCTTTATTTCTTTTTATTCTAATATATATTTCATAGATGTTCAACTTTTTTCAACAATTTGTCCCCTGCCAGTAGAAAAAACTCACTGTTAGCAAATATGAGAGTATGTTGCATATATAACTTGATAATTTAGAATAATTTGCAGCAATGAAGAACAAATAAAACAATGGTTTATGATTCTCAATTTATATTACTGATATTGTGCACATTTTATTTCATTTCTGGTATTTTTTCTAAGGTGTTTAGGGTAGATGTTGAGAGAGAATTGTTAGGCAGCAAAAGATTGTCATGTCTCCTATATGTCCCTTCCTTCTGTCACTAAATCCAGCTTATTCTTTCTCTACTCCACCCATGAAGTCTCTTTTCCAATGTCATGATCACTAAATCTTTGCATACATAAATCAAAAAATTCCTTTTCCTAGCCCTCTCTTATTCCTCTTTCCTTGGTCTCACTGTTCCATTCGCTGTTACCACAATTATACATAATTAATATTCTACCTGCCTACTTGCTCTGCCACATGTGAAAAAATTGTATTAATTAGGGACTTCCACTCTGCTCAGCCATGAATATGCAAAACTTATGACATGATCTATTGCCTTAGAAGCAGTATGTTTAGTTGGGTAGACAGACATGTTAATAAAATTCTATAGAGAAGCCATTAGTCTTATGTAATGGGTATATACAACTTTCAAAGGCAGTCCAGATATCAGACCAACTAACACAAACAAGACCCAGTGAGAATTTTAGATCTCAGTCATCAGGGTCAGACAAGGCTGTAGAGACATAGTTGGAGAAGGAGAAGTTGTGTCAAACAGAGGCATGCCAGACAGATGACACAACAGGCACAGAGACATGAGCCATAAAGGAATTTGCTTAGGTCACAGAGACATTTTTGGGATGTCTACCCTATTTATAATGAATCCTTTATCAACAACTCCTTTCCCTGACACTTCTCATCCATAGTAGTTGGTCCTCTAGCAGCTATATTATACTCTATGTCTATAACTACACACTCCTGATTACAGTTCATTACACCAGAGTGCTGCCTGATCCAAGTTGAATACATAAGCATGCCTCCCACAAGAATTTAGAATTTGGCTTAAAAGAGAAGAGAGATTTTAAGCTATTAAGTCTATACTTTGTGAGTTTCTCTAGTAGACCTGTTATGTGGAGGAGAGAGGCAAAGAAAGACGTGAAGCCATGAAGAGAACACGGATTAGACTGGAACAGGGAAAGTCCTGATCCATTCATTCATACAACAAAATATACTACAGAATTATGATATGGGAGGCATTGTGAAGGTTCAGAGAGCAAAAGGGTAAGAAAGAAAATTCAGGCTCTGCTCTCATGAAACCAGAAGCCTAATGCAAAAAATAGACAATCTCCAAACAAGAAGACATCAGACAGTGATTAAGGCTGTAGTGCAATAAATCAAGGGAATGTGGAAAAGAATGTCTTGTGGACTGATTTGGACTGGGGGGTTTAGAGAAGATATCTATAAGGAAGTTTCATCGAAACTAAGATTTAGTGACAAGAAAAACTCATGAAACTATGGGGAGGAACTTTCCAAGCTGAGAATACAGGAGAGAGTAAATTTAGCATGTTAAAGGCACAGAAAGAAGGTTAGTGTGATTGGAGCTTAGAGACTGAAGTCAAGAATATTAACAGTGAGATAGAGAAGAAACAGGGACCAGAGGAGGTAGGATCTTTTTGCCAGGTTAAGGATTTGGAATTCTATTTTAAATTCAATCATAACCCATTAAAGCATAGTAAGTAGGCCAATGACATGCTCTGATTTAAGTGCTAAAAAATCACTTTAACTTGCAAAGTGGATTTTAGTAAGGAAAGAGGAAAGCAAGGAAGTCAGGTCACAGATAACCTGAAATAGCTCAAGTTAAAGAAAATGGAAACTCTTACCACCAAGCTAGTACTACTGTAGATGTAAGAAAGGGTACATAGGGAGATAGATAGAGAAAAGGCTTGCTAATAGATTGGAGATAGAAGGTGGAGAAAAAGGAGAAAGCAAGAATAATTCCTTGGCTTTTGGATTAAGCATTTAAGTAGATGAAGATGCAATTTTCTGAGACGGGTATGACCGTGAGAAAAACAAATTTGAAGTTTAGTGGGGTGACTTAAGAGTTCTGTTTTGACCATTCTGAATTTGAGTTGCTTATGAGACATCAAGGTGGATAGGTCAAACGGGCAATTAGATATTTGAGTCTGCAGTCCAGAACAGTTTGCGGTAAAGATATAAATTGAGTGTTAATCATCAAATAGATAATATTTAAAGTCCTGAGCTGGAGGATATCACCTAGACAAAAAGTATAGATAGAAGAAAAACCCCTAGCCAGTTATAGATTAGGACAAGGAGAAAAGTCTTCAAAGAAAACTGAGAAAGTTGCCAGTGTGGTAGAATGAAAACACTGGAGTGCGATATTTCAGAATCCAAGAGAAGAAAGGGTTTCAGGAAGGCTGGAGTATTTCCCTTTGCTGAATAGTCTGGGAAGTTGAGTAAGATGAGGATGTGAGTATAACCACTGAGTTTGGAAATGCTGAAGACTCTGATTTGTTGACAGTATCAGTGTCAGGATAGTGATGGGGAGAGAGACTGTACTGGAGCAAGTTGAGGAGAGAATCAGAAATGATTTAGTGGAGGAGTTGAATTGACACAACTCTTTCAAGATTCTCTTGTGAAGGAGACCAGAAATATTCAATAGGCTGGAGGAGTAAATTCCCACAATATGACTGTGCTGTTGAGAATGAACCCGTTGAACAGTAAAGACAGTGCAACATGATGCAGGAGGGAGGGGAGATAGTTGTAGGAGTGAGGTTCTTGAGACAGTGGTAGGGGGTGGGACCAGGGAGTGAGTGAAGGAGTGACCTTTGTTTGAGTGGGAGCATCTTATCTATTGTAACGGGGGAACAAGCACAGGGTGCTGGTATCCATGCCAGGAAAGTGGTAGAGTTGGGGTTATGAATGTGTGGGAGTTCCTGCCTCATTCTATTTTCTCCATGAGGACATTAGCTAAGAGTAGGAAAAGAAGGTAGTTTGAAATAACTGTTTTAGAGAACCAGAGACCAAAGCTTCTAGGGTAGAATGTAGGATTCCTGACCAAAGTTGAGTGCTAACTTGAGATCTGTGGTCATGAATATAAGGTGAGACCAACTGGTTCAGTTGACCAGCATCACTTATTTGCTCAAGTATTAATAGGGGAATAGCTGGGATTCACCTGAGGTAGAGCTTTCTCACCCAGGAATTAAATGAAGGAGAGAGGTGCACGATAGTTATGGGTTTTTCAAGAAAGTGATTTTAATTATTGGACATGAAATCTAAGGTGTATAACCACAGCAATGAGAATTAGAGGGGTATGGTTGATATAAGAAAAAGAAGTAAAGAATTAAAAGTCTCAATAAGGACAAAGAATTACTGGAGTAGAAGAACTAGAATAAGCAAGTTAAATGGGTAGGAGGTGCTAGGTAGATTCTAGAGATTGAAAGAGAAATTCTGGCAGCATTTGGGTGTTTGAAAATTAGAAATGTCAAGGGTAAAACTGTGGGTGTTGGTAAATGAGATAAGGTTAAAGAAAAAAAAGTGGAAGTGAGGCCAAAGAATTAAGAAGCCAAGGGATTAGATAGATATCTAAACAGATACTGAGTCAGCAAGAACTACCCCAGAGTAAATGTGGTGAAGATGAAAGGGAGCAAGGGCTCAAGTCATCTTGAATGAAAGGGGAGTGGCTGGAGGTTGGCAGGTGAAACTCAAAAGGAGGGTAAAGTTGATAAAGTTTGTTGGCATAAACTTCAAAAAACCTGTACATTTGAAATGGAAGGATGGAGGCATTTTGGAAGCAGCATGAGGCAGGGCAAGTAAGATGCAGGCCTTCCTCTTCCCTGAGCTCCGAGGTATATGGAGGGAAAACACAAACAACCTTTCCACTCTTGAGTTCTGCCTGGAGTACAGCATCAGTAGGAGATGGCCAGTTTCATTTAGGACAAGAAAGGAGAAAGAATGTTCAGAAAAGAAGTTACTGAAAAAGAGGAGTTGGCTGCTAATCTGCCATATGCTCCAAAAGGCACAATGGAAGGTACTGGAGGGTGGAAGTTGGTGACAGACTGGGTCACATCAGCCTCTACAGTGTTAGCTTGTAATCCACGTAGGGATAGAATTTAAAGACCCAGCCCACATACGGGCATGC
The DNA here is from genome assembly GCF_965194805.1 of Balaenoptera borealis. Classification (NCBI taxonomy): domain Eukaryota; kingdom Metazoa; phylum Chordata; class Mammalia; order Artiodactyla; family Balaenopteridae; genus Balaenoptera; species Balaenoptera borealis. Next base: position 34,252,061 of record NC_138870.1, read on the forward strand.
ATATATGTAACTAAAAGCAGCTTCACAAAACAACACTTGCCTATTTAGTATGTGTGGTACACTCTGACCAGTTGCAATCAGTTATAAATGAAAACAATGCCATTCTGGAGCCACTAACTCACTTTCACAAGTGGCTGATCGCCTGTACCTACCCAGGGTTGGAAAACACTGCATTGGGTCCTACTTTTCCTTCAGGTTCTCTGAGAGGTTTCCCTGTGGTTTTCTAAAGTGGTTCAGTTATTCTCTATCTTCTTTCCTTGCTTATTTGCTTTGTGATGCTTCTAATTTTCCCGTTTATCTTTCTAGTTATTATTGCCCACATTCTCTAAAAAAGTAAACTCTGTGGGACAGGGGCCTGTCAGTCTTTTCACCACGAGCACAGTACCTAGTACATAACACACGCCACATATATACTGAATAGATGAATTCTTGAGAATACCAATTTTACATGTTCTGGACTAGAAAATATCTAAGTTGTCTCTAGCACTACGTTCTAGACCTCAGCTATGCTCATTAAATAAATACCCTCTAGAAGGTGCCTAAAAAGTTTTTCTTCATCCTTTTGCTTAGCCTATACATCAAACAATAAAGAAGAAAACTCAGCTAGGTATTGACCTTCTGCCCCTCCACATTCACTTTCTTACCCTTTTCACTCTGTTCTGTGACCCTCTGTTGACTGCATGTCCTCTGGCTTCCAGCTGGCTCTGGCCTGTAAAGGACCCAACAGGAGATCCAGAAGTAGGGAAGCGGGAGGCCAGGTGTTTCTTCACCAGACTCTCTGACTCTCTCCCTCCATGGACGCAGGTTGCAATGGCTGTGTTCCTTCCTATGCCCCTTCTGTTTGTCCCTTGAGGCCTGGACGCAACAACTGTCCTCTCCCCACCCCAGCCACAAACAAGCCACAAAACCTTGTTTCATTCTCTTACCTCTGTCCAAGGCTTTCTAAATGATTTCTTCTTTAAACTCTCCCCACTCATCTCATTTGAGTGTACCATTTGTCTCCTGCCTGGACCCTGACTGAAACAGAAATATACTCTGTTTAAAATGTAACAGAACCATCCTAGGTGCCTCTGGGTTTAAAAGTCATGCCAAGGGCATTTCTGAACAAGTCTATAGATGCCTAGGAAGATACATTCTGCACACTCCACATCTAAACACATAGAATTAAGAGGGTGTTTTGTAGCTACAGGCAAACATTCCATTATAACCACAGTAGTGTCATTCCTTCAATCGAAAAACATTTACCAACCACCTACTATGTGCTGGCTATTGACACAACAACAAATAGGTCACAGTGCCTGCTGTCAAGGAACTCAATATGTTCTTGTGAAAATCCTAACCTATGCTTGGTATTCAAAGCAAAACAAGGGTTGAGGGTAAGTGTTGAGAGCAATATTATGAAATATAAAAATATTCAATGTGAAAGCTCAGGAAAGAGCAACTAAATATATCAATATTATAACATCTCAATTTGATAATTAGATATTAGTGTTTTGACAGATAAGAAGTAAAAATACTAACTCTTTTGCTAACTAACACTTAGGTGTTATTTGATATAGAATTTTAAAAATCAGGAAGAATATATGCACATGTATATTTCTTCCTCTGAGGAACAAAAGAGTAAAACACAGTTATAAAGCAGAAAGGAGTTACTTAGCTAATTTGAGACTGATTTTTTTAGATTAGGTAAGAGGCTATCTTCAGTGTAACATTCAAATATGAAGCACTTGCACTTCTGTATTAAGATCTGTTACACAAAGAGATTTTTATTAGGGTCCATTGAACTTATTTTGTTGTGTGCACGTCATTTTGGTCTCAACCACTTAGCTGTAATAGACATTTTCATCCCACCTCAAGGGGATACTGAGAGTGACTCATGAATTGGGTTTTGAGATAAAAAGGTATTAGTGGAAGTTTCCAAAGTAAACCTTAGATTCAGTCCTTAGCAACCACCTTACTTTTCATCATGAGTAAAGAAGTATAGACTGGTAATTTAGTGCTCTCTAACACATGCTAAAAGGTTTCTCCATATTTCTTTCCTGTAAAGTGAGGAGCCATTATTGATCCTTTGATACTTGTTCATAAATTGTTAACATAAATGAATCAGCAAAATCAAAAAAGTACTCATGAAAATTAGGTAATATTCAATATCATGAAAAAAAGAAAAATCCTTTAAAAGTCACATTCAGATGACAGTTATGTTGGGTTTATTGAATTTCTGTTGAAACTATACAAAACCTTTTCTTTCCCTTATTTTTTTCTGTAAGTTAGAAAAACATACCAATTAAAATAAAATAAGAAGCTTGAAGTTGATTGTACAATATCTCAGGGGAGCTGAAATGCTTGGTATGAGATGTGTGTGAATTGTTTACCCCCAAAGATATACTGAAGGTATCTGTGAATGTGACCTTATTTGGATACATGGGGTCTTTGCAGATGTCATCAAGTTAAGATGAGGTCATCCTGGATTAGTCTGAGTCCTAAATCCAATGACTAGTTACTTTATAAGAAAAGATAAGTTTGGACACAGACACACAACATATTTCTATCATTTTAAGCCACCCACCTTGTGGTATTTTGCTATGGCTGCCTTAGGAAACTAACACAGAATATAAGGTTTTCACAAGTGATCAGATCTTTCTTATTCATAGATAAAAGCCAAATACACACATTAAGTTAAAACAAGAAAGCAGAATGTAAATAATTATGAGAAAACCATAAAAAAAACATGAAATCAGAGTAGCTACAGTAAAGACTTTGGAAGTTCCAAGGCAAAACCTTTATTTCACATTCAGCAGGAACTTAAGGCTAGAATGGTAAGAAACGCACAATTCATCTTAAAATTTTATTATTATGTATATAATAAAGATATATATATGTACATCCTTGAAATCGACATACCATCAGAGACAACACTCAGAAGTAACTAGTGTATTGGCATCTCATTTATATTTCTGACATGGGAGGTATATGGTACTAATTACGTTTTTCCTGATGTTTGCCAAACTTGAATAAAGGCATTGGTATGAACTCACAGAATGTATATATCAACTGAAAAAAAATGCACAACATGAGAGTTGTGAATTAAGTTTTATCTGGGGCCAAATGAGGACTATAGCCCAGGAGACAGCCTCTCAGAGAGCTCTGAGAACTGCTCTGAAGAGGTAGGGGGGAAGTCAGTATATATGTGATTTTAGTGAAGGCAGATACGTGCAATGAAGCACACATATTGGCAGAAGGTTGCCGCTAGTCACGAGGAGCAGATGTCTCTGTTAATGATTTCGGTGCCTTTTTAGATATGAGGAGATATAAGAAAGTGGACTCATAAAGACTCCTGAAAATATCTAACTATCTGAAGGCCTATGCTGCCAGTTTTTCCCAGAGCACAGACTGCCTCATTCCTGACCTCCACCCTGAACTCCTATCCGGGTGTGTTGAAGGTCAGCAACTGCTATGGCTAGTGACCTAATCCTTGTAGAGGCAGATGGCAAGTGACAATATTTAGTTGGCATGTAGAAAATATTTTTGGCTTGAAAAATACACAAATATTTTATGACATACCACAACATACTCTGCTCAAACCAGCACCTTATCTATCTTTTCTGTTCTTTACATCCCTATTGCCCACAACTTCTGCTTCATTTTTTTTTTTTTTTTTTTTTGGTGTAGTACAATTCTTTTGTAGCAACATTACAATTGCAACTCCATGACAATTGGACAATAAAAGCATGTAAATGAACTGATATTAATAGTGTAGTAGTCACTAGTGTGCTACATTTGTATTAGTAAATGCAAAATATACATTTTATAAAAGACAAATTTTGTGTTATGTTTTTACTTTCATTGCACTGTATAATATTGTAAGATTATTTTATATCCTAATTTGCATTATAATTTTTTACTACATAAAAGGATCAATATAGCAACTTTGTATAAAAATAGTTTATTAGATTTTTAGTTTTTTTTATAAAAAATTAACAGAGGGACTACCATTGCCAATTGTATATGAAATACGAATTTTACCCCCTATGGACAATTTATTTTATAAACATTCCATATTTGTCTAATAAAAGACATAAGTGATACTGTACTGTACATAAATGTTATTCTAATTCTTTTTCATACCAGCATTTTAAACTTTGGTTTGCATTTTTAATATTGGCAAAACTTACCACTGTTGACTAAAGCTTGTTGCATTTGTAACAACATCTTTTGCCTTCTATCTCTCCCCACCCTTGTTCTGACTTTCTCCTTGTCAGTGCCAAATTCAAACACTTTGTAGCACGGAAATAAGAAAGTGAGTTACCTATGTACTAGTAAGTGATAGGGCTAGAATCTGAACCTACATCTAAGGTCAGATTTAGGTTTTATGGGCCTAAAGTTTATACAATATGTGGTGGTAGTTGTTATTTAAGCAAAAGAAAACAATAATATGAATACAAAATGCCTGCATGGGGCAAGTGAGAGATCCTGAAGCTTAAACTCATTTTGTCAGCTCTTGTCTGGGAATCTCTGACTTTAGGCATTTTCTTCCAGGTATTAGACACGTAATACAAGTTAGTTAAAGAAAAAATTTAAATACAATTAATTATTTTTTAAATCACTCAAAATTCAACCACCCAAAGTTAACTACTGTTAACTACAAATATTTATATATCCTTCCAGAGATCTTTCCATACATATGCATTTATAAGTCTGCTTTTTTCCACTTAATATATTATTGATATTTAAAATGTAAACCAGATCACAACAGTCCCTGTTCATAACCATCTAATGGCTTCCATATACATTTGTATTACTTTTGTTTGTATCAGAATGACATGAGTTCTTAATTAAAAAAAGAAAACACTGCTAGAAAGCTTAAAGTTGATAACAAGAACTCCTTGTCACACTATCATCAGATTCCACATCTTAAATGCAACCCCTTTACATTCTTTAGCTATTTTTTGTGGTTTCTCTAAAATATAAATAAGATATTTGTACAGACACCATTTAAGATATTATCTACTGAACTTCTAACATGGAATATATGAATTCAGTATTTTTATAATCCCACTTCACCAATTTTCTCTCCTCTCACTTTCCAAGCTATTTTGGTCAACTCGATATTCAGTATACACCTTATGATGATTTTGGTAATGTTATTCATTGTAGAGCCAAGAGATACATATTTTCTTCTTGTGCAACTGCACCTTTTCTTATAGAGTTAATAATTGTCTCTATTATTTGTTATTCCCTTATTACTGCAGATCAAAAATATTTGAAAAAAATTCCAGAAATTTTCAAAAAACAAAACTTGAATTTGGTGCGCACAAGCAACTGTTTACCTATCATTTACATTGCATTTACAACTATTTACATAACATTTGCATTGTATTAGGTATTATAAGTAATCTAGAGATGATTTGAAGTATAGGGGAGAATGTACTATATCCAAATACTATGCCATTTTATATAATGTACTTGAACATCTGTGGATTTTGGTATCTGAGAGAGGTTCTGGAACCAATTCCCTGAGGATAGCAAGGGAAGACTGTATTCCTTCTGGAGTTCCAAACACACTGCTGTCCTCTTGACCTGCAACACAGCTGCTTCCCTGACACCTCTCAGGGCTTCTCTCATAGGTTGATCCCAATGTTTTCTTTATCTCATTATCTAACTTCAAGGTGGTTCTTTCTTATTTCTGCTCTCATAACAAGGCTCTTGCTTGTTTCTGCATATCCCCTTTCTCCCTCCAAGTCTCTTTTTTAATGTAACATGCTCTTTTTTCAAGTATTCAAAGTATTATCTTATTTTTCTGAGGATATTACCTATAGTGTTTTTTTTTTCTACTGCCTGCATCGTTTCTGTTTCCTCTAATATTTCTCTTTCTCTAATATTCTCAGAAAGCTTGTTTTGTCCTTTGTGTTTCATGTGAAAATCTCTCCACAAATGTCTGAAAATCCTTGTCTATCTATTCAAAGTACTTAAGTGTGGGGCACTAAAATGCTAATTGAAAGTTCTGTGTACATGGGGGTAAACCTTATCAGTTGATAGGTTTCTCAGAGAGCGATTATTTCAATGTTTGGAGAGTGAGGGGGAAAGCAGGTTTAGTGGTGTGTATGCTTGTCTGTATTCTTCTTGAAGCCTCACAATTATTTGTTTACTTTTACACAATTTCCTTGTTTCAGTACAAGAGCTGAGCTTCCCAATTAAGTACTGCAAATGAATTTCACATGTTCCTGAGATATTGATTTCTTAAGTCTTTAAATGGCCAGTTGGAGCCTGGGTAGGGTCATCGTAAGGTAATCGTATTTCCCATTAGGCTCAACAGCCTTTGTTTACACCTTTTGCCCCAGTGTAATTAAATAGCACCCCCTTGTACACTTAAATGTGTCCTGGTTTGGATGATAAATTATAATTTGGTGTTATTTAACACCAATTTACATTTTTAATGTAACATTTACATTTTTAATGTAACAATTTACATTTTTAATCAAAAATTAAATCAAATTTAATCAAAAATTTCATGAAGTCATTTTAATTAAAAAAAACTGATACAAAAATAGTCATTCAGAGTGACAACCTCATTATTAAAAATTAAGATATTTTCTATGACATCTTTATACAAATTTAATATTTAATAGTTCCCAAATACTTTGCTTTCCTTATGATTATTAAATACAAGTAAAGATATTGAATGTTTCACAAAACTCATGTAGATGTTTGCCAGCCACTCTGAGGGCCATATACATTTTTATTTTATATCTTTAGCAAGATATATTAAAGGTATGAGAAGCACTTTCTAGCATCACTTGGTTTGTTAGAATCCTCATAACAAATTTCAACGTTTCCCATTTTTATCCCTCAACTCACCCTGCTTCCTGGTACCTCCAATTCTAGAGCCTTTCCAGGGTTCTGTGGTGTTAATCAATTTGCTTTTCATTGACATTTGTACTCAACTTTCTTCTCCCTGGAAACAATTCCATCCTCTTTTAAATTTTAAAAATGTGTTCACATCTTTATATCACCATTTCACTGTACCTTTCTCTCTGTACTGTGTGTTTGTACATTTTTATTACTTCACCTTAATTTTACTGAAGTCTTTTATGAGAAAATAAAAGAGGTAAACATATATATCCATTGTGTGGTGCTTGACTGGATGGTCAATCCATTTTAAGTGTCTATACTTTCCATGCAAAATATATCATAGCACTTGAGATCATTATTAGAAATCATAGAGCCTGTTTGGCATTCCAGCTTCTTCTCTTTTGGGTGATTCTAGGAAGGTTGCCTCAAATCTCTAAACCTCAGGCTCCTCATCTCTAAATATTAATTCTCTCTCTCTTCTTAAGAATGTCATGAGAAATAAATAGTATAATGTATGTAACATACTTAGCACAGAGCTTGATAGCATAATAGGAACTTAACATGTGCAAGAATGTTAGTGGCTTTGCACTGCTTCATACTATATTTTATACCAGATTAGTTGCTATTTGCCTTATGTTCTTTTGGGCATATTATACTGTTTAACTCAGACACCTAGTTAATGCAGTTGACAATTTAAAATACACAACTAACTTTATGATTAAAATCTCAGGTAGCATATAAAATTATTTCTTGGTTAACTAAAACACTGCTTTCTTTCTATCTGTAAGCTTGATGCCAAAGAGAGAAAATGAAGAAAGATAATATAAGAATATATGAAAGAGAACATAAGCAAAAGAACTGAGAGTAAGTGTGAGAGAGTATACCAAATAATCTACGTCAGTGGTTCTCAAATTTTAGTTGAATTTGTTCAACTTACATACAATATACTAGCTTATACAAATAATATATTTTCCTGTTCCAACTCCAATAAATTATGATTAGGTAGCTCTGTGGGAGGACCCAGGAATGCATACAGTTAATAAGCACTGTATATGGGCAGCAGGTGGCTAGTGGACTATATTTTGAGACACAAAAATCTTCCAAGAGCAAGGTATGAAAACTGAGGACAAAACACTACTGGCCTTTTATTACATAACGATGTAGTGCATATGCTCCAAGTTGTGGATGAGAGAACATAGCCCCATAATACAAACACTGAAAGATAAAGATATATGAAAAAATCATATAGCGGTCCAAAATAAATTTAACACAGTTGTGTACTAACACCTCTCAGAAATAACATCACGACCTCATAAAATCATTTGGGAAACTTGGACTCAATAAAAAGAAACAAATAAGTAGAATGGTAAACACTTTCAACTTTCAGTTTGTGCCAATAACTGACTTAAAAACTTAAGTGAGTTAGTCCTCACAACAACCCTAAGAGGTAGGTGCTTTTAATTGTCTAAAGATGAGGAAACTGAGGCACAAATAGTTATGCAATTAATTAGCTTGAGGACACACAACGATTAGGTGGCAAATGCAGGCACTCTGTCTCCAGAGATATGCTCATGACGACATTATAACTAGCAAAAGGAATAAGATAGACTGACTCCAATTCTAATATTTAGTCTTGACCATTATATAGCTTTATGTATTTTACTGAAATTAAAGTTTAGTTTTCCTTTAAATATCTTGTATTTTTTTTCCTGTTTCTTTCCGAACATTTCAAGTTTGCATATTTGAGTTCATGACGAACATCAAAGAACAACAAACCCATGATATCCTAAGCTCTTTGTAACATTAATGAGTTGCTCTGTTCTCACAAATTGGATTAGACTTCCATCACACTACTTCATAGTATGAAAAACACCATCAGAATCTGCATTGTTATTCTATATAATGCTGAAGGGCCAGTTTACTGTGTTCACCTTTAGCACTCTACTTTTTAATGGTAAAAAAAAAGTTTTTATTTTTTGAAGATGTTTATCTCTATTATGATATACCAAAATAGTCACCAAAGCAATGATATCTGCAATGGTCATCTTTGTTTTAGAAAGAATAGGAGTGCTATCTGAATGCTTCCAGAATGTTCTAGATAATATGCAAACTCTCTTTTTATTCCACTATCCAACTTTTCCAAAGATTGATAATACTTTTTATTTCAACAAATCCACTCATTCTGGTCTTTGTTTCCTTTTCTAAAATGATACCAATGACTTACTGTTTGCTGATCCAATGTTACTTCCTATCTTGCTTAAGCTGCCTTGATAGTGTTAACTACTTACTACTTTTGGCACCTAAGATGAATGATTTTCATCTCTCAAAATCTATTGTCATATTTTACATAGGACTCCATCCTGGGTTCTTTGTTCCTGCCTCTGCGTCCTGTTACTCAAATTTGTGTTGATAATTTCACAATTATCAATTATGTTCATACTTGTGTTCATAATTTCAATTGCCATTTAAGTGCTAATGGCTACAAAATGCATGACTACTTATATAGTTTTTCATTGCATTGAACTTTTGTGTCCTAAACAGTTGGTGGGATACACAGCTGCATTTTTTTTTTAATTTATTTTTGGCTGTGTTGGGTCTTCGTTTCTGTGCGAGGGCTTTCTCTAGTTGCCGTGAGCGGGGTCCACTCTTCATCGCGGTGCGCAGGCCTCTCATTGTCGCGGCCTCTCCTGTTGCGGAGCACAAGCTCCAGACGCGCAGGCTCAGTAGTTGTGGCTCACGGGCCTAGTTGCTCTGCGGCATGTGGGATCTTCCCAGACCAGGGCTCGCACCCATGTCCCCTGCATTGGCAGGCAGACTCTCAACCACTGCGCCACCAGGGAAGCCCCACAGCTGCATTTTTATATGCTTGTTTACCTAAGTTTTTATGTGCTCATTTAGAAAGTCAGCTTGTAGGGACAAAATGGGCCACTGAAATGCCTTCCATTCACACATCTTCTTGAAGTTTACCTTCTATGCAATGTTATTTTCCAATAATTCCAGCTCACATAGTTCTGCTTATCCTTAGATCTCCTATAACAGTTCATTTTCAGCCATTGAGCTTTTGCTTTTTGTTTTAAATCGGTTCATTTTCTTTACCCAATCATATTGTAAATTCATGGGGAACAGAGATTATATCCTCTACCATTATATCTCCTCCAGTGTCCTTTATGGGCACTGTGTAGGTACTCATTAAATACTCATTGAAAGCTTTTTAATCATATTGGTGAGATTTTTAACCCATACTTCGGAGTCAACTCAATCATCATTTAATACATATCCTTTCTTAGTAAAAAAATTACTAACTAAGACTTTTTATCTGGTTACTGGTCTTTAATTATGCTAACTGCCACTATTAAGTTGCATAACTGATCCAAAGAAAATACTGATTGTTGGTAATTTTCTGACTTGTGATTGATGAAATGTTATTGAGTAACATTAGTCATATTCTTTGTTAGAATATAACTTGGTATTTGGCAGCTATACCATCAATTAGCATTACGCTGATAACCTCTATTTATATAGCAAGTAATTTGTTTTTCCATATGAGCTGGGAGAAGGGGAGAGGAAATGATAGTTGCTCATTGCCACAAGTAATCTGCAGTAAGAACAATAAATTAAAAAATATTTTTTAAGCTTTTATAAAAATCTCTTAAAATCTATGTTGTTAAGTACATGCAGCCATGCACGCATGGTCATCTTGGTAGGATTTCTGTCTACCATTAAGTATTAACTTATTTTTATTGCCCGCTTTTAATCCAGCACTTTGATGCTTCATTTCTTACCTAGATTTTTGGATAAGTCAAATAATCCAAGTCTCCATACCAAGGTTCCACAAGCATTCACAATGCCAAACCAAAGAGTTGCTAACTTAGCTTATTTTTTCCCCTTTTCTGAAATGCATTTTAATGAAGCAAACTCAGATCTCAATGTTTTTACTCCACATTCCAAAAAAGGCGATAGGTATTTATTTAATGTCTACTATGTGCCAACCAATGTGGTAGGCATTTCTCGTAAGTTTATAAATGAGAAAATAATAAGCCCTGAATAACTTAAACCAAAATAAAGCATAGCTCTTTAGGTGCCAATCTGGCTTTTAATCTTCAATCTTTTTCACTCCCAAGTCCAATTTCCAACTATTGCTCTACCACTAACACAGACACAATCTTCCTTCTATACAATTCTGGAATAAAAATTGATATTAATATTCTAGGGAACATATTAAATAATAACTTTTATGATCTTGAACTAGTACAAGGTCATATTCTGTAATGTTGATTGAGTAATATTACATTGGCATAGACAAAACTTAAAAAGTCTCAGAGGGAAAAATTAATTTTCAGTGTGTTAAGTACCTTACAATTAACATGCAACCAATAAGAAGAATCATCTAGTTTGGAATTAGACAATCAAAATCATCTGCATTAGTAGTATGATCTTAGTTCCTATTTTCCCTTAAAAATAAGAATTTTAGAGAGTTTTACACCAATCCAACCTCTTTTTTATATTTACCAAGACTATCAGTTGGTGTGGGGAAATATAAATTCAAGATGGATTTCTAAAAAAAGTAAAAACAAAACAATTCATTCCAAGCTCCATATATATATATATATGGATGGAAACTGAAACACTACTTTGGGTAAGTAGAAAACACCAACAGTTTTTATCTAAGGAGTCATTATTTTTCAGATTTCCAAACTAAGTGAAAAGAAAATAAGGGATTAATGGCTTAAAGTCAGATTTACAAAATCTAACACACTGCTCTAACTGATTTAATGCTTTCTACATACAAGCTAACACATTTTAAAGATAAAGTTAGGCATTATTCCCACCAGCCTTCACTTCTTAATGCACTGTAGCCAATCAGTAAATATTGACCAACCATTCTAAGACCCACCCCCATCAGTAGCCCCCGCCTGCCATGCCTATAGACTCATATGTATTTGTATTGGCAATCTAGATATACATCCAATACATGGTGAGGTATATTCAGGCACACATGAATGCACAGAATATAAGTGCAGACTCTAAAGAGCAATGAGTATAAAGCGCAATGGAAACCAAGGCATTCCATGTAATTTGGAAAGCAAAAAACTGCATTTTTCTGAATTACATCTGTGTCTAAATTCTAAATTATAATAGTTCTAAGAGTTATTTGAGAGTGGCAGTGAAAATCCACACCCAAACAGTTACATTTAAGAATGATGTGGAGACCTTTTCTGCATTTATTTCTAAATGAGCCCTTTATACAAGTACACCTATTTCTTTCTCAATAATTTTAATTTGTTCCTGAAAGCTCTTCTGCTAGGTGAAAAATTAGTAAATGAAAAAACGTTTTCATTAATTCTAGTGGGAAAAATTATTAGATATTTCATGTCACCCAAAATACCCCAAACAGCTTTCATAGATAGAATTATGTATCAGTTAACTGAAAACAAATTTATATCATAAAAAATTGAAAGTAAATAAATATATTTTGTACATGAAAACAAAGATAATAGAGGTTTATTGTATTTCCCAAAGAAAAGAACATTAGTGGATTAAGGTTGGTGAAATTAGTAGAAGAAGGGTACAAAGAAGTCATTCTCTGGAAGATTGTGGAAATCAGGTGATCACCTCCTGAGCAGGTCTTCAATATTAGAGTCACAAGTGTTTGATGATAACCATAGAGTAAACAGGCCCTTTGAAACACATGAAAATAGCATGCAGTCAAATAAACTGAAGGATTTAGAGGATGCTATCTTTTTATCTTGCTTATTGGTGTACATTTGCAAAGAAAAACATTTTAGTTTCATCCAATTATGACATTCAATCCAAATTTGTTCCAAATACAGGCATTGATTAGAAACTCTGTTTCATGTTAAATGATGAAAATAACATATTATAACATATTTATTGTGTGTTTGAGTGAAAAGAAGAAAGTATATATGGAATTATTGTCTAAAAAGTTTTTTCAAGCATGATTGGACAAAAAATGATTAACTGAACAGCCCTTATGTGGAATAAGTCTATATAACTTACAGAGAAAACATACAACAATCCAGATGAGAGGTGATAGGGCTCAAATCAGACTGGTAACTATGGCAATGTTGAGAAATGGCTGATTATGAGTGTATTTCTATGTTATACCCAGTATTTCTGAAAAAGTTAAAATGGAGTATGAGAGAGAAAAATCAAGGATAACTACATGTTTTTTAGCCTGAGCAACTGGAAGGATGATACTGAATGTTGGGAGTAGAGCAGATTCAGGTGAGAAAATAAGGAACTCTGATATGAGTTTGAAATGTTCATTAGATACCCAAGCGGAGATGCTGAAGATTGAGGAAGAGGCTTAGCCTGGAGATACAGATCTGGTAGTCTTTGGAAGGTAGATGCTATTTAAAGGTGTGAAACTGAGCCCTGGGGTACTCAACCAATGAAGTCAGGGAGAAGAGAAGGAACCAACAGAGGAGATTGGGAAGATGTGACTAGCATGGCAGAAAGACAATTTGGTGAGTGCATGATCCTAGAGGGAACCAAGACAACAAGGGAAAAAAAAGAGAAAGTGACCTACAGTGTCAAATGCTGATGATAAGTCAAGAAATATGAGGAATTAGAATTAATCTTTGAATTTACCAACATGGGAGTCATAGATGACCTTTAAAGTAGCAGTTCCTATGGAGATTAATAAAGTCTTATTTATTTATCTTTTTATTAATTTATTTGTGATAGGTTCAAATTGTTCTTCTGGAGTATAATGAGTTAGGTTAACTATTTCAAATAGAATAAGCAAGATCCTTATTCAAAATAACTTGAGATATTGAATTTTACTGCTTTAGCACCAATATTTAACTACAAATTCTTTTCCCTATTTCAACTAATTATTATTCAGCTCCTCTATAAATTATCCACTTTTTAACACACAAAATTAAATTAGTTACAACATGTAAATAATGTTAGATGATAAATTTATTAAAATATTTTACTTAGTTCTTTGTCATGATTAAATTTTAAATTATTTGTATTTAATCTTACTCCAAAAATATATTTTTAAATTATTTAGTAAAGAAATAAAAACTCCTGCTTACAAGGCTAGCTTTCTCATTGTATAATTCCTTCCATTAGACCCAAACACATATTCCTCTGCAATTTTCTTCATTCTACTATTCCACATCTGAGAAACATTTAAAATTCTACCTTCTGCTGTATGATATATCATGGACCCTGGGTTGATTTACTTTTTTTTAAGAAACACTGTTGCTTCCTTCTTTAAAACATTTTTACAGTTTTTTAATGTGTACTGTTTACTTTTCTGAGCTATGTAGCTGACAAAAATAATACAATCAGTTGATTTGTAAAGTATCAATGGGTTACATAAGAATTTGAAAATAGACATAATCTTCTGATAAGGATAATGAGGTATATGGCAATCTTGATGTAATTATATGATGTTCTAGAGCATTTTCTGTAAAGAGCCTATAGGTGATAAATATTTCAGGCCTTGGGAGCCAAACAGTCTCTGCTGCCATTGTAGTGTAAAAGCATAGACAATACAAACACAAATAAGTGGAGCTTTATTCCAATAAAACTGTATTTACAAAATTGGTGGCAGGTCAAATTTGACCTAAGGCCATAATTTGCCAAAACTTCTCTAGAGAACCAGATTTTCAGCTATGCTATGACCTCCAGATTAGACTGAGCGATTTTAGTGACACATGCTCTTTTAACATTAATAGGTTTGAAACTGGAAGAACATTCAACCTTATCCTCAAAGTGCATGTGGTAGATTATCTCATGAGTGTAAAACTATCTTATTAAAAGTTATTTTGGACTCTGAAAAACTAAACTAATTTGGATGTAATTCAAGAAATGTTTGCCTATAAAGAATTCTGTCGGGAGCAAAATTTAAAGCTTCATTTCACTATGAATCAGATAAGTTTAGGTTCACATCCTCATAAATTAATATCTTTTATTTTAAATGTTAAAATACTTGAGATTTTGTTCAATTCAGGGTTAAATAGGGAAGGAAAGGTGGCATGCAGAATTTTGAAGTTGCTGAGATATGATTTATTCAGGGATGTTTGTGATGTTGATTAAAAACATAATTTTAAAACGGCATTTTAGAAATGGAGTAGGGAGTATCTGTTTAGAAATAAATTATTATACTAAAATGTAGGAATTAATGACTCCTTTTAAAAAGTAAAGGGAATGAGTGCATTCAGATATTTGAAAAACGATACAAAACCTATAGGTCTTGGGGAGAGATAAAAAGTTTAGTCCTGGAGTTGGGACATAAAGCAAAGGAATATATTCTCAAATAGTTAATAATGACATTTTATTTTTATTATTATCAGTTAGAGAAATTTGAGTGCAATTTAATGCCAACACAGAAAGAGTGTGCTATTGACCAATGTGCACATCAAAATAATCTATTTGAGAAAAAGGAGGTAGTGAGGTTTCCCTCCAAAGTGTTCTCTGTTGTAAATCTGCTTCAGACAGGGTTATTAGGTTAGGCTTTAAGCTCAAGCTGAACACTGCCAACTATAATATATACAGAACAATTAAATTTGAGAGATATTATGAGTCAATGGACAAAAAGACTACACAATTAAAACCATTCTGGTGGATTATTTTCTGAATACTAAATAATTAAAGTATGTTTATCCATAAAGGCATAAAGTGCATATTTTAATATGACTAATTTTTCTCTTTGATAAGTTCCATAATTCATTTAGACATTGAAAAAAACTAAAGAACATTAATTTTGGAAAGTGCATACCAGTAGAACAAGACCTACCTAAACTTAGATGCCAAAGTTCATCAGACAGCAGCCTAAATTTGCATGCAAATGAGAATAGAATTTTTCAGAAACACAAGAGTTAACTTTCTTTTGGCAATTTGTTCGATATAATTAAGTAAAGTAGAATTGCTAATATTTAGCAAAGAATGTTAACTTGAAGTTTAGCAATAAGTATTCTGTTGTGATTGATATTGTATTGCATGTTATTTTTCATTTTAGATCATGTATATTAATTTAATATTTAGATAATTTCCTTGCAATTTTCACAAGACTGCTGCTAACTTTATTAGCAGCTGTTCTAGAGAAATATGCCTGTCTGGGGTCCAACTGTTTACAGGAGGTAATGCAATAAGTGCTCAGCTGACAAGAAGTCAATGTTAGTGTTCATCAGATTAATGGAAGGCAGTTAGAATAGGTGGTAGAAAAACACGATATCGGAGGTTAGTGAAAAGATGAAAGACTGTGGAAAAGATAGGATTCCATCCTCACCTGACTACATCACTGAGTTTGCAGGCAGTAGGGATTATGTCAAATAAGTGGAGGTATCAGAGTTGAGGATATGGTGAAGAACAGAGGAGGAATAGATTTTAAAACTGCTATCGATGACCCAAATCCTGCCTACATACCCATGTTATTTAAAAGTAGATGGGAAACCAATTTCTTTACTAAATCTTTGCTTATGAATTTTCTTCATTCATTCAAAAAATATATGTAGAATATCTACCATGTGCCAGACATTGTTTTAGACATCAGAGTTACAACAGTGAACAAAGTTAGATAAAAATCTCCACCGTCATGCAGGCTTTTATAGAATAGGTTAAATAATGAAAATACATATTTTATGAAACAAAAGATTTTTTAGAGGTCAAGATTCTCACAGGCTAGAACACAGGTATTTTATTAAATAGAAAGCTATGCCCCTTCTTTACTTCCTAACTGAAGCTGAATTTATACACAGAGTCTAAGAATCATTGGTAGGAGGATTGCAGGTGACTTGTTTTTGAATTAAATCCAATGGTCCAGTTTATTGTTCTGGCTGAAATGTTCCATCTCACTGAGTTGACTTAACTTTTTTACATAGCACTGATATTAGAGACCAAGAGGTTTCTGGTCAAACATACCTGACTGAGTGGGGTTTTTTGTTGGTTTTTATTTTTAATTTTAGGGTGGGGGGAAAGTGTTTTAATGGTCTAATTGCCATTTATATAAAAATAGGCTTTGTGAAAAAATAAGGTCAATAGGTATTATAAAGTTTAAAAATATAGTTATTTTGTGTATAACCTCAACTTTGAGAAGATATTTAAGAAGCAAAAAAGGCAATAGTTCTTGGTGCCAACCTTTTTAAAACTAAGGAGGGGGAAAGCTAAATAGTTTAAATATGGAAAAAAAGCATCAATCAAATTCTAAAATTAGATGACCAAGGTTCAAATTCCAGCCTGTGACTTTGGACAATGCATTTAAAGGTCTGGCACTCAGTTTTTTCATCTGTATAACAGTGATAATAATAACTGTCCTTCCTTGTACAGTTGAGAAGATCAAAGACATATTGGATGTAAATGTGCTTTGTAAAAACTCAAATTCTATAGAAATTAGAAGAATCATTGTTACTAATCTATAAAATACTATTGAGAATAATGTAATGAGACCAATTTTAATTTATTCATTTTAAGAGTCAGATATTAAATGTATTGATTCCTTTAACTTTTATCACTTCCTCATTTCTTATGTCTAATGTGACTCCTGTCTAAACAGAGGAGAAAAATAAATATTATAAAATAAGGTCAAATTGACGTTTCTCTCTCAAACAGTTTTTGGTTTTTAACTTTTTTCTACTTTGCTTTTAAGAAGACATGCTGGATTATTTTCCCTGATTTTTAGGAATACATCTTGTGCCTAGGTCAAGCAGTAACACTTACTATGATTCTCTTCACAGATTCTTTTTTGCTTAAATTGAAGTATAGTTGATTTACAATATTGCTTAAGTTTCAGGTATGTAGGATGGTGATTCAGCATTTTTGCAGATTATATTCCATTATAGATTTTTAGAAGATACTGGGTATAATTCCCTATGTTATATAAGAATCCTTTTGGCTTATCTATTTTATGTATAGTGGTTTGTATCTGTTAATCCCACAGCCCTGATTTGTCCCTCCCCCCTCCCTTTTAGTAACCATAAGTTTGTCTCCTACTAATATAGTCTTATTGTCAATTTCTCTATTTATGTTTGTTAGTATTTACTTTATATATTTAAGTGCTCCTGTACTGGGTGCATATGTGTTAACAAGTGTAATATCCTCTTCTTGTATTGATCCCTTTATCAGTATACAATGCTAGTCTTTGTCTTTTGTTATAGCCTTTGTTTAAAGTCTATATTGTCTGATATGAGTATTGCTACCCCAGCTTTCTCATCATTTCCATTTGCACGAAATATCTTATTCCATTTCTTCACTTTCAGTTTGTGTCTTTTGCCTTGAAGTGAGTCTCTTGTAGGCAGCATATTGAAGAGTCTTGTTTTTTTTTATCCAATTAGCCACCCTGTGTCTTTTGATCAGAGCATTTAGTCCATCGATATTTAAAGTAATTATTGATAGGTATGTACTTATTGCCATTCTTCCTTGTTTTCCAGTTGTTTTTTTAGTTCTTCTTTGTGCATTTCTTCTTCTTTTTGTTTTTCCTGTTGTGGTTTGATGATTTTCTTTTGTAGTATGCTTGAGTTTCTTTCTTTTTGGTTTTTACGAATCCATATTAGGTTTTTGATTTGTGGGTACCATGGGGTTCATGTATGTTGACTGATAATTATATCTACTTGTTTTAACTGATAATTATGTAAGCTTAAACACATTCTAAAGATCTACATTTTTAATTTCCCTCCCCAACATTTTGGGTTTTTGATGTACTATTTTACATCTTCAAGCTTACCCTTTTACTCTTTATTGTACTTATAGTCACTTTTATAATATGGTATTGTTTTTTAATCTACATATTATCTTATTTAAGTGATCTTCAATCCTTACTATATATTTGCCTTTCCTGTTGCTATTTTCGCTTCCCTATAGATTCTTGTAGTATAGGCATTTTGACAATATTGATTCTTCCAATCCAAAAGCATGGCATATCTTTCCATCTGTTTATGTTGTCTTTGATTTCTTTCATCAGTGTCTCATACTTTTCAGAGTACAGGTCTTTTGTTTCCTTAGGTATGTTTATTTCTAGGTTTGTCATATATGGCCTTTTATGTTGAGATATTTTCCCTCTATGCCCACTTTCTGGAGAATATTTTCATGAATGGTGCTGAATTTTGTCAAAAGCCTTTTCTACATCTAGTGAGATGATCATATGGTTTTTATTCTTCAATCTGTTGATGTGGTGTATCACACTGATTGATTTGTGGATATTGAAAAATGCTTGCATCCTGGGATAAATCCTACTTGATCATGGTGTATGATCCTTTTAATGTGTTGCTGGATTCAGATTGCTATTTTGTTGAGGATTTTGTGTCTATTTTCATTAGTGATTTTGGCCTGTAATTTTCTTTTTTGTGGTATCATTGTCTGGTTTTGGTATCAGGGTGATGGCAGCCTCATAAAATGAGTTTGGGAGTGTTCTTTCCTCTGCAATTTTTTGGAATAATTTCAGAAGGATAGGTGTGAACTCTTCTGTAAATGTTTGATAGAATTCACCTGTGAAGCCATCTGGTCCTGGACTTTTGTTTCTTGGGAGTTTTTAAATCACAGTTTCAATTCCAGTACTTGTGATTGATCTGTTCATATTTTCTATTTCTTCCTGGTTCAGACTTGGGAGATTGTACTTTTCTAAGAATTTGTCCTTTTCTTCCAGGTTGTACATTTTATTGGCCTACAGTTGCTTGTAGTAGTCTCTTAAGATCCTTTGTATTTCTGTGGTGTATATTGTAACTTCTTTTTCATTTCTAATTTTATTGATTTGACCCCTCTCCCTTATTTTCCTGATGAGTCTGGCTAAGGGTTTATCAATTTTCTTTACCTTTTCAAAGAACCAGTTTTAGTTTCATTGATCACAATTCCCCACTGTCAATGTCCATTCCACAGTCTTGTGGAAAAAGGGGTGACAACTGTTCTAATTGCTTTGTCAGATGGATCTTTCTGGGAGTGTCCACCATCTGTGCCAGCATTCCAAAGGTTGTTTCTTTTGTTCCTCTCTGGAAAGTGTGTCCTTTACACCTGTAGACTTAAAAAAAATTCACAATCTAAAAGATGAGAGTTATGATTTATTTGGCGGGAATTTTGAGGACTTCAAGCCCAGGAGACAGCATCTCAAGTTAAGGAGTTTAGTGCTATTCTATGTATGAGAAGTTGAAAGAGTCTGGGCTCACTGAAATCATTCCCTTGATATGCAGCTCAGCTATCTGGGACCTGTATCCTGTATTCTCATATCCTGAGTTTCCTCAGGGCTCACCATAGGGAGTGGCTGCCGTCTGATGGCTGCTAGATGGCAGATATTCTTCTCCTTCCTGAGTTTCCTCAGGGCTTTCCTCACATTGGAAAGCTATCATCTCTGATGACTGATATGGCAGGAAATATTCCATTTCTCAGATCCTCTCCTCTTGGTCAGGAATTTGACCAATATTTGGGAGACATTTCATGATCAAATTTTGTCCCGTGGTTCTAGGAGGCTCATCCCAGATCAGGTAAAAATTCTTGATATGCCACCCCAAGTGCTAGTTTTTGGATTAGGCCCTATTGATAATTAAAAACTCTCTGGATCCTCTATCTAATTATAGTCCAGGAGACATTTTCCCTTGTTGCTTCTTCCCATATCTAGAATCAGACTATTACAATTATTTTATGTTATAAAAGTGATCTATTTTCTCAAGATGTTTAGCCATAGAAATTTTTTTGGAGGCCTGGTTACACATTGGGTACTGTAAGAGACAACAATCTTATAGAATAGACAGGATGTAAGTAATGTATCTAGTAATATTGACAAAGACATAGTGCAGCAGGGAGACACAAAGCACAGACAATTTGGAAACAAAGAACAAATTAAAACAATGATGAGTATAACTAGTTATAATCCAGTTGTAATAACGAGTGACCAAAGGTACCATACTGATGTAATGAGCCATCTGCAGTTTTATCATACTGGCCATGCATACTTAGACATACATGGCTTAATCTTCCAGACAAGCATATGCTACTGGCAGGATCAACCAGGAAGAGAGAAAAAGATAAATGTTTCAATTCTGCTTACAAAGGTATAATTTACCAAATTACTGTAAGTCATAATTAGTTTAAGGGGAAGGTTTTCCTTACACCTGGAAAACCCAGATTTAAACCAGTCATTTTTCAGATAGAAACCATAAAAATTATAACCATATTCACCATATCACTCAGTCCTATGTAACTAATTCTTTTTGTTAATAGCTTTATGAAGCCATCAGCTTTTCCATTAGAATTTTTCAATTTCTTACCGCATTCAACATTATGGTCTGAAAGTCAGAAACTTATATTTAGCCAAAAGTCCTTTCTATAAATCTTCTTGAAGAGGAAGCATTTTTGAAAAGGCATCAGAGTGAAACCATAACTTGTCTATAATGACAAAAGACTTAAGAAGGCACATTTAAATCTGATTACAATGCAATTGACAAAGTAACTTGGTTACTGCTGTGACATACAACATTTTCAGATAATAACTAGAATTATGACTGATAACATTTTACCAGGACATATCAAATTTTAGGAACTCCATATAATCCCTCGAATACCTATATCATTTGCCATACTATACAACCTAAGAAGATTTATTACTTATTTGACAACATTTCCCATGGAATTCAATATATCAAGTCAACTTAATTAGTTAATATCTCTCTTTGGGGTGTTTCAGGGGCCCTTTGAATCATCCCAACGTTAGCTAGAGGTCAAAGGAACTTCATTAAAATTTGATTTGGGAAGATTTGTCAAAAAAAAAATCAAAAGTGTTTAAAACACTCAGTCAGATAGGATAACAGGTCACTGTGAAACAGCAGTTATTCACTTAGCCAAAGTAACAATAAAAGATTTCAAAGGCAAATAGAGAACAGATCACTTAAAAGGTAAAGAAACTTAAAATCTGTTATCAAAGGCAGATCAACATCTTAAGAAAACTTGTCTTCTTAACAGAGAGAAAAGCCAAATTCAAGTTTTGCATTGGCTTACTTTTAAAATTCATTTACTTGATTAAACTTATTTTAAACTTAGTCAACCCTGACCATGCACAAAACTCTTTTCTTGGGATCCACTTTCCATAAACCTTCCATCACATAATTTATCTTAGCACAGTTCTAACTTTCAAGTTGTCGAATATCTGGAGAGATAAATTTTAGGTAGACATTCTTAAAATATAATTATTTTTAAAAGTTCACCTAAAGCTCTTATCTCATTTGCATTTTCTTTCCTTAAAATTTCTTCACATCAAGTTACTTTCCTTGCTGACAAATTTGTAACAGATACAACAAGATTTTATTTAGCTTATGTTAAACCTAGGCACAATAAAAGTATTATACTTAATGTTGATGACTTTAAAGACATGTCTAGGTTAAACAATCATCGACAGGAAGCCACTGGAACTCACCAAGAAAGATACCCCACATCCAAAGACAAAGGAGAAGCCACAATGAGATGGCAGGAGGGGGGCAATCACAATAAAATCAAATCCCATAACCGCTAGGTGGGTGACTCACAAACTGGAGAACACTTATACCACAGAAGTCCACCCACTGGAGTGAAGGTTCAGAGCCCCACGTCAGGCTTCCCAAACTGGGGGGTCCGGCAAAGGGAGGAGGAATTCCTCAAGAATCAGACTTTGAAGGCTAGCGGGATTTGATTGTGGTACGTCAACAGGACTGGGAGTAATGTGGTACTTTGACAGAAACATTGATTCCACTCTTGGAGGGCACACACAAAGTAGTGTGCACATCAGAACCCAGGGGGAAGGAGCAGTGACCCCATGGGAGACTGAACCAGACCTACCTGCTAGTGTTGGAGAGTCTCCTGCAGAGGCAGGGGTCAGCTGTGGCTCACCGGGGACACAAGGACACTGGCAGCAGAAGTTCTGGGAAGTATTCTTTGGCGTGAGCCTTCCAGGAGTCCACCATTAGCCCCACCAAGGAGAGTGTGGGCTCTGGTGCTGGGTCTCCTCAGGCCAAACAACCAACAGGGAGGGAACTCAGACCCACCCATCAGCAGACAAGCAGATTTAAGTTTTACTGAGCTCTGCCTGCCAGAGCAACACTCAGCTCTACCCACCAGCAGTCCCTCCCATCAGGAAGCTTGCACAAGCCTCTTAGACAGGCTCATCCACCAGAGGGCAGACAGAAGAAGCAAGAAGAACTACAAACTTGCAGCCTGTGGAATGAAAACCACAGTCACAGAAAGATAGACAAAATGAAAAGGCAGAGGACTATGTACCAGACGAAGGAACAAGATAAAACCCCAGGAAAACAATTAAATGAAGTGGAGATAGGCAACCTTCCAGAAAAAGAATTCAGAATAATGATAGGCAAGATGATCCAGGACCTCGGAAAAAGGATGGAGGCAAAGATTGAGAAGATGCAAGAAATGTTTAAAAAAGACTGAGAAGAATTAAACAACAAACACCTAGGAGAATTAAAGAACAAACAAACAGAGATGAACAATACAATAACTGAAATGAAAAATACACTAGATGGAATCAATGGCAGAATAACTGAGGCAGAAGAACGGATAAGTGATCTGGAAGAGAGAATGGTGGAATTCACTGCTGGGGAAGAGAATAAAGAACAAAGAATGAAAAGAAATGAAGACAGCCTAAGAGACTTCTAGTGCGACATTAAACGTATCAACATTCACATTATAGGGTCCCAGAAGGAGAAGAGAGAGAGAAAAGACCCAAGAAAATATTTGAAGAGATTATAGTCGAAAACTTCCCTAACATGGGAAAGGAAATAGCAACCCAAGTCCAGGAAACACACAGAGTCCCAGGCAGGATAAACCCAAGGAGAAACACACTGAGACACATAGTAATCAAATTGACAAAAATTAAAAACAAAGAAAAATTACTAAAAGCCACAAGGGAAAAACTAAAAATAACATACAAGGGAACTCCCATAAGGTTAACAGCTGCTTTCTCAGCAGAAACTCTACAAGCCAGAACGCATTGGCATGATATATTTAAAGTGACAAAAGGGAAGAACCTATAACCAAGATTACTCTACCCAGCAAGGATCTCATTTAGATTCAATGGAGAAATCAAAAGCTTTACAGGCAAGCAAAAGCTAAGAAAAGTCAGCACCACCAAACCAGCCCTACAACAAATGCTAAAATAACTTCTCTAAGTGGGAAACACAAGAGAAGAAAAGGACCTACAAAAACAAGCCCAAAACAATTAAGAAAATGGTAATAGGAACATACATATTGATAATTACCTTAAATGTGAATGATTTAAATGCCCCAACCAAAAGACACCTACACAGGCATGCTGGATGGGTACAAAAACAAACCCATACATATGCTGTCTACAAGAGATCCATTTCAGAACTAGGGACACATACAGACTGAAAGTGAGGGGATGGAAAAAGTTATTCCATGCAAATGGAAGTCAAAAGAAAGCTGGAGTAGCAATACTCATATCAGATAAAATAGACTTTAAAATAAAAATGTTACAAGAGCCAAGGAAGGACACTACATAATGATCAGGGGATCAATCCAAGAAGAAGATATAACAATTATAAATATATATACACCCAGCATAGGAGCAACTCAATACATATGGCAAATGCTAACAGCTATAGAAGAGGAAATCGACAGTAACACAGTAACAGTGGGGGACTTTTAACACCCCACTTACACCAATGGACAGACCATCCAGACAGTATATTAATAAGGAAACACAAGCTTTAAATGACAAAATAGACCAGATAGATTTAATTGATATTTATAGGACATTCTATCCCAAAACAGCAGATTACACTTTCTTCTCATGAGCGCATGGAACATTCTCCACGATAGATCACATCTTGGGTCACAAATCAAGCCTTGGTAAATTTAAGAAAATTGAAATCATATCAAGCATCTTTTCCAACCAAAACGCTATAAGATTAGAAATAAATTACAGGGAAAAACACGTAAAAAACACATACACATGGAAGCTAAACAATACGCTACTAAATAACCAAGAGATCACTGAAGAAATCAAAGAGGAAATCAAAAAATACCTAGAGACAAATGACAAAGAAAGCACGACAATCCAAAACATATGGGATGTAGCAAAAGCAGTTCTAAGAGGGAAGTTTAGAGCAATACAATCCTACCTCGAGAAATAAGAAAAATCTCAAATAAACAATCTAACCCTACACCTAAAGGAACTAGAGAAAGAAGAACAAACAAAACCCAAAGTCAGTAGAAGGAAAGAAATCATAAAGATCAGAGCAGAAATAAATGAAATAGAAACAAAGAAAACAATAGCAAAGATCAATAAAACTAATAGCTGGTTCTTTGAGAAGATAAACAAAATTGATAAACCTTTAGCCAGACTCATCAAGAAAAAGAGGGAGAAGACCCAAGTCAATAAAATTAGAAATGAAAAAGGAGAAGTTACAATGGACACTGCAGAAATACAAAGCATCATAAGAGACTACTGCAAGTAACGATAGGTCAATAAAATGGACAACCTGGAAGAAATGAACAAATTCTTAGAAAGGTATAACCTTCCAAGACTGAACGAGGAATAACTAGAAACTATGAACAGATCAATCATAAGCAATGAAATTGAAACTGTGGTTAAAAATCTTCCAACAAACAGAAGTCCAGGACCATATGGTTTCATAGGTGAATTCTAGCAAACATTTAGAGAAGAGCTAATACCCATCCTTCTCAAAGTCTTCCAAAAAATTGCAGAGGAAGGAACACTTCCAAACTCATTCTATAAAGCCACCATCACCTGGATACCAAAACCAGACAAAGACACTACAAAAAAGAAAATTACAGACCAATATCACTGGTGAATATAGATGCAAAAATCCTCAACAAAAGACTAGCAAACAGAATCCAACACCTCATTAAAAGGATCATACACCATGATCAAGTGAGATTTATCCCAGTGATGCAAGGATGCTTCAGTATACGCAAATCAATCAATGTGATAAACCATATTAGCAAAATGAAGAATGAAAACCATATGATCATCTCAATAGATGCAGAAAAAGCTTTTGACAAAATTCAAAACACACTTATGATAAAAACTCTCCAGAAAGTGGGCATAGAGGGAACCTATCTCAACATATTAAAGGCCATATATGACAAACCCACAGCAAACATATTCTCAATGGTGAAAAACTGAAAGCATTTCCTCTAAGATCAGAAACAAGACAAAGATGTCCATTCTCACCACAATTATTCAACATAGTTTTATACGTCGTAGCCACGGCAATCACAGAAGAAAAAGAAATAAAAGGAATACAAATTGTAAAAGAAGAAGTAAAGCTGTCATTGTTTGCAGATGATATGATAGTATACATAGAGAATCCTAAAGATGCCACCAGAAAACTACTAGAGCTAATCAATGAATTCGGTAAAGTTGAAGGATACAAAATTAATGCACAGAAATCTCTTGCATTCCTATACATTAACAACAAAAGATCAGAAAGAGAAATTAAGGGAAAAAACCCATTCACCATTGCAACAAAAAAGAATAAAATACCTAGGAATAAACCTACCTGAGGAGGTAAAAGACCTGTACTCAGAAAACTATAAAACACTGGTGAAAGAAATCAATGGTGACACAAACAGATGGAGAGATATACAATGTTCTTGGATTGGAAGAATCAATATTGTGAAAATGATTATGCTACCCAACACAATCTACCGATTCAATGCAATCCCTATCAAATTACCAATGGCATTTTTCACAAAACTGGAACAAAAAATCTTAAAATTTGTATGGAGACACAAAAGACCCCAAAGATCCAAAGCAATCTTGAGGGAAAAAAACTGAGCTGGAGGAATCAGACTCCCTGACTTTAGACTATACTACAAAGCTACAGTAATCAAGAAAATATGGTGCTGGCACAAAGACAGAAATATAGATCAATCGGACAGGATAGAAAGCCCAGAGATAAACCAACACACCTATGTTCAACTAATCTATGACAAAGGAGGCAAGGATATACAATGGAGAAAAGACAGCCTCTTCAATAAGTGGTGCTGGGAAAACTGGACTGCTACATATACAAGAATGGAATTAGAACACTCCCTAACACCATTCACAAAAATTAACTCAAAATGGATTAGAGACCTAAATGTAAGACTGGACACTATAAAACACTTAGAGGAAAACAAAGGAAGAACACTCTGATATAAATCACAGCAAGATCTTTTTTGACCTACCTCCTAGAATAATGGATATGAAAACAAAAATAAACAAATGGGACCTACTGAAACTTAAAAGCTTTTGCACAGCAAAGGAAACTATAACAAGACGAAAAGACAAACCCTCAGAATGGGAGAAAATACTTGCAAACGAATCAATGGACAAAGGAGTAATCTCCAAAATATATAAACAGCTCATGCAGCTCAATATTAAAAAAGCATACAACCCAATCCAAAAATGGGCAAAAGACCTAAATAGACATTTCTCCAAAGAAGACATAGAGATGGCCAAGAGGCACATGAAAAGCTGCTCAACATCACTAATTATTAGAGAAATGCAGGTCAAAACTACAGTGAGGTATCACCTCACACCAGTTAGAATGGGCATCATCAGAAAAATCTAGAAAAAACAAATGCTGGAGAGGGGGTGGAGAAAAGGGAACCCTCTTGCCCTGTTAGTGGGAATGTCAATTGATACAGCCACTATGGAGAACAATATGGAGGTTCCTTAAAAAACTAAAAATAGAATTACCATATGACCCAGCAATCTCACTACTGGGCATATACCCAGAGAAAACCATAATTCAAAAAGACACATGCACCCCAATGTTCATTGCAGCACTGTTTACCATAGCCAGGTCATGGGAGCAACCTAAACGCCCATCAACAGACAAGCGGATAAAGAAAATGTGGTAAGTATATACAATGGAGTATTACTCAGCCATAAAAAGGAACAAAATTGGGTCATTTGTAGAGATGTGGATGGACCTAGAGACTGTCATTCAGAGTGAAGTAAGTCAGAAAGAGAAAAACAAATGTCATATATTAACGCATGTATGTGGAGTCTAGAAAAATGGTACAGATGGACTGGTTTGCAAGGCAGAAGTTGAGACATAGATGTAGAGAACAAACGTATGGACACAAAAGGGGGAAAGCGGGGGTGAGGGTGATGGTGGTGGGATGAATTGGGAGATTGGGCTTGACCTATATACACTAATATGTATATAATAGATAAGTAACAAGGACGTGCTGTATAAAAAATAAATAAAAAATTTATGTTATCATGTAATAAATTATTAATAAATAATATTAACTACTTACGGATTACCTTTGAGTTGTGGAAAATGTGCAAACAAGTGGTTTCAGAAACCCAAAGGAGAGTTAGAGTGGTCCCTGTTATCCACTGGGGATATGTTCCAAGATGCCCAGTGGATGCCTGAATGTGCAGATAGTACTGAATACTGTATATACATGGCTTATAATTAGGCCCAGTAAGAGACTAACAATAATAACTAATAATAAAATAGAACAATTACGAGAATATACTGTAATAAAAGTTATGTAAATGTGGTCTTTCAAAATATCTTATTGTAATCATCCTTCTTTCTGTGATGATGTGAGATGATAAAATGCCTATGTGATGAGATGAAGTGAGACGAATGACATAAGCATTGTGACGTAGCATTAGGCTGCTATTGACCTTCTGATGACACCTCAGATGGAAGATCATCTGTCTCCGGTTATCCTGAATCATCAAGCCATGATGATGTTGATGGTTGGGGATTCCGAGTGGGATGGAGTGGAATGGCGCTACACAGAATGCTGTGCAATTTATAATCTATGAATTGTTGAATTCCGGAATTTTCCATTTAATATTTTCAGAATGCAGTTGACAATGGGTAACTGAAACCATGCAAAGCAAAACCACAGTTAAAGGGGAGCTACTGTACTGAGGGTAAATGTGATTAGTGACATATTTCCTAGTGTTGTCTTCAAACCCTACTTACATAATTAGTTTTACGCTCTGGTTCCCACATCATTACAAGAAGTAGTAAAAACCAAAAATGACATTCAACAGAATAAGTTGTTGGCTTTCACTAAGCAACAAGTTTATTTAATGAATTTAACATATCTCAAAATTTTGCAACTTTGTGGAGAAACAACTAGAAGATATTCAGTTACAGAAAATTTTCACTGAAGAACTAAACAGAAAATAAGAGTTCAGTCAAAATATATAGTGATTGATTAAGCCAGGATTTAAGGAACTGGGACAATTGGTTTATTATATAGAAAACTCCCAGCTATTTGAGACCAGTTATATGGGACAAAGTGATCTAAAAATATAACCACATTGGTATTACACAGAACAATTAATAGCATAAATATTCCCATTCATATCAATTACTTAAAGACCTCTAATACATATGACCCTAGGTTTTCCCTCCTTAAAGAAAGGAAAACAAAAAAGTGGTAGCCTTTGAACAATGGAATTCAAATAGACACAGTTATAGCTTCAATTCACAATCAGGCTTGATATGCACATTTTATCCTAAAATAACTCAGCAGTCAAGATGAAAAAAAAAAAAGTCATTACAGTGTAGTGTTTGAGTGAAAGGTCTTTAATGAGGCAGATCTTGGTTTAATCCCAGGTTCTGCCACTTTCTATTTGTGTAAACTTGGGCAACTTGTGGGAATAATAACAGTATATACCCAAAATGGTCATTGGGAGAATTGAAAGAGATTTTGCATGTAAAGATTGCCTGCCATATAGTAAAGAGTTATTACACATTACCTCTTATAATTGTTTTTGATGACTTCCCTCTTTGTCAGTGACTGTGACCCACAGAGATATAGCAAAAAAATCAAGGTTAATTAAATACAGGATTTAATATATTTTCCTGTACAAACCATCTGTCACAATAGACCTCTCTTAAATAGGATTATAATGTTACCTTAACTATTGTCTCAGTGATTTTAGAAAGTTAGGCCATAAGTGAATTGAAAGTTGCCAAAATTTTTAATTTAGTATCTTACTTTAACTCGGTTTTCTTCAAATTCTCCATTTCGCTTTGTCTGACAGTTCATTTCCACAGAGACTGCACAGTTACTGTAAATCATTTACTGCATTTGGTGTGCATAACAGTTTTGTTCATATCACTTTATTCCTCTTAAAAATAGCATTCTGGGACTTCCCTGGTGGTGCAGTGGTTAAGAATTGGCCTGTCAGTGCAGGGAACATGGGTTTGAGCCCTGGTCCAGGAAGATCCCACATGCCGTGGAGCAACTAAGCCCATGCGCCACAACTTCTGAGCCTGTGTGCCACAACTACCGAAGCCCACGTGCCTAGAGCCCGTTCTCCGCAACAAGAGAAGCCACCGCAATGAGAAGCCTGTGCACCACAACCAAGAGTAGCCCCCGCTTGCCGCAACTAGAGAAAGCCCGTGCACAGCAACAAAGACCCAACACAGCCAAAAATAAATAAGTAAATAAATAAATAAATTCATAAAAAAAAAATAGCATTCCATACTGTCATGATGCCCCTTCTAACTCTTCATTTTGCCAAAGGCAGTCAAAAAGCAAGATAATAGCAAATAACTCCTAAAGACAGGGATTGTAAGGAATGATACTGCTCTCTGTTCTCTGGGTGTAAGCAATTCTCTATTTGCCAAAGAGTAAAACACAAATCCCAAAGTGTCTCTTATTTGGCATAGTATGTTATCAACCTATCTTATAAAAATACCTGCCTTGTTTTTAGTAGGCTTTCAAAAACTCAACTTTAAAGCATCTTTCATTGTTTTTATCAAGTTTGGAATTTTTAAATAGTCTCAAGTTGACCTTCTTATTATCTTATGCTTTATGAACATATTTATTTATGCTACTAGGTACAATTCTGGTTCTAGATTATGATGCAAAAACTATCAAGATAAGAACAAAAGTGAACGTTAGTTTCAATCATACAGGTAAATATATTCCACAGGAACTATTTTAACCTGAAGCAGCTGGCTGTTTTTGTCTTACCTATCAGAGTAATATTATATAGTTGTAGCTTAAATTTAGGGCACTTTGGGAAAATGTATTAGATTATAACCCATAACATTAATTCATGATAAATGGTCAGGGAATCAGAGAAAAGAAAATATAGATGAGATTTCACGTTCTTATAACAGAAGATTTAAAAATTACTCTTGTATTAAAAGTACCAAATTATGCTATATGAGCATATATGAAATAAAGAAATGACTTATTTAAATTTTTCTTTGAAAAAATTTCCCCAAGCTTCCTGATCTTATGATTCTTAATCAAATGCATGAGACAACATGGCACAAATCACAAATGAGTTGGTTTAAAGTACTATCTATGCATGGGGTGGAAAAAAAATATCTCTTCCTTATTTTTCACATCTCCATTCATCATTTGTGAGTCTTGGAATATAGTAGTTCAGTATTTGGTCTTTTAACATTTGACTCTTAGCAATAAGTAAGTCTCTGATTCCCTATTTATCCTTGGCAGTAGGGATGACTCAGAACTGGGTTGGAACCCTGCCTCTTCTCACTCAAAACACACACAGGCATACTTTAGTTTCATTACTGCTCTAGAAATTAGCCCAAAGAATATAGCAAGTTAATTTTTTAATTTGTTTTCATGAATATATGATTCCTGACAGTGAATTGAAGCAAAAACTAGCTCCCGAGCTCAAAATTCCCAACCAAATACTGACTACTTAAAGATATTTTGAGTCAAGCCAGAGTCCGTGGCTTGGAGATGAACTAAGTCTATTTACTGTCTTTCTCTTGTCTCTCAGTTGGCCACGCGTATTCTCAAGTTCAGTCTGAAGGAAAGCTTATAAGAAAGGGGACAGGCATGGTCTTGGCCACAACCAGCAGGACAGCTAGACAAGAAGGAAGACAGCAGCTTACCTTTCAGCTCTTCCTCCAATATTGCTATTCAGTCTGAAAACTTCACTAACCAGGCATTCTTAAAAGAAAATTATGATCAGTGAAAACATAAGGATATGCCCAAGCTAATGATGCAAGGCGCTAATTTGTCTCATTTGTCAAAAGGCATTCAAATATTACTGGATCTGTTTTGCTGAAATATTTTGCATATTTAAAACTTATTCCAAGTGCTTCCTTTGCTTACATCAGCTAATTACCTCAATCTAATTAGGCTTCAAGTTTCCAGCTCACCCAAGCTTTTCCCAGGTATTACTATTTTCCTTATACATAGAATAATCTTTTACAGTCTGGGAAGTGAGATCAGACTATTTGGCTCAACTGATGTTACAGATTTTCAGATGGGAAGAGTCCATGGGGTTCACTTTAAGTGTGTCCATTCCCTTAGGGTTCAACTGTTGTAATATTTTTCTCTGGGTACTTAACTCTTTTGGACACGCTCAGGCTTGCATTTTCTCAGAATTAAAAGATTTTTCCCTAGTTCCTTTTGGCCTACTTCATTACTTGGCTTCACTTCACATGTTCTCATTTTTGAACTTGTTATTCTTTGTGGACAAGGTCTTTGACATCCATCTTCTCTTTAACAATCAAAATGTTATATATCCTGGAATAACTCATACCATAATCTGCTCACATTCCTAACTTTTGCTACAAGAATTGCATGGCTGGACCAAGGGCATCACACAACCACTGTTTTATTTTTTCTTTTCAAGTAACTGCAAGTCTAATTTTCCTAATATCTCACTAGGATATTTTTAGATTCCATCTCTTCATGCTCTCTTTTAAAAAATGTTCTCACTGCCATTGTTTTTATTGTGAAACAATAATTGTCAATCTCCATCTATAAAGTCATAGCTGTAAGTCGTAGCTTTTTCCAACAGCCTAAAAAGATGGAATAGATGCCTCTGGCCCCAAATTATTTGAATAAATTCAATAAGGTTCTGCTTTTCCTGATTTACCCAATTCCCAAGTATATGTACATGCTGTTCTTGTTAAATGATTTCTTATTTATTCAGGAATTTATTGTTTATTTAGTTGGCCAAAGGGGAGGGTGAAATGTAGAGCACTGTGGCAAACGTTACTTTATCATATATCTGTATGTATAAAATATGAAATATAGCTTTTTATTTTGAAGCAAGTTTAAAAACATATCAAATATTTGGCAAGCCACCCCAGGATCCTCACTTGCTATAACTACTCTAATGAAATCTCCTCTTTCAAACAGAAAAAAGGCTCAGAAGATTCTTATTAGCCTCTACTATTAGCGTTTGCTAATTCTTCAGTTAGTGCCAGGGATTTAAAGAAAAAAGTCTGGAGCCTCTTTCATGTGTTTCAACTGATACATTTTGGCACTACACCAAAGTACTTGATTTTCTGGGAACAATGAGAAATCATCAATGACTAATTTAGGAAGCTCATCCTAAGTTATGTGGAAGTAGCTTCAGGATAATGGCAATAAGTGGTGTGTAGCCCAGCCATAGGGTTGCTTTGCATTCCTAAGGTTCAGAAGATGGTGAAGGAAGCTGGGGCCGGAGGGCTTGGAGGGTTCCCTTACTGCATGTTTTCTGTAAGGCCTGGCTGCTACACACTTTGAAGAGTCAAACTGGAGGGAGGGGCAGTTTGACCTAAATTGTATATTCAAGACAAATAGAGGGAAGCGGTTCATTATTTTATTGCTATTATTTCACTTCTTTCTTTCATCATCCTTTCCTTTAATTCTCCTTTCCAGGTGCCCAAATGATCACATTCCCATTCCCAGTGGTAAAATGCCTGTGGAAGTAGAAGACGGATGGTGTGGCGATTGAACCTGAAGCCAGACTGCCAGGTAACAGAATCCCAGCGTCCTCCCGACATAGGAGACCTTGAAGGGCGGTTCAAGTTCTCCCTAAGAGGGTGGTGTCCTAAGGCGAGCACCTGGCCTTTTCCCGGGCTTTGCTGTCAGTCATTATCCCGCCTCGCTTACACTCACCCGATTTCTGGATCGTGATTTGAGAAGCCTGGCTCTGGAGATACCTCACAGTGATTTCCTTCGGTCGCAGCCACTTAGCTGATGATTTTGTAGTTGATTGGAAAGAACAGAAGTGCATCGATTTCAAACACGTTTATTGAAGAACGACTGAGTGCGGGGACGATGACGATTCGGCGAAAAACCGAACAAAACATCCTGCCTTCCGGAGGGAGCTTTCATTCTGGTGGAGTTGTGTTGTTTCTCAACACCCGCGCTGTGCCCATTACCAGCTCTGCCCAAGGACTGCTTGAATTTCACTGTTCAGGCAAACGGGCACACAGCTTTCCAAAGGACCACTGTAAGCTGGCCTCAGCTCTCCGCAGACAAAATTTGAAAGAACATAAATTGCAGAGCAGCGAAGGAGTGGGCAGGTTGGGAGTGGGGTGGGGGGAGGGTGGTTGGGGGGGAGGGAGGCCACTGGAGGTGGCGTCTATTCGTGTCAATACGGCAGAGTCAGGGGACCTAGTCGGAGCCAGAAAACTTCAAGCCAAACAAACTCTGAGATCACAACCCCTCACCCTTCTCCTCCCCTCCGACGAGCCACCGCAGCGGGTGCACTGTCCCTGGGGTAGTTCGTGGGGGGACAAGGGGTTCGGAGAAAGTGGACTCCTCTTTCGCTCCCCCTTCTCCCCCATCCCTACCATGGGCTTTGCCCTGGAGCGCTTCGCCGAAGCGGTGGACCCGGATTTCCAGTGCAGGCTGTGCGGTCAGGTGCTGGAGGAGCCCCTGTGCACGCCGTGCGGGCACGTCTTCTGCGCCCGCTGCCTGCTGCCCTGGGCGGCGCGGCGGCGCCGGTGCCCGCTGCAGTGCCAGCCCCTGGCGCCGGGCGATCTGTACCGGGTGCTGCCTCTGCGCAGCCTCGTCCAGAAGCTGCGCACCCAGTGCGACTACCGCGCCCGCGGCTGCGGCCACTCTGTCGGGCTGCGCGAGCTGGCGGCGCACGTCGAGCGCTGCGACTTCGGCCCTGCCCGCCGCCGCCGCCGCCGCCGCCGGGGCTGCGTCTCCGGGCCGGGCGGCCGGGGCGGCGGGGACGCGTCCGCGCGGGGGTGCTGCGGCTCAGCGCCCGGGGTCCGCCGCGGCGGGACGCCGGGAGTCCGTGGCGGGAGCGGGCGGGCGCCAGGGCCTCAAGTCCTGGCCTGGAGGCGGCGCGAGAAGGCGCTGCTGGCGCAGCTCTGGGCGCTGCAGGGGGAGGTGCAGCTCACGGCCCGCAGGTACCAGGAGAAGTTCACCCAGTACATGGCTCACGTCCGCAACTTCGCCAGGGACCCGGGCGGCGGCCGCGGCCGGGTAAGCGCTGAGGGATTGGCACCCGGGGAAGGGTCGATCGGGGTGGAAAGGGGAACGGTTCTTTCCGGCGCTTCAGAATTCCTTCGCAAGGTGACATCCTTCTTTATGTGGTAGGAAGAAGCATCCACCGCCCTGATCATCCTTCGAGTGTATTAGTATTGCAGTTTACAAGGATTGTCCCCTTTCCTCTTATATTGGGATTGGAAAAGAGTTAAACAGATTAAATTCCAACTTTTCGGCGGAGAAGGAGGAATTAGGAAAACTCCTTTTCCCACCCAGACCGTTGCTTCCCATCTTTCACTCTCCTGCCTACCCTCTCTGCGTAGTTTTTGTACCTTCGGCCTCGGCCTGAAGCCAGTTAGAGAAGGAAAGCCAGGTAGCGAGGACCTCTCCTACCCTGCCTCCCCTCTCCCGCTGGCTAGCACCCCGGGGCGTGTCATTCCCACACCTTTAGCTCTGCATGACTTAGTTTCCCTACCAAACCACCCATATCAGCCACTTTGTACTCACCACAGGGACTCAGGGATATGGGAAACCAGGATAACTTGGAGTTAAGAAATTAAGAGATGGGATTTCTTAGACCTGCAGGGTTCTTTTCATCACCCTGACCTTCCCTAAATAGTCCTTAAGTACTTCCAGATTTCATTATTAGTGGAACGTGAGTGGGTGAGTATGAGACTTGGGGAACCTAGTGTTAGAGCTCACATCTATCTGCGCTCAGACTAGCCGTGTGAGCTCCCGGGATGTTTCCCTTCTTTGTCGAGGCTGCTGGCCCTGAACTGTGTTCCTGGACTGCCCGCTTTCTGACCGAATAAACAAGCCTCTTTGCAGCGGCTCGTGACAAGAGGCTTGTTTATAAAGATGTTCCTTTTCTTCTGAAGGACTTCTGCACAGTGTTTGACATTGTTGGCCGCTGCCATGGTGAGCAGGGATTTAGCACAACTTACACTCCGTTCAAGGAGCTGTTTTCATTCCCCAACCTCCTGGGGAGGAGCAACCCAGGGTGATGCCCATTTGGAACTGCTTTGCGTTACCTCCAACTCAGGCACCGAATTTAGACGCTTCTGGCCTTGAACCTAAAAAGGATAATTGAAGTGTGAGGGGCTGAACTGTTTCTACTCTGATAAGCGGAAGCACACGCTTATTAAAAGTTTCGATGCTCTCTATGATTCTTTCTCTCTCATATTTACATCCAGGTAAATTTACAAAATGGGAGGACCAGAGAGAAGCACAGAAATATGGTCTGTAATACCAGTTCAGGGTTCAAGGTCTTGGGGAAGCAATGGTTGGTGGAAAGGAGCAAGGCTAGATTATATGACAGAGAAGTCCATGCAACAAGTCAAGAAGTCAAGCTGTGGTTCTGAGAAGTGAGGCAAAACTGGCCATGATCTGCAGGCTGCTTCCCAAAAGGCTTCTCCGAGCTGCTCAGAAATGTTTTCCCACTACCAGCAGGGGCTGCTGTGCACACTGCCTGGGAAAAGTTCCTGGGAAAAGGTGGTGATGATGGTGTTTATGGAAATTTATCATTCTGAAGTAATTGCCAAATATGTAATTTCCTAGGATAGTCAATAATATGAATAACCATGAATAAAATTCATATAGCCTTGCACTATTACATCGTATGTTTAAATTGGTCTTTTTTTTTTTTTTCAATTTTAAATTTATTTATTTATTTATTTATGGCTGCGTTGGGTCTTCGTTTCTGTGCGAGGGCTTTTCTCTAGTTGCGGCAAGCGGGGGCCGCTCTTCATCGCGGTGCGCGGGCCTCTCACTATCGCGGCCTCTCTTGTTGCGGAGCACAGGCTCCAGACGCGCAGGCTCAGTAATTGTGGCCCACGGGCCCAGTCGCTCTGCGGCACGTGGGATCCTCCCAGACCAGGGCTCGAACCCGTGTCCCCTGCATTGGCAGGCAGATTCTCAACCACTGCGCCACCAGGGAAGCCCTAAATTGGTCTTTTTTAACAAGCAGGTTTGTAGATATAATTCCTGCTTGTTTAACTGTTATTTGGCCATCAGGAAAGCAGTACATTCTGATTTAGTTAGCATAAATCCTCTTTTTAAAATTCTGCAGAAATTATGCAAAACCAAATGAAAATACCGTTTAAAATTACGATTACTGTAACCTACAAAATCCTGTATTTCAGCAGCAATGTGAATATTAATGTTGAAATAAATTTATAAATAGCTCACTATTATTTACATCCCTTAAGATTTTCCAAAGTGAAATTATTACATAAAATAATTCTTAGATTCTTTAACAATTTATTTTACTCATCTGTAATGGAGGGAAAAAATAAGGATACCTGCATCGTTGAATCAGAAATCTGTTTAAGTTACAGTGGAGTCAGAATCAGATGCTGAGTTAGGATAAAAGCTGCATGTATAAACATGCAAAGCCATTTAGTCATTTTTGAAAATAGTTATTTTTCTCACATGCATGCTTGTTCCTTCAAATACATACTTTCAAAGTAAATTCAGGAAGAAATTAACTTCCCAAATTCAGCCATCCTTAATTTTAAGATTTTAAGGTTTTCTCTTTTTCAAATCAATTTATTTACAGTTACAAAACACCTTTATTGTAGCATTGTTTTTCTTTAATATTTTTTAACTAGTCAGTTATTTTATCCCTTTTTCTTCTAGGATGGAGAACATAAGCCATTCACTATTGTGTTAGAAAGAGAAAATGACACTTTGGGATTCAATATTATAGGAGGTCGACCAAATCAGGTAACCCACCCTGTTAATGCATAACTCACTCTTTGCTTAAAATAATAGAAGACTTAGCTTTCATTTGTGGATTTTAAGTAAAAAAACAAAAACAAACAAAAAAAAGAAGGTTTAATCTTTAAAATAGTGCTTGTCATCAAAATGCAAATGTTCCAGTATAAATATTCCAGAACAAACCGAGAATTTTTTTGAGAAAAATAAAACAAAACAACAGCTAACAAACTTTGCTACTTTAAAAAAAAAAAAAAAAAAAGAGTACATTTCACATTTTACCTACATCACACAGCCCTGTTGGCAAATTTCTTAAATAAACCTATTTCACAGTAACACATATAGGCAATTTCTACTTGATAATCTTAGACAGGTGTATTGCTTGCTTGTACCTCTTGTTTATTATGTCAAATTGGTCAGTTTTCAGATGCTAACACAGGCCAGACAGTTTATAAAATATCTTGAGTGAATGAATGAAGAGTTAAAATAAGTTGAAATGAGGGATAATTGTTTTCACAATTACATAGGTAATACCATGTCTAAAAAAGATAGTTGATTTGATATATTTTTGGCTCCCCAAATCAAATTTTTTATTAAATTGAATGAATAATTTTTTTCTACATTGATGTCAATTGTTTTCAAAATGCATGAGTTAATAAACTTATACCAAATACTGTAGTTGCAATGTTCTTTCATATCCTTCAAATAGTACATCAACTTAATTTTCATCCTAACTAGGAAAGGTGGTGAAGTTTTTAAAAAATCATGTTCTTTCATTTTTCAATCAGCTGCCATGAAAGTTTGGCATCCTGCATTGCAGATGTTGGCCACAGAAACTGTCTGAGCGTTGTTGGACATATGCTGTGTTCAGGCCAGGATGGCAATGACATATTTCCTCTTTGTATTTAGCATTTCGAAAACCTAGCAACTAATGACTGCTGTATTCTGTTTCTAGAAGAGTTGCCATTTATTATGAAAAGATAAAAGTCTTTTCAGCATATCGTTTTTGTTTTCTTTTCCCCTAAGGAATATTTTTATAAATGCTAGTAGGGTGTTTGACATTTAGATGACACTAGACACTTTTAAGAGCCTCTTAAAATTCATGTTAAAGAAGGCTGATTAAGGAGAAATAATTTTGTTTAACTTGCTATAAAGCGAAATGACATTTAAAATTATACAGTGTATTATCATAGAATGTTGGACATTTTCCCTAAATAAGTTTTTCAGGGTAATTGGTTTTCTGTGACTTGCTAAAATGTCCTATATGTATGATATTGGCTATGCGTTTGAGGTTTAATTAATCATTAGTCTCATTGTACCTGGAACTGTGTAAAGATTAGCTTTGAATGGGTTCTCCTACAATTTGGAGTTGATCTTTTGGGATTTTACACTTGAGTAAGCTCCCAGTCTCCCCTGTGAATAGATACAGTCAGAGCTATATTTCCAAATCTGTTACATCGTGAGGCTAAGTTATATTTTCAGAACTATGACCACATTTCAAACCAATTATAGAGTTAGGGTGGATATGCTTTTTGTTTTCTTTAACTTATAGCCCTTTTTAATTGCTATACCTCTTTATACATGAGATGTTTTATAAATAGTACTTAGAAGCCCATTGTTATCACCTTGTTCATGCCCTTTCCCCATAGCTTTTATGTATACTGAAAAACATGAGGTAACTAGATAATCTTGTCAAAGATGTTCATTCATTAAAGCTGTCATCTTGATTAATGACTATTTGGTGTTAAGTAAGTTAAAATTCAGTACCAAATCTCCAGCTAAGAAAGAGAATTGCATGTTTAGAGAGGCTTGGCAATGTTACATTTACTAAATTGTTTTTTATCCAACTTAAAATTTTGTTTACATCTTTCTTACTGCTAAAGGTTTTATTTTTTAAAGGATAATCAAGAAGAAACACCAATGGAAGGAATTTATGTTTCAAAGATTTTGGAAAATGGACCTGCTGATAGAGCAGATGGCTTGGAGATTCATGACAAAATCATTGAGGTAAGACAATAATAAAGCACAAATAGGATCTGTGGAAGAAATATTTGGACATTTAAAATTTCCAAACTTATTGCTTTTCCTTGGTGTGGTACTTATTAGAGTGTGTATCTAACTAGAGTGTGTAACTAACCTGTTTTAATTATTAGATATTGGAATAGAAGAATGAATCACCCAAAGTTTCCAAATGTGTTAATGAATATCTCCATTTTAATAAATTGCCTCTCCCCATGAATTATAAAGATAATTGTGTGATTATTAAGGGATTGATTTGTTATAACATCTCAAAAAAGGATAATAAATCTCTGCTGAAGAACATTTTGACAAGTAAATATTACTATCTTTAAACTTGTAATTAGTATGTTATATGTAGAATTACTTATACATTCTCTTTTTACCATTTCTTAGTTTAATATGGTTATCTTGTTCATGTATCTTTTACATGAAAAAAAAAAAAGAAGCAGCTATTGCAAAAACTTGGTGGGAACTCTTCATTTTCTCTAATGTACATTGTGGCTGAATTGTTTGTATTTAGGGTTGACAAAGTAAATACTCACAAGTTAGTGAAACTTGAGCTGTGATAATAGAATTTTGGGTCACTGTCATTTACCACCTCAGCTCTTTTGAAATTTTAACTGGTTGAGATAGTATTATTTGGCGTAACTGAAAATTAGGTTAGTTTTGTCAGTGGAGTTACTTCCAATGTATTAGTAAAGGCATAAGTAGAAATTGGGAAGGTATACTTGACTCCACTATTCTTTTGGAAAAATTCTGTTTTTTCTAGGTTATATAATCATTTGCACTATCTTTCTGAATGTCTATATAAACTATCTGGATGGAGACTTTTTCTTTATTAAACTTTGAATAAAGTTTTAGATGTTCATTTATCATTTGTGCATTAAAAAAATTGAGTTTCAAATAATTTGACCTAGGATGAGAGTAAAGAGTAGAGAAGAGCCTATAGTTTGTTGTTGACTCATAACATTTAGAAATTAGCTGATTAGACACTTTGGGGAAGAGAGAAGAGTCGCCTTTGGCTGAAAAACTGTGGTTTTTAACTGAAGAGGTCTCTTGTATCAAGGTTTTCTCTTTCCAGTTTTGTAGCCAAGAAAGTATGGAGCTGCTTTCACTGATGCTATCCAGTTTGTTGTGACAATTTGCCTGGTGGAAGCATTTACATGCTACAGTTTCTAAAGTTAGAATTTTTCTGTTTCTACTCATGTTTGTGCAGTATGATATAAAGGACAAGATAACTTAAACAAAAAATTGTTCTTTTTACTTTCTGCCTTATTGCTAGCATTTTGGTTTTTCCAGTTAAATGGAAAACAAATGCCTACATATGCTACTATTAGAAGGGCTGATGGAACTGGATATGTATATTCAGCTAGCACACACACTCACATATACTCATAACAGAAACACATACTGGTGATTTAAAAATAATTTATTCCAGCTAGGTAACAATGTTATGTATGCTTCATTAATGTTGCATGGAAAAGGAGGAAGAAGAATTTGTCTTTTATATTGTGATATAGCATATTTGTTAAAAATTTACTGGTTTTGTTAATGTATAGATGCACTTTTATAAAAACTATGGTTAATTAATCAAGTGCATCTTTATATCTAATACTGTTACAAATATATGTCAAAATAACCTTATTTAAATAATATAAGATAAAGAGAAAAGAGATCAATCATGGAAATCTAAATTATAATTTATAACCAGCTGCAGTATTATTATTTCACCTTGATGTGCATATATTAGCTGCTAATGACAAGAGCTTGAAACTTGCCTCTATGATAGAGATTTATCAATGCATCCTTTATGCCAGGGTAAATTGGTATTATGCATATTTTTATTATAGTTCTGTAATGGATTCATGTGACCACATTTGCAGTTAAGAAATGAGTTAGGTGGTATACATATTTCTGGAATGTTGTCTGGTAAACAGCATGAAATATTTTGCAGGGAAGATTATTAGAAATAAATCTCTCATATTTAGTTGCTCAGTGATGCCATCAACTTTTTTAAAGTGAAAGATATTTGTGTGACCTTATTTCATATACATATATAAATAAGCATGCTTGTTCTTATGCATATATATGTGTAAGATATCCCTATGTACCAATTAAAGTAAGAAATATTTGATTCTTGTCAATTATTTTAGTTCATCTGCCATTATGGTACCAGTCAACTTTATAGAGTTTATAATAATGGGAAACTAATAAGAAATATATTGATTAATTTAAAATGTGCAGAGACAGAAAAACAGATTTTATATTAGAGGAATTTCTTTTCCGTTTTTTTGTTCTCAGTGATTTGTTTAGTGAATTAATTTGATGGACTGTTTTTTTTTTTTTTTTCAATTTTTGAATTTCAAATGGCCATGCTGATTTAAAACTAGTGCAACAAATAAATTTGTTTGTAGAATAAAGTACACAAATAGTTCCTATATTATGAACTACCCATATGACTTAACTCCCACAGTCTGACACATTACTAAATGCCTTGAATTCAGTGATATGTAACTTAAATAAAAAATAGAAACTGTTTGATAATTTATTTTTTACTTAAGTCAAGATATACTAAAAATATTTTGTGTAGTTAATTGCTTAAAGCACTCATTACAACAGGTTTATGAAATAAATTTATAAAATAAATTTTTGTAAATCATTCATTTGAAGGAGGAAATAGATATGTTAAAAGTTTGGTTCTACTAATACTTAAAGAAATTTTACTAATCCTAATAAAAATATTAGCTATAACAATTTTGTTAAAATTTGACAGAAGACAAAAACTCCAAAAGTATTGCTTTTTAGTATTGCACATTCTACTGAAGCTGAATTCAAGAATTATAAAAGAAAAAAATCATAGTCATGAGGTAAAGCCATGTCATATTTTTCATATAATACAAGGCAAATTTATTTTTGGAGCCAGTCTCCATGAGCAGTCATGTTTACCAGTTTCTAGATGTTTACACGTCCACATTTGTTAAAATATTTACATGTGTAGATTCAGAAAAGACATCAGTTGTGATTATTTCAGTTACATTAGGTGTCAAAGTATCACCGGAGACTGAAAAGACAGAAGATGTTGTTAAAGACATTTTGAAACATCACAGAAGTTCACATAGACCAGGAATTCACCAGAGTGTACATCTGAATAAAAGCATCTTTTACAAGCTGTTTTTCACCCTTTCAAGGCTCAAAGGACCACAGAAGATCCTTGATACTATCAGAGGCTTTGGCACAATTCTATGCAGGCAATACCATTACAATCCTTATCATCATGTTACGATGCCTGAGGGGTACGTGGGAGGGAGTTGAGAGTCAAAGTTCACTGCTGCCATCAGCAACTATTCCTCTATTATTATTTCTGTGATGCTGATAGTGGGCTACACAACTATAACCCCTAAGTGAGAAAGTGAATAGAGGGGGGGATAGTCATTCATGGCTCTTTGTTCACATTTTCTTCTCCCTCCCCCAACCCCCTTCCCGAGTTCCTACCAATGCCCTGTGACTGTGACAGGAAAGTCCGTCCTTCTTTCAGCTTCTGGAGACCAGGGAGTCGGGGTGGAGTGCTGTGAAGTCTTTGAGAAGAACAGTTTGGAGCAGAAAGCAGAGTTTTCTTTAGTGTATATATTAAAACCTCTTCTATTCATTTAGTTTGAAATTCATTATGAAATGCAACACACAAGACATTTCCATTTACTTTAGAAACAATTCCCACATGGAATAATGTCAGTGTAGCACTTTCTAGAAAGTGCTGAGTTTAGTACTAGCAGAAAGAACTTTACAAATGTCTCTACAAGACCGTCTTAACTATTCCAGACTGCCAACTACAATTTATTTTAGTTCTGTAATGGTAGACATTCTGCATTCTCTGTCACTACTTTCTCCTCCACTAAAGTGAAAATCTTTGGTGGTTATCATGTTTATTTGCCCAAGACTCTGCATAGTTTTGTTGTAGCTATTAACACAGGAAAGTTAAACGCAGATCAGAGCTAAACATTCAGGAATGCTTTTGAATCAGTTCTTCAATGTGGCACCCCTGTATGTGCCTGATGGCACAGTGTAATTTACCACTTCATAAAGCAGCCATGCTGATTTGTTTATGCATTAGAAGCATTTACAAGTTTTGTAGGTCACTTGTAATCTGGTGGGCAATTAGAATTTTTGACAAATTGCTATTTAATTCAAACATATCACTGAATTTGTCAATAAAATATTATCATCCTCACACATCTTTAAAGTGTATTTTAACTGTTCAAATAACATTGACTGATTGTCTGAAAGAATTAGGAAAGAAATAAAGCAATCCTGTTAATGCAAGTAAAGAAGTACATTGTAATGAGTTTTGTAATCATGATTACATTTGTAATACATGATTATCATTATATAAATTGTATAATTTAATGTATCTTGAAAAGTACTGAGGTGCAATAAGAGCATGAATTCTGAAATCAAGGAGATCTGGCTGGAATTCCTGTCCTGCCTTTTAAAATGTGTGGCCTTGAATAAGCCAGCTGTCCCTCAGTTTCTATGCCATTCATACTTATTGTGTGCACATAGTGCCTGGCACAGGGCAGATTCTTGGAACCCGCTATCAGAGCCTGATGTGTCTCATTCAGCTTATGCAAGTAGTTTGCTCTCCAAAGCAGATAGACAATGCAGGGAGAGGAAGGGGAGTTGTATTTTTCTTTTTTGGAGAATTCAGATCACTCTCTCCAGCTTTCAGTCATTCCCATTTCCATAGGCACCACAGTTTGAATGAGTAAATGTAGAAAGTTTTAAGTTGTACATTTCACACACTCATATGGACCTCAGATGCAGAAAGGGCTGTGGGAGAAAACATTACACTTATGATTTAATTCAGTCATTCAACAAGTATTTTACTAACTGCCTATGTGTGTCAGCTGGCATACCCTGTGTTGTGGAAATAAGACTCATTCTCTGCTCTCAAGTAGCCCGTGGTGTAGAGGTCCTGTTTTCTGTCTATACAAGGCAAGGTAGGCATTTATGTGAAACTACTCTTTCAATTGTTATGAACGTAAATGGACATCACCATCTTGTCTGAGTGGAATGACATTATGGATTTATTCTAGTTT
Organism: Balaenoptera borealis; assembly: GCF_965194805.1. Classification (NCBI taxonomy): domain Eukaryota; kingdom Metazoa; phylum Chordata; class Mammalia; order Artiodactyla; family Balaenopteridae; genus Balaenoptera; species Balaenoptera borealis. The sequence goes on from NC_138870.1 coordinate 34,296,907, forward strand.
TCCTGTTCTCCTACAAGTACTTCATTTCATTTTGAGACATCATGATAAGGGGCTAATAAAAGAGTAGAATCTGTGGATGTAACATAGCATTGTGGTTTCAGGAGGAGGTGCAGGCCTTGAACTTGGGTCTTGGCCTTGAATTTGAACTGGGTTATCTCACGAAGGTTTCTCAATTTTTCTTATTCCCAGGTTTGTGCCTATAACTATGAGGGTAACAATAGCTAGTCCCTCAAATTTTCTATCCAGTTATTCATAGTATTTTGCCACTCCACTGAGTTTCCATTATTGATAAATACAGTTTTGTTTAAAATGTAGTTTTATTTTAGCTTACAAAAGAAAGGCTGGAAAGGTCTTTAAAACCTTGAGATTTAGTGTGTTATGCACTGATATATCTGTTTTAAATTTATAAGATATGAACTTTGATTTCTTTTTTTTTGAGTACTAAGCTTCTGAGAAAGTAAACAGGGTCACCACATATGACTATGCAGTTTACACACTACATAACTACATGTGATGTCCCTGTCAGAAGGTCTAACTGTGGCTCCCATTTCCCCTTTTGTTTCCTGCTACAAAAATCCTCAACAGAGCACTTATAACATTTATTTTTATTTAGGTGATTTTTATTAGGTATAATTGACATACAACATTATATTAGTTTCAGGTATATAACACAGTGATTTGATATTTTGTATATATTGTAAAATGATCACCACAGTAAGTCTAGTTGAAATCGTCACCATACAGTTATAGAATTTTTTCCTGTGATGAAAAGTTATAAGATCTACTCTCTTAGCAGCTTTCGAATGTGCAACACAGTATTATTAACTATAGTCACCATGCTGTACATTACATCCCCATGATGTATTTATTTTATAACTGGAAGTTTGTACCTTTAGACTCCCTTCACCCATTTCCTCTACCCCTCACCCCCAGCTTTGAGAACCACTGAACAATCTGTTCTCTGTATCTATGAGGTTTTTTTTTTCAGATTCTGCATATCAGTTAGATCCTATTGTATCTGTTTTTCTCTGTCTGACTTATTTCACTTAGCTGATATATATATATATATCTCACAGTTTCTTTATCCATTCATATATCCATGGACATATAGGTTGTTTATATATCTTGGCCATTGTAAATAATGCTACAGTAAACATGGGGGTGCATACATCTTTTTGAATTAGTGTTTTTATTTTCTTTGGATAAATACCCAGAAGTGGAATTGTTGGATCATATGGTAGTTGTATTTTTAATTTTTTGAGGAACCTTCATAATGTTTTTCATAGTGACTGCACCATTTACATTCCCATCAATAGTGCACAAGGGTTCACTTTCCTCTACCTTTTTTCCAACATTTGTTATCTCTTATCTTTTTGATAATAGTTATTCTAACAGATGTGAGGTGATATCTCATTGTGGTTTTGATTTACATTTCCCTGTTGTTTAGTGATGTTGAGCATCTTTTCATGTACTTGTTGGCTATCTGTATGTCTTCTTTGTAAAAAAAAAATGTGTTTACTGCCTCTGCCCATATTTTAATCAGATTGTCTGATTTTTAGCTGAGTTGTAGGCATTCTATATATGTTTTGGATATTAACCCCTTATCAAGTATATGATTTGCAAATATTTTCTCCCATTCAGTATGTTGCCTTTTTGCTTTTTCTCCTTTGCTGTGCAGAAGCTTTTTAATTTGATGTATTCCCACTTGTTTATTTTCGCTTTTGTTCCCTTTGCTTTTGGTGTCAAATCCCAAAAAATTTGTTGCCAAGACCAGCATCAAGAACCATATTGCCTATGTTTTCTTCTTGGAGTTTTATGGTTTAAGATTTTACATTCAAGTCTTTAATCCATTTTGCATTAATCTTTGTGTATAGTGTAAGATAGTGGTCCAATTTTATTCTTTTGCATGTGGCTGTCCAGTTTTCCCAGAACAATTTACTGAAGAGACTGTCCTTTTCCCATTGTATATTCTTGGCTCCTTTGTTGTATATTAATTGATTATATATGCATGAGTTTATTTCTGGGCTTTCTGTTCTGTTAATCAATGTGACTGTTTTTTAATATCAGTACCGTACTGTTTTGATTACTATAGCTTTGTAATAGAGTTTTTAATCAGAGAGTGTGATGTCTTCACCTTTGCTCAAGCAAAGGTTAAGATCACTTAAGATTACTTTGGCTATTTGAGGTCTTTTGTGATTCCATACAAATTTTAGGATTGATTTTTCTTTTTCTCTGAAAAATGCCATTTGAATCTGTAGATTGCTTTGGGTAGTATGGACATTTTAACAACAGTAATTCTCCCAATCCATGAGCACAGAATACCTTTCCATTTATTTGTGTTCTTCAATTTCTTTCCTCAATGGCTTATAGTTTTCAGTGTACAGGCCTTTCACTTCTTCAGTTAAATTTATTTCTAGGTATTTTATTCTTTTTGATGCAATTGTAAACAGGATTGTTTTCTTCATTTGTCTTTCAGATAGTTCATTAATACTGTGTAGAAATGCAACTGATTTCTGTGTATTGATTTTATATCCTGTAACTTTACTGAATTTATTTATTAGTTCTAACAATTTTTGGTGGTGTCTTTAGAATTTTCTACATACAATTGACTGTCTGTATACACCAGTTCTGTATCTGCAGATTCAACCATGGATTGCAAATTAAAAAAAAAAAAAAAAAAAGGAAAGTTCCAAAAAGCAAAACTTAAATTTGTCATGTACCCACAACTATTTACATAGCATTTACATCATACTTAGAATTATTTACATAGCATTTACATTGTACTAGGTATTGTAAGTAATCTAGAGATGATTTAAATTATATGGGAGAATGTACATAGTTTACATGAAAATACCATGCCATTTTATATATGGGACTTGAGCATTCACAGATTTTGGTGAGGGCTGGATCCTAGAACCAATTCCACATGGATACCAAAAGATCACTGTATAAAATTATGTCATCTGAATATAGTGAGAGTTTACATTTTCCTTTCCAACTTGCATGCTTTTTATTTAATTTTCTGTCTGATTGCTGTCTGATTAAATCTTCCAATACTATGTTGTACAAGTGGTGAGAGTGGGCATCCTTGTCTTGTTCCTGATCTTAGAAGAAAAGCTTTCTTCTTTTTACCATTGAATATGCCATTAGTTGTGGAATTGTCATATGTGATATTTATTATGTTGAGGTAGGTTCCCTCTGTACCTACTTGCTTGAGAGCTTTTATCATAAATGAATGTTACATTTTGTCAAATGCTTTTTCTGCATTTACTGAGCTGATCATATGCTTTTATCCTTCATTTTGTTAAAGTGGTTTACCACATTGATTGACTTGTGGATACTGAATCATCCTTGCACCTCTGGAATTAAGTCCCACTTGATTATGGTGTATGATCCTTTTAATGTATTGTTGAATTCAGTTTGCAAATATTTTGTTGAGGATTTTTAGATCTGTGTTTATCAGGGATATTAGCCTATAATTTTTCTTTCTTTTGGTGTCTTTGTCTGGTTTTAGTATCAGGACAATGTTGTCCTCATGAAATGAGTTTAGAAGTGTTCCCTCCACTTCTGTTTTTTGGAAGAGTTTGAGAAAAATTAGTATTAATTTTCCTTTGAACGTTGGTTAGAATTCACCAGTGAAGCAACCTGGTCCTGGACTTTTGTTTGTTGGGAGGTTTTTGATTACTGATTTAATCTCCTTACTGGTAATCGGTCTGTTCAGATGCTCCATTTCTTTGTGATTCAGTCTTGGATGGTTGTATTTCTAGGAATTTATCCATGACTTCTAGGTTATCCAGTTTGTTGGTATATAATTGTTCATAGTAGTCCCTTATAATACTTTGTTTTTCTGTGGTATCAGTTGTAATGTCACCTCTTTCATTTCTGACTTTATATATTTGAGTCTTCTCAATTTTAACTTTTCAAGAACTAATTCTTTGTTTCATTGATATTTTATATTGTCTTTTTGCTCTCTATTTTATTTATTTCTGCTCTGATTTTTGTTATTTCTTTCCTTCTGCTAAATTTTGTCCTTTTTCTAGTTTCTTGAGTTGTAAAGTTAGGTTGTCTACTTAGGATATTTATTCTTTCTTGAGATGGGCATTTATTGCTATGACCTTTATTTTTAAAACTTCTTTTGCTGCATCCCATAAGTTTTGGTATGTTGTATTTCCATTTTCATTTGCCTCAAGATATTTTTTTTTAATTTCTCTTTTGATTTCTTTGTTGACCCATTGGTTGGTCAGTAGCTTGTTTTGTAATTTACACATATTTGTGAAATTTCTAGTTTTCTTTTAATTGGTTTCTACTTCAATACCATTTTGGTCAGAAAAGATCCTTGATGTGATTTCAGTCTTCTTAAATTAGTTAAGACTTGTTGTGTGGCCCAATGTGATCTATCCTGGAGAATGTTCCATGTGCACTTGAGAGAATGGCTATTCTGCTGCTTTTGGATATACTGTTCTGTGTAGATCTGTTAAGTTCATCTGATCTAATGTGCCACTTAAGGCCAATGTTTCCTTATTGATTTTCTGTCTGGATGATCTATCCATTGTTGTAAGTGGGGTATTAAAGTCACCTATTATTATTTTCTTCCTTTAGGTTTGTTAATATTTGCTTTATATATTTAGATGTTTCTATGTTGGGTGCATAAATATTTACAAATATTTAATCCTCTTTGTGTGATTGACCCCTATATCATTATGTAATGCCTTTCTTTGTCTTTTATATTAAAGTATATTTTGTCTGATATAAGTATAGCTACCTTAGCTTTCTTTTGGTTTCCATTTGCATAGAATATCTTTTTCCATTCCTTCAGTTTCAGTTTGTGTGTCCTTAAATGTGAAGTGAGTCTCTTGTAGGAAGGATACAGATGAGTCTTTTTTTAAAATTTATTTTATTGAAGTATAGTTGATTTACAAAGTTATATTAATTTCTACTGCACAGCAAAGTGATTCAGTTTTATATATATATATATATATATAAATATATATATATAAATATATATATATATATATATATGTTCATTTTCATATTCTTTTCCATTATGGTTTAATCACAGGGTGAGTCTTGTTTTTTTATTCATTTAACCACTCTATGTCTTTGATTGGAGAATCTAGTTCATTTACATTTAAAGTAATTATTGATAGTTATGTACTTATTTCCATTTTGTTAATTGTTTTCTGGCTGTTTTGTAGTTCCTCTGTTCCTTTTTTCTTCTCTTGCTCTCTTCCTTTGTGGTTTGATGACTTTCTTTAGTGGTATACTTAGATTCCTTTCTAATTATCTTTTGTAAATTTACAATAGCTTTTTCCTTTGTGGTTACCATGAAGGTTAAATATAACAATTTATATTTACAACAGTTTATTTTAAGTTGATAAAAACTTGAGTTTGAATGCATTCTAAAGTTCTATATTTTTACACTCCCCCCACCCATGTTTTATATTTTTGATGTCACATCTTACATCTTTTTCTCTGGTGAATTCCTTAACAAATTATCATAGATAATTATAGTTATTTTTAGTACTTTGTCTTTTAACCTTACTACTAGTTTTATAAGTGATTAATTCACTATCTTTACTATATATTTACCTTTACCAGTGAGATTTATATTTTCATATTTTTTTTGTTACTAATTAACACCTTTTTTTTTTCAGTTTAAAGAAGTCACTTTAACATTTCCTGTAATGCCAGTTTAATGGTGATGAACTCATATAGCTTTTGCTTGTCTGTAAAGCTATTTATTTCTCCTTTAATTCTGATTGATAATTTTGTTGGGTGGAGTATTCTTGGTTTGAAGTATTTTTTCTTTCAGCACTTTTAATATATCATGTGACTCCCTTCTGGCCTGCAAAGTTTCTGCAGAAAAATCTGCTGATTGTCTTGTGTGTGTAACAAATTGTCTTTCTCTTGCTGCTTTTAAGATTCTCTGGTTGTCCTTAACCTTTGACATTTTTAATTATAATGTTTCTTGGTGTAAGTCTGTTGGGGTTCATCTTATTTGGTACCATCTGGGTTTCCTGGATCTGGATGTCTGCTTCTTCACCAGGTTAAGGAAGTTTTCAGCCATGATTTCATCCAATAAGTGTTCTGCTCCTTTCTCTCTCTTCTCTTCCTGGGACTCTTATAATGCAAATGTCATTTCACTTGCTGTTGTCCCATAGGTCCCTTAAACTATCTTCACTTTCTTTCATTCTTTTTTCTTTTTGCCCCTCTGATTGGGTGAGTGTCTTTGTCTTGTATTCAAGTTCATTGATTTTTTTCTTCTGCTTTATCTAGTCTGCTGTTGAACCATTCTAGTGTATTTTTCAGTTCACTTATGGTATTCTTCAGTTCTTTTTAGTACTTGTATTTTCTATTTTTTTATCTTTTTGTGAATTTTTCACCATGTTCCATCCACTCTGCTCCCAAGTTTGCTAAGTGTCTTTATGATCATTACTTTGAACTCTTTATCTAGTAAGTTACTTATGTCTGTTTCATTAAGAGTTTTTTTTGAGGTTTTATCTTATTCTTTCATTCTCTCTTTCTTCACTTTGCTTGATTCTCTGTGTTGGTTTCTATGCATTAGATGAAACAGCCACCTCTCTCATTTTTGAAGTGTTGGCCTTGTGTAGATAACCTTAGTGTTCAACTTTGCCCTAGCTCTTGGCTGTCTCCCAAACCTTTGTGATTGTCCAAGCATCCTATTTTATTTTTAATAGCTCCCAGTGTTATGGGTGTGCCAAGACCAGTTATTGTCCCAAAGGGGAGGCTCTCAGTCATCACCTAGATTCAGGCTGATTGGAAGCCAGACCCTCAGGCAGCAGTTTTGAGACTACACAAATATATACAGTCCTGTTGGAAGACAAGTGTAAACTCTCCTGGCCATCAGATTCAGGTGATGTATAGGTGTCATCTGGCAGCAGCAAAAATCAAGACACCATACAAGTATATAAGCCCCTTTCTGGAAGATACCAGTGATCTGGAATGAAGCAGAGGGAGAGTGCAAAGATTATATCCACAGCATCAGTTCCCTGACAGCATCTCCGTTGGCCCCTTTAAGTGTGCCAAACCAGAAGCCTGCCTCACAGGCCAAACTTCTGGATGCACAACTAGGCCTCTTTCTCAGAAAGACTAGGCATGTTTCTGTCTGCTATCTGTGCAGTGCCCTGGGAATGGCAGCTTGCCAAGAACTGTCTCTCCAATTGTTACAGTCCCATGGGACCCAGGAACACAAGGCTCCCCCGGTCTCTAGAGCCAGGCAATCAAGAGGTGTTCTCTGGATGATAGCCACCAAAACTAGGTTACCTGATATAAAAACTAGGGCACCAAACATGTGCAGAAGCTTTCCTTCAGGAGTTACTGGCACCCTGGAGTGTTTCAGAAGGACAGTACAAAAATGGCACCCTCTGAAAAAAAGAAAAAAAAAAAAGATGGCTCCCGCTGTCTTCAGTATAAAGATGGCACCTGCTCGAAAAGAAAAGAAAAAAAGATGGCAACTGCCGGCTTTAGTGAGGCAGAAGGAGAGCAGAAAGATGGCACCCACAACCTCTGTCCCTGGATAATATCCCAGCAGGTCTCTGCCACTCAGATCAACACTTTAAAATGAGCAAATTAGTCTCTTTTAAGTAAAGGCTGGGCATCGTTTTGCACAACAAAGGAAACCATAAACAAAATGAAAAGACAAACAATGGAATGGGAGAAAATATTTGCAAATGATGTGACTGACAAGAGCTTAATATATAGCTCAATATCAAAAAAAAACAAAAACCCAATAAAAAAATGGCCAGTAGACCTAAATAGACAGTTCTCCAAAGGAGACACACAGATGGCCAACAGGCACATGAAAAGATGCTTAACGTCGCTAATTATTAGAGAAATGCAAATCAAAACTACAATGAAGTACCACCTCGCCCTGGTCAGAATGGCCATCATTAAAAAGTCTACAAATAATAAATGCTGGAGAGGGTGTGAAGAAATGGAACCCTCCTACACTGTTGGTGGGAATGTAAATTGGTACAGCCACTATGGAAAACAGTATGGAGGTTCCTTAAAAAACTAAAATAGAACTACCATATGATCCAGCAATCCCACTCCAGGGCATATATCTGGAAAAGACAAAAGCTCTAATTCAAAAAGATACATGCACCCCAATGTTCATAGCAGCACTGTTTATGGTAGCCAAGACATGGAAGCAACCTAAATGATGTCCATCGACAGATGAATGAATAAAGATGTGGTATATATGTATACATGTATATATACACACACACTCACATACAGACAAACAATGGAATATTACTTGGCCAAAAAAAGGATGAAATAATGCCATTTGCAGCAACATGGATGGACCTAGAGGTTATCATACTAAGTGAAGAAGGTCAGGCAGAGAAAGACAAATATCCTATGACATCACTTATATGTGGAATCTTAAAAAATGATACAAATGAACTTATTTACAAAACAGAAATAGACTTACAGGCATAGAAAACAAACTTATGGTTACCAAAGGGGAACGGGGGGGCAGGATAAATTGGGAATCTGGGATTAACATATACACGCTACTATATATGAAATAAACAACAAGGACCTACTGTATAGCACAGGGAACTATATTCAGTATCTTGTAATAACCTATAATGGAGAAGAATCTGAAAAAGTATATATATGTGTGTGTATTATACATATATACATTATATATATATTATACATATACATGTATGTATAACTGAGTCACTTTGCTGTATGCCTGAAATATTGTGGATCAACTACACTTCAATTAAAAATGTTTTTAAAAAAGAAGGGAAAAGAAGTCTAGGCATCTTTAAAGGTCTGTTTCTACACTGGGCCCTGGGGTGGGTGAGTCTGCACATGAGCCCTTTAATAGCCTTTTCTCAGTTTGCCACAGCCCTGCAGTTCTCATGGGTATAAGCCTTGTTGGTCTTCAAAGCCAGATGTTTTGGGGCCTCATCTTTCAGGTGCTGGTCTTAATAGTCAGCGTGCCCGCTGTGAGGTATGAACACTTCACTCCACAGGGAGAAGCTCTGGATTTTGATTTGGGTGTGGGGTTTAGGGTGACATTATGTCTCAGCCTCTCCTACCTGCTTCGATGTGGTTTCCCTTTCATTATCCTGATGTAAGGTGGTCACTTCACCAGTTTTTAGGTTTTGTTCAGAGGAAATTGTTCCATATACAGCTATAGATTCTGTGGGAGGATGTGAGTTCAGGATCTTCCTTTGTTGACATCTTGAACCAGGACCTCCCTATAACATCGCTGGGATTTATGTTAAAATGAGATCCAGAATTGATTTTAGGTAAAATTTCAAAGTGTGCCATATCTTACTGTATTTTGCCCTCTTTTTTTTCCACCAGTAATCCTAGCAATCTGGCATCTTCCTTGTCATGTTCTTATTTCTTTGCAGCATTTGTCTTTAGGAAAGTATGTTGTTAAAATTCACTTATACCAATAGATATTTGAATGATAAAAGTTTGCCCTACTCAGGATATCTGAAATTAACCCAGAGATAATGCCATCATGATTCTCAAATGTTTATCATTTTCACCTGAACCAGCACAGTAGCTTCTTGAGTAAACTTTACCCACACCTAGTCTCTACCACGTCAGCTCAACTTGCTTACTATTGGCAGAGTTGTTACTTTTTTACTCCTTTGCTGCAGGCCCTTCATTATCATTCTATTGTCAATAGGATAAAATCCTAATTTATCAGTGAAGCAAAAATGGACCTTCAAAATCTTTACTTTTTTTTCAGTTTTCTTTCTTAGACTCTCTACTGTAGTCACATGAAACTCCTCCCCTTTTTTCAGGTCTCTCTGCCTTTATTCCTTCTTTCCCTTTTACCTGGTATTCTGGCCTTCCCCCCACTCCACATCTCTTCTTTCTCTGGCAAATTTCTGAGTATCCTCAAGAATCCTCCACTCCTTGAAGCCCTTCACAATTCACTAAGGGGAATTATTTTCTTCTCTCCATTGCCAGTAGATTTTTATACCTCTCACTTTCGTAACACTCTTCATAAGCTTTGCTGTTTATTTATTATGTGGTGTTCTTCCCTAACAAATGTATGGATTTCTTAAAAGTGGTTTAGAATTTTATTGGACTTAATAGTTCTAGCACCCTTCCTGCTCTCAGCATTGTGTCTGGCAAACCAAAGGTTCTCTGTTATTTATCCTTGAATTATGGAATAAATGAATGGATAGACCTCAAGGTCAAAATTTTGGGCATTATGGTCTAGATCTATGGATTTTTTCAGGCGCCAGGTGGGCAGCCCCTGAAGGCTATCCCTGTTACACCCTGTTCCTTCTCTTTGCATCTTTATCACAAGGTCAATCAGAGGTTGAAAGATTCACTGTTTCTTAAGTTTTAAAATCCCTAAGATCTAGTGTAAATGGACTGAAGCAATTTTATTTTTCTAGACTGTTTTGTCTAGCCTGTAAATAGGAAAGAACTCAAGTCTGAAACACAATGTTTCAAATTCTGTTTATGTAGATGCTTGAATTGGATCTGAAGATGTGTATGTTTGCCTTCAGATTTTTTGTCATTGAACTTGAAGAACACTGGTAAAGCTTACTAAATTCACATGCTTGCCTACAAAGCAGATTTGCAGAAAATGGTACTGGACTGAACATGGAATCGAACAAAAACATGATTAACCACAGAAGAACTGAAAAGATGAAATGTGTTATCAATGTTTCCAAACCTTGTAAATGGTTTGGTGAAAAGACAGACTTCGGAGCTTCCTAGAGCACTGGGGAGTGGCTGTGGAGACTCTTTGAAGTTCTCCTGATGAGAGCTGCTTGGAATAACTAACAGTAGCCCCAGCTGTGAGCTGTTCTGAGGAAGAACTCACTAAGCTTGTTGTTTGGAACTACTTAAGGCAACTTTTATAAAGTTGTGCTTTTGTAGAATATGTACTGTTGTACTCCTTGTAGATTCTGGTGCTTTTACAGAATTTTATACATATTTCTCCATTTTTTTTCTAAAATTTTGTTTTTCCTACTGCCTTGAGAAAGCATCACAGAAGAGCAAAGGGCAGCTGGCATGTGTTGGGTGGATTTGATCCTCTTAACCTATGAATTACTGTGGCCACGTCACAGTCCAATGGCTGTATGGACAGTTCCTTTAATCAGCTTCCCTCCTCTTTCTTAAGCAGTTAATAGTGTTCTTATGAAGCTTATCACTCCTTTAATAATCAGCATCTCACAGGTGATTCATTATTATCTTCAAATAAAAAGTACCCCAAAGAATAGACATTATGCATTATGTTTAAAATATTTTATATAATTCTATCTTGCTATAAAAGACGTAGGAATAAATCTCCAACTCATGAGATTAAATGAGCAATTTAAATGAGCAATTGACTATTCTGCTCACTTTATAGGGAAATGATTATAGTTCATGATATAGATTAGGATAAAATTTAGCACTGTATAGTTGGAAAATATATATAATTTTAAATTAAATTTTAAGGGGATTTTTTTGGGTAAAATTCAATATTATACTTACATAATCTGTCATAATGAAGTAAAAGAAAATAAATTTTCTTTATGAAATCATATTTAGAAAAGAAATCATTAGTTAACAAAAATTTGTTAGTCATATAAAAGATAATCTGTTTTCTACTCTGTTTCTATGAGTTTGACTTTTTTTTTTAATATTCCATAAGTAAGAGATACCGTGCAGTATTTGTCTTTGGCCTATTTCACTTAGCATAATGCCCTCAAGGTTCATCCATGTTGTCACAAATGGTACATTTTTTTTCTTTTTCGTAGCTGAATAATATTCCTGTGTGTGTGTGTGTGTGTGTGTGTGTGTGTGTGTATTATATGTTCTTTATCCAGTCATCTGTTGATGGACACTTAGATTTTTTCCATATCTTGGCTATTGTGAGTAATGCTGAAGTGAACATGTAGATACAGATGTTCACTCTTCAGTATCCTATTTTCAGTTTTTTTGGATGTATCTCCAGTAGTGGGATTGCTGGATCATATGGTAGTTCTATTTTTATTTTTTTAGAAACTTCTATATTGTTTTCCATAGTAGCTACACCAATTTACATTCCTACCAACAGTACACAGAGATTCCCTTTTTTCCACATCCTTACCAACATCTCTTACCTTTATGGTGATAGTCATTCTAACATGTGTGATGTCATATTTCACTGTGGGTTTGATTTGCATTTCCCTGATGGTTAGTGATGTTGAGCACTTTTTCATGTACCTGTTTTTCTATTCAGTTCCTCTATTTTTTTAATCAGATGGTTTGGGGGTGTTTTTTGGCTATTGAGTTATGTAAGTTATATATTTTGGATATTAGTCTTTTTTCATATATATGATTTTAAATATTTTTTCCATTCTATAGGTTGCCTTTTCATTTTGTTGATGGTTTCCTTTGCTGTGCAGAAGCTTTTTAGTTTGATGTAGTTCCACCTGTTTGTTTTTGCTTTTGTTGCCTTTGCTTGTAGTGTCATATCCAAAAAAAGATTCTCAATACTGATGTCAAGGAGCTTACCCCCTATGTTTTTTGTTGTTGTTGTTGTTGTTTTTTCCTAGGAGTTTTGTGGTTTCAGGGCTTACTTCCAAATCTAATTCATTTTGAGTTGATTTTTCTGAGTGGCGTATGATAGGGATGCAGTTTCATTCTTTTGCTTGTGGCTATCTGTTTTTCTTAACACCATATTGAAGAGACTTTCCTTTCCCTATTTAATATTCTTGGCTTTTTTGTCATAAATTAATTGACCATATACATGTGACTTTATTTCTGGGCTCTCTACTCTGTTCCATTGATCTATGTGTCTGTTTTTATGCTAATGCCATACTCTTGATTACTGTAGCTTTGTAATATAGTTTGAAATCAGGACGTGTGATGCCTCTAGCTTTGTCCTTCTGTTTTCAATATTTCTTTAGCTATTCAGAGGTCTTTTATGGCTCCATACAAATTTTAGAATTGATTTTTCTCTTTCTGTGAAAAACGCCTTTGGAATTTTGATAGGAATTGCATTAAATCTGTAGATAACTTTGGGTAGTATGGACATTTTAACAATAGTAATTCTTCCAAGCCATAAGCGCAAAATATCTTTCCATTTATTTGGGTCTTCTTCAATTTCTTTCATCAATGTTTTTATAATTTGTCTTTCACCTATTCAGTTAAATTTATTCCTAGGTATTTTATCCTTTTTAATGTAACTGTAAGTGGAATTGTTTTCTTAATTTCTCTTTCTGGTAGTTCATTATTTATAGAAATGCAGCTGATTTTTGTATATTGATTTTGGGGGTGGAGGTAATAGGGAAAGGTTGCCAAAAGGATATAAACTTTCATCGCTGAGGTGAATGAAGTATGAGGATCTAACATAGAACATGATGATTACAGTTGAAAACACTGTATTAGATAATTGAAATTTGCTAAGAGAATAGAACTTAAGTGTTCTAAATAAATAAATAAATAAGGTGATGGATGTGTTAACTAAGTAGATGGTGGGAATCATTTTACAATGTATACATATATCAAATCATCACAGTGTGCACTTTGTCTTACAATTTTGTTTTCAATTATAATTCAATAAAGCTGATTTAAAAAAGATAATCAGTTTTCACAGTGAAATTTACTATACACATGATTTACTAAGTAATTAAATACACTTGAATTTCAATAGGCTTTTGTTGCTGGAAGTAAAAAGACCAGTTAGTGATTGTACTTACTTCAAATACCTTATAATCAAGACACGAAGACAGTGTATATTAAAAAACAAAAGCAAAAGAACATGTGATGAATGACTAGCACAGAGGGACTTCTAAAAAGACCTCCCTTTTATTATGGTGGCCAGAAGCTTTAAGAATGAAATGGTAGTTTAAAGGAAAAATGAGAGATTGGGAGGGAAGAGAGTATGGAGTAAGGGCTTTCCATATTTAGGAAGAATGCCATGAGCTAAGTGATAAGGCAGGATTGACTATGTCTTGTTTGGCAGCCATTTTGGCTAATTAACATAATGAAAAAATAATAATCAATACCTATTGATTACTGTGTGTCAAATACTCTTCAGATGCTCTATAGGTATTAACTCGTTTCATCCCCACAAAAACTCTATGAGTTGGTGTTATAGGTACTAGTAGTGTCCTTATTTAGCAGACAAGAAAACTGAGGCACAGAGAGATCAAGTAATTTACCAAGGTCACAGAGTAAGAGTTCTTGGGTCTGTGCCCTTAACCATAATTTGATACTGCTATTATTGAGTTATATAGGTGATTCAAGGTAGATAATGTGTGAGAAGTCATTTGAATTCAGATTTTGGTGAAATTAATGGAAGGCATTGTATGTTTGGCTAAGGAGTTAGATTTTACAGTACAGGCAATGAGGAGTAAGCAATCATTTTCAAGCAGGGGGATGACATGGGTAAAGCAATGATTAAAAGATTAATCAAAAAAATAGGTTTCACTGGGATGTGTAAATAAATTGAAAAGTTAAGGGACTTGATCAGAAAGAGTAGGTGAGTACCACAGGTGTCCATATATGAGGTAATGAGGGCCTGTGGCAAACACAATAGAAAACTGCCAGAAGGTAGTGACAACCCCGTTACTCTATTCATCATACATATCGTAATGTTTCCCCTTGTCTTCACTTGCCTACAGTATGTTCTCTTCAATCAAAAATGGGGGCGCTCAGTGCAATTTACAAAGTTTTAAGTAAATTTGTCACAGAAGAGTCACAAATGATAAGCGTCTAGTGCAATAAAAGATCAGAAAAGTGAAGTCATCCATGTAGCCAGCTTCCTGATCAAGACACAGATCATTCCAAGCACACCAGGAGTCTCTTGTATTCCTCTCTTCCACCATTGCCTTCCTCCTAGTTTGCCTATTTTTGAATTGTGTTTAAATAGAATCACACAATAGGTATTCTTTAGAGTATAGCTTCTTTTTATTTAACATTATGTTAATGAAATTCACTGACGTTGCATCTGTCATTTGTTCATTCTCATGGCTGTTTAACTTTTCACTAAAGCACAATTTAGTCATCAGTTGTATCATTAGTGGAATTGCTAACTCTGTGTTATTACAGTAACTTACTCTGAGTATTCTTGTGTGCATCTTTTGGTGAATATATGCCTGCATTTCTGACACACATGCCCCCCCATCCCGTACATTTGTATGTTACAGAGTCAGAGGATGGACACACACACACACACACACGCACACACACACACACACACCAGGAGTACATTTGTATAATACATCACAGAGTCAGAGGATATATATGTGTTCAGCTTTAGTTACTACTGCCGAATAGATTTGTTAAAATGGTTGTAACAATTTACATTCTTACCAGCAGTGTCAGAGCTCCAATTACTCCACATTCTTGCAAGGACTTGGTATCCTGTGTCTTTTTAAATTTAATCCATCTAGTGAACTGGTATATGTACAATTCCTTGATGTCTTATGAAGTTAAACAAGTTTATATGTTTTTGGCCATTTCAATATCCTTTTTTGTGAAACACCTGTTGGCATTATGGTGAACGCAGAAATCCTACCTTTTCCTGCACCTTTAACACCTTTCACACTACCTGCAATGCAGTTGTTTGATGAATGGATTAATACATACAAGTTTATAAGGGTAAAGCCAATCTAACGTTGCTATTAAATCCCTATGCTTAACATATGTGAGGCATCCAATAAATATATACTAAATGGATGAAAAAAGCTTTCCTGTTTCTTTTAAACATATCTATCACAAAACAATTATACTCTTCCTATATTACCCTTCTTCCTCCATTTTAGAGGAAGAAGTAATAATTGTGTTTCCTTTGACGTTATCACATTTGATCATCTTGGCGTGGTCAATTTTTAATGTTACTCTTTTTGTAAAGCCAGTCTTAGATTCTTTGTTACAGTGTCACAAAGATTAATATGATCCCTAAATAAATACTTTTGGCCAAGATACACTGTGTTGCAAACCCTTTCAGCTTGCTGAATGTGTGGGTGTTGTTTTTTCAGAGGCATAATCCTTTCTAACAGATAAGAATGATCAAAGAAAAGTCTTTGTTCTTCTGCTTACCCAAGCTTTCACCTACAGGAGATTTCTTTTTATAATACAGAACTTTACAATGCATATCTCCTCCCAGAGAGGTATAATTTTTCTTTGAGTCCAAATTAGAACTCTGGGACTGTCAGAGCCTACTGATTCAGAATTAGGTTATTGAGGCATACTATGTCAGCCCTACGATAAAAGTAGGTTCCCGGACATACAGATGGTAATACTATAGAATCTTAGAGCTGAAAGAAATGGTTAGTTGAGGGTTGTTAAGTGAACAATTGAAAAGTGATTTTTATATAAAAGTAAAAAATGCTGAATACTCTAGTGATATTTTACATATCTAAATATTTTATAAGGTGGAAACATGAGCTGTCAAATAAATTATCTGACTATAATTTATACTTGTAAGTCTGATACAGAGAAAACTCATAAAATATATCTCAACACATAATTTAAATTATGTACAAAATGTCTATTTATACCTATCTAATAATGATAATGATAATGATTATAAAGGTTAACAATGGCCCTCACATTTATAGAGTCCTTATTGTGTGCCAAACGCTCTGCTAACAGTAATACATAATAAATATATTGGTGCAATTAAAGAATGCCAGTGAATAACAACGATTTAAACTTGATAAGGTTCAATTTTATCATAATCAACTTTATTACGTCCAAGTTTATTTGGAGGACTATTAACCATGAACTAACATGTAATGGAGACCTGTGCAGTTGATAGTTCCAACAATTCTTTAAACCAGGAAATAAAGTTCAAGGTAATTACGATATTAACCAAGCTTACTGCTTAACAAAAAATCAAGGAAATACAATGATCATTATGTCTTTTCTTTGTAGTATATAAAGTTTGTTTATATACACTTAGTGGAGCAGGTTACAGATAGTTTTATACTTAGCTCTGAATTTCCTGTTTTTTGTTGGTTTTAAGCTTTGTACGCATTAAACTGGTGTCCACAATTTTCTCTGTTCCCAAGATCCAACTGTTAAATCCCCCAATTCATAATGTACTAGAGATGTCTGGCCTACTAAAATAAAGGTCTTTAAGTATAAGCTTTACAATAAAGACTTGACTATTTGGTTCAAGAGAAATGTTTTAATTCAATTCCAGGAATAACTTGGAGAGAGTTTTCTGCTTTGAAAATGTGATTCCCAAAGTTTAATATTCCTAATGCCTTTCCACATGAAATTTTTTCACTAAAGAAATGTCTGTTCCAATATATATGCCATTACTTTTTTTCTAAGAGATTTGTACTGAATATGTCAGAAATATTTGTTTGCATCTTTTTAGGGATTTAGCTTTTTGATTTTTGTCACTTACTTGACCAGTAGCAGCTGATGAAATTTGACCTTTCAGAATGATCACAGCCTAATGTGTTTGTTTATCATCTTTCACCATATTCGGATTAATTCTTGACCTGGAGCTGGCTTTGTAGTGTAAAAAACTAAGAAGGATATATGATTTTTGTTGTTGTTTAATAAAAGCTTGAGCCTTGGATCTGTAGGAAACATGCTCTGTAGTTCATTTTCCTCCTTAAAAAGAATCTGATAGTAAGATGCTTATTGTTTATTCTCTGGAAAAGAGGCCATATTACAAAAAGGAAGTGAACATTATTAATTTTTACAAATATTTTTTCTTATTCTTTATGTTGCTGGAAAAAAAATTTTTCAGAAGGTTTACATGTACAAGATAATGAATTCTTCACCTTCATTTTTCATACTCTAGATGTTTAGGACTGTGCAGTTTAAATTACAGGCAGTTAAGAAGGTGTGTAAACCCTGTGAATTTCCCTAAGTTTATTTATTAGTGTCTGCATGCACATGTGTGTGTTTCCTCTCTCTTTGCCAAGTCTGAAAGTAATGTGTCAGCACTTTGATTTATTATAAGGATAATTTTTTATCCTTATTTTGGAAAGAGCTCCAGGGATACAAATGAGTGTCTGAGTTAATGAACCATAAGAAGTAGTGGTTTATTTTGAGTGGAAATGAGCTAAAAAAAAAATCAGCAGTCACTTTGTTAGGCTTCTCCAAGGTCATTTGGATACAGATGAAAGACATCCTAAAATTAGACATCATTTTATCAACAAGCAAGTTATTAGTAGCAAGTTATCTGTTGAAAGTGTTCAGGAAACAATATTGTTTCACATTAGTATTGGTATCTTTTTGAGGGGAAGGAAGTATTAAAATATACTTAAAATCTTACAACATTCTTAAAAATGCAATAGAAGCATCATACTTTGTATCTATTACTCATTTCCAGCAATTGGTGGATGTTTTTAAAATTTTAAATATGTGTAAGAAATATTTTATAATATTTTATTTGTATACAGTTGTTGGAAAATGAAACCAGAGTGTAAAAAACGCACTTAAAATTACTTTTTTTTTTTTTTTTTGGAGGAGTATTCTTGGGAATTCGGAAAACCAAGTAGAAATGTGAACTTACAGAGTGCTCAAAATGGAAGGCTTATCATGTTCTTTGTGTAGTTCCTGGTATTGATTGGTACAGTGAATTTTGCTGAAGGTTTGAAGTCCCAGAACTGCTTAAATCATTTTAAGATTTCTAACCCTTTTTTTAAGAAGAAACTGAAGTCCCCAAATTAGTTAACTAATTTTCATTCTGAAACATTGAAATCTATTTCTGCTAATTATGTATAGTTCTTCTCTCTGTGCCAAGCTGTTATTCAAACATAATCTCTAAAACGTTGTACATTTTATAGATAAGTTATGTTTACACAATGTCAGGTAGTACAAACAATTCGTAATTAAAAAAAAATAACAACAATGGTTTATTCCCTTAGCAAACATGTACAATGTCATTGTCAGTAGTCCCAACTGCCAGAGTTTTCACATAAGGGTACTTTACCGTCACTTTATTGAAAGAATTGTCAGTAGCCCTTTGGTTCTTGAGGGGGAAAAAATCACAGGGTGTAGAAAGCTTTTTGGATTCCAGATTGGGATTTATTCTTATTTAAATTATTCAGAAGCCAGCCCAGTCCTGGGATTGTTCTTAGAAGTTAACTTCAGATTCTATTGCTTTGGTTCATTTTAGGAGAAAATCTGTTGTAGAGTATAAGGAAGGTTGTTATGTCTTTTGTATTTGTCTATTATTTTTCTTTCTTTCTGTCTATGGTACTTATATCAACAGAAAGCCTGGGTAGATCTGTTTTCTCTAGTCATTCCTGCATTGTTGAAGAATCTTCTCTGACGTGCTTGTGTAATACCATTAGCATGAGAAGTGCCAATCATTTAAACAGAGAGAGATAATCTTAATAAAAAAACTATTATCCTGAAACTGCAACCCTACCAAAATCAAAAGAAATACACAAAGAAGGCCATCTGTAGATTCTTTCCACTGATTTGATAACTGGATGGTTTAGGGAGTAGACATAGAAGCCTGGATGTGTGAAAATGCAATTGAATTTGATGAGTTGTTGGAAGATCAATGTAGGCAGAGTAAAAGCCATTTATTTCAGCCAAAATCAAAATGAAAATATAGTTTCAGGATTATGGTTTTTCATGAGACCAAAAACCCATAAGAATTACATTAATCATTTTTCTGTCAGGGCCTCACTTTTTATTAATCTTTTTTTTTTTTAATTTGTATGTGACTCCTAAAATCAGTATATATGCCTTAAGTCTTTACGTTTTCTTTAAAGAAAACTTTATTTGCACTTTTTCTATTTTCTTGTATACTGCTGTACGCTGGAATAGAATAAACCTTTACTGGGCACTGTGTCAGTCCTCCTAATGGTGAGAGAAGCCCTATCTGATATTAATTGGATCTTGCCTTAAACCAGTATATGTTCCAAAATCTCTGTGGGCTGTAACTAGATTACACAGTTATTATGGGAACATAAACTCCTTAATAGATGTTTAAGCATTTGTGTTGTTCAGACCAAAATATTGCTGTCATGTAGATTTATTATGGTATCAATGCAATGGTGTTTTTCTACCACCTATTTTTAGTGTTTTGCTTGCTTTTTGTTCTGTTTTGTTTTTTGTTTTTGTTTGTTTTGGTGAACTAGTATTTCTACAAGAAGGTTCTTGTTTAGGTTGGTGGATTTTTTCCTACTATGTGTATTTATTTTATATCATTCCAACTAGAGTACCTATGCCCTTTAAATATAGAAAGATTGACATTCCCATGTTATTTTTGATGTGTTTTATATAAAAATAGTTGTCTGAAATCAAACCAATGCTTTCTGTGACAGTATTTATTCTATAATTCTCTTTTTTAAAATATTCATTGTCTCATTCATTCAATAAATATTTACTTAGTTTCTCCTATAAGCCAGCTCCCATGCTAGGTACTAGTTATACTGCACCTAAGGAACTGTAATTATGGTAAAAAGATAGAGGCAGAAGTTACAGATTACAAACTGTAGCAATATATAAAAGAAAAGTTTGAGCTGCCATCTGAGGAAATAATGATGGTAAGGTGAAGGTGGTTTTTATTTGAAGAATCAAGGAAATCTTCTTTGAGGAGTGTTATTTATAGCATAACGTGAAACATGAATAAGTGTTAGGCAAAAATTTGGAGACAGAGTTTTTTAAACAGACAGATGGGTATGCACAAAAGCTCTGAGGTGGGAAAAAAATACAGTGTATTATAGGAATTGAAAGAAAACTGGGTAGAATAATGGCTCTTAGTGAGGGCTGGAGCATTTTGAGGGGGCTACTTCATGCAATATCTCTCAAGCAGGGTGACCATACATCTGGGTTGCCCTGGAAAGCCCTGTTGATCTGGCAAAATGATTAATAATGCCTCTATCTATCCAAAGTGCCCAAATTTGATGCTAAATTACATGGTCACCTTATTTATAAATCAGAGTTTCTTTTAATCCTAAGAAAAATAAGAACCCTTTAAGTATTTAAGTAGTGAAGTAAAAAGATCAAATTATTTGCAGAAAATTATTCTGGCTGCAAAGTTGTAGGTAGATTTGAAGAATCAAGATGGAGCTAGGGAGACCAGTTGGTCGGCCAGTGCAGTAGCTCAGATGCCAGATGGCAGTGGTTTGGATTAGGGGTTTAGCAGTGGAGACAAAGAAAATTCATGGACTCAACATATATTTCAGGGCAGGCTCAGGAGGGCCATAAACAACAGGCATCCCCCATTGGTCTAGGTATAACAATACTACCTTTCTTCGTTTCAGTAAGAATTCATAAGGGAACGCAGTGCCCACATTGAAATTACATTTGTTTATTGGGAGATTTTTGATTACTGATTCAATCTCTTTACTGGTAATCAGTCTCAGATTTTCTGTTTCTTCATGATTAGTCTTAGTATGTTATGTTTCTAGGAATTTATCCATGTCTTCTAGATTGTCAAATTTATCAGCAAAACAAATTCAGTTATTTTGAATAAAAATTTTATCTCTGGTACTAATAAGTGAGATCCATTTCCATGGGCCAGATTAATTAGGTACAACTAATAATTATTAAGCATCTAGTATATGCAAAGTATTGTTCTGGACAATACTGGAGAAATAATGAGAAATTAAAAAGCAGTTCTTGATACTGTCATAGAGATTTCCTAAAGGAGGAAATAAGAAGAAATACAAACAACCGTGATGCAAGTTACTATATAATCAGTGCCAGTAATAATACAGAAAGTGCTGAGGATGGGAGTTTTTACAGAAAAAAGTAAAAGATGGAGTTTGAAGGACTCACAAGTGACTCCATATGGACCTTAAAAAGATGGGTAGGATTTCAGAAGATTTTATCAGTGTTTGTTTGACTTGAATATAAGGTAGAAATAATTTCTGAAGTATATTTTAGCTTCAAATTTTTGAGATTTGAAACCAGGAAAAACTTTGAGTATATTTTTCTTTCATCTTTTCTTTTTTTAATTTTAAAAAATGTGTTTTGCTAGATCACAAACCTGCATATTCAGAACTTTAAATTTATGTTGTGCCTTGCATTGGATTTTTTAATAGTAGACAATAATTGAGTAATTATTCTGGGTCTGCTAATCTTTTTTTTTTTTAATTAATTAATTTATTTATTTATTTATTTATGGCTGTGTTGGGTCTTCGTTTCTGTGCAAGGGCTTTCTCTAGTTGCAGCAAGTGGGAGCCACTCTTCATCACGGTGCGCGGGCCTCTCACTATCGCGACCTCTCTTGTTGCGGAGCACAGGCTCCAGACGCGCAGGCTCAGTAGTTGTGGCTCACGGGCCTAGCTGCTCCGCGGCATGTGGGATCTTCCCAGACCAGGGCTCGAACCCATGTCCCCTGCACTGGCAGGCAGATTCTCAACCACTGCGCCACCAGGGAAGCCCTGGGTCTGCTAATCTTATCTGCCCATTTATAATTCATCCCAGAGCACAGAACCAGATATTTATCATTTCTTTTTTTCTTTAGGAAATATGGAATCATCAAGCATGAAATTTTAAAAAAGTCATTGAGTCAACATGTTAAGTTTAAATTAATGTCCTTTTATTATTCATAAAAAGGAGTCACCAGCCTTACTAATATTCATGGTAAATGCTTTGCATGGAGGAGCCTGACTCAAATGGAAATCCATCTTTATCTCATGAGGAAATTAACTCCCCAACATCCTCTCCTTCCTCAAACAAATAGGCTAATTTCAGTTTCTTCCCTTTGCCATGAATGATCCTTGCATTTTCCTTTCTCATTTACCTGGGCAAAATCTGCTGTTTTGAAGCTAGTTTAAGTAGCAGATGAGGCAGAGTATTTCTCAGAGCTGTGCCTTGGCTTTCAGCTTAAGCTCAAGTGGCTCCCAAAGTCGAGGTCATTGACCCAAATCAGAGCAATTCAACAAATCATATTCTGTCTTTGTTTAAAATTTATGCAGAGATGAGCAAGCCGCTCCGGCTGCGCTGGTGCCCTGGGCATGCACCTGTGCAGTCACACAGGCCCTACCTCAAAGGGCCCTGCACTCATTTCAGTGCTTTGCTGTCACCATCTTGAGATTCTGAACACTTTTGAGCTGGGAGCCCCATATTGTCAGGTTGTACTGGGTTCTGCTCTAAGACTTCTACCCCTTACTATGGTGGCAATCTCAAAACTGGATGAAAGTACCAAATAGGTACTGTCATTTTTTAACATGAAGAGGAAGAGAGCAGAATTTTGGAGACCCAATCAGTTGGCATGCCAAATTTTCCCTAGCCCATTCTAATTAAAAGAAAACATTTACATGTGCAATAGTCAAGGAAGATACAGGTAAGTTTGATCAGTTTAGCAAGTACTTCTGACAGCCTGAAGGAAAACTATTCTGTAAAACAAAGACCATTTTCCCAGCCCTACTCCAGGGTCCCCTTTTCTCTTGCTGTTTTTTTTGTTTGCTTCTCTTTAATGATACACACAGGCCCCAGCCATCCTAGACATTCTTAGCGTGGGCTGCCAAGAAGATAATGCTGCGTATTAGCCTGTTTCCCAGTTTGCAGAGTTCATCTCCTTGCCCCCAAGACCCTTCTAAATCCCATCCTCAACTTCCCTGAAGAAATGATGAAGGGGAACACCACATTATTTCTATAAACTTCCCACAGAGCACCACCTTCCCAGCCCAGATAGGAAAGGACTTGGGCAAGTCAGCTCCTGAAGGGCTGACATGCTGTGAAAAAGGATTCATTCCCCACCTTGAAACTTTTGATAGGGGTGAGTTTTAGAAGCAACTACCTTATCTTCCCACAATTCAGTTTGCTCCTCTGGCATAAGGAAGCTGTTGAAAGGATTAAGGCAGTTTTAGAAGAACAATCTTTATTTTGTCTGAATTGTAGGAATAATTAAAGCAAAAGCCTAATTTCCTTTTGTGTTGTTAAATGAATCTATACTGTTTTGCTCTCTCACTGCTTCATTTGATTTGTACTTCAGTTGATAGCTTTCTGCTTCATCAGAGGAGGGTAGGATGAAGTAGATGGGACACAGAACAGAAATATGTTCTAAGAGAATTAAAACATGTCAAAAGCGGAAGAACAGGAATATTATTTCAGAGCAGACCTGCTCTCTGATTTTGAAAATGTTAAAGGTAAAAGAGTTCATTCCACAGCATAAATCTGCTGTAGTCACAGATGTGACACTCACTTCTGATGTTTGTCTTGCATCCAGGCACATTTGTTTCAACATATTTTTAAAGGGCTAGATAAAGGCTTACAATACAAAAATCTGATATTGTAGTAGGTTTGAAAGAACTGACACACCCTCTGTATGGAGCATTGTACTATCTCAGTAATAAGGATTCGAAGTAGGAAGTCATTCCTCAACAAGGACGCACTCTCAGATGATTTGGTTGTACATGCTGAAGTAAAATAATATTAAATGAATTTACTTTTATCATTAACTACAGCTCATTTCCAGCAAACATGTATCACATATAAAGTTTGAACTATGGTCAAATATCTCTCATCCACTGCTCCTTACGCATTTTAATTTAACTTCTACCCTTTTATGGCAAATTCAAATATTTGACTAAAAAGTGAATAAACCTTAAAGTAACTGTAGAAATATTTCTTAAACCTTAAGCAGGTATCTAGGAATAATAATACTATTCTGATGGGTGAAAATAAATGCTGCTTTATTCAGCATACATTTACAGAGGCTGCTTTGTATACCCAGATACAGCCTGTGTCTTGCAGGAGTCGGGGCCAGCATAGAATTATAGCGCTGCGTCCTCAATGCTGTTATGGAAACTGGGAGAGGGTGAAATCATGCCCTAGTTCTACTGGAAATGGTGCAAAGAAGCTGGGAGAAGACTGAGGAAAGTTCCTGGAGGATGTGACCTCTGACCTGCATTTCCATGATTAAGTAGGAGTTCAGTCAAGGTTAGAGGGGGGAATGGCAAGGAGAAGAAAGCTGGGTAGTCTCAAAGCTCAGATCAGATTTATTCCGAATGGCATTTTTTTGTAGATATTTTATTTTTAAAGTAGAGATCAAGGAGAAGAAATAATCTAGTGGGATGCACTAGAAGTTGAAGCATGGTACTCTTAACAGTGGGAGTATAACTTCTTTGCTAATCAGTTGTAGCCTTGGCAATGTCCTGGATAATCTGAATCTTAGATGGTGCAAATGCTTAAGAGAAATTAGTTTAATGTTAGGTGAGGTGTTAAAGCTGCTAAGTGATAAACCTGAACTTGCCTTGAGGAGAGACAAGTTTACTGCTCGATAAGACGTACAGTAATGCTTCAGGAGTTTACCAGTCTGGAAGTGACCTTGACATGATATTTAAAAATTAGCTGTAGGTATATGCTGTTTTTGCAGAAAATGGATTTTTTTTCTTTAAATGAATATTTTAAAGCTGTATAATGCCTTCCAAAAATTTCATTAGGAATTCCATATATGTCAGCACATTTTTAGATGCTGTTGTTAGCTGCTAATATAACCTACAACATTGACTGGGAAAATTTTAGAGGCTCTTCTGTGTCAGTTTGACCTAGAGACCTGTCTGACTCTGCTCTCAAAGGGAGGATAAACCAGGGTGGGTACTTTCCAGAAAGGCTGCAAATACAGATCCTAAGGGACAGGAGTAGTTGGGGGTGGTGTTGCTGAGTGGAGGAGGAGTAATAAAGGAGAGCCACGAAGCCAAGCTCCAAGAATGCACAGGATTTTTATCTGTTTTTTCCTAGGTGAAATCTGTATTAGTTTGCTAGGATTGCCATAACAAGGTACCACAGACTAGGTGGCTTACAGCAGAAATGTACCTTCTCACAATTCTGGGGGCCAGAAGTCCAAAGTCAAGGTATTGGCAGGATTACATTTTTCTGAGGGTCTCTCCTCTTGGCTTGTAAACGGCCATCCTCCTTCTGTGTCTTCTTGTGGTCTTTCTTCTGTGTGTGTCTTTGTGTCCTGACCTCCTCTTCTTAGGACGCCAGCCATATTGAATAAGGGCCCACATTAATGACCTTATTTAACCTCTGTTATCTCTTTAAACACCTTATCTCCAAATACATTCACATTCTGAGGTACTGTGGTTCAGGGTTTCAACATACGATTTAGAAGGGGAAGCAATTCAGCCCATAACAGAATCCTTAGTGTTTAGAACAAGGATCTGGCACTCAGTAAACTTTGTTTTGAATAAACGTTTGAAAGTATAACTAAATAGCCAGAGAGAAGCTGATGTCAGAAGCTGACTTGGATCTTGTGTCCTAGACTATGGCAAGGAAATACGTAATACATTGGTCATCAGTTCTGTAGTGCCCAAAGGTTAAGAGAATGGAATGAGGAGGTAATGGACTACACCACGAGGTTCAGAAAAAAGTTGGGCTTGAGTCAAGAAAGTTGATCCATAATGTTTCGGTCTTGACACTTTATATTTGAGTATTTTGGCCCACTATAACCATAATTTGGAAGGAAAACAAAATACTATCGAGAAAAGCATCTTTTTACCCAGAGGGTCCATCTTCCTTCATACTCTGCCTGGAACCTAATTATGGCTGCGGCAGTAGTGTGCATTTTCACATTGTTTTCCTTGTGGGTGCACTCGAAGCCTACATTTCACCACTTCCCTTGCATACAGGTGGGCAATATGACCAAGGTGTAGCCAAAGGAATTTAAGTGGGAGTAATACTACTTCTAGACCTGGCCATAAAACATCCATACAACGTTTGCCTTGTTCTCTCTCTCTCCCCCCACTCCCCCCACCCCCGAGTTTGTGTTTAATTTAACCAGTCACACAGGAGAAAGAAAGATGAATAACCTCTTCCTCTCTAGAGGCTCACCCTCAAGTTATAGAATATAGTACATGTGTGGTGCTCTGTTTATTTTTAAAAGTATATATTTTTTGTATTCCATAAGTTCCAAATCAGAACACTTTTTTGTTGTTAAAGTAAATGGTAAAAATAAAATAATATTGACTCTGGGAGTTATTGAGCAATTAGATGTAGAGGTAGTCAATTCGGACAATGAGTCAAAGTAAGAATCAAACCTTTATTCATTTACTGCCACAGTACAAGCAAGAGGCAAGAAGAGCTGTCTGCCCCCAGTGTTCCATTTTTTTCCTATGGAATGGCACTGGGTGAAGGTCAGTGGGTGCAGTGGTAGGGGAATCATCTCGCTGTTGAGCAGCCCAGATAAGACTCCTGCCTCTTTATGGACCTGTGGGTCCCCAGGGCAAGGAGAGGGTGAAGGGCTATGATCGGAAAGGTACTGAGTCAAAGTGGAGAAAAGTGCCTCAGCCAAGGCCCTCCAATAAGGCCTCTGAGGAGGTTCCAGGGCTCGGGATGCAGATTTTTATATACACATGGCTGGTCTGGGAGGAGGACTGAGTCCTTCATTGCAACTCTCCCCAGAAAACTACTAATTTTGATGTGGTGAGGACAGTTCCCACACCCCTACCCCTGCCATGAGGCCTGCTAGGCAAAGTTGTGGGGTTTTTTATTTTCTGAATATTTATTTATTTATTTGGCTGCGCCTGGTCTTAGTTGCGGCACGCAGGATCTTCGACCTTCGTTGCGGCATGCGGGATCTTTAGTTGCGGCACGTGGAATCTTTTAGGTGTGGCACGCAGGATCTTTTTTTAGTTGCTGTATGCGGGGTCTTTTAGTTGCTGCATGTGGGATCTTTTTTTAGTTGTAGCACACAGGATCTTTAGTTGCACTATGCAAACTCTTAATTGCGGCATATGGGATCTAGTGCCCTGACCAGGGATCGAACCCGGGCCCCCTGCATTGGGAGCGCGGAGACTTAGCCACTGTACCACCAGGGAAGTCCCAGGCAACAGTTTGCAGTTGGCTATGATTGGACCTGAAGGATCACTCATAGGGTTTTGGATGAGAGCTGGGGTCTTTGGGTGCTCGCTATGTGCCAGACATTGAGGCATTCAGTTCCCATGAAAGCATATGGGAACTGAATGCCTTACTCCTAACTGATGGGTAAACTGTTCTGAAGATTAAGTTACTTACCCAGTATTGTGCCTTCGAATTTGTCAGCTAAAGTGTGCCAGGTTATACTTCATCTATTGACATATTCATAACGTTATGTTTTGTTACCCTCTTCAAAGTTTATTGTATTAAACATTAATGCCAAGATTAATGAGTCAGTTATTTTCTGGGGTGTGGTGGAACTCTTCCTAAGCAGGGACACAATAAAATTACAGGCTCAGATGGTTTTAATGAAGAGGTGACCAAGTGATAGTGCTTTCATTGGGATTAAAGAACAAAAGAAAGAGAAAGTCAAGAGAATTTCTGTTCCATGAAGCATAGAATTATAGATCTTTTATGGTTATGGAGATCATCCCAATTTTATTGGTGAAGAGAATTTACGTTTGTTTCTTAGAGCAATATATCTAATAGTAAAGATGGGACAAGAGGTCAGAATTCCTGACTTAGCTCAATTCACATTTTACTATGTAACAATTTAATTCCCCTGTCTCTTCTTTCTGGATCAATATGGATGATTCCATGTCGTAGGGTGTTAAGAGACCACTGAGTATGGGGTGGGGGACCTGGAAACTTCACCCCTTACCTCTGAGTCAGGAGTCAGTGCAAGACCTTGCCATTCCTCTTATCGATTTTACTGGATCCATTGTCTCAGCTTGTTTTGCGTGTTAGGTGTAACAGCTATTAAGGTGTTCTAGGATTTGGCATCTCATCTTCATTTGCATCGTATGCCTTCTCCTCTTCTGGGCTATAGCAGAGCCAGGCACCTGGGAGGCAGGTGACCCTTGTCAACAGCATACACATGCTTCCACTTGTATTCTTCTTCTCCTGCTACTTTCACCTCTCCAGGCATTCCTGCTGGTCTTCAGTTTACCTGTTCTGAGTCTCTTTCTCTTAGGACCTGGTTAAATGCTGCCTTCAAATGCTTGAGCTGATCATTTGACATTATGGTTCTTAACATGAAAACCTTGAAATTTTCTGAAAAACACTGTGTGTTGTATGCTGTTATGTGCATTATGAAATGAAGACCTTTCTGTGGTCCACTCACTCACGAACTTCATGGCTTTACTCAAATAGCATTTTCTTGGTGAGCACGTGTCTAACCACCTCCTTAATTGCAGCATCTCTCTACCCAAGGCACTCCCTGCCCCCCTTACCTACTGTTTCTCCCCAGAACACTAGCACCTTCTAATGGACTACATAATGTACTTTGCTATTTATCTTCTGTCTATTCCCTACTGGATCTAAAGTTACTTGAAGGCATGTTTTGTTTTGTTTTGTTTTTTGTCTACTGCTAAGAACTCCAGAGCCTGAACGAGAGACTGTTACTTAGTAGCTGTTCAATAAAATTTGTTGAGGTAACTATATAATTATGGGGGCATGCAGCTTTCATTAGATTCCAAAGAGGGTCCATGGACTTAAAATAAAGGTAAAGAAACCTTGACTTAAGGTGTTATCTCATAAAGTAAAGCATAGACCTGCCTGATTTTAAGTGTTGTTTCAATGTATAAAACAGTGCAAGTCATAAAAATTTTGTCCATTTCTCAAATATTGGCCATGAGATTCCAGTTTGCAACCTATAGCTTGAAGTATTACTCTTGCCAGGCATATTGATATTTTGATAATGTTGAGGTTAGAAAAGTTAAGTTCCAAGAAAATACCAAATCATGAGTGGCTGACTACCATAATATCATGCACTGTGACTGAAGAGGAAAGACCTTTGCCCTCCCTCACCCATCCTCCCAGACCTGTCTCCCTGTGGTGAAATCATCGCCTGCCTTTCAATCACACCATTTACCCCTGAAAGGCCTATCTATAGCATTCTTTCTCATTCTTCTTGTGTCAGTCAAACCAATCTTCCCTTGACCATTTTGTATTTGCTGTTTTGCTATTTTATACAGAAGTAGCTTGCCTGTTTGTATCATGCAGGTATAAAATATCCCAAATTGCAGATAGGTAGATGCATCTTAACTTTTCTCTATACAAATTTGTAGATTCAAAACCTATAGACCATCTACATGTTTAGAATGAGAGCTGTTGTTATAGTAATGTCAGATTACTTTTCATAGACGGTTAATAAAATAAGCAAAATGGTGGATTTAAAAGATATCAGTGAGAAGTTTAGAGTATGAGATCTTTGTTCAGTAGTGGTAGAAGTAATTTTGATTTTGTATGAGGTTTGTTCTCTTTATCTCGCATCAAAGCTAGGATCCCTAGTGATTTTGAATAACCCTATTGCTTCTCCTTGTTTTGTCAGGGCCAATATGGAATTTGCAAATGACCTATCAAGCTACAAACTGGTATATCAAAGTCATCAAGATCTATAGTATGAACATATGAGATATATGCTGTGTGGTGTTTAATGAACAATAAACTACTTCTCTTCTATGTAAAATATGATAATGAGAAACAAAATATCCAGAAGTAGAGATAAAAGGGAAAAGCAAAAATTATGTCTTAAAAAAAAAAAAAACACAAGTTATATCTTAAATAAGCAAAAAAAATTCACACACACACATACATACACAACATATATATATGTATATCACATCATGTATTCATCACAAGAGTTGATTCTGTGTATTATCATACACTAAAAATATAGTAGTTTTCAGAGAAGATATTTACTACTAGTACTATTTAGATGACTGATTAAACTATACAAGAAAGGTATTTGATACTATTTATGATATAAATAAAAGGATACGAGGAATGAGAGTCATCTAGATTGAATTAACATGGAGCCAGAAAGACTGAGCTCTATATCTACTTATTACCAACAGTTATGAACAGCTGTCTTCAGAATCTGCCAGAGCCCAGTGAAGATGTTTTCAAGTGTTTCTCCAATCAGATGAACAGTGGTAGCCATTCATCAGTACCTCACCATTTATGTCATCATAATTATTTTAAAGCACAGAAGGGAAATTCATAAGGGTTTCTTTAGGCCGAAGGTTAATTTTAATTAAGTATTGGGGCATAAGTCAGACTTACTGACTACAATATAATTTTTGTACTACTCTGAGAATTTGTGAGTATCCAAGAAAGTTTACAACAGCATTAGTATTATGTGAATAGCCTGTTTAACTTGGATATAATAGGTCAAAAACAAAAACAAAAGAAAAAGAAAAACCTGACTCTAACCATACATTGTGAAAAGCCTTTTGCCAGGAAAAGAAAAAAAAAAAGATTGTGCAGTGGGTTAGACTGTTAATTGAGGGGATTAAAAATCCCCAGGAGAATTTTATCATCTTCCTAAATTAAAAGGCTACCTTTGTTCAGGATCTGTCACACTCAAGGAACTATGATGCTCTGATTTTTATGAATCAAGCAACTGTAGTGTCGCTGACAAGTATAAGCCCGAGTTTTCTTAAAGGGAAATTGAAGTTCCTTTGAGTATGTCAACAAAACAATGTTCCTTAAAACTTCATTGAACTATTTCTACAAAAGTCAATGTATAAAATGAGATGAGGTGATTTTCTTAATATCTGTGCTTTTATATGTAGAGCAAATGAAATATTTCCATGGAGATAATTTTATAGAGTTTAAAAATTAGACAGAAGGAGCGTTATGCTGGACTATCACCCTGGATGGGATTTTTTTTTTTTTAACATCTTTATTGGAGTATAATTGCTTTACAATGTTGTGTTAGTTTCTGCTGCATAACAAAGTGAATCAGCTATATGCATACGTATATCCCCATGCCCCCCCCCCTCTTGAACCTCCCTATCCCACCCCTCTAGGTCATCACAGAGCACCAAGCTGATCTCCCTGTGCTATGCAGCTGCTTCCCACTAGCTATCTATTTTACATTTGGTAGTGTATTTTCATTGTCATTTGTTTCTTGGTATTTTTTGATTTCCTCTTTGATTTCTTCAGTGATCTCTTGGTTATTTAGTAGTGTATTCTTTAGCCTCCATGTATTTGTATTTTTTACTGATTTTTTCCTGGAATTGATATCTAGTCTTATAGCATTGTGGTTAGAAAAGATACTTGATATGATTTCAATTTTGTTAAATTTACGAAGGCTTGATTTGTGACCCTTCTATTAGAATGTGTCCATTCTATTTCCAAGATATGATCTATCCTGGAGAATGTTCCATGAGCACTTGAGAAGAAAGTGTATTCTGTTGTTTTTGGATGGAATGTCCTATAAATATCAATTAAATCCATTTTTTTTAATGTATCATTTAAAGCTTGTGTTTC
Organism: Balaenoptera borealis; assembly: GCF_965194805.1. Lineage (NCBI taxonomy): Eukaryota > Metazoa > Chordata > Mammalia > Artiodactyla > Balaenopteridae > Balaenoptera > Balaenoptera borealis. The sequence goes on from NC_138870.1 coordinate 34,328,974, forward strand.
CTTATTTATTTTCATTTTGGGTGATCTGTCCATTGGTGAAAGTGGCGTGTTAAAGTCCCATAGTATTATTGTGTTACTGTTGATTTCCCCTTTTATGGCTGTTACCATTTGCCTCATGTATTGAGGTGCTCCTATGTTGGGTGCATAAATATTTACAATTCTTATATCTTCTTCTTGGATTGATGCTTTGATCATTATGTAGTGTCCTTCTTTGTCTCTTGTAATAGTCTTTATTTTAAAGTCTATTTTTTCTGATATGAGAATTGCTACTCCAACTTTCTTTTGATTTCCATTTGCGTGGAATATCTTTTTTCATCCCTTCACTTTCAGTCTATATGTGTCCCTAGGTCTGAAGCAGTCTCTTGTAGACAGCATATATACGGGTCTTGTTTTTGTAACAAAAACAATTAAGCCAGTCTGTCTTTTGGTTGGAGTATTCAAACCATTTACATTTAAGGTAATTATCGATATGTATGTTCCTATTACCATTTTCTTAATTGTTTTGGGTTTGTTTTTGTGTGTCTTTTTCTTCTCTTGTGTGTCCTGCCTAGAGATGCTCCCTGAGCATTTGTTGTAGAGCTGGTTTGGTGGTGCTGAATTCTCTTAGCTTTTGCTTGTCTATAAAGGTTTTAATTTCTCTGTTGAATCTGAATGAGATCCTTGCTGGTTAGAGTAATCTTGGTTGTAGGTTTTTCCCTTTCATCACTTTAAATATGTCCTGCCACACCCTTCTGGCTGGCAGCATTTCTGGTGAAAAATCAGCTGTTAACCTTATGGGTATTCCCTTGTATGTTATTTGTTGCTCTTCTCTTGCTGTTTTTAATATTTTTTCTTTGTATTTAATTTTTGATAGTTTCATTAATATGTGTCTTGGTGTGTTTCTCCTTGGATTTATCCTTTATGGGACTCTCTGTGCTTCCTGGTCTTGATTGACTGTATCCTTTACCATATTAGGGAAATTTTCAACTATAGTCTCTTCAAATATTTTGTGTCCCTTTCTTTTTCTCTTTTTCTTCTGGAACCCCTATAAGCCGAATGTTGGTGTGTTTAATGTTGTCTCAGAGGTCTCTGAGACTGTCCTCAAGTCTTTTCATTCTTTTTCCTTTGTTCTGTTTGTTCTGTTTCCTTTGTTCTGTTCTTTTTCCTTTGTTCTGTTCTAAGACACTATTTTGTCTTCCAGGTCACTTATCCCTTCTTCTGCCTCAGTTATTCTCCTATTGATTCCTTCTAGAGAATTTTTAATTCATTTATTGTGTGGTTTATCATTGTTTGTTTGCTCTTTATTTCTTCTAGGTCCTCGTTAAATGTTTCTTGTATTTTCTCCATTCTATTTCCAAGATTTTGGATCATCTTTACTATCATTACTTTGAGTTCTTTTTCAGGTAGACTACCTATTTCCTCTTCGTTTGTTTGGTCTGATGGTTTTTTACTTTGCTCCTTCATCTGCTGCATATTTCTGTCTTCTCACTTTGCTTAACTTACTGTGTTTGGGGTCTCCTTTTCTCAGGCTGCATGTTCATAGTTCCTGTTGTTTTTGGTGTCTGCCCCTAGTGGTTGAGGTTGGTTCAGTGGGTTGTGTAAGCTTCCTGGTGGAGGGGACTGATGCCTGTGTTCTGGTGGATGAGGCTGGGTCTTGTCTTTCTGGTGGGCAGGACCGAGTCCAGTATGTTTTTGGTTCTCTGTGAACTTATTATGATTTTAGGCAGCCTCTCTGGTAAGGGATGGGGTCGTGTTCCTGTCTTGCCAATTGTTTGGCATGGGGTGTCCAGCACTGGAGGTTGCTGGTTGTGGATTGGAGCTGGGTCTTAGCGTTGAGATGGAAATCTCTGGGAGACCTCTTGCCGATTGATGTTACATGGGGCTGGGAGGTCTCTGGTGGTCCAATGTCCTGAACTTGGCTCTCCCACCTCAGAGGTTCAGTCCTGACACCCAGCTGGAGCACCAAGACTCTGTCAGCCACACAGCTTTTGGGAAGTCTGAGGTCTTCTGCCAGTGTTCAGTGGGTGTTCTGTAGGAGTTTTTCCATATGTAGATGTATTTTTGATGCATCTGTGGGAGGAATGTGGTCTCCACGTCTTACTCGTCTGCCATATTGAAGGTCCTCCTCAAGATATTTCAGACATGCCCATCTTTTTGGGCCGCCAAGGTAGGTGAACGTAAAGGTGGAGTCTGAGTATCTGAAATTGGTCAGGGTGAGGTCATAGCAGGGCCAGAGGTGCTCGAGGCATGGGGCAGCCCTACCACCTGGATGGGATTTAATTCTTAGAGTTCTGAACAATTTGGTATGACATTCTTCTCCTTTACAAATTATAATTTTCTACCTGGAATTGGAAATAAACCTATTACCTCAATCAACTCCTGTGTCATGCAGGGCTTTATAATTTCCCCTACAGTATCTCATTTAATGTTTACCCTGATAAACTAAGAGAGATAATGTGTATTATTGTGCTCGTTCAACTTGAAGATTATCACCTTACGGTGGGTACTCAGAAATGTGTTCAATGAAAGGTTGAAAAGTTTGCTGTCAGAGATCAAACAAGGAGTACCAACCAGGATTCTTAGACTGTTTCATAACCAAAAATGTCAGCAGCTTCAAGATCAGGAATTCTTGGTGCTTTGTAATTTCTATTATATCTGCTTTCCTATTTCAGAGCAGATCTTCTTTTCAAATAAGTGTGAGGTGTCTGTTAAGGTTGTACACTGTGTTAATATTGCTGGAACTAGGTTCCACTCTTTCTTTGTGATGACACAAAGGCCATTTCAACGTCCATATATTTTTTTCTTAATAAAAACCTTGAAAAAAGCTATTGAGAAATTTACAAAACCCATTAATGATAATAGAGAAGTCTGGTTGCGCTATTAAAAGGTCAGGCTGTGACCTTTTCCTTGTCTTATTTCCTACCTACTATATCAGAGCATAGGAATAGATGCAGTGCTGGTATCTACTTTCATCCAGTTTCACATTATTCTTTAAAAGAACTCCGTAACCACTAGCACCATTGTTTTATCAGAATTTTCATTTGTGACCTTTCTTGTGCTGGGCTTTGGAAGCCTTGGGAACTCTCAGAGCTTGAGGCCTGAGAGACTTCCCATTTTATTCACCAACTTTCTTTTCCTCAGGGTCCTAGGTGAGGTCAGTGACATTCTTTGCATTTCTCACTAGGAGGATTGCTTTTTTTTTCAGACTGGATGTTCAGGCATGACCCAACTTACACTTTTAGGTAAAGTTGGTGCACTTTGTGATTTTTCCCATTTCCACAAGTAGTTCTTGGCAATAACAGTTAGTGACCTGATTTTCATTGCTATGTCAGGGTTCCTCTATAACTGCACTGTAACTGATTTCAAAACCATCCCCCTCTCTTGTGGAGGCCAGAAATTGCAAACCTGATAATATTTTTAACAGAGTGGACATTGCTGCTGGTGATGTTGAATGCTCGGCCTCTGTGCACTGGTGCCAAATTGAATCTTGGAGGCAGAGTTTTGGAGGAAGGAGAAATGAATAGCTTTATTGCTTCGTCCGGCAAAGGGGGATACAGTGCGTTCCTGCCCTCTGAAAACTTTGTGTCCCAACCCCGGGAGGATTTGATGAGAAGTTTTATAGCAACGGTTCAAGGATGGGGTTGTTGTTAAGATTAGGGTGTGTACAGGGTCTGAACTCCTTCAATCTGGTCTCAGGTAATCTTCTTGATGAGCTTCTCTGGTTCCTGGCCTCAGGGGGTTTCTCGGCTGCTCCTCCCTTGATTAGCAACTGTTCGAATCTGCCCTTTGGAACTCAAGGAAGGTCATGGAGGCTGGATTCTGTTCCCTACAAATGAGAAAATGGGGGACAGAAAGGCTTCTGTGCCCTGGAGCCCCACAGGCTCCTGCTTGGTTTCACTGGGCAGACCATTATGTAGCACAGTTTAAAGTGGGAACCCCTCTGCTTTAATTTGACCAGGTAAAGTACATATGCCCGGACTTCCCTGGTGGTGCAGTGGTTAAGAATCCGCCTGCCAATGCAGGGGACACGGGTTTGAGCCCTGGCCCGGGAAGATCCCACATGCCGCGGAGCAGCTAAGCCTGTGCGCCACAACTACTGAGCCTGCACTCTAGAGCCCGGGAACCACAACTACTGAGCCCGTGTGCCACAACTACTGAAGCCCGCACACCTAGAGCCCGTGATCTGCAGCAAGAGAAGCCACCACAATGAGAAGCCCGGGCACCGCAACAAAGTGTAGCCCCCGCTCACAACCACAACTAGAGAAAGCCCACGCGCGGCAACGAAGACCCGTAGCAGCCAAAAATAAATTAATTAATTAATTAAAAAAAAAAAGTACATATGCCCTTCCAGTGTTTGTTAAGGGATGGTGCATCCCATGTACAAGTAGGAAGCTTTATGCCATGTTGCGTTAAAGGACACATGTATCTATGATTTTATCAACTGTGGATTTTTTACCCCTGCCTGTCTTCTCAAACCCTCTCCTTATCACTGGATTTTGTCCAGGCAATAGAGCTATAATAAATATTAATTAGCCCGAAGAAAGCTTAGTTAGGAAGGTGCATCTGCTGCTAAAATGTAAAATCAAGATCATACAGTGCATTCCAAAGGAATTATTTGTGCTTTCTGGGTTACCACTACACTGGATTATTTTTATTTCTGCTTCCCTCCATTGGCATATAGTCAAAATATTGACTGTATCATTACTAATAAGTTATAAATGCAGGCTATTATGAATTAAGATGGCATATTGTAATAATATGGTGGAATAAATAATGTCCTATTCTGCCATCCTTGGAAATGGTAGATTGCAAGTAAAGTATGTTTCATCTGTATCAGTGGACTTGAAAACCCTTCATCTTTTTCAAAGTTATTTGTTACTTAAACAGTGTTTTGATTATTTTAGACATTTTCAGAAAAGTAGATTTTGTCTTTCATTTCCAACTCTTGTACCTGGTTTTATTTGTAACAGTCACATACATGGTAGTTCTTTTATTTTTACACACAGCTGATCTGTTTTTACCCAGGAGACAGGAAAATCTGTATTTCAGCCACATTAAAAGATAACAGTATACTCTTTGTTTTGTCTTTGAGCTGTCTAATTCTTCTAGGATAAGATTAAAGTAATTTCTGACACCTCCTCCATGGTTTAATGGAGTGTGTAGGGGTGTGTGTGTGTGTGTGTGTTTTCAAAAAAAAAATACTGAAGAGAATAGAACAGAAATCCATTCATGAGCATGCATTGCTTCCATTAGTTGCACATTCATCTTAAATGAAAAACACTGATTAGGGCTGAGCAGATACAGAGAATTGGGAGCTGATTTGGACTTCATAAGCCCTTGAGCAACCAGACTGCTCTATTATCATTAATGGGTTTTGTAAATTTCTCAATTGCTTTTTTCAAGGTTTTTATTAAGAAAAAAATATATGGACGTTGAAATTGCCTTTGTGTCATCACCTTTAAAAACTCACTTGTTGGCATGTACATTGCCTTATTTCCCAATGACACTACTTGTTGCAGAAAGGATTGGATTTACTGTGTTCTGATCTAAATATAATAGCAAAAAAAAAAAAAAAAATGGCAAGATAGTTAACTTGCTGATCTATTTAGTTTGACTCCTCTGCTGTCAGAGTTATGGTGGCATGCAAACAGGTTTCCCTGGAGGTATAATTATTCCAGAGTGATGGTTTTTCCTGATCACGTACTGAAAGGTACAGCATCTTTTCTTAGACTTTATAAGAATTTACTTAGTCATTTTTCTGTTTAAAATTTTATTATTGTTTTTTACTTGATAGTGTATGATGGAGAAGCCTAAAGCTATGATTACATGGACCCCCCAACCCTAGGTTTGCTGCACGACAATGAGCAATTCTCACACTTTCTGAGCTGTGATTCCTTATTTGTCAATTGTAGTTGCTAGAATAAATCTTGAGTTATGGTCAGTTCTACCAAAAATTTATGATTCCATGAAAGGAAATGGAAAGTCTTAGTGTTGAAGTTATTCTGCAAAATGCAGGGTAATTTTATAGAAATGTTTTCAAAATACTGCGGTACTGCTTATCACTGAATTAAAGAAGTTTATTACATTTGAAACTGTGGGAATTATAATTGTTTTAATGAGATATTTATTGAAAGATGTATCTGTATTAATTCTTTGTTTCTTAACATAGACATAAACATTTTGACTGTTTCTAAGAGGCCATTTTTAGAAAAACACAGAGGTGTATTATGTATCTGTAGCAGCAAGCCCACTTAGATTACAAATCTGCTCGAAAATTGCATTTTAAGAAGCATGTGTTCCAATTTAAATCCCTAGGTTTTGATGAAGTGCTGTCTTTATCTACTATTGCTAAATATTTACTTCCATAATAAAACAGGTATAAATTGATGCCCACGTAGCCTCTCCTGCCCCTCTGCATAAGGATGAGAAAGAGGGGGAGAGTGCATTATTATACACTCCTTGATGAACATTCAGTGTGAAAAAGATCCCTACGCTATTTTCCCATATACTGTGTTTGAATATGTAAGGGTGTGTTCAATAACTGTGTTATCAAGGCCTAGAATTTAGTAACACCTTACTACTAATTTAGTAAGCAATTTACTTAGCTTCTAAATAAAGGTACTCCTGTCCTTACATGTTTGGCACATGAAGAGATGCATAGCCAAGAAATAATTTCAAGATCAAGCAAAGAACCCCTCTTTGACTGGACTCCATGACAGAGCAATATTGGCCCTATGAAGAATATCCACTTTAGTGAATTTGCTTTTCCTTGATTAATAGAATCCTCAAGAAGCCAAATATGGAACACCATAGGAAAGCATTTTAGATAATATATCCTATTAAAACTCCAGAATTCTAGGGCTGTCTGTAATTTCATAATATAGTTAAACAAGTATTTTTAAATATTTTAAACAATATTAATAATTTTAATATTTGAATGAGAGGAAATGTGAATGAGCACAAGTGAATAAATGTGAGTAAATATTTTAAACAAATTACATGAACGTGTAATATAATATTAATTATGTAACAGATATCAATATTATAATTTTATTATTTAGAGGGACTAATAAGATCATGGTATTTTACAAAATTATTTTGGCAAGTATTTTGGCAAGTATTGAGACCTGTAATTTTCTTTATCTTCAGATGATGTGGAAAGAGAGTAACTTCTCTGAATTCATTCAGTTTGGATTCTTATGTAAATTATGAATATGAGCAGCCAGGATTAAGAGAGAAACTCAAAACCTTCGGTCAGAAAACCATCTTAGAAAAGTTTAAATATACTTTTCAGAGCTTCAAAACAGAATCCCAGGTCCATGGCATAGGATATGGGTGAATATCATTCGTGAAGTAGGACTTTCATAATCACAGTGTAAAAGAACTCTTGCAGAAAATATTAAATTTCCATTTTATCCAACAAATGTAGGCATCTTACAAGAGAGTTCCTTTAATGGTGGTTTCTGGATTGCTGGGATGAGGGAGTTGTAGTCACACATGAGTACATAGGAAGCCTTTGAGGTTCACCTGTACATGCATCCGTGTCTTAGACAAGATGGAATAATCACAACCACAAAAACCCTAATGGACAATGTTTTCTTTTCTGGATTCCTCTTTAGTTGTTATATAAATGTGTCCTTTAAAAGTTTCTTGGATCAGAGCTGTATTTTCTAGCTCATTGAATCTCCTGAAATTGGAGATGGTTATTTAACCCTATGACAGATGGAGACAGCCTGTCTCAGCCTTCAAAGATGAAATGTGAATGAGCACAAGTGAGTAAATATGAGACTAATTGAAGTGGACCGACTGAGAGACCAAGGAAGGGTGCATTCCTGGCACTCCTCAGACCCCAGCTTTGAAGCCAGCCACCAGTCTGTGTAAATGACCCCACTAACCTACAACGGAAGGGGTTAGAAGGTTACCTAAACACACAGTCCTTTATAAGTCTATTAGAAACACCTTTAGATATTAGTATTCCTAAATATGTCTGGTCTGTCTTATCAATTATAAAATAAGAATTAGGAGTACTGATTTTAAGACGATCACTACAATTTTATGTTGTTCAGATAAAAACTTTTAGTGTTGTACAGTTGAATATTAACTCTTTGACTTGACAACAATGGTAGTATTTCAGGCCCTACCACCTTCTCACCTGAAGTATCAATACACCATTTTGTTCCTTTTGCAACAATATTGCCTTCCTGGGAAAATAAGAAAATAGCCAAATAATGAAACAAAGTTGCAAGCAGTATGGTTCAAAGTCTAACTTATAAATTGTAGCATTTCATAAATATGTGTTAAACCAGTGAAGAAGAGAAACAGTTATGTTAACCAGGGCCACAAATTCAAAATGCCTAGAATGGCCAGGAAGATTCCACTTGGGGAGTAAGTTGATTTGCACACACTATGCATATGAATCGTGAGAACTGTGAGAAATTGGACATATATATTACTTTATACGTATGTGGGCCCAGAAATGCTAGACTTTCTGTTCTTTGTCTAAATTTGTGTATAAAACGTATCAGTTGTTAAATGTTGGTTCAAAATTTTTTAAAAACCCTCTATGGGCCAAACCACACACACACACATATATATATGTTTTCAAGGCCCATTTGGCTCTGAGGCTACCAGCTTGCAAGCTCTGATCGGTGTATAAACACACACAGACATAAAGCTCTGTGGGTAGCAGGCATGTGAGAGATACATGTTTAACTGAGTGGAACATAATCCGGCATCAGAGGTACAGGCTTTCATTTTCAAATGTATAATACTCATTTTTTCATGACTGAATTTTCAAAAGTCAAATTAAAGCTATGTTAGATATATTCAACTATGTAAATTAGTAACTTAGCCATTTCAGGAATCAACATTGATCCTAGAGAAAATAAACCCTAAATTCATCTGAAATATTTTTTCACAGTCCAGTTAAACCATGTTTACTGAGTATCCAGATTAAAAGGCACTGAAGAGGTGATTGAAATAGAGCTCCTAACCAAGGTAGTTTGCAATCCAATGGATGAGAAAGACTAGCTTTAATATGGCACAGATAAAGGCAAATGTACAGATGTCATGAAAGAGAGAAAAAATGATCTCCTTTGTGCCTTCATAGTACAAAGGAAGGAAAGATCAATTCTTTGCAGAGGTCAAAGATCAAGGAAAGCATCCTGAAGGAGGTGGCATTTCAGATGCATCTGAGAGAGTATATCATTGCAAATTTCCAAATTCTTGGGCTGAGCGATGGTAAATGGTCTGGCCTGGCTGGAGCACTGAGGAACCAGAGTGTGGGGGAGTGGGAGGCTAAGTTGGAACAGGACTGCAGAGGGCCTTGAGTATCATATTGGCACGTTTGGGGATTTTTTTTTTTTTTAATAATTAATTAATTAATTAATTTATTTATTTATTTTTGGCTGTGTTGGGTCTTCATTTCTGTGCGAGGGCTTTCTCTAGTTGTGGCAAGCGGGGGCCACTCTTCATCGCGGTGCGCGGGCCTCTCACTATCGCGGCCTCTCTTGTTGCGGAGCACAGGCTCCAGACGCGCAGGCTCAGTAGTTGTGGCTCACGGGCCTAGTTGCTCCGCGGCATGTGGGATCTTCCCAGACCAGGGCTCGAACCCGTGTCCCCTGCATTGGCAGGCAGATTCTCAACCACTGCGCCACCAGGGAAGCCCACGTTTGGGGATTTTATGCTGTAGAAAGAAGAGACCTAAGGACTTTTAGTAGGTACAGTCTCTGTGTTAGAAGCTAGTGCTGGTACATTGTAAAACATGGATTAGAGATGAAAGAAGAGACTGACAACAGAAATATCAGTTAGGAGGCTACTTCAATAGAGTAGACAACAGATAATGAGGACTTGAGCTGTGTAGGGACAGCAGGACCTGAGGGACCATGGATGTGATGTCAAACTATATGACAGTCCAGGGACTGTTTTTTCTTTCTTGACAACACTGTCATTGAAATAATTTGACCTAGATATTAGGTTTTTTTCTTCTCACTGTCAGCTCACCATTCTTTCTGGATTTCAGCATATGCAACTAAATAAGGAAGAAATGATAAGACTGTGGGTATTTGGATTTTCCTACATAGTCAAAAACAAGTTCTATTTTCAGCTTCTGGGCATAGATTCTTTTATAAATGGGATTTATTGAGGAGGGTGGACAAAAGGAAAATATTTTGTTCTGCTTTTATTATAGGCTCTAAAGTTGGAGAACTGATAATATTTCAAATGCACACACAGGTAAAAGTTAAAATACATGATAATATAGATTACAAAAACAAAGACAAGGATTAGAATTTCCAGAACTAACTTACATCATCAACAAAATGAAACATGAAAATGAAAGCACAATAAGGCAATATCATTTTGTAATCACCATACCTTCTTGATGATGGTTTCCCCTTGTAGATACTTCTTAGGAAAACTAGAAATCAAGACCTTTCACATGAACAGAGTATACAGTCCAGAGACCGTTGAAGAAATGAAAATATTATTTATAATACTTTAAAAAGAAATCTAGTCCCTCCTTTTTCTTTATGAAATGGAAGTATAAATCATCTGGTAAAATTAAGATCACTAAAGATAGTCATATTCAGAGTGAATATCTTTATGGATCATGCTATAATTTGGCCGTATTAATTGCTGTAGGTGTTCAAATAAATGTCTGAACTAAAATGTTTCATAATTTTATTACTGTTATTAGTATGTGTTGCTTTGTTATGAGTGGTAAAATAGTTTAATGCTTCAGGGCACAGAACTGTCACCTGTTGTTTCCCAATTTTGAAATAGTGTGATGACACAGGGAAGTAGTTGCTTTCTTTATCTACTGTGTTCAACTCATGCACCAAAAATTAATTTGAGCACCTTTTAGGTAAAAGGTGCCACATGCTATTGGAGTTATGAAGGTGACAAAAGAAATACTGAATTAGTGATTTTCAAGAATTTTGGGTTTCTTTGAAGCTTTAGAAAGTCAGACTAGCCTCTCTTACAGCTTTTTGTTTTCTGCTAATTCACTGGGCAGCAAGGGTACTGGAAAGGCTAGAGGAATGAAAAGAAAAGGTTATATAACTTAGGATTTTGAAGAATATAAAGAAATTCTTAAAAGGACAAATCTTAAAAATAAAGAACAATCATAAAGCTTATTATTGAGCTTAGAAGTTTCCAGAGGAAAAGACATCCAATAGTGTTTTAAACATCTATAAATCCATTATGGGGCTAATTTTTCCCTTTTAGAAAATTCTAAAGTGTATATTTGGGAGAAGGCACACACTGCACACTAGCACACTGAGCAGGTGACAATTCCTCTTGCTGAAAATGTGGCAAATTGTACTTCACATTCTGTTCTTGCTCGCTGCTTTGAAAATTTGTAAGTATTGCGATGATAGTTGAATTCAAATTAATTGTAAGCATCTGACAAGCTTCTAGCAGATGGCTGCCAGAGTATTTTTGTGGGTGATCATTCCTAAATATTTGTTTCTTGTTACCCCATCAGCAACATATCGAGATGCGATTCTCACATGTGCATCTGAGGACCATACCAGGCCCCGTTTCAAAGCTGAAGGGGTATAATAACTGCAGTTCGTCAGCACCATCCTAAAAAGTAAGAAGCTAAAATCTAAACGTTGGAGGTGCTTTAACTGGAAGTAGCTAAAGAGCCAACTAATTCACATGTCGATTGTAGTTGCTTCAGGCTGCCAAGGGGCTGCTGTTATAGTGAAGACAGTAGAACATCAACACAGGCTGCAGAGTCAACTAATTGCTCACCTACCAATTCTGTATAGATTATACAGTCTTAGAATGGATGAAATTCAGTGTCTATGCCCTCCTCTCCCTCCTCAGTGCTTTTTTTTTTTTTTTTTTAACATCTTTATTGGAGAATAATTGCTTTACAATGGTGTGTTAGTTTCTGCTTTATAACAAAGTGAATCAGTTATACATATACATATGTTCCCATATCTCTTCCCTTTTGCATCTCTCTCCCTCCCGCCCTCCCTATCCCACCCCTCTAGGTGGTCACAAAGCACAGAGCTGATCTCCCTGCGCTATGCGGTTGCTTCCCACTAGCTATCTATTTTACGTTTGGTAGTGTATATATGTCCATGCTACTCTCTCTCTTTGTCACATCTTACCCTTCCCCCTCCCCATATCCTCAAGTCCATTTTCTAGTAGGTCTGTGTCTTTATTCCTGTCTTGCCACTAGGTTCTTCCTGACCTTTTTTTTTTTTTTCCTTAGATTCCATATATATGTGTTAGCATACTGTATTTGTTTTTCTCTTTCTGACTTACTTCACTCTGTATGACAGACTCTAACTCCATCCACCTCACTACAAATACCTCCATTTCATTTCTTTTTATGGCTAAGTAATATTCCATTGTATATATGTGCCACATCTTCTTTATCCATTCATCCGATGATGGACACTTAGGTTGCTTCCATGTCCTGGCTATTGAAAATAGAGCTGCAATGAACATTTTGGTACATGACTTTTTTTGAATTATGGTTTTCTCAAGGTATATGCCCAGTAGTGGGATTGCTGGGTCGTATGGTAGTTCTATTTTTAGTTTTTTAAGGAACCTCCATACTGTTCTCCATAGTGGCTGTATCAATTTACATTCCCACCAACAGTGCAAGAGAGTTCCCTTTTCTCCACACCCTCTCCAGCATTTATTGTTTGTAGATTTTTTGATGATGGCCATTCTGACCGGTGTGAGATAATATCTCATGGTAGTTTTGATTTGCATTTCTCTAATGATTAATGATGTTGAGCATTCTTTCATGTGTTTGTTGGCAATCTGTATATCTTCCTTGGAGAAATGTCTATTTAGGTCTTCTGCCCATTTTTGGATTGGGTTGTTTGTTTTTTTGTTATTGAGCTGCATGAACTGCTTGTAAATTTTGGAGATTAATCCTCTGTCAGTTGCTTCATTAGCAAATATTTTCTCCCATTCTGAGGGTTGTCTTTTGGTCTTGTTTATGGTTTCCTTTGCTGTGCAAAAGCTTTTAAGTTTCATTAGGTCCCATTTGTTTATTTGTGTTTTTATTTCCATTTCTCTAGGAGCTGGGTCAAAAAGGATCTTGCTGTGATTTATGTCATAGAATGTTTTGCCTATGTTTTCCTCTAAGAGTTTGATAGTGTCTGGCCTTACATTTAGGTCTTTAATCCATTTTGAGTTTATGTTTGTGTATGGTGTTAGGGAGTGTTCTAATTTCATACTTTTACATGTACCTGTCCAGTTTTCACAGCACCACTTATTGAAGAGGCTGTCTTTTCTCCACTGTATATGCTTGCCTCCTTTATCAAAGATAAGGTGACCATATGTGCGTGGGTTTATCTCTGGGCTTTCTATCCTGTTCCATTGATCTATATTTCTGTTTTTGTGCCAGTACCATACTGTCTTGATTACTGTAGCTTTGTAATATAGTCTGAAGTCAGGGAGCCTGATTCCTCCAGCTCCATTTTTCGTTCTCAAGATTGCTTTGGCTATTCGGGGTCTTTTGTGTTTCCATACAAATTGTGCAATTTTTTGTTCTAGTTCTGTGAAAAATGCCAGTGGTAGTTTGATAGGGATTGCATTGAATCTGTAGATTGCTTTGCGTAGGAGAGTCATTTTCACAAAGTTGATTCTTCCAATCCAAGAACATGGTATATCTCTCCATCTATTTGTATCATCTTTAATTTCTTTCATCAGTGTCTTATAATTTTCTGCATACAGGTCTTTTGTCTCCTTAGGTAGGTTTATTCCTAGATATTTTATTCTTTGTGTTGCAATGGTAAACGGAAGTGTTTCCTTAACTTCACTTTCAGATTTTTCATCATTAGTATATAGGAATGCAAGAGATTTCTGTGCATTAATTTTGTATCCTGCTACTTTACCAAATTCATTGATTAGCTCTAGGAGTTTTCTGGTAGCATCTTTAGGATTCTCTATGTATAGTATCATGTCATCTGCAAACAGTGACAGCTTTACTTCTTCTATTCTGATTTGGATTCCTTTTATTTCTTTTTCTTCTCTGATTACTGTGGCTAACACTTCCAAAACTATGTTGAATAATAGTGGTGAGAGTGGGCAACCTTGTCTTGTTCCTGATCTTAGTGGAAATGGTTTCAGTTTTTCACCATTGAGGACAATGTTAGCTGTGAGTTTGTCATATATGGCCTTTATTATGTTCAGGAAAGTTCCCTCTATGCCTACTTTCTGAAGGGCCTTTATCGTAAATGGATGTTGAATTTTGTCGAAAGCTTTCTCTGCATCTATTGAGATGATCATATGGTTTTTCTCCTTCAATTTGTTAATATGGTGTATCACATTGATTGATTTGCATATATTGAAGAATCCTTGCATTCCTGGAATAAACCCCACTTGATCATGGTGTATGATCCTTTGAATGTGCTGTTGGATTCTGTTTGTTAGTGTTTTGTTGAGGATTTTTTCATCTATGTTCCTCAGTGATATTGGCCTGTAGTTTTCTTGCTTTGTGACATCTTTGTCTGGTTTTGGTATCAGGGTGATGGTGGCCTCGTAGAATGAGTTTGGGAGTGTTCCTCCCTCTGCAATATTTTGGAGGAGTTTGAGAAGGATAAGTGTTAGCTCTTCTCTAAATGTTTGATAGAATTCACCTGTGAAGCCATCTGGTCCTGGGCTTTTGTTTGTTGGAAGATTTTTAATCACAGTTTCAATTGCAGTGCTTGTGATTGTTCTGTTCTTATTTTCTATTTCTTCCTGGTTCAGTCTCGGCAGGTTGTGCATTTCTAAGAATTTGTCCATTTCTTCCAGCTTGTCCATTTTATTGGCATAGAGTTGCTTGTAGTAATCTCTCATGATCTTTTGCATTTCTGCAGTGTCAGTTGTTACTTCTCCTTTTTCATTTCTAATTCTATTGATTTGAGTCTTTTCCCTTTTTTTCTTGATGAGTCTGGCTAATGGTTTATCAGTTTTGTTTATCTTCTCAAAGAACCAGCTTTTAGTTTTATTGATCTTTGCTATTGTCTCCTTCATTTCTTTTTCATTTATTTCTGATCTGATCTTTATGATTTCTTTCCTTCTGCTAGCTATGGGGTTTTTTTGTTCTTCTTTCTCTAATTGCTTCAGGTGCAAGTTTAGGTTGTTTATTCGAGATGTTTCCTGTTTCTTGAGGTAGGTTTGTATTGCTATAAACTTCTCTCTTAGAACTGCTTTTGCTGCATCCCATAGGTTTTGGGTCATCATGTTTTCATTGTCATTTGTTTCTATGTATTTTTTAATTTCCTGTTTGATTTCTTCAGTGATCACTTCGTTATTAAGTAGTGTATTGTGTACCCTACATGTGTTTGTATTTTTTACAGATCTTTTCCTGTAACTGATATCTAGTCTCATAGCGTTGTGGTCAGAAAAGATATTTCATAAGATTTCAATTTTCTTAAATTTACGAAGGCTTGATGTGTGACCCAAGATATGATCTATCCTGGAGAATGTTCCATGAGCACTTGAGAAAAATGTGTACTCTGTTGTTTTTGGGTGGAATGTCCTATAAATAGCAATTAAGTCCATCTTGGTTAATGTATCATTTAAAGCTTGTGTTTCCTTATTTATTTTCATTTTGGATGATCTGTCCATTGGTGAAAGTGGGGTGTTAAAGTACCCTGCTATGATTGTGTTACTGTCGATTTCCCCTTTTATGGCTATTAGTATTTGCCTTATATATTGAGGTGCTCCTATGTCGGGTGCATAAATATTTACAATTGTTATACCTTCTTCTTGGATTGATCCCTTGATCATTATATAGTGTCCTTCTTTGTCCCTTGTAATAGTCTTTATTTTAAAGTCTATTTTGTCTGATATGAGAATTGCTACTCCAGCTTTCTTTTGATTTCCATTTGCATGGAATATCTTTTTCCATCCCCTCACTTTCAGTCTGTATGTGTTCCTAGATCTGAAGTGGGCCTCTTGTAGACAGCATATATACGGATCTTGTTTTTGTATCCATTCAACCAGTCTGTGTCTTTTGGTGGGAGCATTTAATCCATTTACATTTAAGGTAATTATCGATATGTATGTTCCTATTCCCATTTTCTTAAATGTTTTGGGTTTGTTATTGTAGGTATTTTCCTTCTCTTGTGTTTCTTGCCTAGAGAAGTTCCTTTAGCATTTGTTGTAAAGCTGGTTTGGTGGTGCTGAACTCTCTCAGCTTTTGCTTGGTTATAAAGGTTTTAATTTCTCCATCAAATCTGAATGAGATCCTTGCTGGTTAGAGTAATCTTGGTTGTAGGTTTTTCTCCTTCATCACTTTAAGTATATCCTGCCACTCCCTTCTGGCTTGCAGAGTTTCTGCTGAAAGATCAGCTATTAACCTTATGGGGATTCCCTTGTGTGTTATTTGTTGTTTTTCCCTTGCTGCTTTTAATATGTTTTCTTTATATTTAATTTTTGATAGTTTGATTAACATGTGTCTTGGCGTGTTTCTCCTTGGATTTATCCTTTATGGGACTCTCTGTGCTTCCAGGACTTGATTAACTATTTCCTTTCCCATATTAGGGAAGTTTTCAACTATAATCCTTTCAAATATTTTCTCAGTCCCTTTCTTTTTCTCTTCTTCTTCTGGGACCCCTATAATTCGAATGTTGGTGCGTTTAATGTTGTCCCAGAGGTCTCTGAGACTGTCCTCAGTTCTTTTCATTCTTTTTTCTTTATTCTGCTCTGCAGTAGTTATTTCCACTATTTTATCTTCCAGGTCACTTACCCGTTCTTTTGCCTTAGTTATTCTGCTATTGATCCCTTCTAGAGTATTTTTAATTTCATTTATGGTGGTTTTCATTGTTACTTGGTTCCTCTTTAGTTCTTCTACGTCCTTGTTAAATGTTTCTTGCATTTTGTCTATTCTATTTCCAAGATTTTGGATCATCTTTACTATCATTATTCTGAATTCTTGTTCAGGTAGACTGCCTATTTCCTCTTCATTTGTTAGGTCTGGTGTGTTTTTACCTTGCTCCTTCATCTGCTGTGTGTTTTTCTGTCTTCTCACTTTGCTTATCTTACTGTGTTTGGGGTCTCCTTTTCACAGGCTGCAGGTTGGTAGTTCCTGTTGTTTTTGGTATCTGTCCCCAGTGGCTAAGGTTGGTTCAGTGGGTTGTGTAGGCTTTCTAGTGGAGGGGACTAGTGCCTGTGTTCTGGTGGATGAGGCTAGGTCTTGTCTTTCTGGTGGGCACGTCCACATCTGGTGGTGTGTTTTGGGGTGTCTCTGGCCTTATTATGATTTTAGGCAGCCTCTCTGCTAATGGATGGTGCTGTGTTCCTGTCTTGCTAGTTGCTTGGCATAGGGTGTCCAGCACTGTAGCTTGCTGGTCGTTGAGTGAAGCTGGGTCTTGATGTTGAGATGGAGATCTCTGAGAGATTTTCACCATTTGGTATTACGTGAAGCTGGGAGGTCTCTTGTGGACCAGTGTCCTGAAGTTGGCTCTCCCACCTCAGAGGCACAGCCCTGATGCCTGGCTGGAGCACCAAGAGCCTTTCATCCACACGGCTCAGAATAAAAGGGAGAAAAAATAGAAAGAAAGGAAGAAAGAAAGAAAGAAAGAAAGAAAGAAAGAAAGAAAGAAAGAGGATAAAATAAAATAAAATAAAGTAAGATAAAATAAAATAAAGTTATTATAATAAAAAATAAGAAAAAAAATTAAGAAAAAATTTTTTAAGAAAAAACATTTTTTTAATTTTTTAAAATAAAAAGTAAGAAAAAATTGTTAAGAAAAAATTTATTAAGAAAAAAATTTTTAAATAAAAAATAAGAAAAAAATTATAAAGAAAAAATTTATTAAGAAAAATTTTTTTTAATTTTTTAAAATAAAAAAAGAAAAAATCCTTAAGAAAAAATTTATTAAGAAAAATATTTTTTGATTTTTTAAAATAAAAAATAAGAAAAAAATTATTAAGAAAAAAAAATTTTTAAGTAAAAAAAAAAAAAAAAAAAAACGGACAGACCAAACCCTAGGACAAATGGTGAAAGCAAAGCTATACAGACAAAATCTCACACAGAAGCATACACATATACACTCACAAAAAGAGGAAAAGGGGAAACAATAATATGTGCTGCTCCCAAAGTCCACTTCCTCAATTTGGGATGATTCGTTGTCTTTTCAAGTATTCAACAGATGCAGGTACATCAAGTTGTTTGTGGAGCTTTAACCCGCTGCTTCTGAGGCTGCTGGGAGAAATTTCCCTTTCTCTTCTTTGTTCGCATAGCTCCCGGGGTTCAGCTTTGTATTTGGACCCGCCTCTGCATGTAGGTCACCTGAGGGCATCTGTTCTTTGCTCACACAGGACGGGGTTAAAGGAGCAGCTGCTTCGGGGGCTCTGGCTCACTCAGGCCGGAGGGAGGGAGGGGTACAGATGCAGGGCGAGCCTGCAGCAGCAGAGGCTGGCATGACATTGCAGCAGCCTGAGGTGTGCCATGCATTTTCCCGGGGAAGTTGTCCCTGGATCATGGGAGCCTGGCAGTGGCGGGCTGCACAGGCTCCCGGGAGGGGTGGTGTGGAAAGTGACCTGTGCTCACACACAGGCTTCTTGGTGGCGGCAGCAGCAGACTTAGCATCTCATGCCCGTCTCTGGGGTCCACGCTGATAGCCGCGGCTCACGCCTGTCTCTGGAGCTCATCCAGGCAGTGCTCCGAATCCCCTCTCCTTGCGCACCGCGAAACAAAGAGCCAAGGAAAAGCCTCTTGCCTGTTCGGCAGCTCCAGACCTTTTCCCGGACTCCCACCCGACTAGCTGTGGTGCACTAACCCCTTCAGGCTGTGTTCACGCTGCCAACCCCAGTCCTCTCCCTGCGATCCAACCGAAGCCAGAGCCTCAGCTCCCAGCCCCCGCCCACCCTGGCGGGTGAGCAGACAAGCCTCTCGGGCTGGTGAGTGCTGCTCAGCACCGTCCTCTGTGCGGGAATCTCTCCACTTTGCCCTCCGCACCCCTGTGGCTGTGCTCTCCTCCGTGGCTCTGAAGCTTCCCCCCTCTGCCACCTGCAGTCTCCGCCCGCGAAGGGGCTTCCTAGTGTGTGGAAACCTTTCCTCCTTCACAGCTCCCTCCCACTGGTGCAGGTCCCATCCTTATTTTTTTGTCTCTGTTGTTTCTTTTTTCTTTTGCCCTACCCAGGTACGTGGGGAGTTTCTTGCCTTTTGGGAGGTCTGACGTCTTCTGCCAGTGTTCAGTGGGTGTTCTATAGGAGCAGTTCCACGTGTAGATGTATTTCTGATGTATCTGTGGGGAGGAAGGTGATCTCCGTGTCTTACTCTTCCGCCATCTTGCCCAGACCCCCCAGTGCTTTTAATTCTTTCCTTTATATTATGCAGGTAGATGATATCTGGGTAGAGATCTGGAGCTCTCAAATATTCTGCTTGGTTCTTATGACCTGCTTTTACTCACACTTCTGACACCAAATATGTGCGTTTTTTCCTCACACCAACCAGCTCTTCAACTGTATGGACACCAACTGGGTGTCCTACATTAGAAATCAGTTCTGACACTAACTTCCTGGAGTTAGTGCAGACCTCACAGGTTAAAGGCTCAGTTCCACGAGATTGCCCCCATTTCAAATGCCAATTGCAAGTCCAAGCCACCCTTACTTCTGACTTATCGATTATAAAGTCTTGGGGGATTCCTGCAATCCCCTCCTCAGACTCAGTGATTTACTAAAATGGTTCACAGAACTCAGGAAGGTGCTTTATTTACTATTACTGGTTTATATACATGGTACAACTCAGGAATAGCCAAATGGAAGAGAGGCACTTGTCAAGGTAGGGGCTTGTGGGGGGAAAGGGGGCAGACGCAGAGCTTCCATGCTTTCTCTGGGTGTGCCACTCTCCCTGCACCTCAATGCATTCACCAATCTGGAAGTTCCCTGAACCCCTTCCTTTAGGGTTTTTTAATGGAGGTCTCACTTTGTAGGCATGATTGATTAAATCATTGGTCATTGGTCACTAACTCAATCTCTTGCTCCTTTCCCCTCTCCAGAGATCCTGGGGGTAGGACCAAAAGTTCCAACCTTCTAATAGTCTAGTTTGTTCCTTTATTGACCAACTCCCATCCTGAAACTATTTAGGGGCCCACCAGAAGCCACCTAATTAGCATAATTAGCATAATTTCACATGGTTGAAAGGGGCTTGTTATGAATAACAAAATAATGCTTCTATTACTCCTATCACTTAGGAAACTTCAAGAGGTTTAGGAACTGTGTGTCAGGAACCAGGACAAAGACCAAATATATATTTCTTATTATGCCAGTTGTTGATTTTTTTGTGCATCTAGATTTTGGATTTATTTAAAGAGGTTAAACAGACTACTAAAACATATTAAAATCAAACTGTCTTACAAATCAATGCTTAGTAGAAAGAGCATGGGCTTTTGTTAGCAGATTGGCTTGAATTGACCCTTTGGTAGCTAGTTCTACCACATACTAGCTCAGTAGTTATGGGTAAGTTACTTATCTTCTCTGAGTCTCAGCTTCCTCAACTGTAAAATGGGGGTAATAACTACATTGCAGTGTTGTTGTGAGGATTAAGTGAAATATAATAAGACACTTAGTATAGTTCAGGACATATATTAGGAGTTCCAGAAATTTTCTTTTTCTACTCTTATAAACCATTGGTGGTAAAAGCTTGTGTTTCACAAGACAAATGAAATAAGTATTTATTAGCATTCACTGACTTTACGTCTTTGTATCTTGCTCAGATTTTTATAAGTAATATTTTCAGTTTTAAACATTTATATAGATGTTACTCTTTAGGTTTGGATTAATTGTTAACTCTGGGTCAGCTTTCCTTATTGTTATGGTACTACAGTAAATAATTGCAATTTTAAAAATGAATAAGTACAGTTTTTGGTAAACTAAGAAAAAATATAGATCTTAAAATGTTTTAAATGTATGACCACATCTCCTGAGTCATGACAAAATCATGACAAAGCAACTAGTTCAAAAATAAAAAAATCGTTCAAGCAAGTTACGTTACAGAATATGAGAAAATTAAAAATATTTTGTCTTAGAGTTCACACTTAAAGCTAAATAGATTTACTGAAGCCACCTTATATTTACAACTGTGATCCAAGTAAAATTATCTTTCAGACTTTCATTTGGGGGGGATGATTTTTCTTACTATGTGTTGCAGATTTAGTGCTTTTTAAATTTCCATATTGGATAGCATTGCCTTATATTTGATTCAAAAGAGAATAGAATAGAAATAGAATATATTTTTATTTTGGTACATTAGATTATAGTATGGGATTTCACATGTAGAGAATATAACTAACTATAACTAACAAAAAAGAAAGTATCTAATGTTCCCATTTTGTAACTTTAGCTAAAATATCTACTCAAACATCCCACATTCCATTCTTGTATTCTCAATCTATAATTGCACTCCTCAGTAATCTGACCAGAGGAGACCTTTTTTTATTTCCTCTCTAGCTTTAGATGATCTCAGCCAGGCCCAAGGCTGAAGGAGCCTTAATGGCTACTAATATTTTATATGCAGTTCTGACCTCTAACCTGGACTCCATCTGCTTTCCTAGCATTGCCAGTTGGACAGCTAATAGGCATCAAATTTTCCATATCTCAAAGCAAACTTTTGATTTCCAACTCTTGGTCCCCAAGCCATCTCAGTAAATAGCAATTCTTTTCTTCTAGTTGCTGAGATCAAACCACTGGCGTCACTGTTGTCTCCTTTTCCCGTACCCTACATGAAATTCTGTCTCACCATCTGCACTAAGCCACTGTATCTCTCTCCTAGAGTATTGCAGTAGCCTTCCAACTGGTCTTTCTCCATCTTCTTCTGCCCCAGTATACTGCATTCTCCATACCACAGCCAGGGTGATGCTCTTGATGTCAGAGGATCATGATATTCCTCTGCTCCATGTTCTTCAATGAGTCCCATCCCAGGAAAATCCAGAGTTCTTTCCATGGCCATATCCCTACATGATCCACATTCCACACCCCCGCCGCCACTGTTGCCTCTCTGATGTCATCTCCTACCCCTCACCCCTTGGCTTACTCTGCCTCTAGCAAACCAACACCTTTCCCATTCCTTTAGCAGGTCAAGTCAACTCCCACCTCAGACCTGTGCTGGTCCTTCCCCTGGAAGGGTTTTTCCCCAGGTATACTTTTGACCTGACCCTCACTTTATATTGATCTCTGATCAAATGTCTCCTTATCAAAGAGGTTTTCCTGGGTCATTCCATATAAAACAGCATCCCTACTTTCCACCTTGGGCACTCTCCTGCCCTGTGGCCTGTGTTATTTTATATCATAGCATCGTCACCACTTTAGCTGTTATATATTTATCAATTTAGTACACCTCCCCAGGTTAGAGGAGAAGATTTCTGAGCACAGGAACTTTGCCTGTTTTGTTCACTGCTATTTCCAGGACCCAGAATAGTGCTGCCTCCTATTAAGTGTTTAATAAAAATTTGTTAAATGAATGAATGAACAAATGTATTATTTTGTCAACAAACATATTGACTGTATGCCTGGCACTATTTTAATTGTTTAGTATTCAAATATGACTAAAATATGGGCTCTGCCTTCAAGAGGGAGAGACAGACATGCCAAAAATTACTTAGAATATGATGTGACAACTGTAGTAGAGCCTTGTGAGAAGTTCTTTGCACACTGAAATATTTATGGATGACATGATAGGATATCTAGGATTAGCTTCAAAATGGTATGGAGGGGAGGGTTTGTTTATTTATAGAACAATGTGTTCATAATTTTTCAAGCTGGGTAGTGGATACGTGTGGATTCATTACACTATTCTCTCTACTTTAAAAAATACTTTACATTTTCAATAAGAAAATATTTGTTAATCCTGTGGTAATACAGTGGATGAGACAGTAACTTTTCCTACGGGGACAGGGAGTCTTTAAAGGGAAACTGCTATTTCGGCTGGCCTCTAAAGGAGATGAGGCAAAAAGAACTCATGAAAGTGGTGAGCAGACAGTTGGAAAAGCACTGCGCCCCTTTGCCACCATCTGCTCTGCAAAAAAGAAGAAGAATTCAAGGGCTTGATGTTTTTGAGTGTGGCTCAAATCAAACAAGATGCATGATAAAGTGAATTAGAGGAGTGCTTGAGGGAAAGTAGCCAAGGACTTTGTTTGCAATATGAAGAGATGTGGAATTATCCCATAAAGAGTCAAAAGCCAGCTGAGATTTTAAGACTTCAAAATTTAGGGAGGTAACTCTAATACCACACACGTTGAGCAGCGATTGGTAGCCAGGAGACATTTTACCAACTGCAGAGTTCATTCTCTGGCTAATAGAACATCTTTGACAGTTTGCTTTGAGTGTTACTTGCCTGCTTCATTGCAATAGCTCTGTCTGCAGAGAAATTTTAAAAATATAATAGCTGTTTTGTCACACTGGACATGTCAAAGTTTTAAAAGAATTGTACAATTGATAGTGTATTTCAAAATTCACTCTAGATTGAAAAGCTTTGATGACATGATAGCTAAGTTTTTGCAAAGAGATTGTACTGTGTGGATAGATATGGATGGCTATTGATCTAAGTCTGATCCTCTTGAGGAAATTCTTTATATTCTGCATGTTATTGGGTTCTTTCATTTTCAAAGGAAGTTTTCATCCTAAATGTTTGGGGCGTGTTGTCTTGCTATATTTTATGATGTCATGACTATATCTAAGCTTTTCGGTTTGTTCATGTGTGGTTGGCTGATAGGTAGATCAGGTAACAAGATGTAGGCATTAGAATCACAACGAATTTCACTATGGCGCTTGTTTCTCTTCTTATTTTAATCTTTACTCTGTAAACCTTCTCATTCAGTGAGAATTATAAAGCAGCAAGTTTGACTTGAACCCTACCCTATTATTCTTAATGCCTTGGGGCGTTGGCATAATCAGTCCAATTATGCCATTGAATGTGAAATATAGTGAAGATAATGACTTCTAAATTGCTTAAGAAGCTAGCAGCCTTGGTCTGTACAGAGATCCTACACAATTTCCCCTTTTACTCTGAAACATAAGTAGATAATTTTACATGGAGTCTTCAGCTAAGATAGTTTGCCTCACTTTGTTTTCATTCCTTCTGGAATGAATATGCCCTTCATCCATTCCTTCCTAAATTTAAAAAATTTTAACAAATATATTGAAAGCTAATATAGCCAATGTTCTGTGCAAAGTACTATGAGGAATGTAATGTTGGTGAAACCCTAACCTCCAAGAATTTAAATTTAGTAAAGGGATTAACAGGTTCCCAAGTAATTATGGCCCAAGGTAGAATATTATAAGAAACAATGCTTTGAGAATACAGACGAAGGATGTATCACGTCTGGTGTTTGGTTGAGAGCTCTAGAAAGAAGATGCTAAACATATTGCCTACTATCATTTCTAAGTGTGGTATGTGGATTTGTAGAATCAGCATTCTGTGAGAACTTGCTAGATATGCAAATTCTCGGGCCTCAACCACACTCACTGAATTAATCACAGTCTTCGGAAGTGCAGCCTTGAAATCTGTGTCTTAAGCTGATTTTTACATAAATATAAGTAGAATTTTGGGGGAGGTGGGGATTTCATTTAAGTATTTTGCATAATAAGCAAATGCCCCTCCTGTGAGGCAGAGTTCACTGAGCACTGCCTTTTGTCTTACTCTGGCCTTGGGCTTGGCTTTGTTAATGACTAGTTCGCACAGTTTGATAAATCTCTAACATACTGATTGTTATGTGTTTCTTGACATAGTAGGCTTGCAGAGAAGATAGAAAGTAAATCGATGGAACAGATTTTTTAAAAAAAAATGTCCACTCATCTTCCATTCTTTTAAAAAATATATATATTTTTGAAAAATATATTTTAAAGATTTTTAAAAAGGAAACAAAATACCCTTTGTGCTCAGCATAGCCAATTTAAAATACTGGTACTGGAAGTTGTTTTTAAAAGATCTAGGCTCAAACTAAGATTTTTAAAGATTCAGATTTATTTTAGGATGATTAGGACATTAGTACAGTCATCAGGCATTTCAGCTACAGAAAGCACTGGCATTAGGCCATGTGCTGGGAGAGGTTATAGATGTGAAATTTACTGGACTGTTGTTTTAGGCAGTCAGGGTGAAGCAGGACATGAACTGAACACAGCAGGCTGCAATGAATTGAAATGACGCTAGTTCTTGCAGGTTTACTTCACCAACTCATTATGATATTTAAAGTGATGTTGCCCAGAGGGTTAGCAACTATTTTGGGTTTTGGTTTGTTTGCTTTGCTTCAGCAAATAATAGTTTGTAAAAATTATGGATTTGCTTCCAAAGGCATTTTGATGAGTTCTTTTAGAGTCCAGTGAGACAAAACCCAAAGTGCTGGATAAAATATGTAAACCTAAATCATGCGTTATCAAGGCTTTCTATAAGGGAATCAGAAATGTTTTGGCTTAGATTTCATCATCATGCACATGCACCATAGGTTTTATGAATTGCCCATGCTATGCTGAAAATAGGGGTTTAATGCAAATGGCAAGAAAAGTAACATTTTCATTGCTTGAAAAGAAAAAAGTTTACTTAACATTTGGTGGCTAAATTCAGTAAGTTAGTGTATAATAGACAGTAATCGCTGACATTTTATCCTCCTGCTCAGGAAATCCACTGTGAAACTGTAAGCTTAGAATGGCAGTAATTAATCATTATGGTAGACTGTCAAAAAAAAGAGTTCCAGTCATTTATGTTAATAATTTCAGTATGCAGTGTTTGACGTTTACTGTGAGCCCTAACATATTTCATATATAACAATTAACCATAAAGGCAAACATCTGGAAAGCAGTCTGAATTCTTAGAAGTGGTTAAAAAAAAAAAAATATATATATATATATATATATATATATATATATATATATATGCACACACACACATGCCATTAGAAGATACCTTAGTGTGAATAATTGTAACATAAAAGAGTATTTTAAAAATAAAGTGAAACACAGGTAATTTACTTAACATAAAGTAATTTGCCCCAGAGCAATTTAAATAATGTTGTCAGTAACTACAACACAGATTACATAGCTATATTTGTTTGGTAATAACCAGAGAGCATTCATATACCTAGGTTATCATAGGAACCATGTATTCATTGCACCCTGGCAGATGAGTGAGCATTTCCAATTCCCCAATATTTGTTTTAAATTGCTTTGAAGTAAAAACTTCTTGGTTATTACCAAACAAAAATGACTATGTAATCCATTTTATACATGCGTACATGCACAGAAACACTCACACAGAATCAATTCCAAAAAAGGATAATTATTTTATAAGATTATATGCCTGAACATGCAGATAGATATGAAAAGAGGGACTGTGAAATGTGTTATACCAGGAAAAGTACAACTCCACTGTTAGTATGGTGGGTACTAGGCACATTTCATGAAGAAGTACTTTGCTACCAGTTAGGAAATGTTTCTGTGTTGAGGGTGACTTTTCAAGATTGTATATAACATGTCAAAATAAGTTGTTTGGGGAAAAATAAATTTGTACATACATCCATTGAAGGCCCCTGGCAGATGGCAGTACTCCTATAAAACCTGTGGTCTGTCTTTAGTACCAAATTGTGGGGATCTGGGTTAAAACGGAGAAGAATGAGTAGTTTTAAGGCTGGAGAGAAGTCATTAGCAATGTGACAGGAACATAAATATGATGCTTTGAACACACGATTCCCTTGCTCATCCAGGTTCCTTTTAGCCTAAATTATTTAAGAAGCATAGCAATGGACTCACCACCGTCCAAGAGTGCTTTATAGATGGGCTGCCTGAAGTAGTATGCAGCCTTCCTTTGCTTCTAAGACTTCTCCCTTTTTGACATGTTCTATGATTTAGTCCACACAAAGCTAAGAACAGCACAAGATAGTAGGGAGGTAAAGAGGAAGTAGAGGTCACTCATAGATACAGTATTTGGATTTGGTAACTGAAGCCCTTTCTTTATATATAGGATAGGTGTGTGTGTGTGTGTGTGTGTGTGTGTGTGTGTGTTTGTGTTTAAATTTCCCCAACAAGTTTTATGGGGAATCAGCCAAATTTCCCCACAGTTTACACCCAGCAAGCATAGTTGTGAGATATAAAGCTCATTTATGGACAATTTTATTTAGACTAATCCCTTATAAAATTCTTCTAGATGGTATAGATAACAGTGGAGAAAATGGGTAGCGTGATGTGCATAATTTATTTATTTGCTTTTGACTCAGTTGTTCAGATTGTTATAGAAACGTTACAAAACAGCCTTCTAGCCACCCAAGACCCATAAAGCATTTTTTTGCAACTAGATTCTACTTCTGATTCATTCCATGTTCCAGCAAAGATGAACAACTGGTTTTCAGTGAAATAGTTGGGTGGGATGGAAAGACAGTTGTTACCAGTATAGCCTTGGCCATTTGTTCACTTCCAAAAACTTTTTCAGAGAAACTAGGATTTCTTTGTTTGAAATCCTGTGCTTAGAACATACTAAGATATTTCTTGATTATTTCACCATTAATTGTTTTATTTTTACATAAATGCTCTACGATAAATCACTCAGGACCCCCGCCCCCCATTACCTGAGCTATTTATAACTGTCTTGTGTGGTCAGATTACAACATAGAGCAACAAATCCTTAAACAAAATTGTAAAATTTAGAAAACAAAGTAATTATAAATGTTATATTTAAGATAAGCATTGCAGTGCAACCACTTTGGAAACTTTTGGCAGTGTCTTATAAAGTTATGCATATGTTACTGTATGACCAGTAATTTCACCCTTAGGTATTTACCAGGAAAAAAAGGAAAAAAAAAAAACAGGAGTTTTTTCATAATAGCAAAAACCTTGAAGTAACTCTAATGCTCACCAACAGGTAAATGGACAAACACATTTTGGTATGTCCAAACAATGAAATACTACTCAACATTAAAAAGGAATGAACCACTGATACAGACAAATCATAAACACTAACCTGAGTGAAAGAAGGCAGACATGGAAACTTTGTTTTATGAAACACTTAAACAAGCCAAACAAATCTGTAACAGAAAGCAGATCAGTGGTTGCCTGGGACTGGGAAGCAGATAGGAAGGGTTTACTACAAAGGAGCATGAAGAAACCCTCTGGGGTGCTGGAAATATTTCAGATCTTGATTCTGGGTTGGTTACAGGGGTGTCTACATTTGACAGACTCATCAAACTATATACTTAAAATGGATGTATTTACTGTATGTAAATTTTACCTCAATAAAGTTGATTTTGAAAGGAAAAATGAAAAATTGACATTGAATGTGTAATAACAAATGAATATGTGATGGAAGTCATGTTGCAATACAAAATGGTAGGAAATAACACCCCTGAAAGAGCTAGACTTGAAATTGTTTTGAAGTAGAGTAGAACTGAGATAAAAAAATTAAAATTGAGTGCTGACTGTAGAAGTCAGCATTTTCTTTAAAACTGCCAGAGAGATCAGAAGAAGAAAAGGCACAGTGCAGACATTATACTGAGCACTTTATAAGCCTAACATTATTTAATCCTCCCCAACCCCCCATGAGGTAGGTTGTAAAAAACAAAGCTTAGGGTCAATAAGTAAAGTACTCAAGGTCACATGGCTGATGAGTGAGAGGGCTAAGATTCAATCAGACTGACTCAAAACTATACATGTTTGACAGCTATACTCAACTAAAACTTTCCGAATCATAGGTTCTTACATCATCATGGAAATACTAGTATTTAGGATTGTTCAAATGAGACACATAAAAGCATGTAGCAAACAAAGAGTAAACCATTATACTCATTTATTCAATAAATATTTGACTATCTGCTATGTGCCAGAAATTGTGCTATGTACTGGGAACATGACAGATCCCCTGTCCTTGTGAGTTTAAAGACGATAGCAAACAGAAAAGGTAAAATACTCTTCAAAGAGAGAGTCACATTGCTGTGAGACCACATTAGAAGTATGATATCTGAGCTGATGGATGAATAAGAGTTTGTTCTCTTGGTGTGGGAAGGGGGCAGGGTGGTAATTGCCCCATAAGAAATTAATGGTAATGTCTAGAGGAGAGAAAAGTTCAGTAAGGCAGGTTTAGTGGGCTGGAGTATAGAGTGCAAAGTGAGGAAATGATGAGGGAGAGGGTTGAAGTGGTCAGCACAGGCCAAACCTTTCAGATCCTTAATCTGTGATCCAAACCAGAGTACCTGAGGGGGAAAAGGGCACTGTTGATAAGTATGCTAAGACAACAGATCTAAATTGGGGCTGTCCATGGCCAGTGGGATACTCCACATGCCTTGAAAGGAAGTTTGAAGTTTTTTAGGGTAGTTGGCACAATTGGAGGGTTTTAAGCAGAGAAGTAAATGATTAGATGAAATTCTACCTTGCCTCATGTCTATTGTGATGCTTTGGGGAGGGGTTGAAGTACATTTTAACTTCCTGAAGTGTATGTATGATGCCTTTTATTTTATTTTATTTATTTATTTTTTATTGAAGTATAGTTGATTTATGATGTTTTGTTAGTTTCAGGTATACAGCAAACTAATTGTTTTTTTATGTGTGTGTGTGTATATTCTTTTTCAGATTCTTTTCCCATATAGGTTATTACAAATTAATGAGTATAGTTACCTGTGCTATACAGTATGATGCCTTTTAAATATTCACATTCTCAAAGGACATTATAGTCACTCAAGAAATAGTTAAGGAAAAAGAAATACTGAATTTAAAAAGTGCATTAATAGCCAAAAGTGTAAAGATAATTTAAAAAATAAAATTATTTATTTTTTCCTTTCCTAGTCATGTAAACGTGATTTTAAGCAAATATTCTAAATAAAAGGGCCTGAAAAATTAAAGAGAAAATAATTTTTCCAAAATGGCATTTTAAAATTGGTAAAGGTTTGTTTCTGGAGCACTTTCTAAGGCCCTGCTCTCCCAAAGCCAAATTTTGATGATGCTGTATAATATAAAGGAAAGTATTTAAGACTGCTATTTGATTTTTAAAAATTGCAAAAGCGGTGGTAAAAAAAAAGAACACTTTAATACTTTTTATACACTGAGACTGTGTCTTCATTCATCTGACTATTCCACACAGAGGTATGCAATGCCTAAAATGCGTTATGAGAACCTGTAGGAACAGATTGATCTCCCTAGGCACAAGTGCACACTTACACTCCTTTTCTACCTTCCTGAGATCAGGCAGATAAGAGCAGAATCTCAAAGGGCTTTATTGGTCATGTTCAGTAGTTGTGTTTTTGTCCTTGAAGCACAGAGAAATCATTGAGGCGTTAAGGAGCATATTTATAGATCTAAAAACGTCACTCTGGCTGCAGCTTGGAGAAGAAGTTAGTTGGGGTTTTGGGAGAAAGTGAATATAAGTAGGCCATTCAGGAGACACCAGCCAAGAGAGAAATCCGATGGCCTGGGCTGCGCTGACGGTGGTGGAGAGAAGTGAGTAGATTCAAGACATATTTGGGAGGCAAAAGCACTGAAATATAGTGACAGATAGAATAGGAGAGGGGGAGGAAGAGGAATTAGTCAGAGATGACTTTATGGTTTATTTGAATGGATGAATGGTCGTGCCATTACCTGAGATAGGCAGATTACAGATTTGGTAGAAAAATTCACAAGATTGTTCTGGACCATCAGAGAGGCCTTGAGACGCACAAGAGGACAGTCAAGTAGACAGCTGATAGGCAAGTCTGGAGACAGTTATGGTCTACAAAATATAAATGTGTAAGTCAACTGCATAGAGGGCGTAACTGAAGCTCTGGGTGTGAATGGCCTTAGAGGGAATAGATCTGAGAATTCCCTGGAACAGACATTAGAGGGAGAAGAGACTGTCCATGAAATTCAATATTTAATGACCAGATGAAGGAGAAGGAACCTTTGGAGACAAAGAAGAAATGGCCAGAGAGGAAGAAGTAAAACATGGGAAGTGTGGTAAGATGTAATTTAGTAAGTGATTTGCCAAAAGATTGAGTTTTCAATTGTATTTCGTTCATTTTGAACTGATTTTACTGTTGCTCCAGACGGAGACAGTGTTCTCAAATGGAGAGCAGCTGTGATTCGCTTGTCCCTTTCATCGGTTTACTCATTTTTTTTTTCTCTTCCTGTGAGTGGAACCCAGGTAGTACAAAAATTGTAAGTAGCTTAGAAACTGCCTAGGTTTATAAATTTAACAGTAATGTTGGAAGTAACAGTCAGCACTTATTATATGCCCATGCTAAGTGCTTTAGATGCATTTTGTTTAATCCTTTCAACAAACTGTGGGATAAGTAGTATCATTATCATTTTTATAAATGAACAGTGTAACAGAGAACTTGAACGACTTGGGCATGACCACACAGCCAGTGATAGGGCCTGGATTCAAACAAAATGAGCTACTCCCTATGCAATAACTTCTAACTGAGGGTTATCCCATCATGTGTCATAACGTGAAGCTGGTGGAGATTATACTGGGTAGTTGGTATTTTCTAAAACCCGTTTTTTGGTATTATGTTGTTTTACTCACTATCCCTCCTTCTAGTATCCAATGACAAAAATGTCCTGTTTAATTTTGGCCTTTCAAGCTAATAATATCTATAGTCTCAATGTTCTTATTCAGGTAAATAGAGTGAGGGAAGGAGAAATATAGAAAGAGAGAGAAAGAGAAAGCGGTGGGGAAGAGAGAAAGTATATGCTGGAAATGAAATGCCTTATTTTACACATGATTCAGAGTAAGAGTCATTGGTGATAGAAGTCCTCTTCGTATAGACAGCTGTAAGGAATCTTTCCTCTCCCCTATGAGAAGATCATAGCCCAAGGTGGGAAAAAAAAAGCAGGAATTCTTTAATAAGTACTACTTTAAACCAAAAATATTTGTTAAAAATATAAATACTACACTTAAAATTAAGTACAAAATTATGAAACTACATTTAATTTATTCATCCCACAAACATTTATTGAGTGCACGCTATTTGCTGAGATACTTTTCTGGTACTAGGGATATAGCGATGAACAAATCAAATTCCCTGCTTTTACGGAGCTCACATTCTAGTGGAAAAGATAGACAATAAGTAAATAAAGCAACAGATATATAGTATGTCAGGTGGTGATATACATCATGATCAAAAAGCAAGATAAGGAGAAAAGGGAATAATGGGACTGCTGTCCAGTTAATGTTATCAGACGATGATATACGAATACAGACTTTGGAAACATTACAGTGAGCACACTTATTTACTACAGGTTGAGGCATCAACTTTGAATACAACTGCAAACATTTAGAAATTAACACACATTTAAACACACACATAGGGACTTCCCTGGTGGCACAGTGGTTAAGAGTCCGCCTGCCAAAGCGGGGGACACAGGTTCGTTCCCTGGTCTGGGGAGATCACACATGCCATGGAGCAACTAAGCCCGTGCACCACAACTACTGAGCCTGCGCTCTAGAGCCTGCAAGCCACAACTAGTGAGCCCGCGAGTCACAACTACTGAAGCCCATGCACCTAGAGCCCGCGCTCTGCAACAAGAGAAGCCATCCCAATGAGACGCCCACACACCGCAAGGAAGAGTAGCCCCCCGCTCGCCAGCAAGTAGAGAAAGCCTGTTTGCAGCAACCAAGACCCAACGCAGTCATAAATAAATAAATGTATTTTTTAAAACACACACACACACACATAAAGGAGACTAGAAGCAAACACCAAAATGGTAACAATGGCTATCACTGGCTTATTCTTATTTTCATGTTTATATTTTAAGCATTTAAGATAGTTCTATAGTACATAATTCTTTAATAAAAGAAAAATAACATTTAAACATTTTTATATTGAGCCTATTAAGGAGAAAGGACATAGTGGAAAAAAGAAAAGAGAAAATAAAGGGAGAGAAGAGACAGAGAGACACTCACAGTTTCAAAAAAAAGACACATAAATGCAAATACACACAAAGAAGTAACCTTTATGTTAAGAAAAGGAGATGCAGAGAAAGAGACATGTTGGTCGTATGCTCACGTGATAGCTCCATGTTAAAGTCTTTTACATGCAGCCCTTAAAGATTATAATACTGCTTTTCAACAGGGCAAGCATATCAACAAATATTGGAACTGGAAAACTGTCATTTGTGTTGAATGAAATTGACCAAATGTTGGGTCCACTCGAGAGTAGAATTAAAACAGTAAGTTTAAACCTGGGCCAGATTCCTACTTTGGTTCTCAGATGACCTTTTTTGTAGACTCTAATCATATATGTGAACAAAGACTTCAAGGCACGATAGAGACAACTCTAAAAAGTAGTTATGTTAAGAATTTAAGATAAAAATAAAACTTTAAAAAAGTGAATATATTCACCAAACTAATTATACTACGTAATTATTTCATAAGTGAATTTAGTCTAGAGGGCTACTTTTTTGAGCGAATCAGCTTAATCTTAGCTCTCTTTTGTGATATCTTTATCACTAAGTATTTCACTTACTGGGATTATAAATTCTATTTATTTTGCAAGTTAATCTACAGAAATCGAAGTGTCAGTTATATACATCTTTTTCATCTATATTTTTGATAAGGTTCAGAAAAGACTGACCTTGAAGGAACAGCTTAGACTCATATTAGGTCATTTTCTACCCTGAATACTCTAGTAAACTGATTTGTTTAGAATATCTGAGAATTATCTTAGAAATTGTTTTCATATGTGATTAATGAAAAAAAAATCTAATGCATTTTCTATCAAAGATATGGAAAACAAATTTGCATTTTAAAGTGAGATTTTTCAGACAGCTTTTTTTTGGTAAACTCTTTGGATAATAGTGTTAAGAAGATTTGCTTGTCATGTTTTGTTTTGACTTGTATATTGGAGGTGTGAATTTTACACACCCTGTTTTCTAGGAGAACTTTGGTATAATTTCTAGCATGACAGCAGAGATGGGGATGTGTGTGTCTATTCTGCTACAATTTATATGAAAAAAAATTAGTTTTGATTCCCTTTAAACAAAGGCCATAAGAAGTGTCATATTCTGGGTGGTCTCTGATTAAACAAGCTAGTGCTATTGAGTGGAATTGCCATAGTTTATTTAATTTTGAATAAGGTAAACTCAAGCCTTAAGGAAATTCAGAATGTAGCAGATCCAAGGTATGACTTCAGTTATACACAAGTTCATGTAAGATTATTTCCATTTTTATATAATAGCAATATGTAGCCATTGTTAGCTCATGTAATTATTAATAATTATAATTATCAATAATTCCTAAATACTAAAAATTACTATCTGGTACATCGTCAACAAATAGGAAGGAATAGTCAAGTATATTAGTTTCATTAAAATTTAACTGAAGGCCTGTTATATGCATTATGAGGCTAGACAATGTGATACCATTATATTTTTTTAAAAGTAAGCACAGAGAATCTTACCAGAACTTGTGAACAGTTGAAGTCATAACTTGGATCTTCTGTAGTCTGCCTTTCCTTTGTTTCACCCACAGAGAAACGTTAGTATTTCTTATACTTTTCCACTTGAAATACCTCTAAGGACAGAAATAATGAGCTTCTAATCTCAGGGTTCTGCCAATCTACAAAGTAGCCCCCTGCAATCAAGATATTTTTTAAATCTTGTGGTTTTTTTAAAATTAAACTCCATGGTATATCTCCTTTCTAATTACAAAAGCAATATGTTTCTACTGAGTAAAACGGATGATCCAGAACGATGCATCATGTTTTTGTTGCTTCAAGAATTCCATGGCATATCCTAGTTTGAACAGATAAATAATTCTCCTGTAGACTCATTAGAGCTGTACATAATGTCTAGCGGTTCTGGAATTCCCTAGAATTCCTCACACTAATTTATGTGGATTTTTATCACAAACTAATTTTTTTTAGCTTTTGAAAAAAATATATATTTGTTATACTTGTGAAGAATGTAAATTGCAGTACTTAGCAAGGAACAGTTACAGCTTTCTTTAGAAAACATCCAAGGAAAACTGGGCAAATCCCGTTCCACATGGATTGTTTGTTGGAAATCTAATGACTTGTGATAAATTAATTATGCTACATCAAAAGTCATAGGCTTGATTAATCAAGATTTAGGAATTAAAGGAATCAGATCCCATTCTTCTACAAAAGCAGTCATAGTAGTTATATTTCCTTTGTTATTGTTTTGAAATCTCAGTTTGAGGAAACAACAAATTATAGTGAAGTGTAATGTGAGAAAAATGAACACATACATGCATTCGCAGATCCAAGGCAGACAGCATGAGAATGGGGAGGGCAGTATTTATTACGGTGGTGAGCAAGGGTGATAGGGTACAGTGATAAGGAGGGGCAGACTTCAGTGTTGAAGATGGACCTAATGGCTCCTCATTGAAATCTGTGTATTTATCCTGTGATTGCAGTTTCTTTTCCCATCTTAATCCTCCCATTGTCACATCCCATGATTCCATTTGCAGTCCTTCAATTTTCTTAGATGTTTGGTATGGTTCCCTAAATTAGTGTCTTTTCCAACATCACGACTTCTGTAACTCTTTTTTTTCACTTCCAAATGGCACTGATGACATAGTGCTATAAGATGTGACAATTATCCTAGCTCTGCCTGCTGAAGGACCATAGCCACACTCCATCCTACGGCAGAGCCTTGAGATAAGCAGTCACCTGCGTGTGCACAAAGCCGTCTTGAGGTTCCTGTCTGATGTGCTCGTATACATTTGGTTCTGTTTAAGGAGATTCTATTGAGTGTCTTTATGAAATGTCCATGGGTATACAAAATGAGTAAGATAAGGTTTGATCTTTAGGAATTCTTTTTTTTTTTTTTTTTTTTTTAGGAATTCTTAAGTTAGTGAGAGAGAGGGACAAAAACAAAACAAAAAATCGATTTCAATATATTATAACATGTACAATTCTTACAATAATATTTATGTAATAGAATGATAATGGTCTTACAAGTGCTGGCTAGTACTCATAGAAATAGAGAGTAGATTGGTAGAAGGGCTGAAGGGTGAGGTAAATGGGGAGATGTTGGTCTAAGTTTACAAAATCCCAGCCATATGATTAGCAATATGATATTATATATTTGAAAGTTGTTAATAGAGTACACCTTAAATGTTATCACCACACACACATGCAAATGGTAATTGTATGAAAGGATGGAGGTATTAATTAACTTTATTGTGGTAATTATTTTGCAATATATACATGTATCAAATCATCACTTTTTATACCTTAAACTTATATGTCATATGTCAATAGTATCTCAATAAAGCTGGAAAAAGAAAGAATTACTAGCTAGAAGGTACGGGAGCTACACCTTTCCTTGAGGAAGTGGAATTTGAGATGGTTTTTGACGGTTGCATTAGATTCTGAAAGAATGAAATTGCTGCTGGTTAATAACCAGCATTGAGTAAAACCGTAAGTGATCACTGGCATAAGAAACACAAGGGGAAACTCGTTCATAGACCGAATACTATTTTTTAGATGTTCTAAATCAAAGTAAAAACAAAGAAAAATAAGAGTAACTAAGAGAGCAGGGATAGCAGAGACTACTTCACATGCTAGCTCGAATTGATAGGTAGTAACTGCTCAAAGCATTGCACAGGTCTTAGGCTTCCTCCAGACCCTGTGAAAGGAACGCTTTCAATTTTCGAGGCCTGCCTTGGGCTTGAAACTCAGATGGAATGGCGTTCATGCTATGGATGTTTAATCCCTGGTTTAGAGTGAAATTACCCTCCTTAGACATGTGGTAGACATGTGCTAGATTATCTCAGTAATTAAACCTCATTTTAGATTAATTCTAGGTGAAACTGGTAGGAGGTAAATGTAGATCACTAAAGTAAGTAAGATAAAATGCTGGGGTTTTAGAATTAAACACAAATCTTAAGGATTAATAAGTAAGTCAATTGAGTTGCTGTTATTAGCCTGATTTTTGAAGCAGGGATAAAAAGCACTATATAGATATAGTGCTTATATATATATGTATGTATATATATACATACATATATATATATACACACACATTTATCATTTTCTATTTCAGTAAAATTTACATAGTATTAGACGGTAACTTCATGTTACCAATGAAACCAATGAAACCAAGGAACTATGGTTGTTTGTGAATATTGGGTAAATACAATCATGGAAAGGGCTAATTTATTCAGTTTAATTATTCCTCAAAATTGTAACTGATTTCTATTAGTGACTCCCAAAAGCAAAAGGAATATGTATGTGTGTGTTTCCACACATAGGTATATCAATGAGACATATAAAGTAATTCAGCCATCCTAATTTTTTTTTGAATGTACTAATATAATCATCTTTATTGAGTTATATCTTATATTCATTTTAAAAAAGTGAAAATAGAGTCTATCAACTAGATAAAAGCAAAATGCTGATGGAGAAGAAGAATTGGCAATCATATTAATTTTTGTGCCTATATTAAATTTTAAAACTATTAGTTCAAATTATGCAAGAAAAATGTTTGCCATATATAATCTCATATCTTAAAATACATGAAGGAGACTCCACCCCTCCCCTGGCACTGATAATAGGTTGCATGGATCCATAAACATGCTTTTACATGTGTGATCAAGGCCTATCCTGCATGGCAAGTCAAGCTGTAGCCCAAGAAATTAACTGCCCCTATAAAACCTACACCTTTGGCTTAGCATCCCAATCCTTTGAATTCTCAGAACTATTTAAAAATACAGAACTATACTTAACAAGTGTCCATACTTACAAATATCCCAATTTAGAGGAAGGGAAAAAATCATTTAAGTTCTATCATTTTTCTGCTATATAACTATTTGAGGCTGTAGGTACAATGAATACATTACATTTTTATATGATATAAAATAATGAAAAGATTTTATTTGCAAGACTAATCATAATCTCTAATTGCAAAGATCAAGTGACTGTGGCCTTACAAAAGTAAACCTCAAACTGAGCACATATAATTTACAAGGTGACTATATTAATTGGTTTTAAATCATCATGAATAAAATATCATACCAAAGGGGTTAAGGCCACCTTATATTGGTTATAGCTCTTGGAAATTTGCTTATCACCAGTAAAATGTATTCTTTGTGCCATTTCTTTTTATCTGCATAGTGGTTTGTAGTGGTTCAAAAAACCCATTAGAGGGCGATATAACATTACTCTGAAGCTGAGAAAGTAATGAAAGGGCAAAATTGCCTTGCCTCTCAGCATGAGAGTTTTGAAAATGGGCTTCTTAATAACAACATAAATTAGTTTTACTCTTCCTTTATTAGTGTTTTATTTGTCTGAAACACAAAGCCTCAGCTGATTTTAAGCTTTTTTAAAAAAGTTAGAATTTAATAAGATATTATTCTAAATTTGTATTTCTATCTGTGTGTGTTTTGATATAAATAGCACAGTAAATGTCCTCAAGTTTTATTTTAAAAGATTTTTCACATAATATAATGTAAAATTTTTCTTAAAATTGAATAAAAAAACTTGTTTGCAATTTTAAAACTTAGGTGTATATATATATATATATATATATATATATATATACACACACACACATATATATATATGCATTCGTATGTATGTGAATAATGAAATAATTCTGGGTCTTTTAAAATTGATTATTTATATTAAAGAACATATATTTTACATCTATGGTTTATAAATAAAGTTTAAACTTGTACTCAATCATGAATGCAAGTTGTATCTGTAAGTTTGAAAATACAGTCTTAACTCATGTAACCAAATAATCTATATAATTTAATATATCTTTGTTTTAATTAATTGAAATATAATTATGAGTATGCCATGAATTTGATTTTACTTTAAAAAACTGTTCTATATGACACCAGAGCACAGCAGGGACCTGTCTCAAATCCTGTCTTAAATCCTATTGGTTAAAGTGTATTGCACCAAAAAAAAAAAAAAAAAAAAGGGACATTTAAAGAAAACACTAGGCATTAATTAAAGAACTATATTAGGACTTTTGCTTTCTTCTGAAACTGTAATGAATCAGTTCTGGATTCTTCTCGGCATAGGGGTAGTTGATGACTGAGACAAGGGTGAGCATCTGAGTGACACAGACAGCCCTTTCGTATAAAGGCTGGTGCCGGTCTGAACTTGATGAAGGGGGATGGTAATTAAGTAATCAATTAGACTGTTTTGGGGACTTGGACTAGACCAGTGCCCCTCAAACTTTTAGCCGTATCCACGTACCTCTTGTACTGTTTACTTCATTGAACCACTTTTTAAACTTAAATCAATGTATTGTAAAGGATGGCATTAGCATAAATTGAAAACCAAAATGATATGCCATAAATACCAGAGAACAAGATAACTCTTTTTTTTTCCTTTGTGTTAATGTTAAATGGAACTGAGAATCCCATGGCACTTGTGCACCTAGCTGGATATAATGGGCCAGATTGCAATTTACATTTTTAATTACAGACACAGGACCTGCGAGCCGTGGGAAGCAGGTGTGAAGCAGGAAGGTAGATCTCAGGCTACTATTTGACCCAGGTGAGATGCCCATCTCAGGAATAGATATTTCAAGACTGAAATTATACAGCTTCCATTTCACTCTACCCATTGCCAATACTCATTCTGTGCCTGAAGTGGAGAAGTCCCCGAATGGGGAAGGGCCTGTGGCTCACCTAGTACTCCTTTGTTCTCTGCATGGTCCAAGGCCCAGGAAATTATAAAAATCTGTGCGCCTCCATCACCTTGCTGTGTATGAATCCACAGCAATCAGGCTACTAGCCTGAGATCCAAGGAGAAAAAAGTCCCCTCCAGCCTTCTTATCAATCTTAGGAAAAGGACAAATATTCATCCTTGTACCATTTAAAATTATTTTATTGGCATATATGTTCATATATGGAAGTTATGAGTCAGAGAAGAATCTTGCAAAGACCAACACTGGTGAAAATAGAATTGTAGGTAGTGGGTGGTCCTTGTGACATTTCAGCTTTCTAGATCAGTTCATCCATCACCTTAGGCTGATCAGGTCTTTTCATCAGTGTTACCTGAGTAAATATCTAAAAATGTGCTTATTTGTTGGAAAAGAAAAACTCCTTGATCAAAAATAGTAAAATAGTTTTGAGGAATGTATTCAAATCTTGTATCATTAATAAATGATGTCATATTTTAATAATAATGTATCAGTAGTTTATGAATAGTTTTTAATATAATACCATACAGCTGTGTTCTTTTGAATATGGTCACAAAATTTTTTATTAAGTGTTGTCAAATATCTGTTAGTTTGTCCATCCATCTGTCCATCCGTACATTTAGACAACCAGCCTGACATCTCCATGCATTAAAGCATTGTTGGCTCAAGGCATTCTTCAGCTGAGGTGCCAGACAAGCTGTTAATTAAAAATAATTCAGTGCTGGTCTATGAACTCTCTGAGACAAAGCTATCTAGCCTCTGGCTGTCATCTTAAGTAGATAATGTAAAAACTGCTTATGACTTTCAGCATATAATGAAGCAGAAAGATAGCTGTAGTAGGATTCAGATAGAAATGACAAGTACTTGGCACACATAATTTATTTGCCCCCTCCTGTGCCTTTAGCAGATATTGCTAATTGATCATTCCTACTGAACTTGATCAGAATCCGTCTCCAGACAGCCATTACCAACCGGCTGGAACAGGCATGTTATTTGAAACCTTGATGCCATTCCTGTATTTGGAGGAAGAAAGAGAAAAAAAGGCAAAGGTAAGGATATGGAATGGAAGAAAGAGGAAAGGGAACCAGGGTTTCCCATTGAGTCAGAAATTTAGGAATGTGCTTTCTACGTGCTGCTGATAAAAATTGGAGTTGAGGCAAAGGGAAGGAAAAGAGATGGCTAAGAAAGTTATTCTTCCAATCCCTTTCAACATAGAAAAAGAAGCCTACACAAAGTAGCCAGTTACCATGGTGAGCTAGCTGGGGGAAGCTAGAGACCTTTACTCTCCACTCCTCTGACTTTGTTAAATTAATTTTTTTTTTCTTTATAAATTTTTTTATTGAAATGTAGTTGATGTACAAAATATGTTACATGTGTGCAATATAATGATTCACAATTTTTAAAGCTTATACTCCATTTATAGTTATTATAAAATATTGGCCATATTCCCTGTGTTGTACAATATATCCTTGTAGTTTATTTTATTTATTTATTTATTTATTTTTAACATCTTTTTTTTTTTTTTTTTAAATGAGGATCTTGAATCAGATGCGTATGTTTGATTTATTTATTTATTTATTTATTTTGGCTGTGTTGGGTCTTCGTTTCTGTGCGAGGGCTTTCTCTAGTTGTGGCAAGTGGGGGCCACTCTTCATCGCGATGCGCGGGCCTCTCACTATCGCGGCCTCTCTTGTTGCGGAGCACAGGCTCCAGACGCGCAGGCTC
This sequence comes from Balaenoptera borealis, assembly GCF_965194805.1. Lineage (NCBI taxonomy): Eukaryota > Metazoa > Chordata > Mammalia > Artiodactyla > Balaenopteridae > Balaenoptera > Balaenoptera borealis. The sequence continues at coordinate 34,370,218 of NC_138870.1, forward strand.
AGTAGTTGTGGCTCACGGGCCTAGTTGCTCTGCGGCATGTGGGATCCTCCCAGGCCAGGGCTCGAACCCGTGTCCCCTGCATTAGCAGGCATACTCTCAACCACTGCGCCACTAGGGAAGCCCTTAACATCTTTATTGGAGTATACTTGCTTTACAATGGTGTGTTAGTTTCTGCTTTATAACAAAGTGAATCAAGCTATACATATACATATATCCCCATATCTCCTCCCTCTTGCGTCTCCCTCCCACCCTCCCTATCCCACCCTGTTAAATTAAATTTAACAAATATTTGTTAAGTGACATTATGTATACTATGCATATGTTCTTACTATGCTAGGTTCTATGGTAGATACAAAAAAGGAATTTAAAAAATTAGCTCCAGTTATGTGCTAGGCACCACATCAGGTCATTAACATATGTTATTTTATTTAAATCCCCAAACATCCTTGAGCCCAAGTAGTATTGTATCAGCTTTACAGATGAGGAGACTTTGGGGGACGTTAAGCCAATTTCCAAAAGTCAAACAGCTACCAAGTGAGGCCAGACCTTGCACAAAAATTCAGTCTTTTCACATGTGTTGCCTTGCATGGCCGATAAGATAGTTGCACTGTTCTTACATATCTCTGGATTCACTGAAACAGCAGAGGAAGCAAAAGAGCAGAGGTGGCATCATTTTGCTTTCTGCATTATCTCCTTGGCCAAACCATATAGATTTTAAAGGATAAAAGAAAAAGGTAAAAGAAAAAATTTTAAAGGTAAAAGAAAAAATATCAGTTACCAGTGATTGACTCCCTATTCTGGTCTCGTTACTTGTGGTCTTTAATTATTTCTAGGTTTGAAAAACTTTGATTTTTTTTTTCCCTGAAAAATAACTGCTTATTAAACTTTATTGTAAATAAGATTTAGTAACTTAAAGATAGCCACCACATTAGGAAATCACATTGTGACTTACAGTTAAACACATCATTCTCTTACAAGATAGTGTGAAGAATTTTGGAGTCAAAAATCATCTTTTAAGAAATGTTAATGTTTTAATGGAGCCATCCTTTATTTGAAGAGATTGAGTTATTTTTAAAAATCCAAATTAAATTGGAGGAGTGCACATAAGAGGAACACGATAAACGAATCACTGAGGGGTAAAAACATGGAAAACTGCATGATTGAAACTTAGACATTCCACTTTGTACTCTGCCTTATAAATTATCAACTGGATAATACAATTCAGTACAGGAACCCTCGGTCATTAATTTTTCATTTAAAATGTATTGTCTGCTTCGCCTAGCTGCTTGCCTTGAGCTTGGAGAGGACAAACAAGAATATTTGGGTTTAGCCTAGAGCAACATAAAAAGAAATGGAATAAAATCTTCTCCAGGTCTCTGTGTAGCTAGTGGCCTACAGCATACAGAGTTGGGGATATAATGGTTCCAAAGCTAAGAACAGTATTGCTGGTGTCCACGAAAATGGAGAGCAACTATAAAAATGATTGACACGTTCTATAAAGTAGACTTTCACTGTCAATCATCTAAATATGATTCATTAATCATACTATAAGCATTTGACAGCTGACTGACAGTAACAAATTCTCCCCAGAGAAAGCTATATAGAAACTTAAGAGCAGCTTATTAATGTTGATACTATTTAAGCCGGATGTTATGCATCGTACAGGAAGCAGATAGCTTCTTGCAGCCCAGCATAATTGATTCCAGCAGAACTTTTATTACCAGAGTGTGCATTACACGGCTTCTGATGCATTCTCAATTACAGAAGACTGATTGGTTTTATGAAAATCTTTTTTCAAAGAGAAGAAGAAAAGAGAGAGAGGGAGAGAAAACATCTCTGATCTAAATTAAACAAATTATTCAAAATAGACTTTTTCTAAAAAGTGCATTTTCCATTTATTTTAGCCATTTGAGAGTCTTAGTATTAGCAAAACAAAAAACATGTCAGGCCAGTGTCACTTCCTTCACGTGGCCTCACAGTGTACCAGAGTTCAGGGCTTCATATGCTGTATGTTGAAATTTTTTAAGAACCAAAGGCTGTTTGCATCAGACTGCTGTTTCCTGATGACTGCAAAGAAAGATGCAAAGTCAAACTTTAAATCAAGCACAAGATAGGAAGATTAAGGGTGTAATAATAAAGACTTGTTATGCATAGACCCAGGGGTTGTCCTTGGAGAAAACATCGGTTAACACTAGATTTTGAACCATGATAAGCATGCTGATATACACACACACACACACACACACACACACACGCACACACACAATATTGCTGTAAAATTTCTAGAAAGTTAATTAAATGCCTCATAGAAGATAAAAAGCCTCTGTTTTTCTCCTCCCTTGCCCCCACCTCTGCCCCATCTCTCTCTGGGGTTTTTTGAATAACTTCTCATGGGGCATTGTTGGAGAGTGGAAAGAGTTAGGCATCACACAAACCTGGATGAATTCATGTTTCAGGTTTTGTCCATTTAATAGATATGGGTGAGTCAGTTATTCATCTCCAAAGTAGTAGTAATTATTTCCCCATCCCCAAGATTGTTATAAATTAAATGAGCTCATAGATGTAACAGCACCTAAGCTACTGTTCAGTTAATATTGCTATTATCCAGGTTAATTTTTTGATTGTAACTATTGTTTGTATGCATGAGTATATGTTTGTTTAGAATTAAATTTTCAATGCATATAACCTGGCCGTAATTTAAGCAATTTATAAAAATCTAGACTCAATAAATTTTCCAGCTAAATGAGTTGTTGAGATAATCTAATTCTCTAATGGCAAGGAGAACTAAGTCACAAAATACTTAAATCGTTTGCCTAACAAAAGACTTATCTCTTTAATTTTTTTCAAAGGAATTGTGTCCTAGAGTTTTTGACTTTCTCAAAGTCACGGCTTGTTTTCAGTAAAGATATGAGATTGGAATCTTTTTGTTTGCTTCCATCTTGCCATCATTGCAGTTTAAGGATTCATCATTCCAAACTAATCGATTCACTTCATAATAAATTCATTCACTCCTGTGGTAACTACTTCTTGATATTTTAGATCCTAATAGTATAGAATAAAGATGAATCTCATTGCAAGAAATGCATTGCAAGAAGTGCAAATTCAGATTAAGAAATCTCAAAATATTTGTTGTGTGCATACCATAATGAGGGTATAAAAACTCAGTATGTGCAGTGGGGAAGTAATATTTTTAATGAGAAGGGCTCTTTCCTAAAGTGTGTCTCATATTTTTCTTTAGAATTAGAGACAACTCTGAATTTAAAAACAATACATATAGTAAAATTGATCATTAAAAGGTCAAACTGTGTTTATTATTTCAGGTTGAAATTATTATCATTTTAGAAATCTGAAATATAAAGCCTTTAAAGCATCACATGTAGTTTCCCAGTACTATAAATAATTCTATTTGACTTACAGAATTTGCTTTTATATTATTTTTCCTCTTGTGTTTTATTTTATTTATACTTCAAGGTATAAGATATAGTCTCATCTCATCAGATTAAAATAATATAGTTATTTGTTCTTGAGTAACTATATTTAGAGATTTTTTTATTAAAAAAAATGACATAATAAATCCACTCCCTCCTTCCCCAACAAACAGAAAGTAGAGACAGGATACATTAAATATCTTCAAAGTTGATTATTTTGTGAATAGCTGATTCTCATTATACTTAGCTACTTTCCCTTGTGTACCAAAAATATGGGTCAAGTTCCATTTTCATGGCCTTATTAAATCACAACTGCAGGTAGCATTTTTCAGTATCCATGGCATTGTTTTAAAGATATCTTTCACATAAATATGTTTATTTTTAAGTCAGTCTTCTTTGTGTTTGGCATACTTGTTTTCTCTTCTTCCCAAACTCAGATTTTTCAGCCTATTCTGTTTTAAATATTTTGCATCTTGCCAATTAAAATGCTAGCCTCTTGGCCTTAACTTCCTTTCCCTTATTCTCAGCAAGCATCTGTTTTTCCACATTCTTTATAGTTTAGCTCAAAATGCCAGTCAGCGATGATTGATCACACTTTCAGACAACAGTCTGGACCCTGGTTCTGCACTCCACGTGCATTTGCCATTTTGATTAATGAACATAAATCAGGGGTGACAATTCACATTTGCAAGTGGATGCAAAGAATTATTAGAAATACAGCATGTTAGTAAGCTAAAGCTTCCCTTCATTCTATTACAAGTGCATTGAAAACAAATACATACCCCTCAGAGAACCTTGTGGTTATCATTAGGGAATATCTGAAATATGGAAATAAAACACATGAGCCCAGCCTGTTTTCATTGTTTTGATCTCATAAAATATCTTATGGCATAAGCACCAAATGATCTTTAAAAATTTCTGTATCTACGTAAGCCTCTATTATATAGAAAGTCTCCAAGAAGCAGTTTTTTTCTCTACTGTTTAATGAGTCCATAATTTTTTTTGGTATGAAAGAGAGTATTAAGCAGACATTTAAATTTGTTGTCTTAACTCACATAAACAATAAAAATTAATGATTTTAAAATGTCCATTCAGTGAATTATTTGCTTCTTTTTTTCTCTACCAATATTAACTTTGGAAACACAAAATTTGTAATAAACAGCCCCTTTTAAAGCCAAAGTACCAATGGTATATGAACAGACCTAAAATTACGTGGTGAAAGTACCTTGTTTTCTTTGACTATAAAAATTTCTGATCTAATTGCAACTTGCCAGTCTGAATCTTCACATAAAATATTCCTAAGTGGTAGACATATAACGTGTAATTCACAGACCATATGTATCGATTCTAATAGTGACCTGAATGACATATTAATTTTAAAGCATCGTAACTATAATGGCTCATTCATTGTATTAAATGAGTATTAAATCTTTACAACTACTTAAACTCGTTTTAAAGGGCCATGGATCTAATTGCCTCACCAAACAGATACCTATACCCGTGGTTATTCCCATCTCCACAAAAAGTGAAAGCACTACAGAGTTCAATAAAATGTAACCCACTCTTCTGGTTAAAAAAATTGATATGCTTTTAAAGCACATGTGCCAGTTTGAATTTTTACAAACTTCATCACTGTTTGGAAAGTTTAAAAATATTTGTCGTATTTTGATTAAGTCTCTATCTTTTATCATAACATATAATGTTTACTTAGGAAATACTTTGTTTTTATTCTCCTTTGTGGCAGTCACATTTTCTCTTGAAGGCCTCTGGAGTAGACATGGTAAGAATTAGTTAAATTGTTATACATGTGAGGGAACAGCAAAATAGGTGCTGTTCAGTGTTAATCTCAATTTCCAGAAGTTACATTAAAGTTAAAGTCCTACTAATCAAAGCATGTAGGAGGAAATAACTTCTGCAACCAGTGAGAACTATAGTCTTGGGAGTCCCTGAAAGCCTCGCTTTCTTGGCATCTTGCTTAAACTCATCTGGCTTAGTACTAAGTGGTCTTTCGTGTTAAATTTATATAATAATTGGCATGAAAAATTGAAGTGCTGAGTGTCCATTGGATTAATTTTATTCATGCAAAAGTATATATTTTATGAGGGAATGCGTTAGGTACTGCAGATAGAAATATCAAAGAGATTCAGTTTCTGCTTTCAAAGTATCTTAATCTAGAGAGGAAATATTCATGTAAAGAAAATGCGTTGTAGTCCAGTGTGATAAGTACAGTAATGAAAGTATGCCTAAGACAGAGTGCTAACAAGAGGAACAATGATCAATCCTGAAGGGGGGGTGGGTCATGAAAGACACTATAGCTAAACCCTGAAAATGCAGTTCCCCTGACATATCAAGAAGGAAGGAGTATTATGAGAAGAAGAAATAGTGAATTCAAAACAGAGAAGAAGGAAATATGCGGCTTGATAGAAAACTACAAGTAGTCTTAACTACAAATTAAACATGGGGCATGAGGCAGAGATGGAGGAAATGATAAGGGATGATATTAGTAAGAAGCTTCAGAGTTTAGAATTATTCTAAAAGTGATGCAGAAACAAATGCATGAGGTATTTCACTGAAGAAAAACTATGTTGAACCAGAAGTAGTCATTTTAGGACTTTTTGGAATACCTATGAATATAAAAGCATATTTGTAATTGATAAAATATTTTGTCAGTTCCACCAACAAAAATCTGGCTAATCTTAAGACATGTCTAATTGCAGTGAAAAACCACGATATTGCATGCAATGTATCATTAAATTTACCTTCACTGCAGCAGATGCCAAAGAACTAGTTCAGCAATTATTCCTAATGTCATTCCATTATCATTTATCATTTTTCTTAATGCATCTAGACCTAAAGTGTAAGTCCATGAAGGCAAAGCTTGGTCAGCAGCCATAGAAATACGGGGTTCTCTTTGCTTTTCCTCTCCTTTGTCATAAAAGGGATCTTGCCTTCTTCTACGTGAGAATGGCATTTAAGTTCATATAACCTTTTAAGTGAGTACATTATTTTTTTTTCTCATTGTGAACTGGGATAACTACATCACCAGTAAGTGGTAGAATAAATTGTAACCACATGTCAAAAAGTAGGTCATCCTAATGAGTATGGGTAAAGCTGGTGTTTTCCTTTAGGAAAAATTGGTTTTATTATTTCACAGAATATATTTTATTAATAACTGCTCTGTGTATTGCATAGTTAAAATTATTGACTTTATACTTCCTTAATGTCAAATATTATTTAAAATAATCAATCCATTAAACATTAAATTGACGTGGCATCAAAGTGCAATTTGAATTAAAATATGTAGATCTGATATCTATAAATGGAAAACCTTTTAAGTGTTGAGCTTGTTTCTGTGTTTGTGAATACTTTGTAGTTGAAACTAGAAAGAAATAAAGATTGCTTTGAATTAGTAAAAGGTCTGAATTCGAGAACACTTTGGAAGAAAATATAGTTGACCCTTGAACAGTTCGGGAGTTAGAGATGCTGACCCTCCACACAGTCGAAAATTCATGTATAATCTACAGTCAGCCCTCCAAATCTGAGATTCCTCTGGATCTGAGGTTTCACATCCACGGATTCAACCAACCATGGATTGTGCAGTACCGTAGTATTAACTATTAAAAAAAATTATCTTATAACTGTCAGTGCACAGTTCAAACCCATGTTGTTCAAGGGTCAACTGTATAGTACCATAGTTTTTCGGGACACTAGAGATCATTTTTTTAACCACCACCTGAAGTCTATATGACATCCACAACATCTCTGCCTGTTGGCTCCCTGGACCTCATTCAAGCACCTGAGTCAGTGATGGAGCACAGATTTCTCCAGGCAGCCTGTTGCTTCTTCAGATGTCTCCATTAGAAAATGCTTCCTTATATGATTCCAAAACTGTCTCCCTGCAGCCAGAATTCCCTGGCCTGAGTTCTGCCTGCTGGAGCCATATAGCCCTATAAATATCTGAAGACAACTGAAGATGAATTTCCTTTCCTTTTTATTAAATCACTAGATTGGCCACCAGCGAAATATGATAGACAAAATACTCTGAAATCAGCCAAATATTTGCAAAATCTCTCCCTGGGTTATTATAGACAGAAAAATATTGGCTGACAGTACAATTAAGTAGATTTGTAACTAGAGGCTAATGAATGGGTTGGCGTCAGCCTGGAGAGCTGAAGTATCCATGGAGCTTGGATGCCGAATGATCTGTGCTTTAGACTAAGATGCTCAACATCTGAATTCATGACTAAGCTTGAGGACCTTGATTGACATAGGATCAAATAGACTTTTGAGGCAACTCTGAAAGGGAGAGTGATGTGCTTACTGACCGTTATCCCTGAGAACTGTGTGTCTCATTTCCTCATTTTATTCAAGTCTCTGATAAAAAAAGTCCACATTTCCCATAGGCCCTGTCTGATCACCTTAAAGAAATTAGCCTTCTCCCTCGATCATAAATCTGCACCTGCTTTATTTTTCTTCACTGTACTTATCACCACTTGATATGTTGTATATTTAGTAGTTGACTGGAAATTCTTCCACTAGAATGTAAGTTCCAACATTTTTTAGTTTTCATCGCCAACAGTTCAAACATTCAGTTCTTTCCCATAAAATGGCTTAATGGTCAAGTCATTGGCATGAGCTGTGCAGTAGACTGAACAATAAAACTGGAGGGCTTCCCTGGTGGCGCAGCGGTTAGGAGTCTGCCTGCCAATGCAGGGGACACGGGTTCGAGCCCTGGTCCGGGAAGATCCCACATGCCGCGGAGCAGATGGGCCCGTGAGCCACAATTACTGAGCCTGTGCGTCTGGAGCCTGTGCTTCGCAACAAGAGAGGCCGCGATAGTGAGAGGCCCGCGCACCGCGATGAAGAGTGGCCCCCGCTTGCCACAACTGCAGAAAGCCCTCGCACAGAAACTAAGACCCAGCACAGCCATAAATAAATAAATTAATAATAATTAAAAAAAAAAACTGGAAAAAGCAAGCTCACGGAGTGACACAGAAGGGAAGAGGAAACAGATCCCCTCTGGTACACATCCTTACGCAGTGCATGCTAGGGTCTACGCTAGAGTCTATGTTATTTATCTCCTCTGATAAAGGGCGTGTTGTAGACATTAAAAAAAAACAGAACCTGAGATATTATTTTATTTTATACAATTCTATGGATATATAGTAAGTAAAGGAGAGAGGATTCAAACTCAGATATGATTGATCACAAAAGAGTTTTTAAATGTCTGACTATCAGGGTCACAGTGATATGTGTAAAGGGGGTTTTGTAGAAAAAAAAATGGAGCATAATTTATCCTCAGGAAATCATTTAGGGAAAAGGTAAGGCTTGATGTAAAGAATAAAGGGGATTCTGAGGGATGTGAGAGTAGAGAACGCTGAGAGCACTGTGGGTTTCAGAGTTGGGTAAAGGTTAGGTTACAGTCACGGGAAGCTCCAGATTTTATATCTCTATCTTGGTAAATGTAGTTGACCAGCAGTGATTTCATAGTTATTAAGAGGGTGAATGGTGTGATAGGCCTAAAATATTCTCAGTGGGGATGATTATCAGTCCCAAAGGAGCAAAATTGGTTCTTGGAGGACAAAAAACCAAAACAAAAAACATAAAAAACAGATGTTACAATGGTTCGTGGCCCTCCAAAGGATCATGATATATAAACAGATGTGTACATCTGTATACCTGTGCTATTAAAATATCAGGGGGGAAGGAGGAATGATAATGAAAAAAAGAGAGAGAGAAACACAGACCTACTGCAAGAGAGTAAGAGAGTAGAAACCGTAAGAGAAAATAGTTTATACAAAGGGAAAGCCAAGTAGGCAGTTCTACAGTGTTTTAAGAACTCTCCTTAGTATATTATAGTGGCTTAAGGAGTAGAGTCTGTTCTCAGATAGACCTGGGGATCATGTTATACTTAATCTGTGCTATAGACTCTTCTAAATGTTTCCCATGTATTCATTGATTTAAAGCCTTGCAATAAATTTATAAAAAGTTCTATGAATAAAATTTGCCCACGGTCAAGTGTTACAATGTTAGGGCTAACATCACCACCAGCTTTACTTTCCTGATTAGAAAAAGGGAGCTAACAGGATAGTAATAGCTATTTTGTACGTTGCTATGAGAATGACATGGGATAATGTATGTAAAGCAGTTAGCACAGTGCCAGGCAGGAGTGGTAGCTACTCTTATTACCCATCTGTGGTTGGTACCCTGCGTCTGTCTGGATAACCACAGTCAGCAGCATTTGCTATTTTTAAAGATCCATTTCTACTTTAGTTAATAATAATGCACCAATACTATTAGGTAGTGTGACAAATGTATCACACCAATTAATGTAGGATGTTAACAATGGGGGAAACTGGGCGTGGGCGTGTGGGAAATCTTCGTACTATATTTACAAGTTTTCTCTAAATCTAAATCTATTTGAAAATAAAAACTTATTTAAAATATTCATTTCTAGCAATGAATTGAGTATTTCTTTTAACTTGCAATTAAAAAAAATTCAGCTTCATAAGTCCAGCTGAACAATGCAAAAGTCTGAAAAATCCTGTAATGAGAGTGCCCCAGAATTTTAAACATTCCGTATGTAAGCCAGCAGATGGCAGAGTACCCAAGCATCTGAATTTGGACCTAAAACTCTACTTCCCATCAAATGAAGCCTTTGCTTTTTTCATAGAGTTTTCGTTAAATTGTAATGACAAAATATAAAATCTTACTGCCTGGAAATACAGGGCTGTTGCTGAAATGGGCGTTGAGTGGTGGGTGGATACTTTAGCTCAGAGAGAGGACCGTGGTGGTAAATTCCCCACTAAAGGGAGAGGCAGCTTGGAGGCTGAACGTTGTGAACTCAGGTGCTTATTCACAGTCGGGTGTGATGTCCACAAACAGATGGTGAGACTTCTTGTCCCAGTCTCTTCTTCACCTTATGCTCACTGTGGTGATTTCTCACCTGGTCCAGGTGCGTGGATGATCGACTCAGTAGACTAGAACAACTGGACTCATCAGTGATCTCCAGCTGTGCCAAAGCTAATCTAGTTACTGCTGGAACGAAAGTGTAACCTCCAGCTGAAATAAGGTTGGGGAGTGGCTCTGGTTGCAACGACGGAGGATACTCTGCTGCTCTTAGGTGTGTAGGGAAAGCAATGTTTGTTATAAGAAATCAATTTCTCTTTGGCAGATTAGTGACTATGGATGGAATTCACACACATATGGATAAAAATGAATTTTTCTTATGTCTGAGAGAGAGGAAGATAATTTATGTGAGCAAGTGAAAGGTAATGTAGAATAAAAGGGATATTAGTTAGACATTTTAGTCCTCAGCAAAGAATTTAAGGCTAATGGCCTCCATCTGATCCAAAAGCCAATTATGTTAATGGCTCTCTTAGATGTAAAAGCCGTGGCCATAAGTCAGCAAGACCTTTGGCACTCAGTATGTTTGCATAGACACTTGGGTGATTCTTTTCCTCCCTTTCCCTGGCTGTACACAAAGTTAAAATAATTTTTACCCTTTGATATATGCATGACCTGTAAGGGTAATAGGACTGAATGGAGTGGAGGCTTTAATAAGGCCATGAATGAATACATCCTGCAAACTGAGTCTTATGGGATATTCAAAAGCCATGGAAGAAAAAATAGGCACAAGATGCAGTGAAAAGAAAAGTTGTCATCTTTCTATCCAGGATGATGTTTTTCACTAAATGCAAGGAGACTTTTTAATTTCTTTTGTGCAGAAGGTTAATTGTTGAGCTGGGTTAATGTACAGGCATTAGTTAATCATAGCAGTCTGTTAAATGAACAGGTTTATTGACTTTACAAAAGGTTACTTTGTGTAACGATTACATTGAAAGAGCAGAACTCAATAGAGTGCAATAGAAAGCAGTATTTTTCCTTCTGCTGTCCTTAAAACTGCTAGGTGGGCCAGTTATTTCCAGGAAATGTCAAAGCAGTCCCACAGCTTCAGCACTTCTAATTACAAAAATGGTCTCTTAATAATCAAAACTCCCCACTTTACTCAAAGTTAAACGTTCTCCACTGTGGTTCCCTTAAGACTCCTTTTACTCAGCTAGAAGTGAGGGAATGGGGGAGGCACTTCAGTGCCTAAGAAATTCTATCCCAAAGCATCCCATTTCCTGGCTTTTCTAATTTCTAAATATCTTTAAAGTATGGATTGAATTAAGGGTCTCAGTATTTGTTGTTGGAAATCATTTTTGCCAGTCCTGCCTGGTGATCTGGCATTCACTTGGGTTATGGGAATAATGGCTCTTATCTCAGCTGTTGGGCCTTCAGCCAAAAATGGAGAACAGGTCCCATTTAAATATCCTGTCATACTGGTAACTCTGGAGGATTTCTGGGACATGAAAAATATGGCAGTGCAAATGTGAAAATAGTGATGTGCTAGGATTTTTGTTTAGTGAATTTAAAGGGGAGAAATCAGAGTCTCCTGCAGGGTTTGGGTGCACACTGTTTTTCAAGTGTTTGGGTTGATAAAGTTTGAACCTCTTTTCTTGTCGCACTTTAAGCAAATCAAACATTCTTGACATAAAATAAGAATGTCGAACTAAAGAAACTTTTAAGGTTTCCTTTAGCTCAAAATTATTTACAAATGACAAATCAAACAATAAAAAAAGAAATAAAACTGTCAAAGTGTTGTCTAGTTATCTTAGCTTTGATTTTATTCATACAAAGTAGGCAGTTATTAAGCCTAAAAAGCTAAAACACCTTGGCACAATTTATGAACCTAAATGAGAAGCAACAAATCTTCATTGTGTAACAAATGATGGCTGTGGTGGTTAAAGATAAGGGCTAATTCCCAGTAATAAGTAGGAGCAACTATTATTGAATTAATTAGTTTCTATTTGGATTTCTCTAGAGAAAGCTTGTAATATTTTTTCTTAAGTCTTTATATCCTCAGGTGAGAATATAACTGAACCAGGGTCCAGTCTGTGTGAAAGGTGAATTTTTAAAACTGAAAATGTGGAAATCAAACATATTACCATGATATGTGAACACTGATGCTTTTGATGGAAGAAAGAGATTTGTTGAAACAAAGAAACAGAGTTGAAGATCATCTAATAGTGTTGAGGAGAGACTATAAAGAGATTATAATGATTCATAAAAGGGCACCTGCAAGGAACATACAAAGATTTTTAAAAATTTGAAGATTTCCTCTATCACTGTGCAGGGCTAAGCATCCTATTTGGTAGAAAACAGCAACATAAAATCTGACTTAGATCCTAAGGTAGATACTAAATAAGGCATTTGATAACTCAGAAGGCCCAGTTCTCCTTTACAGGTAATGTTTTGTTTGCTGGGAGCTCACTGTAAACTTCAGCAGCCGTGGGAGAACTGCCTTGCCCCACTCCAACCCCCTTAGGAACTCTTTTTTTTCCAAAACTTTCCCCAGCTTGTCCCTGACCTGTTTGTTGATAAACTGGGCACAAATTCTAAGTTCTATACTGTACAGTAGCTGTTCTACGATTCCATTTCATTAAATGAAGGCAGGCTCTGTTTAAATAGTTTCTGGTTCTCTGTTCTTGGAGGCGAGTGGCTGGCTGGGTGTCCTCATGCGCCTGTGTAAATGTTTGGGCATCCAGTAGAAGTCTGTTTTGGGGCATTGCTGTTGTTTGCAGAAGACCCACAGGGCAGTGAGAGAGCACTGTGAGAGCGCTGAGTTCATTGCAGCAGTTTAGGATTTCATGGTAAATGAGTCTGATGATATATGATGAGACGCCCCATATACACAAAACAATGACAATTTCCTTTTTCAAAAAAGATTTATTATTTATTTTTATTTTATTTTTGGCTGCATCGGGTCTTAGTCGTGGCACGCGAGCTCTTCCTTGAGGCATGCAGGCTCTTCGTTGCGGCGCACGGCTTCTCTCTAGTTGCAACGTGCAGGTTTTCTCTTCTCTAGCTGTGGCACGCAGGCTCCAGGCTGCGTGGGCTCTGTAGCAGTGGCACGGGTTTCAGAGCGCATGGGCTCTGTAGTTTGCGCCACAGGGGCTCTCTAGTTGAGGCGCCTGAGCTCAGCAGTTGTGGTGCGCAGGCTCAGTTGCCCTGCGGGCATGTGGGAATCTTAGTTCCCTGACCAGTGATCGAACCCGCGTCCTCTGCATTGGAAGGCAGGTTCTTTACCACTGGACCACCAGGGAAGTCTGACAATTTACTTTTTAAAATATATGGCACATTGTTCCATATTAATCATTTAATGTTTTATACCTACTCTCTGTGGTCTTTATGTCATCTAGGTCTGGAAATGATGCATTTGTTTTTACTTTTTCAATCAGTAAAATGTTTCTCAGACGTAAAAACACATCTAAGGTAGCTTTTGTAGTCTCAGTCTAGCTAGCCTCTGCAGAAGACCCCAGGCAGCAACATATTTTGATGTTGTGATATGTAGAAATAGATAATTGTATTCAAACATTATTTAAATCATTTAATAATATTATATATAAAATAGCATTTTAAACTCCAGTAAGGCCACTTGGAATAATAGAAAGACTAAATTAGAAGGAGACAAACCTGTGTTCTAATCTTAGCTCTGCTAGAGGCATAACCCAGAGAAGATCACTTGACTTATGACTTCAGATTTCTAATTTGTAAAATGAACTAAACTGATGAGCTCTAAAATCATTTTCAGCTCAAAACTGTATCAGTTGAATGCTTGCTGTGTAAAAGTAACTTGCCCTTATTGAAAGTATCAGTTACCCCAAATTAGCTTTTATTCATTACATTTAAATTATTTCTTCATACATGGAACAAAAAAGGAAATTACTAAACTTATTTGCAAAGATCCAAATACCATTTGGCTATGCAGTCTAACTATTATGAAAAAAAACCTTGAAAACTTGAAAACTGCCAAGGAAGTCTGAGTTGTTGGAAAATCTCTAGTCTTTTTTTTTTTTTTTTTTTTTTTTTTTTTATTTATGGCTGTGTTGGGTCTTCGTATCTGTGCGAGGGCTTTCTCTAGTTGCGGCAAGCGGGGGCCACTCCTCATCGCGGTGCGCGGGCCTCTCATTATCGCGGCCTCTCTTGTTGCGGAGCACAGGCTCCAGAAGCGAAGCCTCAGTAATTGTGGCTCACGGGCCCAGCCGCTCCGCGGCATGTGGGATCTTCCCGGACCGGGGCATGAACCCGCGTCCCCTGCATTGGCAGGCAGACTCTCAACCACTGCGCCACCGGGGAAACCCCTCTAGTCTTTTTTAAGAACCTCCTCAGAATGTGTTTTAGAATTAGGCACTTTACCATTTGAAGCAAGGAAAGAAAGATAAAGAAACCAAGTAAAATAATAGCAAACTCTGATAGGAACTCTTCTTCATAAGGTAGACTTTCTGTTTTTTACTTGAGGACCTGCATTTCCCACAGAAGTCTTACTGTTTAACATAGAAGACCCCCTCCCCGCCCCCAACCGCAGTGAATTTGGGTAGAAAATTACAAATATCTCTCAGGGCTTTTGCCAAATTTCTCCCTTATGTAGCACTGACATTTCTGCAAATCCCCTCTAAATATTGTGAGAGAAAGAAGTGGCTTTTTTTTTTTTTTAGAAGTGGCTTTTTATTTGGAATGCACGTTGTGACTCTGGATTATTGGTGAAGCCCCTTTGTTTGGGCTTTATTGAAGCATGTCAGCAGCTGTCAGCAATAATACTCCCTCCGCCTGCTGTAATGTGATGTATTGATATGTATACAACAATATGTTATAAATTGAAATAAAATATGCATTTTTTCATAATTTATCAGCATTATGATGGCACAAAAAAGGCAGTCTTATGAATAATACAAGCTCTTCAGCAGGCATTATGCACTGTTGGTAATAAAGGCAGCCTCTCCCCTGGACTGCCAGGAGAGTTCTAAAGCACAACGCATTAGTTCAGCTCTGTGATAATAAATCATTTTAGTATGTCAGGAGGCTCTGGCTAACTTTTACTCCTGAGGTCTGAAAGAATAGTGTGCCATACGGCTCTGGATGGTTTCTGAAGTGTTTAGACTGGCTCCGATTCTCCTGGGTAATGTTTTGAGTGAGCGATATGGTTAGATAACAAGTGGCAGTATTTCTCAGGTATCGATATTGTGATGCCTCCTGTTGTTTTATTGCCTGGAGTGGCTGATTTTGTCCTAATTGGAACTGTAGTTCTTCTTTGTGTCTCTATTTGCAATATGGCACAGTGTTTCTTTAAAAAATAAAAGTTGTTCTGTAATACGGTGGAACCACTCTAAGTGGGACCACCTGGCCTCTCAGTTATCTTTGCATGGATAAGAAATCAATAAGGCCTTACTGTTCTTATTTATCCTCTTAAAAATAGAGATACCCTTATGGGAACTGTTTTTCTTGGAGCTACAATGGCCATCAGTTCATCATTACTTCATGTCATTTGAAAGATGACAACCCAGCTTAGTTGGTAGCAAATCTTGATAGTATATGATTTCAGGAATCATGTTTATACAGACTTCGTTAGAATACCCAAGCCTTCTGTATGTATTAATTTCTTCTAGAATAACAGCAGAGGTGATGGTTGTTATACATATACAAATGATCCAATTTAAAATCATTCTTTTGGCTGAGAATATACACCTTTTTCAAAACATGTTACAATTTTCTCATACGGTAACAAAGATATGAAAAAAATTATAAGAAACACCAGATGGAAATTAACAGCTATTCTGAAGGAGGTGAGACATATATATTTCATTTTGCCATTATTTTCTTTTGTTACAACTGTGTAAATTAATTCTGAAAAGTACTTTAGCTCTTTTTGATGCATACGATTGCTTACCAAGCCGCTGCTGTCTTGATCTAAGCATCCATACATTAAGTTCATGCTGATCTCTGAACAGTTAAGGAAACAGTGATTTGATGCATCCACACAGAACCATTTACCACAGTGTAATATCATGGTTTATAACTTAAGCCTGTTTTGAACATTCAAACTAATTAGGGTCATAAAACTATAATAATAGTGTATTTTAATCCACCGCCATATTCACCAATGTGGAGGGGGCATGTTTTTCATACAAAAGATCATGAACTAGTCTTAAAGAGTAGTTGGGTTGAAACAGGTGGGAAATAACAGTTCAGGCCCACTGCTCCTTCATATCCTGAAATAAAAATGCAGGGACTGCATACCAGCTGAGCTGCAGAGAGATGGCCAGTTACTAAGGAAAGCAGCGTTTATGGAATACAAGGCCTTTTAGAACACATCAACTTGACTTCATTTGGAAGCAAATATGTAACTGGTGCAGCTTGCGAGGCACGGCATGGCTCTCTCCTGTTTCAAATGGCTTTCGCGGCCTCTGTTCTGTACCAGCGTGTCCTCAAACCTGGCTCCCACGGTAAAGATTGCTGCAGTCCAATATAGGAATTAGGAAAGCATGGAACACTATGGTGACAGCAATTTTGAAGACAGTTGCCTTCTATATGTCTCCAGATTAGGGATAGTAAAGAAAATAACTGGGCAAAGTCCTTTCCCATCAACTTGCCTCTTCCTTTTGCTTTGTGAGTGTACCCTAGAGAGGAAAGTGGAATTCTGGCTGCATGATGGAAGCTGGATTTCCAGTGATTGTTAAGAAATAGTTAAAAATTTTGACACCAAATAAGGCATGCCTTCAAATATTAAGCTTAAGAGTGTCTACTTATTTGTGAAAAGCCACTGTAGTGTGTAGGAAATGCTCATGAGGGGACTTTCCTTTCGGTTCATGGGTAGCCAGAGATTTATTTGATGTTTGAGATCCACTGTGCTTTGGAATAGAATCCTCTTAGCGTCCTTACCATTAGCTCAGATAAAAGATGATTTAAGTGCTGTGGTTGGCTAAGATGCATTATTGCTTCTACTTATGGGAGACATTTTTTTTTGATAAAAAAATTCAAAGCAAAATATCAAATATGCTTTAGTAGGGATATTTATACATCATGAATGGAGGCTTTTCTTAAAATGCTTTTACTCAAAAACATCTTTTTTTAGAAAATAGAAATTCTGAAGCTGGTTACCCTGTGTCATGACACTTTAAAATCAAAGTAAATACGTCACTGATTTATCACATTTTCCGTTAAATTCCTTTTTTGCCATTTTATTTCGGAAAATATAAAAGAAACAGAAAATCCCTGCACATATACATGAAATAAATCACCCTTAGGGAAAAAGGCATATGCATTCATACACATGTGTTCTAGAACACAGACACACATTCTGACATACGGAGAAGCACTTTAACTGCGGGGAAAGAGTTGAAAAATACAAAATCCAATATTGATATTATTTAATTAATTTTCATGAAATGGTAATTCTGAAGTAGCTCAAAACTAAATCTTTGAGGGATAATTTCATATATTTACCCTAATCCCAGGAAAATAGGCATCAAAATCTTTCAAAGAAATGATTACCCGTTGTGCCTCACAGTCTTATCAGGGTCTTGCAAGGATGCCTCCTCTTGTACTTTCAGACTTTTCACCTTCATTTCTAAAAATTCATAATTTTCTAATTCTAAATAATTTGATTCACTTCTTAAAGTTTTTTTAAATCCTATTTTTATCTCTCTCTAAATTTGACAAAGCATAAAGCATAAATTTAAATGAGAGAATAAAAGACTTTTTTTAAGAAATGGGATATATTTTGCTTGTTGCCAAAGTTGCTTCTTTTTTTTTTTTTAACATGCTAAAATTAACCCTGGGTAATGTAAATTCTGAGAGAACTTAGAGAATATTTTCAAGATATCCAAATATTGTTATCTATTGGATTATAAATATTTTTGTACAGATCTAATTTGAAGACATTAAAGTTCCATTTTACATGGTTACTAGGAATATTATGGCCATTAAAAATGTTGATTGATTTTTGATATATTGGTGATCAGCGACACAATAATTTGTTTTTTTTAAATATTTATTTATTTTTATTGGGGTATAGTTGCTTTACAATGTTGTGCTAGTGCACAGAGACTTGAACCAGCCATATGTATACACATATCTCCTCCCTTTTGGGTTTCCCTCCCATCCAGGTCACCACAGCGCACTGGGTAGAGTTCACCCAGTACTATACGGCAGGTCCTCACTAGTTATCTGTTTCATACCCATCGGCGTATATATGTCAATCCCAATCTCCCAATGTTCTAATTAAAAAATGCTTCTAAAGCATAAGGTTTAAATGGAAGAAACCAATAAAGTCATAGCCTTGCCTTATTTGTTTTCCTAGGTGAGGGACTTTGTGAACCTTGCACCATTTCTTGGACTATCGAACCCCCAGTGTTCTCATTCAGTAGCTATGCAAACCTGGTTATGTTGCTTAGACTCTCTGAATCTCGATTTTGTCATCTGTAAATTGGGAATAATGATTCTCAGAGTTTTCATAAGATTTAAAATACTCGATAAATATTCTTTCCTCTATATATTGTATAATTTAAAATATAGCGCATCCTGATTCTGCCAAAGCCAAAAGTCAGCCCTGAAACATCGGAGGTGCTCAATACATGGTAGTCATGTAGTGTTGATAATTTTTGAGTAGGGCCAGATCTATATGAGCATTGGTTTGTACAAACAGTGGCTGTGGATGGAATAAAGAGATAGGTGACTTTGTGTATACCATGAGGAAGATCTGTTGCAGGGTAGGCAAATACTGGGATTACTCTTTCTCCATGGAGACCCCATTACATCAAACCTGGTACGTTAGATGCAGCCCCTCTGAGAGTCTCATCGTGGGAAACCTAAGCACCAATTGTGGGAGGAAGCCAAGATTGGGATAGTCAGAAATCTGCTGGCATTGGGGAAATAAGCCAAAGAGGTCAGTATCAACTTAAGTGGTATTTGGTAGTCTTCAGCATATGTGAAACAATCAGCAGGCAGACAAGCAGAAATCAGAGCATGAGTACCGAGGGTTAGAGAAAAAAGTGGATCAGGTATAATGGCTCTTAGACAAAGAAGAGATGTCATCCATAATTGTGACCATGAAGTTATGAATTGCAATGAAGAAAGGAACAGAGAAAATTGGGCGGAACAACAGATTTAAGGAACCAACCACAGAGAGTTGTTAATTCCTACTACAAGGCTCAAACATTCTTACCGAAGGGGCAAAAAACTGTTCCAGAGCTTGGCCTTCCTGGGGACCGTATGTACAAAGAGCTAGTTCCATGTTGCCTGAGATTATGTATGTGTAGAAAGTGAGAATATCAAGTGCACAAGGGTCAGAAAAGAAACGATAAATAGCCTAGTGAGAGATGCTCACTTACAACATTTCATTATATTTCTGAGGCCATCTGAGGGATTTTTTTTCTGATTTGATTCTTACATTTCAGGATGCCTTCTGACTGTATCTGGGCTTCCTTTTGCCACTACTTTAATAGAATTAGTACTTCAAACCCCAAATGGTCCAGAAATTCACTTTTTAAGGATACATGATAGCACCTTGGCTGTCACTGGAAGCATGAGACTCCTTTTCAATTCTTAAAATGACTTTCCAAGTATGGAAGCATGATGCCTCCCTGTTACCTTCATTCCTTAAGGAGTTTGGAGAAGAATGTGGCACATTAAGTGTGACTTTAATTAGGTTCAGCAACCTTGGAAAAAATGTCCCAGAGAGCTGTGGTTTGACAAGATCAGCTACAGGTTGGAATAAGCAACCTCCAAATCTCTGTGACTTACCCCAGTAAATGTTTATTTCTTGCTCATGAAAAGTCCAATGTGGATGTTTCCAGTCAGGCAGCTCTCCTTGGTGGCTCTTTACTGAGATATGGCTCAGAACTCTGAGGTCCTTGCATCTTGTGTCTCCACTACCATCTTGGAGTCTCTTGCTTCCAGCTGCTTAATCCAGGTGGGTGGTGAGTGGGAGATGGGAGAGACAGTGGAAAATGGAGGTTCACTTCGAATATTTTACAGCCAGGCCTGAAGAAAGCATTTATGACTTTCATCCACATTCAGTCACAGAAGTAAATGATGAGGTCCAATCAAGATGTAAAGTGTCCTGGGAAAGGTAGTCTTCCTAGTGCTGTCAAGGAAAAGAAACTGGTTCAGGGCACACATAGTGTTGTATCTGTCATAGCCTACACTCAAGTGACCAATCTGCTGTTCTTTCCCCCTCTCCATCACCTACAGTTTCTCCCCTACTGCCTGTGCTTCTGCTCTATGGCAGTTGAGAGCTATCACCAGGGATGTCTATGAAGCCAGAAACTGATGGTCACTCTCTGCTACTATTTAGAATAAGTATCATGGCAAGGTGCTGGCATTTGGGGGAATTTCCTTAGAATTTTAAACTGCTCCCCTCTTGTTTTGAAAAAGTAAACTCACCATTAACGCATATCCCTAGTATGTTGTACTCCAAGTAGTGGCAGAAATAATTCATCCTGGCAAAAGGAAATCACCCTGGAAATTACCAGAGGATGTGACATGGATTATTTAGTGTAATGGCTGAAGGTGTTTTCAGTAAAATGCAGTGTATGCTGTGTTCCCTGATCCCATTTGTCCTCTTAAAATTAATTTCTGTAGTGTTTCACAGTTACCTGTTTAATTATTCATTCTGGATGTCATGAAGAATGATACAGTACTGCAAAATAAAGCCAATAAAACAAGTTTCTAATGCTAAATATTGAAGCTGGAAAATATGACCATTACAGATAAGCAAGGATCTGTCTTCCCTTTTCATAAGTATTCTACAAAGACGTGCCATGCAATAAACAATAGTGTTGCTTGGATTAATTTGAAGATGTTTGCATAAATATGCTCAGAGTTTTATAGTTTTTTTTCCCACTACAGTTTGTATCACAAGAGTATGTGTTTCCAGGGCAAAGTATTCACCTTAATCTATCATGCCATTGAAACTTCCACTTCTTTCTGCAGTGTAGTGTTATGGGGGGAGGCATGAGGTTTTGGATTCAGACAGATCTGGGTGTGAGTCCTGGCTTTATCACACTTGATGTGTAGGTAACTTGCCATCTCTCAGACTATTCTCATTTGCAAAATATACTTTGCAAAGTTGTTGTGTGTATTAAACTGAATGGTAGCAAACAAAACCTGAATTTAATATCCTGACTTGCCTCTCTCTTAAAAAAGGATTAATTTCCACTAATAATTTTATATGAATTATAAATAACATGATTGATTTCAAAGAACAAGTATATAAATAAGAACAGTAGGAGAACTGTTATGACTTTAGGAAGATTATTAAATGATAAAGGGATTACTTTATTTTGAATATTTAACATTTAAAATTATTAAAAATGTTATGATATCAAATAGGGTGACTTTGAAACTAAATTTTTCAGTAAAATAGAGATGATCAAAACTTAAATATTATCTCATTTCTAATATGAGCCTAAAGAATCACACTTCACCAGGAGGAAATCTCAGAAATTAAAGCAGAGACCTTGTGTATCAAAACCAGGATAATAACAAAAACATTTTTTAAAGTCTGTTATACCTGGAAGATAAAGTTGAAGAGATCTCTAAGAGCAAAATGACAAACATAGATAATCTCAGGAGGTCAAATATCCTTAACAATAATTCTAAAAGTAGAGAAATGGGAAAACGGGAGGGAAGAACTTATCAAAGAAATGATAGAAGAGGATTTCCTATAGCAGTACAAAGACATGAATTTTTTTCAAAGAGCTTCAAGTCTTCCAGAAAGGAAAAAGTGGACATCATCAAAAAGGCATAAAAATCACAGTAGCATCGGATTTCTCACTACTAACACTGCAAAGACAATGGAGCAAACCTTTAGAATTTTGAGAGGTAATGAGTTTCAAAGTAGAATCCCACACCCAAATCAAACCTTTCATAAACTGTGAGGTCAAAATAAAGACAGCTGCCAAAATGCAAGAATCAAAAAGTTTACCTTCCACTCACCGTTTCTGAGGAACTTACTTCAAGGTGTACTCTATCCAAACAGCCATGGAAACCAAAAAAGAGGAAAGTGTGAAATATAAGAAGCATTGGAACCAATCCATTGAATTCAATTACCAAAAACATTCCAGTTTTGTCATCCGTAAATCAAAAAATAGTCCTCAAGTCAACCAGAAAGCATAAAACAGAAGAGTAGAAACTGATTTAATTCAAAGATAAAATGACTAAGATGCTAGAAGCTGTTCACTATAAAGGCATATGTTTTTTCTCAGCAAGACAAAAGAAATGTACTTAGGAACGCCAGAAAGAGCAAAAGAACAAATAAACAGAAATGTGGTACACCTACACCCCTTGAAAACTAAAACACACAAACAAAAATACAAAAACTCTATAAGAAAAGCATGGCCCAAAATATATTAAAAAAAAAAAGTGTAGCGTACTTTTGAGTAGTTGATAGAATGTAAGAAAAAATTTGATCATAATGTTAAAATATTTGAATTCTAAATAGCACAGAAGTAGTAACATTGGAATAGAAGAAAAAAAAATCCTTAGCCTAGGGGATAACGCATTCCAGTCCCCTGGTTCTGGCCCTGGCCTTGTCCTCACTCCAGCTTCACTGTTGTGAAGTCTGTCATAGTGCCTTTGCTTGTTGTTGTGACTTTTTGCTAACAAATGTACAAATTAAAGCCTGTTCTCTGAAGCTTACTTTAAACTCATTCTCACACCATTAAAATTTGGGGCAGACAGTAAACTAGTGCTGGCTGGCTTAAAGGGCGGTAAGACATTGAAAAAATAATTTGTTAAGATGTACACTATTTACCCAGTGCCATTGATGGGACACACAAAATAGTCCTCTTTAATGGGGAGGAGGGAATCCTTCCTTCCCCCTCATTCTCAAGCCAACCTCAATGGAAAACTGTGCCCCTTTAACTTGTGCCCTAAGCCACGTTCATGTGATACACAAACACAGCCATTTATTGGGAGTAAAACAATACAAAAGTTTTGACTAAATAGACAGGTTAAAAAGGAAAATGTGATATTTAATTATAGTCAAACTTCAAGAGACATGGGAATCCGGAATGAGGAGGAAATTCCAAGAAGCAGCTTCTAGGCAGCCTGGAAAATGCCCCACATTAGACTTACTGCCAATGAGATGAGATGGTGACATCTTTGCAATCCCCCTAAAGTAGATTTGTTGCTGTTTTTCACTACCCTTTCAGACCCTATTCCTAGTCTATCCTATAGAGCAGAGAAACCCAATACATATTTTCTAGTTCAAATATATATTTTAAACTTTAATGATTATTTTTATAATGTAGGAAATTAAAATTCCCAATAATTTCACCCCAGAGAACAGTACTGTTAACAGATGTATTCAAATGTAATTTTAAGAATTGAATTCCAAGATTGTTTCCAGTGACCATTTGGAGCTTAAAGGTTCTTTTTGTGTATTCACAGACTTTTACTATTTGTATATTATACATTCCTGTTTTCCTGGCTAAGAATGTGCTATTCTGGTTGAATAATCCTGAGTTAATATATTTGAAATTTTAACAATGTCATAGCTGCATTGCCACTCAAGTTCATGTTTTAATTTGGTGTTTGCACGAACTATTGTATACATTTTAAGCTTAATATTATCTGTTGTCTTATGAATTTTTTTTAAATGATGATATGCTTTTTGTAGTAGATTTCCTTACAAATTACCTGATAAGAATTGTATGAGAAATGGTATCTAATGGAGCTAGAATATAAGTTAGAATGCAGTTAAAAAGGTATTCAAATTGAACCAAACCAGTGAAATAGACTAGTATAATGTCTTCCAGAAAGGAACATAAATGTGTCAGATTAACATTTGAATTTCTATTATTTTTCAATTAAAAAGATAAGATTTGGGGGGAAATGTTTCTTTTTCTTTAAGAAGGCAGTCTCTACCCCTCTGTCCTTTGAACTGCTTTAGTGGAGCTCAGTTCTCTGAGTGCCCATTCCTCACTCCCTTTCGAGCCCTACCAGTCTGTTGTGTGATCATGCATCCCCCACCCTTCAGCCTTGATCCTAATTCCTGTTGTTTTGCAGCACTTTTTTTCTGACAATATCCAAATAGCATTCTCTCAGAGGCTAGTGCCAGATGTTCCATGCATCCTTCAGTAAGAGCAATAAGCAGTTAGTAGCCCTGGGTTTTTGGAGGAATTCTTCATTTTATATACCAGTCTAGGGCAAATGACCATTAAAATTGGTTAAGCAGAGCTTGCCATCTTCTGTAGCTGTTTAAACCTCTAAATATAATTAATCAAAAACTTTCTCTGAAATTCTCTTTGAGCTGGTTTCACAGTAGAAAGTTAAAAAAAAATGAGAGAGATTGAAAGTTTCTGCAATTAAAAAGTCTTGACCTGTACACTCATTTCTCAAGGCTTTTTGCTTGGGAGTCAATATTTTTCTCCTCTTTTGTAATCTATTAACCATCAAGATTTTTTGAATTTCAGAATGCTCCTGTTTGACACATATTTAACTTGTGAAGTTATTTTTTTTTGTTTGTTTTGTTTTGGAGTTTGATGAGTAGGTCTTTATTTTTTTTAACATCTTTATTGGAGTATAATTGCTTTACAATGGTGTGTTAGTTTCTGCTTTATAACAAAGTGCATCAGCTATACATATACATATATCTCCATATCTCCTCCCTCTTGCGTCTCCCTCCCACCCTCCCTATCCCACACCTCTAGGTGGTCACAAAGCACCGAGCTGATCTCTCTGTGCTATGCGGCTGCTTCCCACTAGCTATCTATTTTACATTTGGTAGTGTATATATGTCCATGCCACTCTCTCACTTCGTCCCAGCTTACCCTTCCCCCTCCCCTCAAGTCCATTCTCTGCGTCTGCTTGTGAAGTTATTTTAATTATTGGTTCTGACTTCACATTCAAACTGAATTTCCCAGAATTCATTTACATATTTTATAATCCTCATGTTTTTGAGGTTTAGATGATATCCTTATAATCTCTGTTAGTAGCATATTATGCTTCATTATTCAATGACAGATTTGCTATACCCTTTTATACGTTGGTTCTTAAAGAGTATAACTTTTAGAGCATATTTTCAGGTAATAAAATTATTTAATTTAATCTTATCGGAAACAATTATAAATAATCTTATTGTGCTTTTACATTTTCAAATTGAATTTGTTTTCAAAGCATATTTCACTGTGTATTTGTGTTTCATGATAACAGAGTCAGCAAATTCAGCCACTAAAAGCCACTTAAGTATTTTTATATATTAAGATCTTGTACAATTTATAGTTTTCATCTTTATGAAGCAAGAATAATATTTGATAGAAAATACTATTTTATGATGCTTTCTTGAACAAAAGTATCTTTCAAAAATAGGTACACATCACCATACCTGTTAAAAACAGACTTGATGCATATATTTTGTTTGTTTTGTTATTTTGACCTCTGAGTAACCTCTACCAGTATTATTCCAAGATAAAGTGTATATTATCTATTAATTTATATGTTTATTTTTATCATATTTTATATATTACATATTATGATATCGTTTTTATGTGTGCATTACTAATAATATATTCCAGAAAGGAAAATACAACAATAATAGCAATGCCACATTACTTTTGCATAGCTCTTTTAACTACTGCTTTAATAAGTATTTTCTTTTATCTTTTTAAATCTTTTGAAATAAGTAGATTTATAATCACATATATTAGTTTTAAGAAATGGAGATAGTATAACAAGAAATGATATGCCTGATAAACTCAGTACTAGAGTTAACATACAGTTTTCCTGAATCATATTTCAATAATGTTTCAAGTACAGATGGTCAACAGTAAGGATTAAAATAACTTTAACAATTCTGTCTGAAGATATGTGTGTCTGTATGATATATTTATGTGAAATGGTTCAATAAGCTGCCTGGCACACCCAGAAATGCCTCTAATTAAAATCGAACATATACTAGAAATATTTCATAATATGTAGGTTTTATTTTTTCCCTTGTGATCATTATCTCTTCTTTGAGAAATGGCCTCTAATAAAGATATTCATTTGGCCCCAGGATATGTGTACGTTAAGGAAATAAAAACCTCAAGAGTTCTCCCTTTCCTATTAAATCCATAAGATATTTGTCAAATATCCCTAGGGCCTTTCACATACCGGTCAGCTGTACACAGAGATCATTATGAAAACTTCATGTAGTTTTGCAGTACAACTTTGTGATCCTTCAGAGCTATTATGTCTTCTAAGACTTCCTTGTGCTTTATTGAAAGCTTCAGGGGAAATAAATATGTCTTTCTAGACCCAGTGGTCTAGAGACAGTGAACTCAAGAGATCAAGGTTATCAAAACATGAGTTCTGTGTTATGGCTTCTGTTTATCTGAAGGAAAGCTGCCAAGGTGAAAGGGGTTGTTGTTATTTTTAAAGTACTGAATTATGTGGAAGAGGAATTTCTTATCAGTAGAGATGATTTTTGTTGCCAATTCTAAATGTTGACCTTATTTTTGATATAATCTCTGTCCTTTGACAGTTATTAGCTTATAGATAATCGCTGCAAAATAGCTCCCAAACTTGTTCACCCAGGAGTTTATTGGGGATGTTGGGCTATGTGTTTGCTTTCAAAGAGGGGGAAAGAAAGGAGGTTGAAATGATGAGAAAGGAACACAGACAGACGTTATACGTGTCAGAATACACTGCCTTGCCTTCTAGATACCCACTTTCAGGATTTCTAGTGTTTTGTATTTTATATACTTAGCTGTTCTCAAATCTTCAATATTTGAGGAGTTCCCTTTTTCTGTGCAAGGGTGGAATCACTGTTTTAGTGCCATGATGAGGATTGTTGTTTCTGTCTTAGATATGATAAAAGGAAAATCTGACTATATATAGACTGCAGGATATTTATATCATTCTTACATAAAAGTGAAATCAAGTTATTGGGACTCTATCCCTTCCTTACATAATTCAGAAGTTTTCAATATCTCACTTAATCCAAGGGCTTATTGTAGTCATTCATGCTAAATACAATAGCTGTGCTATCAGTGATGGTTACCAAAATTCTTTTTTTTTCTTTTTCACTGCAGCATAGCAAGAGAAAACAAGGTTAAATAATGGTTAGCAGAATTTAGATATTAGGAGTTCTAACACCAAAATGTGGGTGGAAAGAGCCTGGGGTTGGTTTTAGCACCTAAGATACTAGGTTTGAAATCAAGCTTTGATATTTAGTAGCCATGTGGTCTTGGGCAAGTTGTTTAACCTACTTAAAACTCACATGGCTCATTTCTAAAAGTGGCCTACTACTAATTTTCAAATTTGTTGGCATCATTACTTGAAATGATGTATTTAAGATGCTTAGCACAAGACTGTAGCACACTAAGTAACAATATCTGCTCGATGATTTTAGATCTTATTCTCTTTTCATTTTTTTCTTGTTTTGATTTTTAAATTTATAGACTGTTTCACATGATGTATGTGTGTTTATATGTGTATATATGTACATATATGTGTATATATGTTTGTGTATGAATATAAATGTTTGTGCATATACATGTATATATTTGTTTATATATGTGTGTATGTTTTTGTGTGTACATATGGATATATATATATGGATATATATGAATATAATATACCTTATTCAGAATATTTGGACTAACCTCAAGAGTGATATTTCTTTGACGTTTCTTGTTTAATCTTAAAAATCCATATAAATTATATATTCCTTACATTACTATATACTTAATGTTAAAATAGTATCTTTCACATTCATCACATTTTAAAGTAAAATTGTCTCCTCCAAAAGATGCTCAATATTGATTTTGTGGTTTCTTGTGCCTTTTGGGCATCAATGTATATCCAGGAGAAAAGGTATATACTCCAGTTTTCAAAGCACAACATTAGGTGATATTTTGAGGATGATTTGTATGCAGAGCATTTTTAAAAGATTAAAGATGTAAGGATGCTGTTAAGAGCTACTTGATCACTGCACACCTCTTATGGACACTTAATTATCCCTTAGGTAGTGAGTTTTTATAGGATCAGATTCATAATCCTCAAAGGAAGTTAAATCTGTTTCACTCCTGCAGACTTTTACACAGTGGGTTTTGGAAAAAGTTCCTTTACAAAGTTAAAAGTTTTCCATACATTCAGTGAGATATCACAGCCTTGCAGAAATAGTTTCTGTCTACAATTTTTATAACCCTGAGGTTATCAATTGTTCAGTTTCCGTCCTACCCCCATCCATAACGGATGACATCGGGTGCAGCAATCTGAGTGAACCTTCATGTGTGTCCTAAAGGGTAAGCCACATGTTTAGATATATTATAAATGTTCCTGCTCAAGAGGATGCTGTTTTACTGGGCCCAGAAGAATTACGGGCCTTGGCTTATTTATGTGAATCAGTATAATATGTATATAATTTTGTTTACTGAAAATTTAAAAGCTGTAAGTATTTAGTCCATGACACTGGCCTTGGTACTGACAGTCATTGAGCCATAACATACATGATCTGAGGACTTATCCGCTGGAAGCACATGAACTCATGGCAGCATAAAGGCGATCTTCAGGGAGACCTCCACGGCAGTTACAATTACTGCTCCAAGTCTTCTATTTTCATAATGTTGTCAGTGTTGGCCAGTAAATCAGTAAAACCACCAGTCAGACCATGCCTTTGGCAAAATATGATGCAGCATAATTACAAAGGAGCTTTTTAGAGAAAACTCCCCAGAGTCCTTTGTGCTGAGTGCCAAAGGGGGTTTTCCTGCTGGCCTGCGATTTGATCACAGTCATGGGTGCATCACGTGCCTCCAGGCTTCCTAGAAGTTCTCTTTATCCACGAACCATATTCCAAAATTTTTACATCTCTACATAAGACAAAGGCTATATACATCCAAGTATAAAAATGACGCTTATAAATAAAAATAGTAAAGAACCCACCTGTTTCCTCTGGAAATCTCACATTCAGTTAGGTTTCAACAAGAATTTGATCTAACTAATCACTCAAAATATTGTTTTTTATTTGGATGTTAGAGGAACCATGTGTAATTTCTTATCATCCTGCTTACTTGAAAATAATGCTAATACTGATATTATTTGAGCATTTGATTCAAAAGATTTTTGCAGAATTTTGACATGCATCTAGAATACCACACATCCGCTAAAGGCAGGTTTTATTAGAAGATGTGCTTTTGCTTTTCCAGATCAGCTCTTAGTGAGCTTGGGGTTCTGGATAAGTTAGCTGGCAGGTTCTTTATTATCACTCTGTGTAGCAAGGACAGGAGGACAGACATGCAAGTGCCTCACTTCACATTCTCTTATCAGCTTTTAGAATTCATATGGGTCTCATTTTGGTACCTACTATGAATAAGACACAAACTCTGCACTCAGAATTCTTTCACTCTAGGTAAGGAACACAGGCATAAAGACATTATGAGAGTGGAGATATATACATTAGAGCAGTTTTCCCTTAAAAAAAATCAGGGCATACTTCACAAAAAAATGAAAAATTCTGTTTTGAGAACTTGCTGAGTAGAGAAGAAAAAAATAAGGAATTTTGGTGACATAGTTCTGAAGCATGAAAGCGTATGCTATTTACATATTTTTGAGTTTACGAATATATTATATGCTTTAATCTTTCACCAGCCTTGTATGATAGTAATACGTCAAGAGAAGTTAAATGACTTAGGCAAAGTCACCCAGATAAAAAGAATCAGAACTAGAGTTTGAATTTAATTTATTTCTTTATCTACTCAAAAATATTTACTGAATATTAACAAAAATAAAAATAAACCTTAATTTAGTGCTTACTTCAAAGCAGTATTTCTCAATTCTACCTTAGGAGACTTTTTTAGACTTTTTTTTAACCTAATTGCCCTCTCCCTAAGAAATTTTAATACCTTGGATATACTATATATCCGTTTTGTATTGTAGCTCTTTGGAGGGCCACAAAGCATTGTAAGAGCTAAAGTTTTTTCAACCCCCTTCCTAAGTTTTGCCCCCTTGAACGTGCTATCTCCCCCATTGAAAATGCATGTTTTAGAGACATTCTTCTAAATACTGAAGATATAAAAATGAGTAGGATATGGTCCTTTCTCTGGGTCACTTCAATACTAATGTATAAGTACAAGCAAACAAATAATTTCTACAGAAAGTAGTGAGTGCCACAACAGAAAAATGTACAAGGTACAGTAAACGCACAGAAGAGTCTGTCTGCAACTTTGGCTGGGAGTAGTTATAACAGACTTCATAAACTCCCTTCATGGTTATGGCTTACAAGAGGAGAAAGTGACCATCAGGTGGAAAAAAGGAGGATATTGCAGACAGACCAGAACCACAAAGGCAAAAGGGGTAAAACAACGTGGGCAGTTTTGGGGTCTGCAAAAAGCTTAGGAGAAGAGGAGAGAGCTGTAGAAGTGTCAGGATCATGTCATAAACTGGGAGTCTAGACTTTCTCATGAAAGCAGTGGAAGGGTGACATGATCAGTTTTGTGTCTTAGAAACATCACTCGGGTGTTTCACTTCTGGTTCAGGGTGGCTGAGGAAAGCCGGAAAGTTTCTCTCTTCTCCTTCCTGCAAAAATCCTACTGAAATCACATGCACACATGAAAATCCACTGAATCATTGGAAATCTAGAAGGATGCCATCAGTAAACCAGAAATGGTGAGAAAATTTTGGAAGACTTGGGAGGATAAGTGGATTAAAGTACATGAACAGTGCCGGACATAACAATAGTACTATTGTTAGCTATGATTTAATGGGAACAGCCAAGCGGCCATGGTTAAAGCAAGACATGATGAGATTTTTACCTGAGGCAGGAACTTGGGCCAGGGGAGGGGAGCTGGGTTTTTTAAAAAATAGCTTTTTGCATCGTACCATAGCTGCTTCACACAATCCAGGAACTCATCTGTATTGTCTTTCTTATCATATTTCTTCCACAATAGCCTTTCCATGATATCTTAGAAATCCCCTCTTGGTTACATATTAAAACATCTTTTGTCAATATGTA
The DNA here is from genome assembly GCF_965194805.1 of Balaenoptera borealis. Taxonomy (NCBI): domain Eukaryota; kingdom Metazoa; phylum Chordata; class Mammalia; order Artiodactyla; family Balaenopteridae; genus Balaenoptera; species Balaenoptera borealis. The sequence continues at coordinate 34,401,463 of NC_138870.1, forward strand.
ACCATAATAGTTTACATGTATTGACAGGTTATGATGTGTCAAGCATTGGGATAATTATTTTATAGACATAATTTCATTTAATCCATACAGCACTTCTGTAAGGTTATCACTGTTATTATGCCCATTTATATATGGAGAAACAAAATGAAAACAAACAAAACAACTACCTAGGACTCTGGCAGGTTAAGTAATTTTCTCAAGTACCTGCAGTTATTAAGTGGTTAAATTTAAGATCATGACTCCATAACCCCAGCTCTTAAACATCTGCTGTTCTGCTTTATGTATTATTATGTTCTGATAACATTCTTGTCTTAATCAGTTTGAGCTGCAGTAACAAAATACCACAGACTTGGTGGCTTATAAGCAGCATAAGTTTATTTCTCACAGCTCTGGATACCAGAACATCAAGATCAAGGCACCAGCAGATTTGGTGTCGGATGAGAGATCACTTCCTCGATGGCCATCTTTTTGGTGTAACCTCACCTGGCAGAAGGGCCTCAGAAACTCTCTCTGAGGCCTCTTTTATCAGGGCATTAATTCCATTTATGAGAGCTCTGCCCACGTGACCTAATCACCCCAAAGGGCCCCACCTCCTAATACTATCATTTGGGAGCTAGGATTCCAACATATGAATTTTGAGGGAACACAGACATTCAAACAATAGCAATTCTCATGACTTTTTTAAAATAAGAATTTTCTACTTAAAAATTGACAATATTTCTAAATTCTTTTTAATTATTCATGTCATTATTTCAGTTTACTTTTCATTAAGCTCGAATTAAAGGGTATTCCTGGCCCATGTGAAATGTATGTGTTTTCAGGAAATGGAAAAGATAAGGCATTAATATTTATTGTCTTGACTGCTATGTACGAGACCCTATAATGGACCTTTTCTCATTTCCTCTCATTTCAGTCTCACCTTGATTTATGACGTAACATTAGGAGACTCAAGTATCAGATGAGGAACCTTGAGATTTGGAGATTGATTATTCTCACTTCTTATATACCACAGTATTTACATGTGCAAAAGAAAAATGCTTACCTTTAGTACTCACAGTTCAAAAAAGTGAATCATTTGGAAATTAGATTTTAATATCAGAAGCAGGAAATCTCAGGAAGTAATATCAAAGATGAAATTCTAAGGCAATCTTAAATTCCAAACTAAGAACTAGAAATGAATCCCATATTGTCACCTTGATTGTCCTTATAAATGGGAAAAAGCAGAAGTTTGACAATTTCAAGCAGTAAATAATCCAAGTATATATTCATGTGATTTTAAAAGCTTTTGGGTGGGTGTTTGTGTTCTATAAAGAGCATCTGCTTATATTTGAATATTTAAGTGACACATATTCCAGATAATTTTCAAAGAAGAAAGTTGACCTAGTGAAATTAGATTCATATTCTCTTTTTATATTTCACACAATATTCTGGGAATAGAGAATGCTACTTCGTTTCTTTGTAAAAATGCTGCTATACAGAATATGATTTGTCAACCCATGAGCACATTTATAATAAAGTATTTCAAGGTATTTTACTGTTGACATTTTAATTGGGGGAAAAAGTTTATATTCTTATTTAAAGTGATACATAAAGATAAATTCCAGAAGGATTAAAGACCTAAATTTAAATGAAAAACTCTCCTTAAAACAATACTATAAAAGTACTAAAAGAAAATATAGAATATCATGTTTCATATTCTTTGAACAGGAATCTTTAAGCACCACAAGAAATCCGGTTTAAAACTTGAAAATGAAAAAAGCATAAGCAAAATAAAGTTAAAAATATGGAAATATTTGCATCACGAGTACCAGAAAAGGTTAATGTCCTTAATATACAAAGAGCTGATACAAATAAGTAAAGTTAAAACAATCTTATAGAAAGATGAGCTAGGGCTAAGATCAGGTAACACTGCATAATGGTAAACATGCTTTTAAAAAATACCTCATACTAATGATCAAGTAACTGCAAGTTTTCAGTTATCAAGCTGACAAACGTGTAAAAGAATGATAATATCCAACATTGTTGAAGATGCAAAGAAAAAGTAAGAGCTCCCTTTTCACTGTTTGAGAGACTATGAGGAACTTTCCTGCGTGTGTGTGTGTGTGTGTGTGTGTGTGTGTGTGTGTGTTTGAAGTGTTATTAAAATTTAAATGTCTGCCTATGGATTAAAAATAATACAGTGATGGACTTTACATATTAACGATATCTAGCATTTTTTAAAGATCCTGCCATGCTTTTAACCTCATCTTCCTTTTCCTCACCCTGTGACTTGCTGTTTTAAAGAGCTCTGTTCAGTGGCTCTTAACCCTTCCAGACTGGCAAAGAGGATTTAGCCTGGATCATAGTTGCATTTGCAACCGCCATCCTCAGGACCTAAGTACATTATAACTGCATTGATGGTTCCATTATCACAGCTTGATCGTGCTAGACTTTATATGGTTGCTAGGTAATCAGTGTCAATTGTTGCTTTTGAGGATGGAGGACAAAATATTTCTTAAGATAAGAAATAAATCTTAAGATAAGCGTTATGAAGAAACAAATGCTACTTTTCCCCCACAATATCCTATTTCTAAAGCACTACCATGTTTTAATGTTCTATTCATTAGACAAATTCCTAAAAATATCTTGTCACTTTCTTTAGCAACTTTACCTTGGAAACCATTTACATTTAGGGCAAGTGGTTCTACAAACATAAAAGGTTGTTTGCATGTTCACAAAGTTCATATAAGATTAAGGGAAACATACAGATCTAATGTTGAATCTCATGAGCATATGACTGCTCTACTATGAACTTCCTCTGATCTGGAATGTAAATGAGACCTCCTGCTAATAATATATTTACTTCAGCACACATAACTACTAGTTAAAATTCTTTTCATACATCTACAAAATTTCTTATTGCACTGAATCATCAAAAATAGATGAAAGCATTGAACGGTTTAAATATTCTTGTCAACAATTTAGGATGCTATATGACTTGGCTCCAAAACTAACTCTCCAATACATCATTGTATAGCTAAATTTGGTTTCAGTAAATCTTTAAAAAATCACATCAGTTGACAAATCTCCATATTGAGTCTGCTGTACTCTGTTACAGGCAAGGAGAGATTTAAAAAAAGGCAAAACCCTTGTTATGTGGGGAAATTATACCCTTGCCTATGAAAGGTAATTAGCAACACAAAAGACATTATCTTAGTTGTTTAGAATGGGTGGCAGGGCAGTGTTGTGTGCTGGCATTTTCAGGATATAAGAACACCTGTTTGGCTTCAGTAATTTGAGATGGACTTGAATATCTGAAATTTTAAAGGTCCACAAGGTGATTTTGATATGCATCTTGGGTTGAGAACTACTTCACTAAAGTGTGTTAATACTGAAATATTAGGTATCACTGTGAAGGAATTAGAATGATACATTAAGCTTTTAGTGCTTCAGAGACTTGACTTCCCAATTTACTACCTAGTCTTATAGAATACACGATGCCGTAATAAAAAGTCAAAATTCATTGATCCTCTGGAAGCTTGTACAACCAATATTCAGATTCAGGAATTTGGATGAAACATTCCCTGATTTGTTTTACTTGTTATATGGGATATTGATGTCCTACAGAACCAGAAACAAATCTTTATCAGTTATACAAGTCTTCTCATTAGACAAAGCCTCAAAAAGTATACAGTGAATTTTAAAAGAAAATATATTAGAAAATGATTGTGTTCATTACAAAGGAATACTTAGCTTTATAAACATATTTCAATTTCTTTTAAACATAGAACATATAAGAATATTTGATTTGAAAAAAATGGCAGTTTTTATATTTGAAGAAGACATTCACTGCCCCTGATTCAGCATCGCACTTTTTACAGCCCTCAGCCAGTCAGGTGAGAGCCATGCTTGGGTTTATCCTGAAAATCAGATTTCCCTCAAACAGCATTAGGGTTCTTCTTCTACCGCATTCAAATACTAACAACTTAAATAGTATTACTTTAAATACAGTTGTTGTACAGTGCATTCAATTTTGTTTAAAATGTCTTCATAAACATGATACTTCATTTGTCATTTTTAACTTTTTCTGAGTATTTTCATATTATGGGCAGTCTCTCCTCTATGTCAAATGCTTTTATGGAAAAATACACATACATACACACATATATTTTACATTTCTCTGTAGCAAAAAATAACTTCCAAAGTCAAAGTTTAGGCTTATTTTTTTTTTTTAATGGATTCAGGTCTTGTAGCATCTTCGTCTACCTGCCTGTAAATACTTTGCCCTCTGTACATATTCTACCCCTGAGGCCAGGCATATGGCTCCTTTTCTTCTTCCTCTCTGTTCTGTTCCTGGGCAATTTAATTCATTCCTACAGCCGCTAGAGACAGGTGACTGCAGTGTGCATTACTGCCAAATCACACTGCTTTCTTTCACGTTAGACCCAGATACTCTGACTGCCTACCAGACATCTCCCAACTGGACGCCCCATAGGCAAAGTAAATTCAGGGTATTAAAAGGGAAAAGTACTGCTTTATTTCCAGACATTTCCTCCCTCCTGTGTTATCCATCTAGGTAGACTAGACCACCACTTACACTCACTTCCAAATCAGAAATATGAAAATCATCCTATTAATTAAGGATTCCAATCCTTAAATGCCTGTTGTATTCCCCATCTCATATTCAATACTAACTCCCAAACCTTTCTTGAATATTCTTTCCTCATTATCCCCACTGTGCTACTACATTAGTTCACCCTATCAACAGCCTTTGTCTATTACAAAGGATTCAAAATTCTCCTTCCCAACTCCAGTTTTCCACCTCTCTATTGCCAGAATGATCATAATACATGCAAATGTGCTTTTGTGATTTCCTTGCTTAAATTAAAGAACCCTCCTGCCTCAGACAATGTTCAAGCTCATGAGTTGGTCTTGTTCATAGGCCCTTCTTATCTCCAGTGGAGTCTCACCGTTGATAAGACCTGTATGGGTTCTTAATTCTACCTCTACTTTGCTCATTCTGTTCCCTGTGCTGGGAAGGCCCTTTTTCTTTTACTGTCTTTATTTATCCTTGTTTATTGGAAAAAGAATCCTCTGAGACCACTCACTACTTCTTGTCCCAGAAATTGCAATCTATTTTTCATAATTTGAAGGCCTTAAAATCAGCAAAATGACAATACAAATTACAATATAGCATAAGTAGTACAATTTAAGGATGTAGACTGTGGTGGTAACATAGTCAAGGAGGTGGTTATTTCTTGAGCAGTGAGGGTCTTTCACCAAAGAATTGACATTATAACTGAACGTTGAGTGGGAATATTCCAAGTAGAAAGAAGGAAGAGGGCATTCCATGCATGAACAAAGATTTAGACATCAGAAAGAATGTGAAACATTTGGGGAAGACTGGAAAGTTTGTGCGGCTAAAAAGTTGTGCTTTGTAAAGATTTTGTTTGTGGGATAGTTGGTCTCTGTCTTGTGTCAATTACTTTTTTTGAGAAGATATTTTTTTGTTTATATTTCCCCTATTCAGATTCTCCCAATATTGAGACACCCAGACTCTATACTTTGTTTCAGGTCTTTAAGTTTCATATGGTACTTGTCCAGGCTAAATCTTCTGAAAAGAAATAAAGTGCTTCATGGGAGATTTTAGAGCTTAGACATCCATGAAAAATAGTTGAACACTACCATTAAGTCATTAAGAATGGTAGCTCATGCAGGCAGAGGTCACGAGGCAGAAATGATGATTCTCAGTGATCTCATTTTCTTGGTACCCAGTGGTGTACACCCAGCCAAAGCTGTGTTCCTGAGCGCTTGGGAGAATTCTTCACACAATTCTTCACTCCTTTCTGAACACCATTCTGTTATATTATACATATCTTCAGTCTGAAAGCATATGAAGCCAAACTCACAGGAAATGAGAGAGCATATATTTCTTTGTGATCTGACATTTTATGAACTCTGCGTGTCCTTGTTCTCATGCATGCCTACTTCCTAACAATGAAAACCTCTTCTGCTGACCAGTATATAAAACCCAGTTTAGTTTATTCTTTCTACTGTCATGATCATGATAGTGAAAAAGCCAAATGACATTTGATTTTTTTCCACTCTTGTTTAATACATTTGATCCACACCACTGGCATTTGACCTTTGAATTAAATGAAAATGTATATGAAAGTTGTGAGAGCAAGTGAACATTATAACCCCTTTGTCTGAAGTGAAATGTAAGCAATGAAATGAATATAAACATAAAGATTTCAATATTATGTGTTACCATTATCATTTGATTTTTAATCTTGGTTAATAAAGAGCTCTAATTTGTGTGCTTTTCTTTATTTAATACACTGTAAGTGAAGTTTTCATGTGAATAAGTTTGTAATACTGGGAAAAATAAAGATCATGTAGTGATAGGATTTATAACAGTACTATGCAGGAGTTGTAAAATACAGTATTTATCCTGTAACCATATAAAGTCCTATTTAGGTAGATTGCCCTTATTCTAAGGTATTGTACTCATTTATATTACATTGCAGGTTGTTTTTCTTTTGTTGTAGTTCTTGCTTTTCAGACTGGAAAGGTAGAAAAGTCCTGGTCAGAACTTAAATTTGCAACCCAACATAAATCAAAGCTCCATTCTCCAGGCTGAAAGCTCCTGCCCCTGCCTTCACTCCCGGTGACCCTGTGAATGTAATCTTTTCAGAGTCAACCTTGAATCTGGTCTAGACAGCATGTGACTTATGAAGTGAGGTAGGGTGAGGTGTCCAGGGAGAGAGGCAAATCCTTTAGAAATGAGTCTCAAAATAATGTATTTTCTTTCTTGGAACCCTAAAATAGGTAAACTGTAACCCACTTTCTTTTTTTCATAAGAAAGCTGTTTACTCAGATTTGAATGCCTTCTTTTCCTTCCAATATTCATGCCTAGTGTTTGTAATCCGTATTACATTGTTTCTGTTTTTTGTTTACTAATCCCCCTGGGTTAGAGAACAAGTCAATTAAAATAAGTACTCTTGGGTAAGACTCAAGTTTTATTAAAAGTGAGATAAGGTAGCAACGACTAAGAGAATTTGCTTTTTCCTTCTTAATAGTTTGAATGGTGCTTTCATTGTATACTAAGTAGCCACCATAAGGAGATAATCTGGGAAACATTTCTAATGAGAGTTCTGAGGCCAGTCTGATTACTGGAGAAAAAAGGTAAAAAATATAAACTGTAATTCAGGACAGTGAATTTTCTACAAGGATAGGCTATACCTAAATAATGCTTATTTCAACTTATGAAAGTAACGCAAATGTCAATTTCAAGAGTATTCCAACTACACGCCTCAATGAAAGTGATAGAATCACAAGAGCAGCTATATTTGTATGGCTCATAAGATCTCTAATCTATCTTTGTTAGTATTCTTAAACAATTGAATCCAGTTGGTTCTTATAAAAGAGGTTGAAATCTGATTCCACGTGGCATTCAGGAATCCCGACTTGGTAATGTCATTTTAAATTCTGGTACCTTTAACCATTCATTAAGGTTCATTCATTGTTTAACCTTTGCCAGAAACACGGCTATCCACCTCACCACCCTGCTCAGGGTCTCTGTTAATGCTGAATGCTCTGCTACTGCAGCATATAAGGTCCAAAACAGAAGCAATGACCATCTTACTATGGTGGAAAAATTTTTGTCATCCAACATCCAATATCATTTGTTCATTTTTTTTTTGTTTGGAGACTGGAAGGTGGGCTTTTCCTTTGAGAAAGAAAAGCAAAGAAAAGCAGAATAAACAAAAGTACCTCTGAGATTTATACATATTGCCCCTAGTTGGCAGATAAACTGTCTCTCTCATGTTTTCAGTGTGACACTTCTGGACAGCTTTGCACAGCTTCCGGGCTAGTGTTTTTCCACTGTTCTCAAATCCCACACACTGAGAGAATCAAACACATTAACATCAGGAACAGTGCCTCCCTATCAGAGAGATTTTTCAACCAAGTTTCCCATTTCAACCACTGGTTTATCTGAATCTAGGAAAAGATAGTAGCAGGTGGTGCAAAACGTTCATGCAAGTCTGTGGGTTTAAAGTACTCCACAGGTGATCTTGATGTCCCCCATGGAGGCAGATATAACCCCTTTACCCTTCTTTTTCTCTTTCCCTTAAAACAATAAGTGGTTTGTTGTTATTATACATAATATTAAAATATTATAATACATAATATTAAAATATTAATGTATTTTTCATGGCATTGCTTATTTAATAAATATTGAATATCACATTAAAAAGCAATCCAAAAAGTTGATATAGCTGCAAGAAAACTGTTGTTTAGACGGCTTATTAATACCTAGATTTGGGTACTGGGGGCAGTTTTTAAAGGACAATCAAAATGAGTTGGGATTTAGTGTATTTTCCTTCATTGTTTTCCTTATAGACATGTTTATGTAATTACCTATATATACTGCTATTTACTACCTTTTCACTATGACTACTCAAAAATCATTTCCATATTATAATAAAAGTCTTAAATTTAAAAATTGAATCTGCATTTAATAACTGTTTTTATGATTAGGAAAGATGCAAGTTTATTGTGGAAAATTGGGAAAACAAAGAAGAAAATAAAAATCACCCATTATCCCAGTACAGAAAGGGAAATAAAAATGCACATTTTGATGTTCTCATTGTGCTGAGTCCCCTGGTAAGTCAGTGTGGGGAGATGTAAGGATTCACCAGCCATGTACCCCTGCAGTGTTTCTCAGGCTGTCGTTCAGGATCCCCACCAGCCAAGAGCATTTGTATTAAGCTTTAGTTTGTTTTATTATTTTTTTTTGTTGAATATCATTTTTAAAATTTATTTATTTATTTTTATTGAGTTATAGTTGATTTACTATGCTGTGTTAGTTTTAGGTGTACAGCAAAGTGATTCAGTTACATATACATATATATTTATTTTTTCAGATTATTTTCCCTTATAGGTTATTACAAAATATTGATTATAGTTCCCTGTGCTATACAGTAAGGTCCTTGTTGGTTATCTATTTTATATATAGTAGAGTGTATACGTTAATCCCAAACTCCTAGTTTATCCTTCCCCCAGCCTTTCCCCTTTGGTAACCATAAGTTTGTTTTCTATGTCTGTGGGTCTGTTTCTGTTTTGTATATAAGTTCATTTGTATCTTTAAACAAAATGAAGCTTTACTTTCTAAAATATGTATAATGAAAACAACAGATGTATCGGTTATGCTTTCTCAAACTATGCAGACCCAGATTCTAATGACCTCCTCCCTTACCTCCCCTCCCACTTCCATTTGTGAATTAGAAGTCTAATCCAAAAAAAAAAAAAATTAAAAAATGAAAAACCAGAAAAACAAGGAAGCCTCTGATTGTTCTGACTCCATTACTTACAATTGTGCGATGTTGGGTAGATTATTACCTCCCTGAAATTTATGTCAGAGACGTCAGTAGTCATTTTTTAATAATTTGTAAAGTGGCTATGAAGATTAAAAAGGAAAATGCATGTAGGGCTCCTTGCAGTGCTTCTTGGAAAATATTAAGTAACTTCTTTATTCCAGGACCTGTTTTGGGCCCTATCACATATTTTGTGTAATTAATCTCAGAGCAACTATGACCTAGAACAAGTATATGAATTTTTGTAAAAAATACATTAGAGTATAGTTGATTTACAATGTTATGTTAGTTTCAGGTGTACAGCAAAGTGAATCAATTTTATATGTATATATATCTCCATTCTTTTTCAGATTCTTTTCCCATATGGGTTATTACAGTACATTGAGTAGAGTTCCCTGTCTTATACAGGAGGTCCTTGTTAGTTACTTATTTTATATATAGTAGTATGTATATGTTAATCCCAATCTCCTAATTTATCACTTCCTCTCACGTTTCCCCTTTAGTAACCATAAATTTGATTTTGAGATCTGTGAGTCTGTTTCTGTTTTGTAAAAAAGTTCATTTGTATCATTTTTATTAGATTCCACATATAAGTGATATCATATGATATTTGTCTTTCTCTATCTGACTTACTTCACTTAGTATGATAATCTCTAGGTCCATCCGCATTGCTGCAAATGGCACTGTTTTATTCTTTTATATGGCTGAGTAATATTCCATTGTATATATGTACCACATCTTCTTTATCCATTCATCTGTCGATGGACATTTAGGTTGCTTCTATGTCTGGGCTATTGTCAATAGTACTGCAGTGAAGAGTGGGGTGTATGTATCTTTTAGAATTATGGTTTTCTCTGGATATATGCCCAGGAGTTGGATTGCTGGATCATATGGTAGTTCTATATTTAGTTTTTTAAGGAACCTCCATACTGTTCTCCATAATGGTTGTACCAATTTACATTCCCACCAACAGTGCAGGAGGGTTCCCTTTTCTCCCAGCACCCTCTCCAGCACTTATTGCTTGTAGATTTTTTGATGACGACCATTCTGACTGGTGTGAGGTAATACTTCATTGTAGTTTTGATTTGCATTTCTCTAATAATTAGTCATGTTAAACAAAATGGACCTAATTAAACTTTAAACCTTTTGCACAGTAAAGGAAACCATAAACAAAACAAAAAGACAACCCGCAGAATGGGAGAAAATATTTGCAAAATAAGTGACCAACAAGGGATTAATTTCCAAAATATACAAAAAGTTTATGCAGCTCTGTATCAAAAAAACCCCAAACAACTCAATCAAAAAATGGGCAGAATATCTAAATAGACATTTCTCCAAAGAAGACAGACAAATGGCCAAAAAGCACATGAAGCATTTGAATGTTTACATGTAAGTGGAATGCCTCAGGCCTCACCATTCTATGAGAGCAAGTGAGATCACAGTCACATTACTGCCTAAATTAGGACATTTCTTCAGCAGCCCGCATTCACAGAGCACCTCAGCCTCCCTTCCAAATCTTCCTAGTTCCTCTGAGTCTGGAAGGTTATTCATGTTCATCAAAGTCGCCTTTGATGCTGTCTGTGGAAATCTACATCCCCCAGTGGAGGCTATAACAGTGAACGCCCAGGATGTTCGCTATTATACTGTTCACTGTTATACTGCCGGCTGTGTTGGCTTGCAGAAAGGAGAGAGAGGAGGGCCCGTGATCTGCTCTCACTCTGCGATGAGCTAGGTCTCTGGGGCCTGGGTTCCCAGTGTATGTGGCCACAGCCCCACAGCCTCACATGAATACTTTCCCTTCCTCATCATTCCACACAAACCACTTGCTCCGGGGCCACTCAAAACCATCCACTTTCCTTCCTCAATGCCCACATCTGCTGTCTTTCCCCAGCAATGTGCCACAATTCTCTTTCCTTCTCCTTCCACCTAAAGACAAAAACCCAGAAGCATCTGTGCAGACCCTCCCATGAATAACCAGCCCATCAATTCCACAGTCAGCTGGCCTTTAAATTCCTGTTGTGTTTGGTTTTGTTTTCCTCTCAGATAGGACATGTTGGTTCATTCAGAGAAGGAAACTGAGGCTGAAAAATAATTCCTAAGTATGCCTAAAGGTAGAAACAAATTCATCTCCCCTGCGAGCCCACGATGCATTTTCAGGAGTCTGGCCCCTGCTTTTCAATCTGATGGTTGCCCTCCCCTTTTCTGCAAAAAGAGCCACTCCATCGTTGATGCTTGTCTCAGGTGTGTCCCTCCTGTTGCTTCCCAGCAGCTGGCGGCTCTGCAGCACAGTTTTGGGCTGTACGTCTGCACGTCCTTAGGCATTGACTCTGCCTCCTGGGCTTTGCAGCCACCCTGCTCTCACCTGTTGTACAGCTGCCGCCCGGGTGCCTGCTGTTAGGCATCTTCAGCAGTCCCACCTGGGGCCTGAGGTAGGGAGAACATCATTTCAGTCCCTTGGCCGTGGTCCAGGGAATCACTGGTGGGTATTGCCATTGACACTTCCTGCGGCTCAAAGAGGATTCCGAGGGGGCTGCTCGATGCCCAGACCTGTGTGGTGTGCTACCAGTTTCCTTAGATGTGTCACTGGAGCAAAATCAGGTACAGTGTTGACACTACACTGTCATTTCATGTCCCATGATGTGTGCTGACTAAATAGATTCCATTTTTTCATTACATCTATCAACAAATACTCAGATTTCTTGCTGCTGAAAGCCAGTTATGATTATCAGCTTTATATCAGAAATATTCAGGAAAAGCTTTTTTATCCAGGATGTTGTGGGAATGGAGGGTATCAGTTAGGCAAAAAATGCCGTTCATGCTGCCTTGAGGTGTCTCCTTATCACTCCTTGCTTTCTTTGCGGTGACCAATAAATGGGTACCTGGTCAGAAGGGAGCAATACTTATTTGCAACTGACTCCAGGCTATCCTGCAGTCAGAGGCAGGCAGATATCAACAGTGAGATGGTTGGCTTGGTATAGCTTTGAAAGACTGAACGTGTGAAAATTTCTTTAAGTTGGAAGTGACAACACAAGGGAGAAATATTATCTCTCCACTTGAATGACAATCTGTGAATTAAAATTCATAAGAGTATATGAGTAAAGTTCATTAGAATAAATAATCCTATAACTATGGAAGTGTCAAGAAGATATCATACCAAAAAATTAACAATGGTTATTGCTAAGTGATATAATTATATGTAATTTTTAATTTTCTTCTTGTTCCTTGCATTTTCTAGCATTTCCAATATATATGTGTATATATGTGTATATATATATATATATATATATATATAGCATTTCCACCCTATATATTTACACATATATATGTCACTTCTGTAATATATATATATAATTTTTGTAATAAAAATGATATATATATTAAAACTTTTATAAGTTTAAATAATCATACCCCCAAAACATTTAAAAATAAAAAAATCCTCTTCACTTTTCGGCATGTTTCTAAGATTTTTCTCACATACTAGAAAATCTAACATGAACAAAACAAACTCTCACATGCACCTTTCAAAAATAGTGTCTGCTGTTTATGTGACAAATGCTGTGATATGCAGATATACAATAAATTGCCCTCCAGTGTTTGAGTTACCCAGAAAGCCATGTCCCTGGACCACATCACCTCAATGGCACAGAAACACCTTCACTGAGGGATGATTTAGTGGCATATTCTCTGCTTCTAACCTTAGAATCCTTTCAACATTATCTCTGGGTGAAATTTTAATACTCTAATTTAAAATATTGCCCAGACTCATCGTTCTTTACATTGCCCAGACCTACCCAGAAATCTCTTTTGTGACATTAGTCCCAGGAAACAGTTCTTTTCTATAGACAGATTTTGTGTATCTTCTTATGGCAAAATGAAAACTACCTAACCCAAATCTGCTTTGCTTTAGTTCCTAAAAATCCAAGTCAAATTCACTGTTCATTTATTTATCTGTATATTCACCTAATAGCATCTACTCCTTTGCTTTGTTTACCTCTTTACTTGTTTTGGTTTTGGTATTTTGGATGGAGTCTAATATGCCTTAAGCACTGTGTTTTAAATAAATAGACTGTCATATTTTCTTAGAAGATAAATGCATAAGAAGACAGTGATCACATGTATAAATGTGACATATTAACCTTTAATTTCTTTGAACAGATGAGTCTCATCACCAAGAACACTTTAGAATTGTTATAATTTTCTAATTTGAATAATTATATTGGGATTACTGGTTGGAAAACTTACAATTTTATCTTCACATGGGTGGATATGGTTATAAACCAATGGAACTGGCTCTTCCTCCTGCAAGAGAATCCAAATGTATATATTTAAAACTGGTTCATTATAACATGCTTCATGGATGGGTTGGTCCACCAATGCTACCATTTACCAAAAACTTTTGTAACTAAACTCTGGGGATTGCCTATTGGGCAATTTTATACTCATACTAGAAATGTACTCCAAAATGTATAGCTGAAGCTCATTTTATAAAAATAAATGCATTTGTGAAATGTGTAAAATTAATTTGGTAATGTTAACTCTATGAGAGTCATTAGAAACATACTTATTTAAAGGAATCTGGAGTCTGATCACTTTCTTTTTCTTTTTTTGTAAATCTTGAAAAAAAAGGTTATTTTTTAAATCTTGAAAATAGTTATCTACTGCATTGCTAGGATAATGAAAAACATGGCAGAGGAAAAATAAGGCCAATCCAGTAAAGAAACGTGTTTCCTCATTCCGCTGTCTGAGTAGCGATGAAGGTGGCTAGATTAGTGGTTACATTACTTTTGCTTAGGACTTTCTGGATCTTATCAAAATATTGCATTTCTTTTAAGCCCAGCAGGATAAAGCGCTATCCTTTACCCTCAAGGTTTGCATCTCACTTGCAGCTTCAAATTAACAAGAGTTAGATGATGCTCTTTTATGGACAGAGTATGCCTTAAAAAGGAAACATCTAAATAAAATAATTCCTCATTGTTATTGGAATGAAAGATCAAATTCAACTTTTAAAATACAAATATTTTAGCTTCTTAGTATTATATGAAAATATTGATCCCATTCTTGAAATTTACATAAGACCTTTAGTTGAGTTTGATAGGCATCTAAAAAAGCATATGATAAAAGAACAGTAAAATAGAATAAAGTCAAAAGTAATGAAGCTATTGAAATTGAATGCTCCTAAGGTAAACAGAAGATGAAAAAGTAATATTTTTGGCTGAAAGATAGATAGGTCTTCTTATTGTATTGTTCAGACAAATGAAAGCAAGAAATAATCATAACCAAGCTGTAGAATAAGATAAATTTTCATACAAATTGAAATGATAATATACTTTAAATCAGTCATAAAATTATTTGTTATCCAAAAAATGTCACTGATTCAGAAACAAATGCTATAGTTTACACATTTAAATTTTTCTTTTTCTAGTAAAGAGTTATAAAATGTCTGAACATTATCTGCACATTTTTATAGTGCCACACATTAGTTTTATTTTATCAATAAGTCTAGCTATAAAATGTCTCATAGAGGTGTGATTTATATTAATTTATTTTAATTTTCTAAAATTTTAAAGATAATACACTAAATGACAAGTTGACCTGTTACATTATAGCATATTATTAATCTCAAACAGAAAGCATGTTGTAAAACCACTATGCAAAAATTTAGCTGCATGACTGTTTACAAACAAAACAAAACTGCTTGGGTTTATTTCTTTTGAATTCTAGGTATTTAGCTATTTTAGATATCCATAACCTTGTAATTAAACTTCCATGAATTATTTATATATAAGACTACACTTTCAGTAATATATGAAAAAGGATTTTTTTGGTTACAGCTAATGTTTTTAAAATGATGTCATAATATACTATAACATAGAAAGGTTGTTTAAATAAAAGCTGTCTCTAAATAAAAATGATCTAATTTTTCCTTCTTTTATTCCTCTGCATGAGATTTTGCAAGTATCAGCATGTACTTATATATTTCCTTAATCATTATACTATTTATATCTCACTTTACACATATATTTTACAAGAAATATAGCTGTGCAAATTTATATATAAAACAGTTTTTGAAAATTAGGCCATATTTTAAATTCAGGAAAGAGGTTACTGTTTAATCAGTAGTTTGTTGGGCTCTTGAAATAACTGGATGTTCTAATGCTTTTTGTGAAACATGAAAGAACAGAAATGTTACAAATTATATGAAAAATACATTTTAATTGAGAAACAGTATATCCATTAACTACATTTTTTGTCTTATGACTTCAGAAAGGTATTATTATTTTTCCATTGTAGACACCTGTTACTATAATCCAGCCACCAGTTTTCATAGGTGCATCCATCAAGAATAACTGGTTAAAGGGACTTTATGGTAAATATTCCTATAAATCAAAACATGTAGTCACCTTCCGGATCTGTAGTTTCTAATATGGTAGCATTAGCTACACATGGCTGTTTGCCTAATTAAAATAGTGCAGGTCTGAATTGAGATTTGCTGGATTTTAAGACATTAATTTTTATATTGATTACATATTGATATGACAATATTCTGAGTTAAATAAAATATATTGTTAGAGTTAACTTCAACGTGCTCCTCTTTTTTTAATGTGGAAACTAGAAAAATTAATATTTGAAATTACATAATATGACTCTCACCTGTGCTCATATTATTTCTATTGGACAGCACTGGTCTAGATACTCATCTCCAGTATATCTATTTTATAAATTAATATAGTAGAGCAAATATCTCTCTTTAAAGTGAGGCTCAGCTGTGGGGATATTTAAATGTACTTTATCAATATTTGTGAAATGTTTCAAATAGTATAGCATAATCATTATTTTTATTTCTCTACTATATAGTAATCTTAAAAACTAAATATTTCAGTGTAAGATTAATATTTAATCTTAAAAATAAATAAATATATGCCATATGATGTGATGCTTCAGTGGCATTTGAATCCTTACTTTAAAAAATTAGAAAAACTAATGCTAGAAATTAACATTCCTTTGAGAGTTGTTTGTGCCAATGTGTTTAAGCATGGTACAGTTTGGAGATTTTTCTGAAAAGGGAAGGAACCAAAGTTAGTTTGTATGCATCAATGATTATGATATCTTTATACATATTATTTCCTTTAACTGAAACCTCAGAAACAGTATAATAGTTGATTTAAAAAGCATATAACAATGACTCTCTGAGGAAATAAGATGAGATGGGCTGTACTAGGGAAGAGGAGATCAGGACTTGGTAACTCATCTTAACAAACTCATGTCAACGGGAGAAGGTTGACTGCTATGCCGAGCCAGAGAGGATAGAGACTCCTTCTAGAGAAATTAGCTAAGGTTAGCTGATGAGCAATACTAAAGACCCCAAATTTAGAGTTTCAGCCAAAGATCATTTGCAAGAGAGTCTAACCATTGATCTGTCTCAGTTAATGTTATTTTTGGAGTTTAGGTGTTATACATACAAATTGTCCAAGTGATTCAAAAAAAGATTTTAGCAAATGTTATCATTCCTAATATGCGACATAGACTATGATAATAAATAAGCAGTTTTAAAGTGTATGTGTCTCAGACAAATTGAATACAGTATTTATTATTATCAGATAAATTGAAAAAGCTTTCTAAGATAATTCTATTGGGATGTTTTTGACGTTTTAGTTTCGTGGATAAGTATTCTTCTACCATAGTGATTTTCAAAGTTTTTTAACCATGACCAACAGTAATACATTTACCTCACAGCATACACACACAGTTTACCTAACCATATTTTGCCATTATTACAGCTGGTAGACTTTAATATTTTCTATCTAGTTTATTCAATTTCATTTCCTGGTTATGATCCACTAAATTGACGTCACAACCACAACTCCTCATTTAAAACACCCCTCAATTTGAAAAAAGAAAATATTGTTCTATGTGTAGATGTCAGGCAACTGGAATAATAAGGCCAAGCTGCAAGACTGAGCAGCAAAGGATTAAAAAGCAAGTAGAAGGTTTAAGATCAACAGACCCCATCCACAGCAAGGGCAAGGGCATCAGAAGGTTCTGATCACCAAACACCTGTGATTAGAGTCAAGCATAATTCTGATGCAGTTATCTTTTACCTGGTATTTTTTCCTTCGTGAAACCTAAACAACCCTAACCAGATGCATCAGATAAGGCAATATACCTTCCTGCCCTAGAGTTGAAAAATGAGAATGAAAAGAATTTCTCACAAAAGCAGGCTATAATTGAAAATTTTAAAGAAAGAACAAAATATCAATTGCTAAAATGAATGGCATTATATAATATACAATTTAGGATATTTAGGTACTCATAAAATACATGAAAAATAATTTTAATGTTTTAATTAAATTCTGATTATAAGCGGGAAAATGAAAACAAATAAGGCTGAATGATGTATTACTTGGTTATGAGTGTGTGAATTGAATTATTTATCTTCTCATCTTTTCAATCAGTTTCTCTCCAAAGGCATATGGTCATTTACAATTTCTATTTCTCTTAAATGTGCAATCCCACTTTATTTTTATTTTTTCTGCTTTCCTTCTATTAAAGAGAAGGCTTTTTTCCTTTCCAATTTTAGTACATATTCCACTTTGCTAAACTGGGGTGGTAGGTGCAGTATTGTCCTTGCATCATTCAGACCATTTTTAAATTTCTCTCTATTCCTAACACCCCTGCTTTTTCCCCACTTTGGGGAAGTGGTTGTAGCTGTGAGCATCAATCAAACTGAGAGGTCTGTTCAAGTTGAATAAAACCTTTGTGCAGCTTGTGAAGGAGAAGGGTAAACAGTGAAAAGCCTGTGAGTTCTTAACTCATCCCTGAACCATTGGATAAGGCCTGGGGTTTAAGGTTGAAATGGCCACTATCTTTTAGCTCCCTGTTGGTACAGAGCTCAAAATCTTTTCAATAACTACTACCTCTCAGTGGTATCATTTTTGAAAATGAAAATCACATGGTATATAACTGGGATATAAAATAATGGTAAACTGCTCTCACTATATGTTGAGATATATATATATATAGACACACACACAATACCAATAAACATACATGCGTATATATGATACCTTACATATCCATTTTTATACATAGTTATGCATTCAAATATACTCGTTTAAGCTTACTGAAATAACCAAAATGCTTTTTCTTTTCTGTCTATGCTGGGGCATGGTTGATATTAAAAAAAAAAAAACAAAACTATACGAGTCAAATATGAAAAAACCTGGTAAATATCATTATGAATCCAAACTGCATTTAATCTGGCTCAGAGGACAGGAAGAGGGTTTATCCAACTGTATTAACCATGTATTTAAAAAGAACAATGGAAAGTAAATCTAAATGCCAAATCTAATTTCCAGTTATAAATATGGTTGTTTTTAATCTTTTGTCAGAGCCACTAGTATTGTACACAATGTAGAGTAAGATTGCTTTGTGTTCCTTGACATTTGATGGCTGTATGCTAGCTGACATGTGTTCAGAAAAATATATTTGATATAGACACACACACATCATTTAAAAATATAGAACTACAGGTTTGGGGAGTTTGTTATCAAACAGCTCAACTTGTTTAAAAGGTTAGCTGTCAAACTTCTGCGTATACCTGGCTGGATCTCCTCTAAAAAGCAGTGTCCAAGATGTTTCTAAAAGTCCACCAGCATAGAGAATGGGGCTGCTTTCACTGATGTACTTACTATTTCCATATAGCTATCCTCCCTCTAGGGAAAGGTAAAACGTATCAGGGATTGAAAGCAGGCAAATCTTATGAGTCTTATGAGACCCAGGAAGGTAAGAGACCATCATGGGGAGCATTAGGTAGAGCCAAGTGGATTTTATTTTGGAACTGAAAGTGAGGCTTTTCTTCTTTGTTACCTTATTTAGCCAGGAGGTGAAGACTTAGGGTATTATCACCAGTACTCCAGGGAGCAGCATTCATGGAAAGTTCACTAATGGTTGCAGCTCAAGCAAATTTGGACACAGTAACACAGAATGGAACCACCTTGATGAACTTGAGATGACTGTTTTCCTTTTAGATACTGGACTTGCTCCTTACCTCCATTTCACCTTTCAAGTTCTTCCTCTCAAGTAAATATATGGGATCTATTGCATATTCTTGATAGCACCCTCTGCTAGTTATTTGGTAGTACAGCTTCATGTTCATTCATTTGGGAGGCATCAGAGATGGGAACCTCCCTTGAAGCAATCCTAGTCGCCTATGTTTTGCCTATTCATTCTCCCAAAGCAGGTGGGAGTATATTTAATAGAGGACGGTGTTTTCAGTGTGCTCTTCCTTGGCTAAAGCCAATGTTAACACCTACACATGCTATGCTAATACTTCATGTATGCTAATACACTAATACGTTTTTTCCACTTTATGCTTTTAAAAAGGAAAGTTCATCAAAGAGTATATATTTGTTAGAGCACATATATACAAATCCCATGGTAGCTAGTGGAATTAATTCAGCCATGATAGTCACTTTTAATCAATCCTCTAATCATGTTTTTAAAAGTCAGTTCAGCATATTGTTCATGACAATAAATATATCTGTTGTTATTTTTGGTGTGAGTATGTGTAGTAATGTAGTGTTGATGTGCTTTTTTTTCCTTTAATATCATCATGGAGTAATGCTAACATAATGACTACTAAGAATATGCAAAATGAGATACTTAACTGCTGATTAAATTTCTTTTCTAGTTTCTTTAAGTAAATGTTGTTTCATCTGGCATTGCTTATACAAATTCACTCCATTAAACTTATGAGAAAATATAACATAAATCACCATGCAAAGAAAATATTTTAGTAGATTAAACTATCACTTAAGCTAAATACTGTTTGTACTCAAATTGCTCAGACCTGACTCCTAAAGGTGAACCCACACTCCTTCCCTGAAATCTTTTATACCTGATTCTCTCCTGATAGCAACTGGCCAGTCTTTGCCTAGAGGCCAGAACTTTGATTAATCTTAGAATTATAGCACACAGAGACATAATGTGCTTTTTCATGTTTCCTCAGGAGATAAGCTAGACCATTTAAGGATCCTTTGTTATGTGATTCTCAGTAACAATGAATAATTTAGGATTAGTATGTATTGTTTAAAGAACTATTTTCCTTTCATGCTTCTAAGTTAGCATAGTGAGTATTATCAGGATGAGAAAGTATGAAGAATTATCTGATAAAATCTGAACAAGTTGAACCATTGATAACCCAATGTTGCAGAACTCTAGTTAACATAGATGAAAGTTTCCCATTGTAAGAAAAAAAGGGTTATCTCGACATTTCAAGTGTTGCTAAGATACCATTCTGAGTGTTAAGTCCAGTTCTTGAGCCATACAGACCTGGGTGTGACAGAAGCCTTGAGTAATCAACTTCACCTCCCTGTACCTCAGTATCCTCATCTGTAAAATAGGGTAGTAAAGTTAGGTTAAATCATAAAATTTCAGGTGTATAGGTCATACATGGTAAAAAACAATAACACCAGACACTATAGTTTGCCCTAATAGTACCTATTTTTATAAGGTTGATGAGAGAATTAAAAGAGCTAAAGCATGTAAGCTCTTAGCACAATGCTAAGTATGCTGGAGTAAACTTCCACTTGTTCTAGTTACTATTCTTATTATTAGAAGAAGAAAAGCCGAGAAGCATTTGGTCCATCCGGGAGTGGAAAAAATATATATATATGTATATATTCAAGGTAATACTGTCCAGCAGTCCAAAGTAATTCAGAATACATTCTTTTCTTACATTTCTCAAAGTAGGGATGATTAATATCTGCATTTGCATTTCTGGAAAGGAAGTGTTGTTGCAGAGTATGCATCCGCATGACTTGGTATGTATTCGGTGCAATAATCTTTCAACAAGTCACCTCCCAAAATATTTTTGATACTGCATTTAGCTCATGTCATCAAAAGGTTTTAAGTATCCAGCTTTATATGATAGCATATTGTGTAGTTTTAAGGTAGCTATCTTCTTCCATTACAACTGTGACCAAAAAACTTGAAACAATTACTAAAGTGAGTCAAACTTAAAACATCTGAAAACTGAATAGTCTTTGGGAAAGACCAATTCACATCACAAATTGCAAATTACCCCCAGTTGATTTGAGAAGTATAATCAATGCAGTGAACTAATTAGAGTGAATATAGGGGATATTTAGACTTTGAGAAATTGAATTTGATGATTATTAAAAGTAGAGAAGCAGCAGGTATGTTTGTACCATATTTCTTTTATTTTGCTTCGTGAAGACCTGTCTCATAGTTTTAGAAATGTTAAATATTCTTAATTATTTCATATACTTTAGTTAGGATTATATATCTGTTTACAGATGAACATGCCTCAATACAAATATATCAACGACCACATAAACCCAGAAGTAATTATACCCCCAAATGTCTGTGGACTTGAAGCGTGAAAACTATTGGATCTAAGTTAGAAGTGGGAGTAAAAAGCTTGAAAGAGAAGCCAAAATGGAATCCGAGCATTTATGAAAGGATTGGCGTTTATATTTCTTAGATATAAAAGATGGGAAAAAGAGAAGGTATATGGGTATGTAAGTGATATCAACAAAAATAATCAGTACACAACCTATAATAAGAGTAGGAAAAAGTTTTATTTGAGCCAAACAGAGGACTGTAGCCCAGAAGACAGCTTCACAGATTACCCTGAGGAACTGCTCTGAAGAAGCATGGTTTTCAGCACAGGTTTATATCTTGTCAGAAGAAAGAACATTAAACAAGTCAGGGACACATTTCTTCAAGGTTTCAAAAAAACAAACAAACATACCAGCACATACATAGCTAATCAGTATGGCCTTGGCACCTAGTAAGGGAATCTTATCATCGAAGGAGTACCAGCATTGGCATCCCAGGAAGGCAGGCATTTAATCTTTATTTTTAACATAGACATTCTTTACTTTTGGTCAATGTTCCCTTTTCTTTAATAACTAAAGCAGATGTACAATGTATGTTTGATAGGCCACAAACAGGCTGTTCTAGTTAACATAAAATTCAAGTTAACTCATGTATAAGTCAGAATGACTTCCCCATACCTCAATATGTGAAAATGTCTTTTATCAGTGAGTTTGCAGATGTGTTTATAAGGAACTCTGCTCTGGTAATTATTATTTTCACAGTAAAATATGAGGTGGGGCCATTAGCTATGAGTGATTAAGAGTGAGTTTGGAAAGGAGAGAGGATAATATATAAAATAGTCATCTCAGGTATTAGAAAGTGAGCTGAATTGATAAACATCGAAGAATTGCTGAGTAGTACTGAGTCCATTTGAGATGTGAGGCCATGAAGTTAAAGTAAAAACAGTATGCCTGGTTATATAATTTTCTCCAGCTACATTCAACTACTCAGGAAGGAATATTAAGAAAGCAGATGGTTGTGTTCATCTGGAATTTGAGTTTTGCAAAGAGTACAATGAAGGAGGAGAGAAACCATGTAGTTGAAAGTATGATTATAATAATAAACTTTGGCTTGTAAGTTGGAGAATGAAGCCAGGGGGAAGTTGAGAGAAGATGAAAACTTGGTGGGTCCAGTACCCTGGGGACCATAACATTGTAAAGAGAGTACTATTTGAATAAGGAAGAGAAAAGTATAGGAGGCTGTGATTCCACAGTGGAATGTTTGCATTTCAGATTTGGAGACGGTGCAGATTCTGTTGATGATGAAATCTCGGGTATGATCCAGAGAAAGTACACTGAGGTACTGTGAAGGACAAGATCATCTGAGATAAGGAGGCCAAGAACTTGAGAGTCTATTAAATTGGATGGATAAGCCTGATTGCTGATCAAGTTATCAAGACTGGATAAAGTTTGTATGACAAGGAAGACAAGGCCCAGAGCTAAATTCGTGAATTAAGGGAAATGACCAAGAAATGGGTAACAATGGCTCCAAAGAGGTGATGAGGGCAGAATAGCAAGTTTTGCAAGAGGCGGATGAAGAAATGGTCTGGAAGTAGGGTATTGGGGTAGGTAGGGCTAAGAAGGAAAATTTCTCTACCTCATTGACCTGAAGTACATGAAATAACAACAACAACAAAAATAACAACAATGAAAATAGCTATCGAGAACTTACTGTGAGTCAAGTTCCTGTTCAAAATGCTTTATGGGGATTCACTCATTTAATCATTACATAACCCTTTGAGAAGTAAGGACTGTTAATAATATCTCCATTTTAGTAAACTGAGGCAACAAAAATTTAAGTAACTTTGCCAAAGACAGACAGCTAGTAAGTGAGACAACCAGGGTTCAAATACTGGCAGCCTGACTTCAAAGCTAGTGCCTCTAAAGCACTACATGGCTGCCTTAGTCCTTAATTGGGAAGGGAGAGAATTAACATTTCTGAAGGAGAATGTGTTCATTGGGTTTCAGGTTGCTCTGGGACCATTTGGTATCAGTAAGGTAAAGCTCTGAGATAGGAAAGCCTACGTCTCAGACCCTTGCTTCAGTCCAGGCCTCCCTGTAACCCTTTCTTTCTCGGCAGCCACATGCTCCAGAACAACTGCGTCTCACACCCCCTCATCTACCGCCACCCAACCTTGAACCTGGGTGGGACTCCATCTGAACTTCTGCTTCGCCAGTTGTTGGAGCAGACTGCTTGGTCCATGACTAGGGAGAGCTCTGCCCCTCAGTGGTCTGACAGCAGTTTCTGTCACTTGGTTCTCAGACCATTGCTTGTTGCTTGCATGCTGGATCCTGTTTTCCAGTCTTCCACTCTGCCTCCTGTCCTGTCTTCAGTCGATTCAGACTTTCTTCACTCTCATTCTGCTTTTACTCTGTCCTCCATGGCAAATCCCCAGTATGGCTTGCAATTTGATAAAAGAAAAAATAATTGTGGACTATCTTGTTATCTTTTATTCCTATAGCATTCCACCAGAAAATCTCTCCAGTTCTCACTGGCTATTGAACATTAATTGTTTCCAAGTCCTATTAAATAGTTTATATTTGAGAAGAGCTATGTGAATGAAAGCATATCATGATTTGTGTAGTTTATAATATTTTACTTTGCTTTGATCTGACTATCACGGTACCCCAACAATCTTTGTTGGCTCAAGCTGGATACACTTCTCATATCTAGTTATTTTTGTGTGAGGTGCAAACTGACTGACAATTTGGACAATTAAGCATTCTACAACACTAGTCCAAAGTGAAATTTCCCTCTTTCTAATTCCATTGGGCTTTCAAGTTGCTGACAGGGACCTCTATTACTTAGCTTCATGTCTACCCTTCTATTGATAGTATTTTTGTTATTGTTTTCACTTATGCACACCTCTTGGGCAGAGGCCATCCTTTCTCTGGAATCCTTCAGTAAACCTTTGCCTCTTAATTAGCATTTGAGTCTCTGGGAGCCTGTAACGCAGCCTTTGCTAGCATCTCACCAATCTGAGTCCATCAGAATAGTATCTTTCACAGGCCTTCTTGCTGCTGCGTTTTCATTATTCTCAGATCTTTTCCATGTTTTTGTTTGGTTTGGTTTTCTTTGCTCTTTAATACTGAGAGTCTGTCTTTGGTAGCACACAAAATGTAATGAAGCTTTGGAAGTATTCAGTGAAAAGTTAAAAAAAGAAAGAAAGAAAAGGAAGAAAGAAGCCAAATTGATGAGTGTTGTTCTAAATGCAGATGGCACTGATTAGTTTGCTGAGATCCTTCTCTGAAATAAGCTCAGTACCATCACCTTCTTATCTCCGAATCAGCCTTCCTGCCAGAAGTGATGGCTGGGACAATGCAGATGGCTCTCAAATAGGAGCTTCTCTCAGAACCCAGTCCTTATCACAGCTTTGACTGGCAAAGGCTGTCATTCATGCTGTCACTCACAGTGGGTACACAATGGATCCTGTCTGCCTTGCACATCATAGATAACTAGACTAACGGGGGTTGTATTTAATTCCTTGGTTAAAGAAGAAGCGAAAAGATAAATCACTGATTATAGAACATCTGATTTTCCTTTAATTTACTTGTCACTGAAACTGTAACCTTGTGTTCTAGATCAGTTAAATTGGTCAGCATCCCTAATAGAAACCGCCATTTTAATAAATTTTTCTCAAACTACCACATATTTAAAAGTCCATATATGTGACTCTTTCAACCCTGTGTCTGCGTAACAGTCTTTCCTTGGAAAAACAGCACTGTGACTTTGATGTGCTTTGGAATTCTTATCCTAACGTTTTAAAATAAAATGAGCACTAATGATCTTGATAGAGCATTCTTGAAAAAAAAATTGGTTAAGTAAAAATGAAAATATGAAGGTATTAAACATAAAGGTATTTTGTGTGAAAGTCTACTGTTTATACAATACTCTGAATGGTGACAGCAGAGGATTCATTTACACATCTAAAGCAGCTTTGTATATTGACAAAGAAGGTGTTCAAAACAGAACCATAAAATAATCACTATGCCCATTTGCTACCATGTTATGTTATATATCACAAATGTTGTACTCCTTATAATATATTAAAATAATCTGATAAAAGGAGCAGTAACTCTTAGCTAGGTTAATTATGGAGTTTTTGAAAAGCTAATTAATGATGTCTGACCTGATTTGTTTTGCTGTTGAAAGAAGGTATTGAAGATTTTAAGATATGCAAACACTCCGTAGTATACAATAAAACATATTTATAATGTTTGCCCAGGATATTAGTTTTTTCACTGGATTACTACACTGAGAATGAAGAGGCTAATATTACTTTATGGATATTTCTTTGCTCAATGGTGGGAAAATAGCCACCATATTCAGGAAGATACATGAAGTTAATGTGCCCAAGATGTAGACATATGAATTTTATTGGAGAGCATGACTATGAACATGACTCTTGATATCCTAACCAAACTAATGTGGTAGCTTTACCTGGATATCTAATTTCTAGTCATATTATTATAGTTTTATGCTTATGTTCATTTACCCAGAGAATTTTAACTAAAAAAAAGACCTTGCATGGTTTATTAAAATGTTAACTGGAATAAGAGTTCTTTTTGGAAATAGCATACACAAAACTACTTATAGGATAAGGCATTTAAAAAAGTATTCTTTTAGAAAGAATCATAGCTCTTTCAAAGATTTAAATATCTGCATGCAAATTAAGGAGATATTTCTCCTCATTTAACAGTTCTCATTCAGAAATATTTATTGTGTGCTTATGAAAGACAAAATCTATTGCTCTTACTATTCAACAAATGTGGCCAATAATATGCCTGATTCTACACATTATCCCCTAGAATAGTGTGTCAACTAAAGGCTGGTTCATTTTGGCATGTGAGATACAGAGAAGGGAAGAAAGAGTTGAAAAATAGAAGCTTTGGGAAAGGAGAATAATGCTCTTACAAGTGTGTCAGCACTTGTAAAATCAAAAATGAAAAAAAAAGGTGTTATTCTGCCTGAAGTGCAGTAGTGCCCTTATACTGCTCTTGCAGTGACCATTATAACTTACTGGCCAGCTCAGGGATTGGTTACCCTTGAGTCAAATACCACAGCACTCCCCACCTGGTCCAATCAGTGGCCAACTCCACGTAAAGACCAGGCTGGTACTACTTCCCAGGAAACAGGGCTATGTACAGGGAAGTGGCAGCCAGAAGAAGAATTTGAACTTGATAGTCATGTGACTGATGTGTCCAGAGCATCATCTCTCTTATATATGTGAATCTGACTCTGAGAGAATTTGAGAATTTGTAAATTTGTACTCACTTCTGTACTGGAGAAATGTGATCTCTACTCTGCTTCTCTATCCCTGCCAAGTGTTTTCAGTTTCTTAACCAGTACCCAAAGTCGAGGCGGTCCAGGTCAGAGCTGCGTCCCTCAAAGAAGAAGGGCAATATTACCAAAAATGGGTAAGGTGACTGGACTACCTAAGGCTAAGAAGTATGGGATCTCCAACCTGGCCATGTCCTAGTTCTGTACAGTGACTTGCGAATTTAGGGATGGCATGTAGCATTCAGAACTCCAAGGGTGGGCAGGCTGCAGGAACAACGGAGCCTTGCCC
Source organism: Balaenoptera borealis (assembly GCF_965194805.1). Lineage (NCBI taxonomy): Eukaryota > Metazoa > Chordata > Mammalia > Artiodactyla > Balaenopteridae > Balaenoptera > Balaenoptera borealis. The sequence continues at coordinate 34,428,793 of NC_138870.1, forward strand.
CTGGATTTTGATTTTATATGTAGGTGAGTTCTTCAGAGGAAGCTCAGAGGATTTTCATAGCCTGTCCAGTTTATCATATTACAATAATTATCATCTTGTGTCAGTTTTTACAGTTTCTGCTCTTCTTTGTCTGAGCCATGTCTTTGTTTATGTGAAAACCTCTCAGATGACCTTGATCCCAGGATTCAGCTTCCTTGGTCACCTGCCAGGATGAAAATGAAGTCATTCCTTGGAATCCAATAGAGTTAAATAATCTTTGACCCTGTCCTCTCCTGGAATAGACAATACCAAGACTATAATGGATGCTGGGCTACCAACATAGATGACTTAGTTGCGGCCTCAGGATTCATTCTCTTCCTAATGAATTTGCTTTCTTACAAATATGACGTGGATGACTATTCACAATAAGAAAATAACTGGAGGAAAGATTTTCTATAACCTTGTTCTCTTAGACATATACCATATCTAGATATGTGGCTACAGCATATAATTTTGTTATTTAGACAGGACTGATTGATGTTTGTTCTGATCATTTGTTTCCACATTCCACTTCAATAATAAAATATAACCTAGGAGTACAGTAAATTAGTTCATTCATTTATTCATCTAGTGTTTATCTAGTGCCAACTATTCTGGTTCTCATAAATCTCAAAATTATGAGGTCCACAAGCAATGTATGTAGGTTAGCATTTTGAACTTATTTTAACAGAATGAAAATGTTAATGTGAAACTCTTGTAGCATTAGTTTTCCATTTTGAATATTATTCAAAGGATTCTTTGTAGTGTATGCAGCAAAAATGCCATGGGTCACAATAGATCAGTCATTTTTGTTTTGTTTTCTTTTGGTTTTAGTTGTATAACTTACGCAGGCATAGTCCTGCATTGGGAAAAGGAGGGAATTATCCATACCCTGGGTCTATTAACCAGGTTGGACAAATTGTAGTGCACTAGACAGATAACATATCTATTGGCAATGGAAATGTATCACTCTCTTTAGCACTATACCTATTCTTTTTGGTTGCAGAATGCTAGCAGGAACTGTGTTAGTTATCAATCACTGCATAACAAACTTAAAACAACAAAGACTTATTCATCTCACACAGTTCCTTAGGGTCAGGAATCTGAGAGCAGTTTAGCTGGGTAGTTCTGGTTCATTGTCTCCCATGAGGTTGCAGTCAAGGTGTAGGCCAAGGCTGCAGTCATCTAAAAGCTTGACTGGGGCTAGAGAATCTGCTTTCTACCTCACTCCTACGGCTTTTGGCAGGAGGCTTCAGTTCCTTCCTGGCTGTTGGTTGGAGGGCTCAGTTCCTTGCCACAGGGTCCTCTCCATAGGGCTGCTCATCACATGGAAACTGGCTCCTCCCAGAGTAAATGATCCAAGAGAGACAGTGATTGATTAGACAAATAAGAGCTACAGTGTTTTCATAAACCCATCTCAGAAAGCATATATCATCACTTCTGCCATATTCTATGGTTAACACAGACAACCCTGGTACAGTGCGGGAAGAGATTACATAGGAGCTCACATACCAGGAGGCAGGGATCATTGGGGGCCATATTGGAGGCTGGGATCAAAGACTTCTGATCCAATTCCCAACTGTTTTCTGGAGAAGTCTGACCAAATTAGGCCTCTCTTTAAAGCAGTGATTCTCAAAAGAGATGATGAGGTACAGAGTTGGAAAAGCCTGTTCACATTATAGTGTAATTTTATATTTTAAAGTGAGAAAACACACTGTTTTTAATATGGGCTACAGAAAATTAAATTTAACTATTATCCTTCTTTGTTTGTGGAAATACACAAGTACATGCATGTTAGTGATTTTTTAGGGGAAAAACTTGCCTTAGAATCAGTGTGTGGAGGGGATTTTTATTTTTATTTCAAGGAGCAAGGTATTTTTTAATGCTGAAACTAAAGCAAAATTAGAAACTCATGGTGAAAACATAAACCAATTATTAGACTAGTTATCAATTACTCTTATTAATCAATCATTTCATAGTGCTTTGATTAATAAAGATTTGTTCAGGTTTAATAAAGAAGTTAGTTAAAATATTTGTATCAAGTCATGTAAAGATATCAAGGATTTCTGGGAGCCTTATGGTATATAGATCTAAAAATACATTTTAAAATATTATTGTAAAATTTAATTATTCAATCCTAAAATACACAAATATTATAAGATAGTATATGTCTACTCATTATTAACACAGTCATTTTATATGTGATTGCTTCATGCTAAAGCAGCTTCCATGAGTTGGAGCCTATACCACAGATCAAGGAAGCTGATTATATTATTCTGTTATAATAGAACAGCAGGAAGAGTTCAATGAGGCTTTTTATCTTAAATTATGTTTTCAACTTGACCTCATTAAATTTTTTTCCTTCTGTTTGTCATTGTTAGGCTTACTATTTTTCATATTTCCTCTCGGTCCCTTTTTAAATTATCCTTTAGAAATATTTCTGCAATGGAGAGTTCATTATTTCTCTAGTGACAACATATTGAACGCCCTAATATACTGATTTCATTGTGCCTCATGAACTACATTTAGAAAAATTCAGGTAGATTTCTTAGTTGCTGACTATTTCTTAGAAAATCATTAAATGTCAAAAGCTATTTTTCTGTTTATTCATGTCTATTTTCAAATTTATTTGTAAAGTGTCCTTAGGAGAGAAGTTGCTGCAGTCTAACAAGTGAAAAAATCTCTACTTTTTTGCCTAGATTTTGTTTTTTAGAGTGGAAAAATAAATAGGAGATGGGAGAATTTTTTTCTCTAACAGATGACCTAAATTTCTGTTGCAATGAAGCTGATCTGTTTTCTGTGAATTTTTGTAGTAATTAATCTATTTTTCAACTATTGTGTATGTAACATGGCAGTAAATATATATTTTAAATATTTCATGTAAGTATCAATATGGGTATAATTTTGATTTGAAAATAAAGTTAATCTAAATGAAGTGCAGTTTTCAAGCATCCTTAAAAAAGAAGGGAAAAAAAATGAAATGTAATCAGATGAGCCAATGTTATTAGACACAATGACTGGAAAGACTAAAGCAACTCATAATGAATTAAAAAGAAAAGGGCCATTAAACTGGAGAATCCAAACAATCAAGTGGAGACATTTCAGGCTCTTCAGGCATCACTGCTGGAATAAATACGTTATCACACTAAGCTTTTATGAAAGGCTGTTACATTTTTACCAACTTTAATCTGTTTCATTTTTGTGTTTAAAGGATGGGAGTTGCATTAAAATAAAAATTCCATTTGGGTTATTATCTCCCCAGCTGTCTGTACAGACCACGGGGCTGGCCAGAGAATATTCTCATTATGTGTGTGGAGCAGTTACCCAGTGATTGATGCTGCATTAATGCATAGTGCAGACGAGGTCCTTTTGTTACTGAATATTAGACAAATTAGTTCTTACAAATTCATGACCCACAGTCCCCCTCCTTGTCGGTGTGTCTTCCTCCTCCTTCTCTCAGTTCCCTACCCATCTCCCCTGCCTTGCTGCTGGGCACCTGACTTGACTGCCATGGAGAGTTTATATTGTTAGTAACCTTCAGTGGAAATGAACCGAGGCAGCAGGAGGTGGAGTTTGACAAAGGACGTTGGTCCTTCCAGTCACACAATGTACAGCAAGGTTCTAGTCATTTTCCAAGATACCTCAATGTAGTCATGACAAATGAGTGTTTTGCTGTCATATTCCCAAATTAGTTTTCCTTCCCCCATTTTATGTGAGGAACCATTTATCTTCTCAATTGCTTTAAATTTACTTTTGTCAGGATAGGGAGAGAGGGGTCAAAAAAAAAAGTTATAGACAGTTTCTTTAACCATGAAACACAGTATGGGAAGGCGTATACCTCCCTTCCTTTTGCCCAAAATGTTTGTATTGGAATTCTTCCTGGAATTGTTTTAAAAAGCAGTCCAGATACTAAAACTGAAAAGTAGATTTCTGGGCATGATCAATAGTTTCCCATTGGATTATGTGTTATATATATGTGTTTTGTTGTGAAAAGGTATGCCATTGATTATCAAATGTTTAGAGTTCTAAAAATATATCATTACATGTGTATTACTAGAAGAAAATATTTTGTGCTAAAGCTTACTGTTTTCACATTAAATCTTGAATATGGCAAATTTCCATTTGTTCAGATGATGAATCAAGCACAGAGAAGTTAACTTAGCCAATGTTACCTGGTTAAAATAGATCCTGAACCTGTCTCCTGAAAAAGTGGTCTACAGACTATATTTGATTTATGAATGAAAATGAATTAAAATTTATTTTATTTTCAGTTCAACAGTTTAGCTATCTCTGAGGATTTGTTTATGCAGCTTCTTAATGTTCTAAATTTTAGTTTCTAATACAGTAAATACCGATATGTAAATATTGTTATATTTATTTGATAAACATTGATTATAGTTCACTAACCAAAAGCTTGGTGGGTCCTGCCTGAATAATTTTTTTAAGTATACAATTCAATGGTTTTTGGTATATGTAAAGGATTGCACAATAATCTCTGCAATCTAATTATAGAACACTTTTGTTTTCCTAAAGGAAACCCCACACTGTTAGCAGTCATTCCCCACTTCCCTCCAACATCCTCCTACTAACCTACATTCTGTCTCTATAGATTTGCTTATTCTGCACATTTCATATCAATGGAATTACAAAACTCATACAGTATGTGGTCGTTGGTGTGCGGTTTCCTTCACTTAGCATAATACTTTTAAATTTTATCCATTTTCTTGCACATATTAGTACTTTATTTTTTAAATTGCCAAATAGTATTCCATTGTATGGGTATATCACATGTTGTTTATTCACTTATCGGTTGATGAACATTTGGGTTGTTCCTACATTTTGGCTATTATGAATTATGCTACAGTGAATATATATGTACAAGGTTTTATATGGACATTTGATTTCATTTTTCTTTGGTATATACCTAGGAGTAGAATTTCTAGATCATATGGTATCTCTATATCTAACCTTTTGAGCAAATGCTAACCTGTTTTCCGTAGTAGCTGCACCATTTTACATTCACACCAGCAGTGTAGGAGAATTTCAATTTCTCTATATCCTACCAATACTTGTTTTTGTGTGTCTTTCTGATTATAGCCATCCTCGTGAGTATGAACTTGTGTCTCATTGTAGTTTTGATATGTATTTCCCCAATGATTAATGATATTGAGCATTTTTTATGTGCCTATTTGCCATATGCATATCTTCTTTGGAGAAATGTCTCTTCAAATCCTTGGCATATTTTTAAATTAGGTTAGTTTTCTTTTTATTGTTGAGATGTAAAACTTCTTTATATATTTTGGATATAAGTATCTTATCAGATATATACTTTGCAAATATTTTGTTTCATTCTATGGATTGTCTTTCATTTTCTTGATGGCATTGTTCGCAGCACAAAAGTTTTAAATTTTGAGTAGCCCAATTATATTATCTTTTATCTTTTGCTGTTTATGCTTTAAATGTTATTTCTAAGAAACTATTACCTAACTCAAGGTCACAAAGATATACTCCTGTTTTATTCTAAGTAGTTTTAGCTCTTAAATATATTGCTAAATTTTATTTGAAACACTCTTTAAAGGACACCTTGTGGTGTAGGCCTAATTCTTTTTGGCTTTTGGCTATTTTTTTTTTCTTTTGGCAGTGCAGCGCGGCTTGTGGGATTTTAGTTCCCCCACTAGGGATTGAACCCAGGCTCTCAGCTGTGAGAGCACAGAATCTTAACCACTGGACCACCAAGGAATTCCCTAATTCTTTTTGGCTTTGCCAATTACATAAGTCAATTCAAAAAACAAATATATGTGAGCTTATGTTATGTATTCAAGGCATATAGTCAGAATTATTTCCTAGAATCTCATAAGTCTGTACTGAAGGTATTCTGCCTAACAAAGAGTAACAGACCTAACACAAATAACTAAATTTAGGGTAAAATATGACAAGGACTACATGAAAGGAATTGAGTCCATATGGTGGGAATTCAAGGAAGATCATCTGTGGTTGTGGGAAGTGATATTATTCATGTTTGACTTAAATTTTGAAATAAAAATTAAGGTAAAATTTTGGCAGATTTTTCCTGATTTAATAAAGATCAAGGACATCACTGATTAGTCTCACTGGCATGAGGTTTCCAGAGTGGACTCTCCTGAGACCTTACCTGCTCTGTGCCATAGAGCAGTAATTCTAAAAGCATTGGCAGAGCAGTGAGGGTCCCTGAGATCCTTCTAGGTCACCTGCTAGGTCAAGACAATTTCTCTAATAATATTCAGACATTATTTGCCTTTTTCATTGTATTGACACCGTGCTGATTATGCAGAAGCAATGGTGGATGAAACTGCTGTGCGTTAACAGGAATCAAGGCAGTGGCACCAAACTGTGCTAATAGTCAGTGTGTTCCTATTGCTACAGACTTGTAGTGAAAGCTAAAACTAAGTCAGTAAATAAATAAAATGCCAGTTTCACTTAAGAACATCCTTGATGAAGCATTAAAATGATTAATTTTATTAGCTCTTGACCTTTGATTGCATGTCTTTTTAGCAGTCTGTGTGATGAGAGGGGAAACCCATGGAAAGCACCCTGCTGTATGCTTAGATCACCAGGTATGCTCCAAACCTTACTGATATAATTATTCTTAGTCCCTAATAGTATGGGCAACTGAAGCAATTCCAAGGTTTAGTTTCAACAAACCTGCAATTGCTGTGACTTTGGTGCCTAGACAAGATGACACAGAGAGTAAAACTTGTTCACAATTTATCTTGATTGGAAAACTAGATAGATAAGAAGCCCTTAAAGTGCTCAAAATAGATTAAATAAAGATACTCTCAAGGGTTCAAAATAACATTATTTATATAAACTTACAAATTTGATAAATTTAATTGGAAAAATGCTACCCAATGACAAAAATAATAGGATTCTAGAACAAATACATTTTAGTTTAATTTGAGCATAACTACCTGTTTTTTTTTTTACTTAATAAGTAGCCCCCCAAAGGAGATTCAGATAAAACATGGTTTTCTGGAAAGCATATAGGAAACAGTAATAACTTTTTAAAATGTAGTGTTAATAGCTTAGAACTTTGTATACATTTTTGGAATCTATTCCCCCAGTCAGGTTAGATATGTTGTTATTATATCTACGTTATGAATGTGGGAGCAGAAGAACTGAAGCCAGCCCCAAACTGGGTCTGAGTTTGTCTGACCCAGAGCAGGCTAACTTCTCGTCAGGGTGGAAACAGTGGTGCCACCTTCGTCCCTTCATCTGCACCATACCTGGGAGGGATCTATATATATCACAACCATAATTTGGGCAGTGTCAAAGCTTTATTCTGATTCTGGGAAGGATTCAATATTTGACAAAAGTCCAATCTAAAGGAGGTGAAATAGGTGCATTTCTTCTGGAGTTTTGGGTCTTGGACAAGATTCTGGTTGTCAACGGGCATTAAGTTTTTAACCAGGAATCAGCTGAATATATGATTTGGGCTCCACAGAGAAATCTGGGCTAGAGATGTAGACCTGAGTCATTACACTATAGGTGACAGTCACTGTAAGACATGGCATTGTATCAGAAATTCCAGAGAAGGGTTGTTATCAATTTCATTTTAACAAAACAGAACAGGTGAGGAGTGCTCTATGTTAGGTAGCAGTAAGCCTTGTAGGTAAACTAGCTGGAAATGAGTGGGGGATTGGGACATATAAATAGATGGGAAAGTATGAGGGGAAAAGGTGAAGGACAATAATTTGGGAAACATCCAATATTTGTATTCCATTGTTCCAGCTTTACTGAGATATAATTGGCATAGAGCATTTTGAAAGTTTAAGGTCTACAGTGTGTTTATTTGATACGCTTATAAGATGAACAATTTGGGGGGACCTCATGGACAAGATGGAGAACATCCACTATTAAACAGGTGGATTGAAGTAGGGGAGGTCTCTTAAAACTTTTTCAAGGAAGAGAGATGAAGAAAGAGAGCTGGGAAAGAAACAGTATGAAAGCTAAGGAGGAGACTTTTTTCAAAACAGTGGGAGTGGCCATTGGATCTGGTTACACCTAATGGTCATGTTAAGGGAAATTCTGAGAAAGGTGCACTGAGGTTCACAAATGAAAGCTACATGGTGAAGTCAGTGTTAGATTAACTGGAGTAGTGTTGCTAACTTGCACAGTTTTGGGGATACAAAGACAATGAGCACGGGCTCCACGTCTAAGAAGTGCGGCTATGAAAGGAAAGAGGATGAGGGAGAGCGTCATCCTGCAAAAGGACAGTCAAGAAAGTGCGCCTGTTGATTTATACGGGACAGACTTAAGCATGTCAGAAGCTAACGGTAAGAGCCAGTGGCAAGGGAGTGATGGGTGATTTATTTGGGTGACTGGTAGCTCCTATTCTATTTGGGATAAGAGACCTTGAGTTCTTTTTATTTAAATAACATGGCAGGGCTTCCCTGGTGGCGCAGTGGTTAAGAATCTGCCTGCCAATGCAGGGGACACGGGTTCGAGCCCTGGTCTGGGAAGATCCCACATGCCGCGGAGCGACTAGGCCCGTGAGCCACAATTGCTGAGCCTGCGCGTCTGGAGCCTGTGCTCCGCAACAAGAGAGGCCACGACAGTGAGAGCCCCGCGCACCGCGATGAAGAGTGGCCCCCACTTGCCGCAACTAGAGAAAGCCCTCGCACAAAAACGAAGACCCAACACAGCCATAAATAAATTAAAAATAAATAATAAAATTTAAAAAAAAAAAAAAATTCTGGGGCAAGAGCTAACATTTAAATAACATGGCATTTCTGCCCTGGATAAACTTATTTTTCTCAGTTCTTTCCCTTTATGTCTTACAGAACTTTTGTTACATGGTTTAAAGTAAAAAAAAATTATATGAGAACAAAATAAATTATTCTAGAGGCTTATTATGATAATGCCTCGATTAACAGAAAAACAGTTAACTTATTAACCCATTTTTTTTCCTACACTTTTTGTTTTATAGAATGGAAGTATGTGGAGGTGGGTGATTAAAATTTTAATTGAAAACCTACTTCAGCCGCAGAACAGGCAATCAGTAAGCATTTATTATGTGCTTCTCTCCCCAAAATATGATGATGTGTTCCAGAGTTGCTGCAAAGTATTATAACACATGGTCTTATTGTCATGAAGGTTGCAATCTGTGGATATAAAACTACACACATGAACAGATAGTTAACGGTTTGACAGTATGAATGATAAACACCAAAATGAATGATACAGATTAAATGCAGTAGGAATTTAGAAAAAGCAGCTAACACTGAGTTGAGTGTTCAGAGATAACTCCTTGGACAAGATGGAATTCAAGTAAATCCTCAGGTTGGGTAGATGTGAAGATAGAGAAAAAGGCATTTTGGCTGGAATAGAAGTAGTACTTATTCATGAATTAGGAACTACTATTTTTTGGTGAGATACTAGATGTTTTAATATGCAGAATCATAATTAATTCAATGATTTGTGAAGGTGAGGAGGAATAGGACTGAATATACCATAGATTAGTGGGTTAATGGTTTGGTTAGGACATTAGTTAGCCAAAAAGCTCTCTTGTCCTCTCTCTCTTTAACTGTTTATTTTCTGTTCTCCTTGCCATCTGAGTTCCTGGTTGGGGAATTCCCCCCATATGAGCATTGGTAGCAAGCAGACTTACTTCTCACTCTATAAATGGAAAGTCCAGATACTTGCTCCTTACCCTTACACCAAAAGATTGGGCACAGACATAGGTTTGTCCAAGCAGAAGGCTTGTCTGGGACTTGGGATCAGAAACGGGGCAACTTTGTAATGAGGTATCCATTCTGGTAGTAGAAGCGGCCACATACATTTTCTGTGGCAGCAATGGCAGTGTACCCAGTGTTGACGTCAGCAGCGTTGGTGACAGGAGTGGCAAGCTATGGCATCCAGTGGTCAATGGTGGAAGCAGCAGTGTCCTTGCCAGAATAGTTTGGTGGCATGATTTGGAGCTGGTTTGGGCTGCCTGGCCTCTCTTCTTTATTTCCGTTTTTTGAGCCAGGTTCTTAGGCCTACTCAACTATTACGTGAGCAACCCAATGAGTCTTCTAACAAATGCCTTTCTACTTTAAGTAGTTAGAGTAGTTTTTGTGATGCTTAAAACTAAGAATTATGCCAAGTGGAAGAATTTAGGGTAAAATTATGAGAGCTCTTAATGTCAGCCTAAAGAATTTAAACTTTATAGGAAATTCCCAGTGTTAAATGGTTTTGAGTAGTAGGATGGAATTACCTAGTAAATGATGCTTTATGAAGATTACTGTCAGTGTTACGTAGGTCGAATAATTTGAGAGAGAGAGACTATAGCTGGAAAAGTAATATAGGAGAGATGGGTCATATTAACAAGGGAGCTGGTTTTCAGGGGAAGAAGTTAAACAGGTTGAATTTGAGTAGATGCAACAAATATATAATTAGGCAATAACAATATGGGACTGGGCATAGATTAGAAAAGTGAGTCAAAAGTTTAATAATATAATAATGTGTGTGTTACTGTTCTAAGTAAAGAGATTATTGCTCTGATAAAGAATTATAGAGCATTGGGCTTCTGTATAAGCTACTCTGACATGCCTGAGGGCTAACACATGGACCACACACAGGGACAGTGGTTCATTCTGACAGTGGTTCTCTGTATTCGGCTTTGCCTCACTTGCAGTATGTATTTGAATCTGGGGGCAGGAGACACCTGTCCATTGAGAGAGATCCAAAGATGAGTAAACAAGCCCCTCCCCCTGCAGTCCCCTACACTACTCCAAATGAGTTTACATAGGAGTCTCTTTTTTAGACAGTGAAAAAAAAAAAAAAGACAGAAACAAATACTGGCTATCCTTACGTTATGGGCTGATAGAAAGAAAATGAATTCATAAAAAAAGAACAAGAAGAATCATCCAAGAAGCATCAGGATTGCCAGAACCCTTGGCAGCCGAATTCCACCTGTTTTCATATCTAGAAGCCTACTCAGAAAGTGAGACAGGGTTTTATAAAGAGTATGAAATATCAGACTTAAAGTGATTTGTTTATTTTGCATCTAAAATCCTTGCACTAATGAATAGGAGCGTTAACCCCTTTCAGTTAGGATATTAAAGGATGATAATGCTCATAAAGGATACTCTTCCACAGCACTCTGGTTAAAAAAAAATTCAAAAACACAACTTTCTGGCTCTTCCAGAACAAAGGGCAAGTGACAGCATACCATTAGAAAGACTTCAAGATGTATTCCCCCATTACTGTAATATAGTAAATTGAAAACTAGATAAATTCCATGTTAGTAGGTGCAAAGCACAGAGAGTGGTGGGAAAAAGCACTATACTATTTAGTCAAGAGTCTTGTTTTCTACCAGTTGTTTGCTCTGAAGATTTTCTTGCCTTTTCTCTGCCTCAGTTTTCTTCTCTCATAAGTGATGAGGTCACAGAGGACCCTTGGGGAAAAGATTGAGAAATTGAAAGAAAATAAAATTGGCTACAAGAGGGAATGAACAGACATGCTGCAAGATGAAACTGCAGCCTTCAGAGCAGAAGTTGAGAACAGTTGCTACTTTGCTTAAAGGTCATTGCTCATATTCCAATAGGAATGGGTGGCGATGGCACATCGAGAACCTGTTGTCTTTGTCTAACGTGGGCCCTACCCTTTTCTAGCAGTTATCTGTTTACCTTTTAATATAATTAGGCAGACCAGATTGGTATTTAGTCTTGTCCTGACAACAGCAAATTAGGCTTAACTCTTTAATTACAATGAGAAGGAAATCACCTTTCTGATATCCTTCAATTAGTTCAAGCAGCTGTTAAGTTATAATTAAAATTTCACATGGATCATTTGAGTTCTTGGAATGTTTCCATTTAATAACAAAACATTTGCATATATGCATTCAGTTTTCAACAACCTTTTCAAATCTGTCAATGGTAAACCAAGAACATTGATACAGTATTAAAGAAAATCTTTGTAGTCTTGTAAGCAGACAGCTGGGTCCTTCAAAATGAAAAATGGAAATGGAAGAAGGTGATCAAAAAATATTAGTGCCTCCAAGTTTTCTGGAGCTTGTTCAGGGAGTTAAACTTTTGCTTAATTCATAGTTATCCAAGAGGGGAGAAAAACACTAACCAGGAGAGAGTGGTTATTTGGTGCTTAACAAATGAATTTGCATTACATGCAGCCCCTTACTCAGTACGACAGTCATCCCACGATGTCTTTACAACTGAATTCTTGCCTCCATAGACTTTCAAAAATATAAATGTGAGGGGGAAAATTACATGTGAAAATTCAAATATCTCTTTTGTTTCTATTCTGAGAATTGAGTTCACTAAAATAACTACTCTCTTTGAGTTGCTCTGGCCAATATCTCTGATACAGCTATGGATTCAACTATGTATGTAAGAAGAAGATGGAAGAATAAACATATATTAAACATGCTTAGAATTTATATTTTAGATATCTTTGAAACACTGAATGCTGGATAAATTAAACTCAATCCAATTGAAGCGTCATAGGAATATTTTTAAAATTATGTTTAGAAATTTGAATTTATGACAGTTGAATGGCAGAAAACTGATTAAAACAAGAGGACATAAAACTTTTCTCTATTTTTTAAGATATAATTTGTATTTTCTATTCTCTAACATTGGTAGGAGGAAATGATAAAAAATTTTGTAGGCTAATAACAATGTTGGGCAGTGATAGCTTTTAGAATCTATGTCCAAGTCCCAAAAGCTATTTTTAATAAGCCAGGATTCTATTCATGCTTACTCACTGATAACCTATATCGACAAGTAGAATTCTATATTGGCTAAGAACCTAATGATGTCTTCCCAACCATCAGTCTGTAATGTATATGATTGAATTTCAACCGCCAAGATAACTGTGTCCCTGGGAATTAAAGGATGCATGTAGAGAAAGAAAAGAGATGAAAGAGCGATGTCTTCTATCACAATTGTACCAGTGTGCACACTTTGGGAGCTACCAGCTGTTATCCGCACATTTTCCATCTGCCTTTACTAATTTTACTATGACCTTTTAGAACTGACTTCATCTGGTAGAGAGTTGTCTCTAACACCTTCACGTAGTCAATTCTATCCTTGAACAACTAAAGAGAAGAATGAGTAACAAGTGGGAGTCTATTCAGGAAAATGTTCCAAAGTAATATCTCATTATTCTTTTGTTAGGAAATAATGTTGTTGAGTGATTTTAAGATTCAGCTCAAATACTTACGTTACCATTCGGCAAATCCACAGGTTACCTTAGGGAATCAGGGTGAGAGCTAAACTCTCAAGCAGTTTTCTGTTCAGGATTCTTTGGAAAATGTTTGTTTAAAGGGTTTTTACATTTTATGCAGATGAAAAACAGAACCCTAAAAGGTAATTTCATTTATTCTGACTCCAAATCTAGAAAGATTTACATTAACTTTTCTCTCCCCACCTTCTCCCTCTCATACATACACCCCCCCCACACAAACACACACACACTCACACCCTCTAGACTAATATCAAGGTGTTTAGAGCACTTACTGTGTGCTCTAGTTCACTTACTGTGAACAAACAACTTTATTCATCCCAACAACCCAACAAGCTAGTTTATATTACTGTACACATCATACATAAGAGGAAACCGAAGCCATAAGAGGTTGAATCTATGAACTTAAATCTACATGTGTCTTATTCTAAAGCCCATTCTCTGTTCTCCTAACCAGAATGGTATTATATTCATTCACTCATTATCTTGACAAGTTAGCATCTACTTGATCTCAAACTTTTCTAGAATCTAGGAATACAAAGGTGAGCGAAATGGACATGGACCCTGTCCTCAAGGTTTGACAATATGTGAATAGTGTTCTCCTTGTAAATTGATTATATGTTGATGAGTAATTTCTGCACATTCATAGGCTTTAATCCTAAGCACATGCTGCATGTGGTGTTTAAGGATGACGCTGAGGCCGGCAACAATGCTGGGAACTTTCTAAATTCTGTAAGGCAATATGTAGAGTCCACTCTTTGGTGGCCGTTTTAGCCTTGGCTGGCTGTTTGGTTAGTAGCAATAGCCATGCAACCATAGAAATGTTTCAGGACCCAGCCATTAGACACAGGATCAGTTTCTGAGTTGCTCTTGGGATTTTCCTCAGTTGTCTAACAATCTGCATTCCACCTAGCCACCCTTTAAGGGAGGAATACCCTCTCTAGTTCCTGGTAAGCTACAGGCTGCATGAAACCCAAGAGGAAAGTTTTGATGTCTTTTGCTCCCACCAAGATAAAGGATGATACCTTTACCCTGACCCAGGCCTTGGGGGCAATCAGGAGGAAGGGAAGATGTGAAACACCAGGGATCCAGATCTGAAAAAGTTCTGTTCTGAACAATGTGAATTTGCTGACTTGTGGTAATGCATCAGATGGAGTCATGGTAAGCTCAGAGGAACTCCATCAGTAGGATTTGATATTGAAAACATGAAGAGTCTGGGAAATAGCACAAAGAGGCAAAAAGTACAGCCTCTGAATTATAGCCGTTTGCATACTGTTTTTATTCCAGCTATTTGTTACCAGCTGCCACTTCCATCCAGTTATATATGCTGAATAGAAGAATTATATTTAGGATTGCTAGAACTCATATACAATTCCGTGGCATAGGAAGAGAGTCTTCTGATTAAATACTATATTCCAGTGTGTAACCAATAATTTTCCTAATTATTCTTCTCATTAAAAACATCATTATTATTATTATTCTTTTATTGAGGTTTTAAAATGTGCCAGGTAGTATCCCGGGCAGTCCCCATACACTCCATCCTCACACCCACTCACTTTTCTCCATTGTGTGGATGAGGAAACTCAAGCTGGGAGAGGTTGACTGACTTGTTAATCTCCCTCACAGGAAGGCTGTCCTGCCCCAGCTGCTGTAGGTCACCCATATGTGGAAACTGCATGTTCTTATTTATGGATTTTCTTAATTTTTTGTTGAGTTATATTTCTATGTTATATGTTTCTTATGTTTTTCTCTCACTCTAAAGCACAAATCCATGGGTTAGCGTATTTTGTGTAGATATTTTTATCTTCTAGTTGTTTGAGGGATTTTCGTGCTAATTTACAGATTGTGAGCACATATCAAAGTGAGGTTATAATTCTGTCTTTTACAAATAGCCACTCAGTAGAGATTTTTTTCTTCTGGGTTTCGTTACTTAATATTTCTCAAATAACTATGCCTTTAATTATGTAATTTATTTAAATTATTTAATTTAATAATGGAGGCTCTGGGATTGATTTTTCTAAAAAAGTTTAGAACATTGAACTAAACGGTGGTCCCTTAATGATACTACCCAAGACCTTTCTATCCCTCTTTAGTGGTTATTTATATTTTACTGATAACTAGGTGACATCGCAAATCTGTCAATATCTCTGAGCTACATTTCTTATACAGAATAATGTTCCTGCTACTTTCTTCAAAGGCATTTTCAATCACCAAATCTCTAAAGTATTTTTTTAATTCTTTGAAGGAAGGACTGGTTAACTGTATTTTGGTGGAGAAGAGTTTGGAAATGAAATTGGAAGACTAGAAATCTATTAAATATCTACTTTAGGTTAGAAATGGGACACTTCCATATTCAAATTACTACATTCATATCTAAAATAAATAAATAAATACACACACACACACACACACACACACACACACACACACACACACACACACACACATGTTCCTAATACCTTTTTAGTTCTGTCTTCAAAAAGGCAATCTGTTATAGGCAATTCTCATTTGGGGTTAATAAACCAAACCTTTATCAAGCTAGGACCTATTGCAACTTAAGACTAACAGTTAAAATATAGTTGATAAGGTATCTTGCTTTGTGTGATAGGTTTCTCCCAGAAGTTTTGTGTGACAATTAAAAAAAAAATCATTTCTAAGAAGCAGCAGTGGATTTTTCTCTCTAAAGGAATATTTGATAAAGATTTCCATGGGGAATAATCAACACATGCTTGCACACTGGTACTTTCTAGGTCTAATGCCTTTTGGCATTTATTGTAAGCATCATTCAATATGACAATTACTATATTTGGTTAATACTTAATATGGTGTATGTCTGTTTCCTACTGAGATGATTAACTCAATAAACATAAAAACTATGTCATACTTCTTTATATTACCATACAATACCTAGTATAGAGCTAACCATATCATAACATTATAATAAATATTTAGAGGATTGTATAAATTTGTATTAGAAATGTGATGTATTTTGCTTAAAGCAAGAAATGTCTGTAAATAATAAAGTTATTCTAATGGTGCTGTATATTTCATATAGCTGCTAAATAATACATTTAAAATACCTTTTAGGCAATGTTTAGATACAGGCCTCCATCTTTCATGGTTCATTAGCTATCATCTGGGGAACCTTATAGCGGAATCTTATGCAGAAGTCTGGGCCCCAGTCTCAGAGATTCAGTTCCAGCATACTGGGGGTAAGTCATAGGCATATTTACTTTTAAAAACACCACAAGTGATACTAAGGTACAGCCAAAGTCGAAAGCCACTATTATAAGGTGACTACAAAGAATTCTATAGAAATTGTCCTAAGACAGCATAGTGAGTTATAAGCTTATTTGGTTAAAAAATTAATGAATAACTGACTTGCTTTTTATACATTTTTCATAAACTGAATAGACTAAAGGCATAATTGTCACATTAGTAGACTACTTCAAAGAGGCTTGCTTAAAAATTACTCTTATGCATATGATAGACCATCAAAGACAGGGAAAGTGTGCAAAAAACGACATCTGAAATATCTCATGTCCATTGATGGTTATCTCCCTTATGTTACACGAGGTCTTCTACCTAACTTCAGGGTCAGAAAATTAAAACAACAACAAAAAGAACCCGTCGATTTTTCCAAAGAATTATTTATATACCTAAATATGTATGTAACTTATATCTACATATATGTAGATATATAATGTGTGCAAACACATATATTTATATGTTAAAGACTTTCAAGCATCTTACAAAGGTTTTTCTTTTTTTTTTTTTTAAACATCTTTATTGAAGTATAATTGCTTCACAATGGTGTGTTAGTTTCTGCTTTATAACAAAGTGAATCAGCTATACATATACATA
Organism: Balaenoptera borealis; assembly: GCF_965194805.1. Lineage (NCBI taxonomy): Eukaryota > Metazoa > Chordata > Mammalia > Artiodactyla > Balaenopteridae > Balaenoptera > Balaenoptera borealis. Next base: position 34,445,896 of record NC_138870.1, read on the forward strand.
TATCCCCATATCTCCTCCCTCCCGCATCTCCCTCCCTCCCACCCTCCCCATCCCACCCCCCCCAGGCGGTCACAAAGCACCGAGCTGATCTCCCTGTGCTATGTGGCTGCTTCCCACTAGCTATCTATTTTACATTTGGTAGTGTATATATGTCCATGCCACTCTCTCACCCTGTCACATCTCAACTCTCCCCCTCCCCATATCCTCAAGTCCATTCTTTAGTAGGTCTGTGTCTTTATTCCCATCTTGCCACTAGGTTCTTCATGACCTTTTTTTTTTTTTCTTAGATTCCATATATATGTGTTAGCATACGGTATTTGTTTTTCTCTTTCTGACTTACTTCACTCTGTATGACAGACTCTAACTCCATCCACCTCATTACAAATACCTCCATTTCATTTCTTTTTATGGCTGAGTAATATTCCATTGTATATATGTGCCACATCTTCTTTATCCATTCATCCGATGATGGACACTTAGGTTGCTTCCATGTCCTGGCTATTGTAAATAGAGCTGCAATGAACATTTTGGTACATGACTCTTTTTGAATTATGGTTTTCTCAGGGTATATGCCCAGTAGTGGGATTGCTGGGTCATATGGTAGTTCTATTTTTAGTTTTTTAAGGAACCTCCATACTGTTCTCCATAGTGGCTGTATCAATTTACATTCCCACCAACAGTGCAAGAGTGTTCCCTTTTCTCCACACCCTCTCCAGCATTTATTGTTTCTAGATTTTTTGATGATGGCCATTCTGACCAGTGTGAGATGATACCTCATGGTAGTTTTGATTTGCATTTCTCTAATGATTAATGATGTTGAGCATTCTTTCATGTGTCTGTTGGCCATCTGTATATCTTCTTTGGAGAAATGTCTATTTAGGTCTTCTGCCCATTTTTGGATTGGGTTGTTTGTTTTTTTGATATTGAGCTGCATGAGCTGCTTGTAAACCTTGGAGATTAATCCTTTGTCAGTTGCTTCATTTGCAAATATTTTCTCCCATTCTGAGGGTTGTCTTTTGATCTTGTTTATGGTTTCCTTTGCTGTGCAAAAGCTTTTAAGTTTCATTAGGTCCCATTTGTTTATTTGTGTTCTTATTTCCATTTCTCTGGGAGCTGGGTCAAAAAGGATCTTGCTGTGATTTATGTCATAGAGTGTTCTGCCTATGTTTTCCTCTAAGAGTTTGATAGTGTCTGGCCTTACACTTAGGTCTTGAATCCATTTTGAGTTTATTTTTGTGTATGGTGTCAGGGAGTGTTCTAATTTCATACTTTTACATGTACCTGTCCAGTTTTCCCAGCACCACTTATTGAAGAGGCTGTCTTTTCTCCACTGTATATGCTTGCCTCCTTTATCAAAGATAAGGTGACCATATGTGCGTGGGTTTATCTCTGGGCTTTCTATCCTGTTCCATTGATCTATATTTCTGTTTTTGTGCCAGTACCAAACTGTCTTGATTACTGTAGCTTTGTAATATAGTCTGAAGTCAGGGAGCCTGATTCCCCCAGCTCCATTTTTCGTTCTCAAGATTGCTTTGGCTATTCGGGGTCTTTTGTGTCTCCATACAAATTGTGAAATTTTTTGTTCTAGTTCTGTGAAAAATGCCAGTGGTAGTTTGAGAGGGATTGCATTGAATCTGTAGATTGCTTTGGGTAGTAGAGTCATTTTCACAATGTTGATTCTTCCAATCCAAGAACATGGTATATCTCTCCATCTATTTGTATCATCTTTAATTTCTTTCATCAGTGTCCTATAATTTTCTGCATACAGGTCTTTTGTCTCCTTAGGTAGGTTTATTCCTAGATATTTTATTCTTTTTGTTGCAATGGTAAATGGGAGTGTTTTCTTTATTTCACTTTCAGATTTTTCATCATTAGTATATAGGAATGCAAGAGATTTCACACAGGTTTTTCTTTGACTGTAAAGTATAGGGTATTTTGTTTGGTGTGGATACTTTCCTCTTTCAATTGCATGAGAAATTTGCATGCTAGTTTACAGGTTTGCATACTAGTGTACGGTTTATTAATTTTTTAATAAATTTATTTATTTTTTATTTTATTTTATTTAGTTTTGGCTGCATTGGGTCTTTGTTGCTGCATGCGGGCTTTCTCTAGTTGAGGCGAGCAGGGGCTACTCTTCGTTGCGGTGCACGGGTTTCTCATTGCGGTGGCTTCTCTCGTTGCTGAGCACGGGCTCTAGGCACGCAGGCTTCAGTAGTTGTGACACGCAGGCTTCAGTAGTTGTGGATCACAGGCTCCAGAGCGCAGGCTCAGTAGTTATGGCTCACAGGCTTAGTTGCTCCGCAGCATGTGGGATCTTCCTGGACCAGGGCTTGAACCCGTATCCCCTGCATTGGCAGGCAGATTCTTAACCACTGCGCCACCAGGGAAGCCCCGGTTTATTAATTTTGTCTTTTAAGAATAATCACTCAGTAGGGAAAAAGGTACATAACAAAATTGTATAAATAATGAACAAATTATAAAATTCACTTTAAGTAACCTCATTCTGAAATTTAGGTGTTATTCCATGTACTTTTAATGGAAAGTCATTGGACATGCTAATGAATATGGCATAGTTTCCATATATATTGGCAAGGTTTCCTTCTAATATAATAGAGCAAAATGGCAAAATTTCTGCACAAACTTCACTTTTCATTTTTACTCAAGACATGCAAAAGAGGCGACTTGTCTGTGAATTGGTACTGAGCTTGCTTGTTATGAGTTATGGATGTTTTAGCAATAAAATTTGGCTCTCTGGAACGAATGGATGTTCAAACCTGATTTTATTAGTGTGGTTGAACATTGTGGAACTAAAACAAGGAAATTTCTGCATATTGCCACAATTTGAGGCCACATGGATCATAAACTTTTCTATTTATATTTCACTCGTGGACATAAATGGCATTTTCTCATCAGGAAAAGAAGGGAAGCAAGGAATACACAACTTTAGTTTGGAAACTGTATATCTTGTTGCTGAATGTCAGATAAAGGTGAAACTTTTAAATCAGAGGCTCCTTGATTTAGTATCTTTAATGTGCAGAGGAAGGGATGTGCAGGGCGCATCATTAATGTGACAGGGTGAAGGGGCAACACGTTTCTTCTGTTGCTCTGGGAAGAGGATGGATCTGGCTCAGCTCTGATGTCAGAACCTCCATCACCTTTCTCACAGATGATGTAGATTTTAATTGTATTCGGGGCTGACTCACATCGCACCAGCTCCTACGTGACATTGAGATAGATGAAGCCATTTGTTGGCATTATCAGAGCCAGCTGTGTGCTTGGCTGCAGCTACAGTAGGCATTTTACCTCATGCATAATCCTCTCATTGAGAGGGGATCACAAGCATCTGAACCATATGGCAAATAATTTTATTATGATCAAAAAAGGACTCTTGAAGCTAGTTAAACAGAAGAGTCCTTGAAATTCAATCAGAAGTTTTATTTTCATGTTGCACCATCTTCCTAAATTAATTGTTAGTACTGCCTCAATAAATAGAGCCAAGACTCCCCCCAGCCCCTGCAAAGTGAGAATAAACTTAAAAATTACTTTATTTCACCTGCAATTTTTTTAGTCTTCTCAATCTTGGAGAATTTATTTGGATTTAGAGAATAGAATCTGGATTTCTAAGCATGAGGGCAGCTTCTGATTGAAAATAATAATAAAAGTAGTAATGATAATGATAATAATAATACTAGCTCTTCAAATAAGAGAACCTCATACCAAATGAGACAAGCTTGAATTCATATCCTCAGTGCTGCTATCCTAACAGCCACATAAGATGGAGTTTAATTATTTTTTCTTTAGGGGAAGTAAAGTTTTAAAAGAAAGAAAATCTGTTCTTTCTCAGGGTTGCCTAATGATCCCGTAAGTTTAGCGTACATCTTCAAAGGAAAGAAGCAAACTCGTCTTTTCCACATGGTGGGATTTCCTGCACATTGTCAAGGAGATGCATGGGTCTCCATAGCGAAGGCGTGTCATCCACTGCCCTTCTGTCCAGGGAAGTGATGGGAAGCAGCTGTTACAGGACAGGCTGGGCTCTGCTTAGGGGGAATTGTGTGAGGCTGTGGGAAGCAGCTTAGTTGTTGCATCAAGAACCAGAACTGCTTCCAGCTGTCATATTCCTACGTTAATTGTGACTTTTATTAATCACAAAGCACGTTTCAGAACTCTAGTTCAAATGTTACAAAGCCATAAAACAGCTACTTGCCTAATCTTACCTTGTGTATGGTATGTATGTTCTGTTCTTTTATTATGGTCTTCCTTTCCAGAGGAAAGTGTGTAAGGTTTGGGCCTTAGGGCACCTGTTAGTGATGTAAAGGTATTATCAGCAACTGCCACACCACAGTCTGAGAACATAAAGTATCACAAGGTCCAAATGGCAACAGCTGACTTTTCTGGAGACTAGTCTTTTATCTGGTATTTTATTGACAAACAATAAAGCTAGTGATTGGACTGGGAGACGAATAGAGCCACCTACTTTACAGGAACCTTAATTTTCTACTACTACATGCCTGAAGCAGCTTTTTGTTCTTATCACCCCTTCATGACCAAATCAGAGTATCTGTCTGAACTGTTCAAGTGCTTTAAAATATGTCTTTTCCTCTTCATTGTTTAAGAGCATGTTTCAAAAAAATACGATTATTGTGAATTATGACAGTGATTCCTTAAAAAGACAAAAAAACAAAAACAAAAACAAAAACAAAAAACAGCACCATGTGATCCTGATTGTAAAGCCAGGATACATTTGTTTGGGAAGCTTTCTCAAGTCCCTGTTCCCAACTAAGGGATGTGCACAGGAGCCAGTAGAAAAAGCTGGCAGAAAAGCAAGACTACAAGTTTCCAGTAACTGCCAGAGGCAGGCTTTCCACACCAAGAAAGTGGTCAAAATGTACATCTCCTCATTCTTCCAACTTCTTTATCAACTTAGCAATTTAAAAAAAGAGGGAAAAAGAAAAAATGATTACATTGGGCCCTTTATCTGCTTGCCTACTACTGAAGTGATGTTGTTATAAGCTCAGGCTTGCATTTTTTGAGGTCGCCCCAATCCCCGTCATGATACAAGGAAGATCATGGAGATTTGATTGCTCTACAGCAAAGAAAAGGCATTTGGGGCCTTACAGTTTCACCCAAATGAACTTTGTTAGTATGGAACAGCCACTGTATTCTCTGACTAAATGAAATGTATGATTTTGTCTGGGATAATCCTGGTGCTTTTTAAATGTTTTGTTTTTTTCCCCCTCAGAAACAATTTACACAGTGCTGAACGATCATTATCCACTACATGCTTTCCAAAAGTTTTTGCTAAGTATGTAGCGAAAATACTACATACTTCACAGAGATTTCGCTGGCAATGAAGGCTGTGGATAAATAATGGATGAAGAGGGGTGACAGGGCCTGAGCACTGGGGACTTGACAGATTATCCTGTGATGTATTACAATTAGATATGCATCTGTGTCACTTCACTTATTCAACTAGGAAGAGTGCATAACTCTTTGAAGGTAGATTTATTAAAAGCTGTAGTCATGTCTTTTCAAAATTTAGAACTGATTTCTGAGCATCTCTAACAGCTTTCTAAATCACCTACCCTTTATGTTTTTTTTAAGTTGGAATTTTTTGAAAATCTTTACTAACTAGGCCAAATTTTTGATTGTATATTTTATTTGTGCTCAAGGCAGTTGTTGATGACAGATCACCTTGTCACCAGCTGGTCAACAGACCGAATGGGCCTTTGGGAAGAGAGAGCATCGGATTGTTGTATGGGAATCATAGGTGCTGATCGACGGCAAAAAATAGACATCATAATAAAGAGCAGTTTTTTCCATTAGAAATTTTGTATGCATGCTTTCCAAGTAGGCATTAGCTTATTCTTTTTGCAAACGAGATGCCAGCGGGGGGGAAAAAAATATAAATCCGTGATGTTAAGAAGCACTTTTAAATGGAACCCTCTTTCTAAATTATACAAATGAAGTTTTTCTAGCCCCCTAGGGTGAATTACGTACATTAGCAATGACCCTCATGCTTAGGCCCTGAAATTGTGAGGGCAGTTGAAACTGATCAGGATTTTAAATGTGTTACTTCTTGTCTCCGTTTCCATATTTTTTGCTTGAAAACTTAGATCTGTGCCAGATGTTTCTGTTCTTTTCGAGCTCAGTGATATGAGAAATAGCAGAAGATATTGGGAATGGCTAACAAGAGAAAAATTGCTATTTTTAAATGTGAGTGAGGCCCATGCTGATTTACGGTTATGGACCCAAAGTTTCTAGCAGACCGTTTTTCTAGTTTATCCTAGATCATGTTAAATCAGGTCATTGAGAACTTAAGTATGCATAAGCACACATCATTTCTGCTACTACAGTGTACTTTTAAATTGCATTTAAATAGATATTTCTAAAATAATCTATGATTGCAAAAACTCCCAACCTCTTTGGCCAGAGTGAACCTCACCTTTGAGAAATTTAACTCTTAAATTCTTAACTTGATGAGGCCTTCTTGAATAATCTATCATTAAAAAATAAATTATGTGGATGCCCTCTGAATGTTTATTTTTTGGCAAAGTGTATTGTGTGACAGACGGTAAGTGGTTAGAAAAACAGAAGGAACCCAGAATTATCAAAACTTCCCCTTCCCCCTTTTAGCCCAAATCAGTCTCTCCAGGGGTCTGAATAAACAAACATGCTTGTCACTGTAGGACAACTTTTTCATTCTTCAGATAAGGGCAGCTCAGTTTGTGGTCAAATTATACTAGTAGCAAAACTGATCAGAGCAAACAAGGTTTCTGAGGATTCACTCACTCTTGTAAAACTGATTATAATTGATGAACGACCAGCTTGCTAGACCCTGACAGGCTGGTTGCCTGGCCTTTGCTCTCTGCCAGTTCAAGCCTTACAAGTGTGAAATAGCCAATTACTGGAATACCTATTGAAAGTAATAGGCCAATGAGCAAATTGCTACTGTGGGACACCGTGGCAGTGTAGATGGAAGGAGGCCAAGATAAAGTTCTGCTCTGAGCAGCTGCTCCCAACACAGATTGCTAATACTATTGGATGACCAAGAGATGAGAGCAAGGTATTTTCCCATTCAAACTGCAAGTGTCCTGCCTTGTATTGACTTAAAGTTTATGATGCATGATACCATCTTGTTACCCAGGTCCTAATTTGCTGAAATAAATCCTCCTTTTAAAAGGTAGTTAAATAGGTAATAAGGATAGTCATGGCCATAGATTTTGTGCAAAAACATTAAATACAATTTTTGCAGGGAATGAAAAGTCATATAGTGTGCAGAGTGTTAATACTTGCCAGCCATTTGCTATTGACAGAACAATTTATCTTGATAAAGGACAGTGAAAAATTCCAATCTATTCACTGACATCACATTATCAGCAGTAATATATGACTGCATCTAAATATAAGGTTGAGATCTGATACAGTTGAGAAGTTCCTGGTAATTTTCCTGTAAATATATTGTGTACTGGACAATGAACAAGTGACATATTTACCATGTAATTCGATAACCTATTTTTATGTGAAATTTTAAGTTTTGCGGTGTTTAATGGAATATACGATAATATTTCCTTTTGAAGGTAACCCGTTTCCTTAGTAAGACTAGCAATAAAATGGGTATTACTGAGTTTGATAGAGAAGAAAGGATAGGCAAAGAAAGGTTAATTCTAAACATCTGCACAAGACAATAAGCCCTTTCAGTATTTACTACCATAAGAAAATTACCTTAGTACTTATTATAATTTTTGATTACATTGTAATTATTACTATATATATATGTATATCTTTTGTGATATTAGGAAATTATGAACTGTTTTTGAAATAAATGTTTCTTTTCAAAATGCTCTAGCATAAGTCTGAATTATTTGAAATGTGCCTGAGTGGGTCAGAATGCAGTAAGGTCAAGGTGGGCTGACGTGGAGCGTGAATGGTGCTGGGAAAGGTGATTTAGACCTATGTGGAGCTATTTGAGCTCCATTTCTCCCTAGGTTAGAGGGCATGCAAATTCAGCTCAGCAAGATTACAAAAGGCAGAAGCGTAGACACACACAAATCACCTCTATGTTCCTACATACAACTTTGCCCCTACATCCCTGAGTACACATGAGTCTCAAATGAGGAAGACTCAAGTCCATCATTGCTTACAATATGAATCTTGAATTTATTGGTAAAAAATGCTACATTTGCTCGCAAGCCTGTGTAAACTTCCACAGTGTCTCACCAGTGCCTTTTCCTCTTTCTACTTATCTTTTATGAACACTTTCACAAAAGAAATGAAAATTTGCTGTTATTAACATAAAATAGCTTGGGTGTATGTAATATGTGTGAATATGTGTCTTCCTTTCCTTATCACTGTGGGAAAATCCGAAGAGTTTACTATTTTTAATATATGTCTTGCCTGTTTTCAAGAGGATTTGAGGAACCTACAAACTATTGTGTTGGCCCAAAAGTTCATTCGGGTTTTTCTGTAGGATGTGATGGAGAAACCCAAACGAACTTTTTGGCCAACCCAATAAATTAGATCATAACATAAAATCTCTTATTTAGGTATTGAAAACAAATAAAAACAAGAAAAAAAATCCCAAAGTAAGTCCATGAGGCAGAAGGGATGAGTGATACCAAGCCATCGAGAGAAATGTTTCACCATAATTGGCAGTGACTTTGTGCTTGCTAAGACAACAGAAGAAACCTGTACACACCACAGTGCAGGGAAAAAGTAAGGTGCCCTCTGTTTCTAATATTCTAACATAATATTCTAATAGTCACTGTAAGCACTTAAACTGCCTCCTGATCTAATAAACAAGACACTCAGTTTCCTACTTTCTCTCTCTCCTCTTGGAAAAAAAAAAAAAAAATGTCAAAAAGCCCAATCCTACTTTTAAAAAGAAGGTGAGGGAGGAAGGGAGATCTGAAGAGTCAGATCAACACTCACCATTTGACTGCTTTTACTTCTGTCTGCCACAAGGTGTCACTGTTGAAAACAGGACCTGCACAGTTTGTTGTCTTCCTGTCCACAGCTGTGGTTACATTCTTGTCGGTCCATATCCCTGTGCAGGACACAATGGCTTCCCTGGAAAAGATAGTCCCACTCCATCCAGCACTTTCCACTCCTCAGTTTATGCTTCTAACTCAACCATATCCCCCCCAGCACACCAACAGTGCCCAGAGACAGGATAAGAAAGGGCTTCAGACTCATGCTACATGAGACAGCTAGAATATCGTACCTTCCTCAATGAGTTGTACAAGGGTAAGTATTTGGTGAGGTCTAATGAGTTATATCCACACACATACACTTGCACACTTAGAACAGAGGCTACTAGCTGTTATAATTATTATTCAAAGAACTCAATGCAAGACCACCTTGAAGTTGAGCACAGGGCCCAGTTCAGCCGTCTTTCTTTCCTTACCTGCAAGTTTTCTTTAGAGGCTTTTGGCATCTTTCTTGTCTGCAGATTTCAGTTGTATTATCTCAATCCATTCAAAAGATTTTAATAATATTAGTCCTTAAAAAGGAAGGCGAGCTCTTTACATTTTCCATCCAGGTGCTTCTGTATTTTCTCATCTTCTCTCCAGTGGATGGCAATATAATTGAGGGCAAGGGGCTGCTCTTGTCCAGAATGTAGAGCCCCCTTTTCCTGGGTGTTTTTCTGGGACATAGAAGCCAGCTGGCATATATTTATATAACTGAGAGAGGTTACTCCAGATTGAATTACAGAAGCAATCTCTCAGGTAACTTTCTATTTTGACTTTAAAGAAAGCCAGCTAACCGATTTCAAGTATCAGTGTCTCTTGCTAAAAAAATACTACACCTATTGTATTCACTTCCTGTTATGAGAAAATTTTCTGCAATTCTTTTCTTGTAGTTAGATAATTATTGTGTCATATAAAAAGGATATTGAGTAATCTAATGACTCTACCTTTATTATGGCCTATGATATGAAATTTGTAGAGAAGGGAAAATAATGTTTCTAGATATTACAAACAAGACTTCATTTTATCTTCACAACCCTCAAAGGAAGTTGTATTATCTTGGTATTTCAGGTTAGGAATCCATGTTCTAAGAGTTTATGTTAAATGCTCAGAAATCACATGACCAATGTAGCTTGTACTTATGGAAACCAGAACTTAAACACAGGTCACTGCATAATTTTCATAAATAGATTTTATATACAATGAATTTTGCTGAAATCTTTCAATAATCTGTGAATTTATAGATTCTTTTGGATATTTCATTCATACAATTATACTTTCTGCAAATAATGAGATTTTTGTTTCTCCCTTTCCAATTATTTTCCCTCTTATATATTTTTCTTTTTTACTGCACTGGCTAGGGCTTCTAGTGCAGTGTTAAATACTTTACAATTACAAAAGTAATGACAAACATCCCTTTTTTATTCTTGATTTTAAAGAAAAGTCTTTCAGCTTTCAACACTTTAATTCTAAGAATATGTGCTATATATTCTCACAGCTAAGGAACTTATGTTTTTTTCCTCTTTTTAAAAGATTTTTTAATACAAATGAACATTGATTTTTATTTAAAGAATTTTATTATCCGTTGAAATTAACATGTAGTTTTACAATATTAACTTGCTAATAGTGGATATTATGTTAAAAGATCATTCTAATGTTAAACAATTTGCATTTCAAGGGTAGACACTACTTGTTCATAATCTATAACTTCTTATTCATGTCCAAGCTTGCTTTTTTTCTTGAATTTTATTTTATTTATTATTTTTTATACAACAGGTTCTTATTAGTTATCTATTTTATACATATTAGTGTATATATGTCAATCCCAATGTCCAGGCTTGCTTTTGGTATCAGGTTGTACTAGACTATTTATCTATTTTCTGCACCAGTTTGCTAGAGATGGAGATTACCATCTTCGGTAAAAAAAAAAAAAAAAAAAAATGCTCATGTAAAACTGGGGCTGGTGATGTTTGAGGGTTTTTTCCTACCTACTGATTCGATTTTCTCATCTTTATAGTCTTAGTTAACATTTCTACTTGCTGTTAAGCCAATCTAAGTGATTCATAGTTTCATTTCTTCAAGAATATGTCCACTATTTACAGTGTCTATATTGAACTGGTGTTTGTAAAATAGCTACTCTATTAATTGCAAATAGAAATGTCCCCATCTTCCTTTCTACCATTCTCTATATATTTTTCTTTTTTTCTAGTCCAATATTGTCAACAGTTTGTCTTCTTTGCTAGTCTCTTCATATTATTTTTATTGAATACTTGTAATCTTTCTTTGTTTCCTGTTTCAATAATTTCTACTCTTTATTTTCTGCTAATTCTGTTTCTTTCAGGTTTACTTAGTGGTGTTTTCCTTGATTCATAAGTTAAATACTTATTCACGTATTAATTTTCCTTTCTTTTTCCCTTTTCTCTCTATATGCCTTTTAGACTGTATATTTCCTTTTATATACTGCATTACCTGCATACCACATGCTTTCATATGCAGAATTGTCATTGCTATGACAAGCAAATATTTATAATTTTTTATAATTATTTCTTCATCATGAAGTTTTAAGAAGTATGCTTTTCATGTCTCAAACTTATGAATTGTGCCCTCACCCATTCAAATTTATCACATTTTTGTTAAAAAACATGTTGTATGCTCTGTTGATTCTTCTATATTTATTGATAGTTCCTTAATCATGAACGTAATGTACTTATAATCACTTGTGATTTTTTTAGTAAGTTTTAAAAGAATGTTTCTATAATTTGGGGGTACAAAGTTATTTCTTTTTCCTTCTCATTTGTGTACATGTGAGCATAAATATGTGTGTATGTGTATATAATATACATGCATATTCATATATATACATGTGTACATTCACACATACACACTTACACATGCACTAATATGCACACACATATGGTAGCTCAAGCTTGTTAATTATGTAATTCTACTTTGTATTATTCACACTACTTCTCTGTCTGTTTTCAGTTTCTTAGAATGGTATGGTAAGGTCTTACAGTATGATTGTGGATTTATTAATTCTTCCTTGCAATTCCCTTAAAATTTTCCTTTATGCCTCAGGAGGAGATGTGGTTAAGTGCACGTATGATCAGTATGGTTACCTTTTACTCTTGCACTGTTCATTTAATTTATAAATCAAATTGCTCTTTTTTGTTAATGACCTTTTACTTTAAAGTCTATTTTGTATGCAATCAATACTGTTGTATCAGTTCCCTTTCAGTTTTTATTTCACTCATATCTCTTTATTATTTCCTTTTCCGTCAAACTTCTTATATCATTGAGTCTTTAAGTGTGTATGTTCTAAACAATATATAGCTGGATTCTTATTTATTTTAAATCTAATTTCAGAATACTGGTCTTTACTTTTTTATACTGTTTTAAAATTAAGTAAACCAAATGTCCAAAGCACAATTCCCAATGCTTTACATGTACTCACTCATTGAATATAGCTATCTATCGTTTACAAATGATAAAGTTTAAGACCTAGAGAAGTTACGCAACTTGATTATCATCACACAGCTAGTTAGTGGTAGATGCTCCCTGCTCTAATCTCCTATGCATTGAACCAAAGAATGGCACAAGCAAATGGGCAACCGAAGTAAGGAATTGCAAATTCAGGGAAGAGAACCTCATTGAGTTTTGCTGAAACAGAAGGTTCTTTCATTCATTTGTCAAATATTTATTAAAGGCCAGTCCATATTCTCACCAAAATCTTGATTCTTTTTGGAGACCTACCTTGCAAATTAAGCTTAGCCCTTATACAGAAGAGAATACTGAGACTTTAAATTACTTGGTAAAGTTCACATAGGGAGTATCAGCAGTCTCTTTAGTTTTCAAAAGTGTACTTTTTCTGTTGTACTATTTGGCAGGTTTTTGGAAGCCTGGCCCAAAAGATGGGGGAATTTAGGTGTAAATATACTGTTTTTTTTTTTTAATACAAGCAATGTTTTTCTACAACTGGCCTTTTAATTTATATCTTCATTTATAGCTTTATGTCACAAGAGCATGTGAAGAAAAGGCAAACACTAAAGAATATTAAAAAGTACACAGTTCATTTGCTAACAAATGCATTTATCCTGACATTGAATGAAACTCTTCTTGTTTTATCGGTTGTCATTTTGTAAACAAACAAAAAAAAGTGATTCATGACCTTTTCTTCTCATCTTTCCTCATTGGGGTTTCCCCCCAGAAAGAAAGTAAATGAGCACAATATATTAACTTAGGTCCAACCTAAGTGAATTCCATTTTAACGTTGTGATTTTGTAACTCATTGAGTGTAATGCATTGAGCCTCAAATATGACTCCTCAGGCGCCTGATTATGCCTTCAGACCCTCAGATGTGTGAGGCCAATCAAACAGAACCTTCTGTGCCCTTCTGCTCTTTAGAGCACCAAATGAGGACTTTTGGCACCCAGCTTGGAAATTTGAAGCACACTATTTATTCAGCTTTTGCCATGTGGATACTCCAGAAATTTTCCTCCCTTCTGCCAAGGCAATAACTCCAGCAAAGCTGTTCTGTGGAGGCACTCTAGGGGAAAAAGGCAGAAAAATGGGCTCTGAAAATATGCTGAGCATTTTAAAGTAGTTAGCTGATAGAAATAAACACTCTATATTTTATGATTAAAGCACCAACTGAAATATTTATGACCGTTCAGAATGCATTCATAAGCACCAAGTCACACTGAGTTTTCATGATTAGCAAAGATACATTCCAGAAAACTTTGGAGCCCAAAAGGATCTGGGAAAACTCCCTCTCTTCCTTCAAGATCAGCTCAAATAATCCCTGCTCTATAAAATTTTCTCTTTTTGCATAGATTAACCACTCTTTTATCAGTGTTTGCTATTACTTTGTACATGTTTGTATTATAATATTTGTTGTGTTGTATTATAGGTAAATTTCTCCTCATAGATTTTAATTTTGCCTAGAATATATTGAGCTGATTAATGCTAGCTCAGTTTTAAAAAAGACTGATACATTCACCAAGATGTTACTTTATTTTCTGAAGGGTATTGGAGATGCATGCCTTTTTATGAAATGGGGTACTCAATTTCCGGTCCTCAAAGTACCTCCTGGTAGGGTCCCTTAATAAACAGAGTGTTTCAAGTCGATGGAAGAATCAGAATTTTAAGTTATTAATATCAGTTTCAGCATAGCGACAGTTTTAAGGGATATTTTTTCCAAGCTGTGGAAAGATATGGTAAGCATTTCCTGTGCCACTCACACCAGAATAAACAATTTTATTAAGCCCAGAAGTAACCTTCTCCTGACAGTGTTTTTTTCTCCCTTTAACAAGGCTGGATTTAACACTGCCAAAAACTTTCTTTTGGAGACTTCCTATTTTTTGATTCAATATAGGTGAAATTAATACTGTCTTCAGAGAGAATTTAATAGTTCTGGATAATTTTAAGTTGTTAAAATTATTTTTCTAACTGTGTAAAATTAGTCTTGGAGGGACCTTTCTGTCCTGTGCTCTTGGAGTTAGCTACTTCTGAAGACGGCTCAGCCTAGCTACTGTTTATTACAACAGTTGACCCTTATTTCTTGGCTTGAGGGGCTTTTCCTTAGCACTTAAAATAGTTTATAGTAAAGGTAAAGAGAACAGGGACTGCTAAAGCGGATTAGAATCATACATCAAACTCAATTTTCTCACCTAGAAAAGGGAAATAATAATACTAGAAGTAATAGCAACACTCAACTCCAAAAGTTTCAGGAAGACTAAAGGTGATGTGATATATCTAAGCACCTAAAATCCTGCCTGATAAGTGTTCTTGTCATGCAACATACACCTGATTGCTTTAGAACATCATTATGCATCTTACATTGATTGATTGATTCATTCATTCATTCAGTCAGTCAGTCAGTCAATAGTGCCTATTTGATGCCAGACAAGATTATAACATTGATCCTACAGCATTTAAAAAATAAAAAGTACATTCTGTCAAAGAATCATGCCCTACACTCTCTAAGAAAAATAGATATTTTTGGCTGGTAACCTGGGGATTGGTAAGAATTTCTGAGCCAAAAAAGGAAAAGCTTTTTTCATATTTCCAAACTGACGATTCATGGGGCTCAGACCACACACATCCTTCTAATTGGGCTAAGTAACATGTCATTATCCCTTTGATACTTGGGATACTCTTATCTCCCAGGAGGTTGTTTGATAAGAATAATATAACAGTGGTCTAGAGTCGGTGAAAATTTACAAGCCCCTGTGGTGTAAGCAATTTCAGAAGCGAGTAAAACCAAATAACTGACACAAACAGCTTGGCAATAGTATTTATTGTCATTTATTTTAAAACAAAAGAAGAAGATACCATGGACAGTCTTATTTTTTCTAATGCTAAACATAAGTCACAGATGCAGAGAGGAAATATGATTCCATCATGAACAATAAAACAAACTTTGCAAGTTCTACACTGTAGCTACAATTATGGTTGCTCCCCACTATCAGCCCACAACTGGATGTACAATTTCAAATGTCCTAGGACTATTGCAACTTCCATCCCTTCAAAAAGTCCAAAGACTTGGTTTCTTATTAAAATTCCATACTTATAAGCTTCATATTTCTTATGACTTCACCTGTTATGTCACCCTCACTCTTGATAGAAACTTATTTGGATAATGTCTGGAAGCAAAGCATTCCCCCGCTGAAAATGGTTAGGGATGGAGGCACTCTGTCAATACCTGACAGGTGTAAATTTTTTAATGTATGAGCAGTATATGAAAATACAAATCACCACGGAGAGCCAGCCTAAAGCAGACTGAAAAGCTGTCATAAGCAATTTTCAAAAAGCATGAGTTATTTGGTTCCCTTCCAGGGGGAACAACTCCACAGGCATAAATTTGTGAATGGTACTTGACAATCTTAACAAGTCCTGCTCTCTCCCAGCTTACTGTATGGCCAGTATGTGATGTGAACATTTTGCTCACCTGTATTCTGAGACCAAGGGAGAATTGACACAATAACTGGGAAGGGCTTGAGCCACCTTACGTACTTGAGACACACGTCAGGGAACAGATTAAATAACCTCACAATCTGGGACATTTTGAAGCAATTTATTTGCTTACAGATTATTTGTGGACCCTCCTGATAACATCAATTCACTGAGTGTCACAACACTGGGGGTATGATAGCGTCTGGGAAATGGACCCCTCCCCCAATCACTAGTTTATAAGCTCTAACATTGTCAGATTTTTTTTTTGGCCCTGGGTTCATTGAAAAATCTTTACTAACTGAATAGCCTTCTCCTTGGTGTGAAAAGGCTGACTTTAGCAAAGGAGTGCATGATGGACGAGTCACTTCTAACTGAATAAGTGTCAAGGTCAAAAACCAACAAGTGATGAAGATGAGGAAGCCCTGGAGTGATGTTTGTTTCAAATCATATTATATCTTTTATAGTAGCACAGGGCTTTAGGGAGAAGATGTAAAATTGAAAAAATGGGAAAGTTATAGTATAGCTTTATGTTATAGATCTTATATCCACTAAAATAAAGAAACCTGTATTTTGTGATTCTTAATAAAATTAGGCCATATAAAATGTACTGATATCAGAATTCTTGAGAATTTAATGCTTAGGGATGAATTAAATCATGAATATGTCCTGAAGGATTTGCTTTGATTAAAGAGTAGAATAAAAGCTTTGGTTCCATAATTCCAGATCCCCCAGTACCTTCTACTGATGTTCCCCTAGGACAGTGGTTCTCAAACTACTTCGATCATGACCCAGAGAAGGACAAGCTTATTCACTGGGATTCAGTATACACAGAGATATATCATACACCCACAACTTAAATATTATTCAAAAGAGACCTACTATTTTCTGTGATGCTCTTTGATACTTTATTCTATTTCAATATTTCATTTAAAAGACTGGTTATGTCACACTAACTTGATGGCACAGCTTGCCAATGGTTCACAAAAAGGCTATTTGAAATGCATTGTACCTAAAGCCTCCTTATTCCCAAAATGTTCACTGTGTGTTCCTCTCGTTGGATCTATGTTTACACCATTATTCCTTACAGAATGTCCTACCTTTACATAAATCCTAATCATCTTAGAAGTTACCAAGAAAGAGAACTATCGATCACCGATTGAATAGTTGTAAGATTAATGGCGTATGGTCAGAAAATCCAGGAACACTGGAGCCTTATCCTTTACCAGCCATTTCTTTCAGCAAGATTCCTAATGGAGCTACAGGAATTGCAAAAGAACAGTTTACTATTAGCTGTGGCTTTACCACCAAACCACAAGATGAGGTAGCCCGGATTGTGTAAAAAAACCCCTTTATCTAACTTTAGAGTTAGCCTGTAAACAAGAATCAAGACAATACACTTAGTCACTGAATTCTACTAGCATGTGCTATATGCATCCATTCAAAATTCATTCAGATGTATTGAGTGCCTGCAGTGCCCTGGGCATCGTGTATTTACTGTGATAATACTAGGAGAGTGGTCTCCTTACCACCAGTAACTGTGGAATGAAAACACTCTCTATTCTACTAAATCCTTTCAGCTCCTCTCTTTGGTTCCTTCACTGAGTGCTTATCTTAATTGATAGGATTTACCATATAGTAAGTAGCACTTTCCCCTCTTTTTAAATCATGTTAGATTCTTGTAGTTGTATACAACACCTAGCACAAGTAATGGTTATGTAACAATTATTTTCTTTTCAACACTATAATTGGTCTGAGGCTAGTAATTGTTTGTTGGGTAAATGCATGAACATATTAGATTTATTTAAAAGGCTTACTTCGTTGTCATGGCTATTTGTAACTGTGGTGTAACCCAATTAGTTGTAGTAAGTATTACATATTTGGAAAACTGAATGGTGGGATGCTTACTCCTAATTAAAAAAGAAAAGTGGGCTTCCAAGGGTCTAGGAGCTCAGCAAAGTGTTTGGAACTCTTCTGGTATGGAAATGGTGGCTTTTCTGATTATGTGTCACTGTGTAACCGAATGCTTATCCTAGAATAGAAATGGTAACTATAGAGGTAGTTATATAATAAGTCCTCCAAACTTAGTGGCTTACCACAGCAACCATTTTATTATATGTCATGACTTTGTTGGGCTAAGAATTCAGGCAAGGCCTGAAGAGTGAATGTTCTCTTTCTATTGGGTTAACTAAGATTATGTAGTGATATTTGGCTGGAAGATGGGCTGATCTGGAGGACCTAAGACCACTTCACTCCCATATCTGGTGCTTTAGCTGGGGTGGTTGTGTGGCTGGGCTCAGCTAGGACTGATAAACAGGCATCTTTACAGTGACAGTTTTAGGGCAGTCACATTTCTTATGTAGCAGATCAGGAGACTCCCAAAGACAGTGTTCCAAGAGTGAGCCTTCTGAGAGGAATAAGTGGAAGCTCTAAAACTTTATATAGTCTTGACTCAGAAATCCCTGAATATACTGTCTCCACCTTCTAAGAACAGTGTATTGTTTTAGTGTTATTATTATTATTAAACAACAAATTTCTCCAAAAGGTAGCAGCTTAAAACTACAAGCATTATCTTCTCACTGTTTCTGTAGGTCAGGAATCTGGCAGCATTTTAGCTGCCTGATTCTGGTTTGGGGACTCTTGAGATTGCAGCCAAGCTGTTGGCCAAAGCTGCAGTCTCACCTGAAGGCTCAACCGGGGAGATTTTGCTTCCAATGTCACTCACATGGTTGTTGGCACTGACTGATGACCAAGCACTTCACTTCCTTACCAATGGGCTTCACTACAGTTTGCCTAAGTGACTTCATGACGTGGCAGCTGACTTCCCCCAGAGCAAGTGATCTGAAAGATATATATATATATATCTATATATATCTATTTATCTATATATCTATATATATATATATAGATCTATATATATAGAGAGAGAGAGAGTGAGAGAGAGTGAGAGAGAGAGAGAGAGAGAGAGAGAGGGAGATGCACCCAAACCAGAAGCTATGGTCTTTTGTGACCTAATTTAAGAGTAGCATAGCATCAGTTCTGCCATATTCTACCCATTAGAAGTGAATTAGTAAATTCAGCCCACGCCCAAGGGGAGGTATAATACACTCCACATCTTGAAGGGAGGAGTATCAAGAAATGTGTGTAACCACCACAGTCCACTTTCTGGATGTAAGTTTATTCACATTGCGCCCACAAGCAAAATACACTCATTTTTCCCAAGGCCCCCCAAGTGCTTCAAAGCATCAGCTCTAAATCCAGAATCTCATCATCTAAATCAAGTCTAGGTATGGATGAATCTCCTCCACTATGGATCTTAAACAAAGCTTCTTGAGTACAGTTCCTCTTAATATGTAGATCTATGAAACTAAAGAGGCAAGTTATCTGCTCCCCACACATCCAAAATACAATAGTATCACAGGTATTAGGTAACTGATATAGACATTCCTGTTCAAAAAATGGGGGAAATGGGAGACATAAAGGAATTGCTGGTCCATAGCAATTCCAAAGTTCCTTGATTAGGTCTCAAGGTCTGGGAATGAGTCTTCATAGCTCTCAGCTCCACTTTCGGGCTCTGAGTCATCCTTCATTTTTCATGCAAGTTAGTACATGGCTGCAGCTGAGTAGTTTTCTTTGCCTGATTCCAGCAAGCAGGAAATGGTAAGAATTCTCAAAACTATCAATTCCCATCTCCTTTTAACAGTCCTTCCTTTAGTTCATATTTATACTTTTGCAATTTACTCTAAGCAGGAATAAGAAACCAGAAAGCAACTTTAACACTTTGCTTGGGCATGCCTTTTACTAGACCACTCAGTTTATTAGATAATTCATTTACTTCCAAGCTACTGAAGGTAACAGGGTTGCTACACTTTACTGCCACTACGTAACAAGGATCTCCTTTTCTCCAATTTCCAGTAACATTTACTTCACTTTGCTGCAAATCCTCCCCTACAGTCCTATCAAAGACCACGAGACAGTTTTTTTAAGGCACTCTAGGCTCTTACTAGCACACTCCTAAAAGCTCACTGCATGGTCTCAGTGCTGCCTCCACATTTGAGTTTGCTTTTCATGGCAGCACTCCACCTCCAGGCACCAAAATCTGTATTAGTTTTCTCTTGTTATGTAAAAAACCCCAAATCTAGGAACTTCCCTGGTGGCGCAGTGGTTGAGAATCTGCCTGCCAATGCAGGGGACACGGGTTCGAGCCCTGTGTCTGGGAAGATCCCACATGCCGCAGAACAAGTAAGCCCGTGTGCCACAACTGCTGAAGCCCACGCACCACAACTACTGAAGCCCACGTGCCTAGAACCCGTGCTCCGCAACAAGAGAAGCCACCGCAATGAGAAGCACGTGCACCACAACGAAGAGTAGCCTCTGCTTGCCGCAACTAGAGAAAGCTCATGCGCAGCAATAAAGACCCAACACAGCCAAAAATAAATAAATAAAATAAATAAATTTATTTTTAAAAACCCCAAATCTTACCAGTTAAAAACAACAAACATTTATTATCTTACAGTCTTTGTGGGTCAAGAATTCAGAAGCAACATAGCTGGCTGTTTTCTGGCCCAAAGTCTCTTGTGAGGTTACAGTCATGGAGTTGGCAGGGCTGCAGTGTCATCAGAAAGCTGTCCTGGGGAATATCTACTTCCCAGCTCGCCTTTGTAAGTAAATGAAAAAGTTCTTTATGCCCATGGCATTTTCCACTGTCTATTCATATGCTATCCTAGAGAATCTAGGACATATTTTAAGAAAGTTACAAAATAGAGTGCTCAGTGAGAAAGTCAGGTAATTGAGAGTAAGTTTTAGGGTCAGTCTTATTAACGTTATTTTATGAAGCATACTAATTAGAAATCATTGCAGTGTAATATAAATAAAAACTGCACAAATACAGTTTTTATGATAATTAGTTTTTACTCTTTTGCTCATGTGAGGCAGTTTTAAAGTGGCATGTGTAATTTGGCAGGTATATACATTCTACTAGTAAGCAATAAATGCTTGTTTTAAAGTACCTTTTTTTTGGCAAGTTCTACTTTTAAATCATTCTCATATTTGATTTTGTTAATTGAATGACTTTGTGGTAAAATAACACACTCATGAAATATGAGAATCACTTTATTATCTTTCTTCTTCCTTCACCTTAGATAGAGTTGTGATTTCTAAGGGTGTGTTTAGCTTTGTACTCTACTGTATCTTCATCCTATTTTCAATCCCAAAATAGGCACAACAAAGGATTCTTTCTTTGTTCCATGCTTATAAATGACTGGCAAAATGAGTATATCTTTTGAAAGCAATTTCTACTATTATAACAAGCTGGAATCAAATGGCCAATCAGTAATAAGCCAACCCTTATTAACTTGCACTAAATTATTTTCATTTGGCAGATAAAATAGCCACTTTTCTGCTCTTAATTAGACTTTGGTCTAATAGGATTGACAAGTCAAGCTGGGGGAAAAATGCTGTGTTTAATTATTTTAGAATTCAGTATTTTTTAATAGATTCAGTTTTGAGAAAGTGCCAGAGAAACTTGAAGAACCCACATTTTGTTTTCCAGGTTACTGCTGCTCTTAAAAACCAAAATAACTCTAGCAGACGGACATTTTAAAATTGTGCTATTATATATTGATCTCTATGCCCTTACAGAATTTCGATTATTATTAAAAAGTGGTAGTTTGGGCTTCCCTGGTGGCGCAGTGGTTGAGAATCTGCCTGCCAATGCAGGGGACACGGCTTCGAGCCCTGGTCTGGGAAGATCCCACATGCCGCGGAGCAACTGGGCCCGTGAGCCACAACTACTGAGCCTGCGCGTCTGGAGCCTGTGCTCCGCAACAAGAGAGGCCGCGATAGTGAGAGGCCCGCGCACCGCGATGAAGAGTGGCCCTCACTTGCCGCAACTAGACGAAGCCCTCGCACAGAAACGAAGACCCAACACAGCTAAAATAAATAAATAAATAAATAATAATTAAAGGTGCTAATAATTAAAAAAAAAAAGTGGTAGTTTATTTCATAAGCCACTTATATTCTCTTTTTACTCCTTTATTACATGAATATGTTATTCTGCCCCTTTGGACTGTATCTTATGGTAAAAGGTACACAAAATGGCCACTTAGAGAAAAGAGGTATATGGTAAAAAAAAAAAACCACAAGCTTTAGAGCCATAAATACTCAAATTCAAATCCTAACTCAGCTGCCAACTAGCTGGGTGACCTTGGGCATGTTATTAACCATGTCTGTGCCTCGGAGATGATGTAAAGAGTAGAGGTATAAACATAATGCTTCTAGCAAAGTATCTGGTACATAAGATATGATCTGTGAATTTTGGTTTTTATTATCAACACTATTACTCCTCTGTTCTTAATATGACACTGAATTTTAAAATATACCCATGTTGGCAAAACCCCTTTGCTTCCCAAACCAGGTCGTCCCAGGTCCCAAGTCTGGCTGGCATTGAGAAAGAGTGAGTTAAGCAGTCATGAGACTAGAGATTTAAATTAGGTTAGATAGAACTTTTAATAACAGAAGGTGACTGGGAAACTACAGGATTTGCTGAAGGTGTCATAAAGGGTAGGATAGTGGGACAAAGAATATGTGAAGTCAGTGATTGGAGAAAAATAACTAGTTCAAATTTGGGAAGGAAGTAAAGGGAGAGAAATAAGAAGAACCTAGATCTGTTGTTCCTTTTCTAAGAAAATATTAGACCATCACGTGAAGAAATGAACAGATCAAATCATAACAAAAAGATGCATGATGTCTTGAGCTGTTCTAATTTGAATCAAGAATTATAATGACTTACAAATGCCATAAGCTATAACTTTTTATAACTTCCAGTTAGTAAACTTTTTGTGCTTTTGTCAAATATCAAATATTATATACTAGTTTAATTTATATTGAAATTGAAGCCTAGTCAATTTCCCAGGGGGTTAGAAATTCAAAGATATAGAGTTTTCTCCCCATTTATTTCATACAAATAAATTACAATATGAAAGTATTTATTCCAGAAATTACAAGATTGTCTGACACATAAGGTACTCAGTAAGTATTTTTTGGTTGCATGAAAGTTGACTTAACTAATTTGAGAATCTTCCTTTACTGTCCTAGTTCTAAGGTAATTTTATTAGGTTAAACTCAAAGAGAATATTTTCATCTCATCTGCACAAATGTATCCATAAAACATTCTCAGCTATAAAACAAGCAGTTGCAAAGACAAGCTCTTTCAGTATTTTTCCTTATTTGCATTATGTTTAAGGATTTGAGTCATTGGGTCTTAGGAAAAAGTAGAAAACAAGAAAGGTGCAAAAATAAAGTGTTTATTATATGTACTAGTATATATAATATATCTACTACAATAGTATTATCTATAGTATATATAATATTATGTAATATATATAATATATATCAGTATATACAAGAATACTGATACTTTATTTGATCCGTTAAAATTTATGAATTGTTTTTAGTACACAAATAATGATTTTTGATTGTCAAAAATAAAACTGACCAAAGTATGTAAAAAGAAGAAAGAAAAAACTATCGTCATTAAAAAAAAAATTACTGTTAACAGATGTTATAATGTAAAAACGTAGGCTCACATAAGAATGATAAAAGAATATCAAAATTCAAATGGTAAATTGTGTCCCTTTATCCTGTTTCTTATTTCTTCTGCCTATTTTACTAGCTTTTGACAGTCATCTTCCTGGTTTTTTTCAATGCTATACACTTAAATTTTTACAGATCTGTAGGTTTTAAAATTATTCCAACCCATGGTGATGTACGATATTAATATCAACAGAAGAGGAAAAAAAGCAATAATTTCCCCCTTGCATCCCTTTCTTAATTGTTCCGTGGGCTTTTCAGTTTTAGGGTAAAATCCATTTATTCCTGTTTGGGTAGATGCTTCAGCTCCCTTAGCCTAAAAATGCAAATTCCGTGCATCCTACAAAGGACTCGGCAAAGAGGAGGAGGCGAGGCAGGGCAGAGGAATAGAAGGTCCTGGCCCCCTATGCCAGCTTCATATGTAAAATGGCATTCTCTTTTAAACTGGAGCTATTGTGCAACTTCTCTAAAGGGATATTGGAGCAGCCTTCAGTTATGAAGCTGTTATCAGATAACTCAGGTTCTGGTTGCAAGACTCTGAGAGCAATACACAGATACATGCTCTTTGTTTCTATATCTACTGAATCTGCTGTTTTCTGGCAGCTATTTTTCCCCCTGTTGTGCATTTAACTTAAATCTGACAGAAACCATAGATGAATTTTTTAATAGACACTGTTGGTACCTAAGTCCCAGAAAGACATTTTGGATAGGCTAATATCAGCAAAATTTTAGTGGGTAGTCAGGGAATGATACAGAAAACATGTAATTGGCCTTCACGTGAAATAGTTGACTAACACTCTTCTGATGAGCCTTCAGATTCATCTAAATGTGAATAATTGGTCTTAAGTGATTTGCAACACATTCGAGGCACTGTCAAGGGTGCGTTCTGGGCAGAAGGCATACTTTAGAAATTAAGACCTCATGGGTTTTTTTAGTTTTTTTTTTTCTGTTTGAAAATATATTATTATATGTTCCGTTTTGTTCTGGGACTGTCACACAGCCCTAAAATGTTTACAGCTTTCAACCAGAGGTAGAGATGGGGGGGTGAGGGACGGGTATAGCCAGGGGAAGATAACTTCATAAAACTTCCTTAGTGCATCATTTTATCCTTTCTTACAGTGAAATCTAAACTAATCCTCACTGAAAAATAATTTCATTAAGACCTGTTCTATAAAAGTGTCTTTAGGAACAGATGTTGCTTTACAAGTAGTATAAAACAATTTTTTAATAAAACTGTCCAAGAAGCTAAAATAGTTCTGAAGAAATATAGCTTCTTGGTTAAAATTGTGCCTTCTTTGATTTACTTGCATCTATATCTTTTGTATTTTTGAGGTAGATCTAAACCTGACTGTAATTAGTCTTCTTTTTTATTGTATTTTTGAGATTCTGGATTCTATAGTAGAGTTGGCTTTCACATTTATTTAGGATATAAGCATTTAAAAAAATTCTTCCTAAGGACTTAAATGTGTACATTTGAAAAAGGTAGCTGGCCATAACGTGCTTTGGGTGTAGCAAAAATCCACTTACTGGCAATTCAGATTTTCTATGTAAATGATAAAAGTTTGTCCTTATAATTACTTGGATCTGCTTGCTAGATAAATTTAAAATGTCGATGAAGCCATAGATTGTCATCAACTTAACACTTTGCATGCTTATAGCCAAACAAATAAATATACAATTTCCCTTATTCAGGAAACATTTCATGAATGTCTACTGAGAACTAAGGGAAGCTGTTTGAAATGGAAAGCTTCTCTCCAGTAGCTCGTGGTAATAACATCAGTTTCTCTAGCATCTGTAATAAACACGTTTCAGTTGTTTCTTTAACTTGCCCTTATATTGTGCCATGTGCTAAACTGATTAGTTTTATTATGAATGTGTAAGTTACAAAATGCTTTCTTTACATGCATTCGCTGTCCATTAGTCATCCCATCAGAAATCTCAGACTGTCCCTCAGCTTCTTTCTCCCTTGACTCAGCTTTCTTTACTGAGACAGATTGTTGCCTTCACAGGGCTTCTTAAATCCATCGCCTCTTTGCCACTCCCACTCCCCACTGTTAGGCAGGCTCTCCTCATACTTTATCTAGCTTGTTCTAATAGCCTCTTTATGGATTATGTCCTCCAGTCTCTTCAGTGTGGCAAGAATTTCTCCTTGCCAGCATAAACCCAAGCATGCCACTTTCCTTAATACCAACTGCATTATCTGCAAGATGAAGTCCAAAGTCTATAGGCTATCACAAAATGACTCTGTCTCTGACTTCCATCTTAAATCGAATCTCCTAAAGTTCTCCCCAAACTATGCTTCAGCCAGAAACAGTCCACCCTCTTCACTTTTTGAAACCTTAAATTCCTCAGGACCCTTGCACATTTTGTGCCCTTCAACTATGGGGCCTATTCCTCCTTTCTCTCTCATGTAAAAAATTCTCTGCACCCCTTGAGGTCAGTATATAAGTCTTATGCCCAGTGGATGGGCCCCTCCCTTATTACTACAGTCCTAACTTCTTCCCATTCCTCTCACCCTGGAGCATCAAAAGTATTTGAATTTATTGAGCACTAATACTCTCTCAAAAATCAGGATTGTCGATGATTTTGATCAGCAGGGATTAATCAGAGATGAAAAGATTATTTTCTATTTTGTATAAGAAAAACATTAACAGAAAATACTAAGCCCTTTGAGGGCAGGGTCAGTATCTTATGTATTACTTACCTTTGCCCATTACAGCATTATTCACAATAGCCAAGGTATGGAAACAACCTAAGTGTCCATCAATGGATGAATGGATCAAGAAAATGTGAGATAGATTAGATAGATAGATAGATAGATAGATAGATAGATAGATAGATAGATATACACACACAGGGATATTATTCAGCCTTTAAAAAGAAGGAAATCCTTTCATTTGTCACAATATGGATGAACCTGGAGGGCATTATGCTAACTGAAATAAGCCAGACAGAAAAAGATAAATAATGCATGGTATCACTTACACGTGGAATCTAAAAACAAAATCCAGCTCATAGAAACAGAAAGTAGAAAAACAGTTGCCAGAGGATGGGGGGGGGGGGGGGGGGCGGGTGAGGGAAATAGAAAGAATTTGGTAAAAGAGTACAAACTTTAAGCTCTAAGATGAATAAGGTCTCAGGATCTAATGTATAACATGGTGACTATGGTTTGTAATATTTAATTGAAATTTGTTAAGAGAGTAAAACTTAAATGTTCTCACCAAAGAAGATTTTTAAACGGTAAATATGTGAGGTGATAGATGTGTTAATTAACTTGATGGGGGAAATCCTTTACTAATGTATACATATTTAAATCATCATGTACACTTTAAATATCTTACAATTTTATTTGTCAATTATATTTCAATAAAACTGAAAAAAAGAAAATGGTTTCAGATCTGATCTTCCATGTGTTCTTCTAATCTACCTATTATCTGCTGAGCACTCCTCATTCTGACCTGGTTTTCAGTTGACAGTTTAGGTGAGTCATCGTTCCTAATATCCTCATTCAATGTGATGGACAATTTCAGGTGTAGCTCTCTTTCATTTACTTCTCTGCTGCTCTTCAAAGAATTCTCTTAAAATACATTGTCTAGTTTATGATTTTTTCCGCCCTGTTTACTGTCTGTCACATCCCCAAGATTAAACTTTGAAACTTAAATGCCAAGAATGTATTCTTTAATTTTTTTTTCAACTTCTTGACCTACTACTGTATCATTCCTTCTTAGAATAAAAAAAGGGAGTTATCCACATTAATTGAAAGGTGGGGACAACAAAGAGGTACAAGGGGTTGAGTAGGCAAAGAACTCAAGAGTATGCAAACTCTTGAGTATGCAAAGAATATTTTGATATTTTAAAATATCCTACACCACAAAGAAAACAATACATGAAAAGACTTGGAGGCAAAAGAACTCATGTACTAATCAGGAACCTAAAAAAATAGTTCAATTGGCTACTCATATGTCTACTTTGGAGAAATATCTATTCCAGTCCTTTGCCCTTTTAAGTTGAGTTGTTTTATCTTTTTGCTGTTGAGTTGTAAGAGCCCTTTATATATTCTAGATACTAGAACTTGTCAAATATATGATTTGCCACAAAAAAAAAAAAGTTCAATCTTACCAGAGTTTAGAGAAAATACATCCTGAAGTGACTAAGAATAAGACTGAAATGTTAGTGAAGTTTGGATCGTGAAGGGTCTTGCATGCTGTTTACGATGATTAAACTCTGTCTTGAAGGCAATGGAGAAGCATTAGAATGTTTAAAGCAGAGAAGTGATGACCTGACCAGACTTATGCTTTATAAAGATTAATTTGGTTGCCTTATAGAGTCTGTATTGGACAGTGAGACTGAGTCTATCATGATCTACCATGATCTAGGAAAGATCATGAAGGCCTTGGACTAAGATAGAAGAATTGAGCAATATGAGAGATTTTAATTCGATGGTATGAATAGCACTTGGTAACTGATTGAATGTAGAGAATGAGGCAAGGAGAGGTAACACAGATGACACCCCAGTTCTAGGATGGGCAGTTGGGTGAATGATGTTACCTTTTTTTTAGGTTTAAAAAAGATGGGTTTTATTTCTTTCAAAGTACATGTTTATGGCTAAAAAACTGAAATATATGACAAGGTTTGTAGTGAAAAAGAGGAGTCCCATGGTCTATCTCATCCCCACATCCCAGACCTCTACATATTTCTTCTGATATTTCCTCCATGTTCCTAAATACTTTGCTTATATTGCTGCACATTGGTTTTTCAATCTTGGGAGAAATCTATTGATTGCATACTGTGAAAGGCCAGGATTTAACCTCCTTGACGTATTCATGTACCAGCCAAAACCCCACTAGCTCTACACATAGAAAACTCTGTTTTCTCCATCTTCTGAGAGTTTTCACAATTTTCAGATAAACCAAAACAAATAAAATGCAACAAAATACAATAGTCATCGTATTATAAACCTACCATTTTGTAGTATAGAAGACAGCTATTGGTATGGGGAAATGGTAAGGGCAAGGAAGAGAAATTCAATTAATTCAATGAGTTCAAGATGGAACATATTAAATTTGAAGGGTCTTTTTGGTCATCCCAGTAGAAATCCCAATAGAAATACCCAGTAGACCATTGGCTATGTTGGTTTGGAGCTCTGAGTAGAAATCTGTAGAGAGAGAGATTTGTTTGTTATCAGCATGTACAAATGTAAAATTGAATTTCCTGTGATTCAGGTTAATTGAAATTTGTAATAGCAAACACTCTGCCTAAACTGTGGTTTATTTAGACTTCTATTTTATTTTAAATCTCTACTGTAGATTAATAAATTTGATTAAAACTAATTAGTACAAAATGATCAGAAGCATGACATACTATCATTACTTGCTTGAGTTTCCTCCATATAAGAAAAAAATGTTGAATGTGGCATTTTTTCTTAGCTTAAGATGAATTAAAATTAATTTTGTTTTGGATCTCTCTCCTTAAGATTATAAAATGTCATAAAACCGGTGTTGGGCATCTCTGGAGAATTTGGATAGGAACTTGAAGATGAGTTGCTACTACATGTGAAGAATGTGATCTTTGGTATCCATTCCTGTGGAATTTCACCTATAAAACATTGAATGGATGTAAAATTCAATCTAACTGCTGTTCCCTTTGAGTGATGATACATTCTTCAGAAAAACTAAAATACAAGTGTTAGATAAGTCTAACAAAGTATTCTTGAGTAAGAATACTAAAGCTCTGCATTTCCAGAATGTCTTTTGAGAGCAAAGTTATATTTAGCAAGAAGAAAAGAAACTGAGGAAATGGAGCAGTTGAAAAGAAAAAAATCAAAGTTTACTTGTGGCAGCAGGGTAGCTCCCTTCATCTTGACCAAGCTATTATGATGTCCTTAATTAGTTGTTTTGATATGAAATTATGGTTTTACACTCACCCCGGGTAACTCATCTTAAAAATACCAACATGTAAACCTCTCATGGCCAAAATGCCGAGTGTAAAGCCAAAAGTTAAGAAGAGACACGTCAACTAGAAAAATTACCTTTTAAAATATTTTATTTAGAAAGACTATTTTCATCTGAAAGTGTTATTTTATTTTATTTTCTGTATGTGACAACAAAAAAATAAAAGAGAAAAATGCAACCCCTACTCTGTCTTCACAGTGTGAATATTGCACTGACAAGAAATGTTACAACCTTTAGATGATGCAAAACTGCCTGATTTGTGAGCCTCGTTCCTCCTAATGAGTTGTGTGTTGTGATGCAGAACTTATATTCCCCATGGACCCTGTATTCTCAGAACCATTAATTTATCTTCTATGAATTAACACTGCCTTTGTTAATGGTACAGTGTCCAGCCCTTGGCAAAGTCCTCATCCACTTGGGAAAAAAAAAACTGAGCTAAAATATCTCAGCTTGGTTTTAGGTTAGTACTTTGGACCAGAGTGGACTCACTCAGCAAGAAAATCCTTCTTTTCTTTATATGAAAGCTTCTACGTTCTGTGATATAACAGGAGCCTGTAGTAAGCGGAGAGCTATTTGATGCTGAATTCTGAGCAAAGGGTTCTTTGTGGGAAGGTCTGTCAAATAGCAGAGTTACCATGGCAACCCTGGCTAGATAACCCATTTGGGAAAATACTTGTAGGACCTAACACTCTATCATCTGTCATTCAATAATTTCATGTTCATAATAACTAGGAAATCAATGGCTGTCCTCTGAGACAGTTTGTGGAAAGGGCAGGCATGCTATTGGCAGCGCACAGCTTACATCTGCGTCTACTTTGCGTCTACTTACATTTGTGATTCTCGTGCCAGGTTAGGAGTGTGAGAAAGAACTTGTTTGTTTGGCCTGGCACAAAGATTAAAGGCAGGTTCAGTTCTGCAATCTAATTACAACTGTAGTGTTTAAATATACAAAAGAGAAAGAACCAATGGCATATTAACAAAGCCTTTGCTAGACTATTGGTAAGTAAGGTCCACCTAATATTAACGTTTTACATTGTAAAATTCTGCAAGAAAAGACGAGTCCAAGTTATCACGTGACTGGCATGAACAAATTCGTTAATGTAAAAGGCATTTTTCTTATCTTAGCTTTCTAATTAAACTGCTTATCATTGTAGAAGCTATGTTACCTGGCTGTTATGTACAGAATATAAAGTGATATAGAAAAGTAATTAAAATTCTTAAACATGCAGCGCGTTGGCTTTACATACAATTAGTTTTTAGAGTGTGAGGTTTAATAATAAGGCCAGTTAGCTGAGTAAAGAAATATACACTTAATAATTACCTTGACAGTATTTATCAACTGGAAAAAATGACAGGAATAATTTTAGTAAATGGATATTATAAACAAGAAAGCATGATGAACTGAGACCATGAAGCGAGTAGAAGAGAAGAATTAAGCATTTTGTATTCTGTGAAGAAAGGGATATTTCACGTTCATGGAAACTTTTGGAAGATACTGATTTGCACATATGAAAAACTGAGTGTTTTTCACTTAGAACTTAGAAGAATTTTGAAATATAAAGATAAAGATGCTTGTAAATTGCTTTCTTTTCAGCACAACAGGTTTTTATTTTAAGCCATTTCCAGTGAAGTACTGCTATCATATGGGGAGCTGTGATTCTGCAAGTTTACAGAGTTCAAGGGTTGTCAAAGTGGAAGTATGGGAGCTGATTAAAACATCATCTTTTCAACATAAGAGATGAAGTCTTTGAAAGTGAACATGGTATTTTATCCAAAGGAGGGGTACTTCTCTAAAGGGCTGTGCTGAATATGAGCACATAAAACGGAAAGATTATAAGACCCTTTTAATCGAAACCTGAGGTTTACTGAAGACTTTTTAAGTCAGAATTTTATACATTTTTCCCCATAAGCAATCTGATATCTTTTGGAATTTTCAAAGATCTATTGAGCAAATTTACTGTTTGCTTCTCTCTTTCTCTTCCTTCTTTCTCACTCTTGAACTTTCTTCCCTCATTCTATCTCTCCATATTTTCTCTCATTATTACTTTTGGGACTGAAGAATATTCATTTCTATTATTGATGCTTACTTAATTGAAAAATGAAAACTTATGGTAGCTTTATTCGAAAAACTTCTTCAAATAAATGTTCCAAGCTACTTGAGTATATGACTGGAATCCAAGTGGTATCAAAAACAAACTATTTATATTATGCGATAAATTTTGACTTCAAATAGTTTTCCTTTTAAAAGAGAATGGACATGTGGACACAGGGTGGGAAAGGGAGGGTGGGACGAACTGGGAGATTAGGATTGACATATATACAATACCATGTGTAAAATAGATAGCTAGTGGGAACCTGCTGTATAGCACAGGGAGCTCAGCTTGCTGCTCTGTGATGACCTAGATGGGTGGGAGTGGGGAGAGAGGTCCAAGAGGGAGGGGATATATGTATACATATAGCTGATTCACTTCACTGCACAGCAGAAACTAATACAACGTTGTAAAGCAACTATACTCCAATTAGAAAGAAAGAAAGAAAAAAGAGGGTTGATTATATTTCTAAATGTAAGAATAGAGATAAGAAGTGGAAATCTACAAACAATAAATGCTGGAGAGGGTGTGGAGAAAAGGGAACCCTCTTACACTGTTGGTGGGAATGTAAATTGATACAGCCACTATGGAGAACAGCATGGAGGTTCCTTAAAAAACTAAAAATAGAACTACCATACGACCCAGCAATCCAACTACTGGGCATATACCCTGAGAAAACCATAATTCAAAAAGAGTCATGTACCACAATGTTCATTGCAGCTCTATTTACAATAGCCAGGACATGGAAGCAACCTAAGTGTCCATCAACAGATGAATGGATAAAGAAGATGAGGCACATATATGCAATGGAATATTACTCAGCCATAAAAAGAAACAAAATTGAGTTATTTGTAGTGAGGTGGATAGACCTAGAGTCTGTCATACAGAGTGAAGTAAGTCAGAAAGAGAAAAACAAATACCGTATGTTAACACATATATATGGAATCTTTAAAAAAAGGTTCTGATGAACCTAGGGGCAGGACAGGAATAAAGACGCAGATGTAGATAAGGACTTGAGGACACGGGGAGGGGGAAGGGTAAGCTGGGACCAAGTGAGAGAGTAGCATTGGCATATATACACTACCAAATGTAAAATAGATAGCTAGTGGAAAGCAGCTGCATCACACAGGGAGATCAGCTCGGTGCTTTGTATCCACCTAGAGGGGTGGGATAGGGAGGGTGGGAGGGAGAATCAAGAGGGAGGGGATATAAGGATATATGTATAGGTATAGCTGATTCACTTTGTTATACAGCAGAAACTAACACAACATTGTAAAGCAATTATACTCCAATAAAGATGTTAAAAAAAAGTGGTACATATATACAATGGAATATTACTCAGCCATAAAAAAGAACAAAATAATGCCATTTGTGGCAACTTGGATGGACCTAGAGATTGTCATACTGAGTGAAGTAAGTCAGACAAAGAAAGACAAATACCATATGATATCACTTATATGTGGAATCTAAAAAAATGGTACAAGTGAACTTATTTACAAAACAGAAATAGAGTCACAGACGTAGAAAACAAATTTATGGTTACCAAGGAGGGGGAGGGATAAACTGGGAGATTGGGACTGACATGTACACATTACTATATATAAAATTGATAACTAATAAGAACCTACTGTATAGCACAGGGAAATGTACTCAATACTCTGTAATGACCTATATGGGAAAAGAATCAAAAAAGAGTGGATATATGTATATGTATAACTCATTCACTTTGCTATATAGCAGAAACTAACACAACATTGTAAATTAACTATATTCCAATAAAAATTAATTGAAGAAAGAAATATAATAAAAGTTGAAGTTAGTAATATTAAAAAGAATCATCTATAGCCTTTATATAAAGGGATTTACCATGCTTTTGTTTTAGGAAATACATTTTTTTTTAATTTTTATTTATTTATTTATTTATTTATTTTTGGCTGTGTTGGGTCTTCGTTTCTGTGCGAGGGCTTTCTCTAGTTGTGGTGAGCGGGGGCCACTCTTCATCGTGGTGTGCGGGCCTCTCACTGTCGCAGCCTCTCTTGTTGCGGAGCACAGGCTCCAGATGCGCAGGCTCAGTAGTTGTGGCACATGGGCCCAGTTGCTCCACGGCATGTGGGATATTCCCAGACCAGGGC
The DNA here is from genome assembly GCF_965194805.1 of Balaenoptera borealis. Classification (NCBI taxonomy): domain Eukaryota; kingdom Metazoa; phylum Chordata; class Mammalia; order Artiodactyla; family Balaenopteridae; genus Balaenoptera; species Balaenoptera borealis. The sequence continues at coordinate 34,479,576 of NC_138870.1, forward strand.
TCGAACCTGTATCTCCTGCATTGGCAGGCAGATTCTCAACCACTGCGCCACCAGGGAAGCCCCTCTAGTCTTTTTTAAGAACCTCCTCAGAATGTGTTTTAGAATTAGGCACTTTACCATTTGAAGCAATTGGGTGGTTTAAAACAACAGAAATTTGTTGCCTCCCAGTTTTGGAGGCCAAAAGTCTGAAGTCAGGGTGTCAGCTTAGCCATGTTCTTACTGAAGTGTCTGAGGAAGGAACCTTCCTTGCCTCTTCTAGCTTTTGGTAGAGCCTCGTAATTCCTTAGCTTGTAGCAGCATAAGTCCAATCTCCACCTCCGTCTTTACATGCTTTCTCCCTGTGTTTTTACATGACTGTCTTCTCCTCAGGACACCAGTCGTATTGGATTAGGGGCCCACTCTACCTGATCTTAACTGATTACATCTGCAATGACCCTATCTCCAAATAAGGTCACATTCTGAGGTACTGGGAGTTAGGACTTCAACATAGTTTTTGGGGGGGCACAATTCAACCCATAACAGTATAAAAACTTCCACTTCAACTTTCTACCTTCTTGAGAAAATTAAACACTGTAAAAATGTGAACAATGACACATGTTTTCTTTCAGAAGAATTTCTAATACTCTTTTTTCATGTTTTGTTGGGCATGATAATGTACAGCCTTCTTTAGTGTTTTTGCTTGACAACCATAAGCATAAGACTTCCTAAAAACCCTCTATATTCTCATATCCTGGAAAATACATATACACACACATAATTAAAAAGATAAAAATGGCTATTCTGAAACTTCTGCCTAATAACTCAACCTTTAAATACAAGCCTCTACTTGGAATTCTTTATCATAGGCAGATATAGTTAACATATCTAGTGCTACACCATTTTACTATTGAGCCTTCTAATGTATTCTTGGCCTAGGCTGAAGTGAAATTTTAAAAAGTTGTCATATTCGTAATTTAATTGATACAGACTTTTCTTTAGCATTTAGGAGGTCAGGAAGTGTATTCTCTTTGGTACCCTGTCTAGGAGGAAGAATGCTGCAGTGAGATGTAAAGGAAGACTGATTTAACTTGGAATCCTGTTTTGGCTTAATGGCTCTGACTGTTGAATCTCTCTTGGCCTTAATTTCCTCATCTTTAAAGATGAGAAGGCTGTTGTCAGGATTAAATGACATAACATGAGAAAGTGCCTCTTTCACTGTTGCCCATAGAAGCTACCTGGGAAAGGGTTGGTCATATCCGGTTGGAAATGTCATACAAGGGGAGCCTATGCTCTCCCAACCTAATGCCTAGAAAGTGAGAACAAACAAAACCAGGGTTACCCCCTGATGTAAGTACAGCTATCCTATCTGCAGCACCAGTCTTCCTTTCTAGCCCCACTTCCTTCATCTTCCCATTTAAGACAGAAATGTGAAGAGGAAGTAGAAAGATGGCAGTCCCACATGCCACGTTAGAGATACACTACCTCCCCTGGTGTTTCTCTATTTTTAGTCATGGGTCAGATTAGTAAAACTCACACCTGTGAATGAGAAATAGCATTGATCAGACTGACTTCTCTCACTGGCTGACAAAAAATCAATTGATTCCTCATTTATTGGGCACTCATCAACCAAAGCACAGACATTGCATCATGGGGTTGACTTTTTAGCATGTTAAAGAACTTGGAGGGTAAGCAAATTCTGGCTTATTTTATTCTATTGGTTTATTGCTTCACTGGATACTGCTTAATTGAAGCAGGAATGCTATTTCAAGTAAAAGACATCAAAAGACATTTATTTAAACCTAGTTAATTCTTCACAAGGCCCTATAGGTAAACAAAATAGAGTAGCTATGTCCTTCTAGTTTCACTTTCTTCCTCTATTAATTTCAGTTCTTAATGCGATCAGCAGCTTTTCTCCCAGGTTATAATAGCTCAGAGGAACTCTGCTGGTTAACAGGAGACAAAGAAGTTGAGGAGAAAGGTTAGAAAAGAAGGCCAAGAGCCTAAGATCTCAAGCTAGTCCAATATCTGCTATTCATTTCTCTGTGATCTTAGGTAAGACAAGTTATCTCTCTGGGGGAGTTTCTTTAGCTGTAAAATAAAGAGATTGCATTAGACCAACTTTAATTGATATCTCTAGGGTTATAGTTCCCTCACTGAAAATCTAATAATTCCTACAGATATTTCCCACCATATCTGGGTATACAAAAATACAATTTTATGTGTAATGTATCAGTCACAGCAGACCCCCTTGAACCACATATATGGGCATACCTGGCTTCCATTCCCAAGGTCGTGTTATGGTCCAAATGACTGCTTCATCTCCAGTCATCATGTCCACTTTATTTCTGCTGGAAAGACGGCAGGAAGGAGAAAGGGATGATGAAAAAAAATGAACAAAGGGTATGAGCCAGCAGTGATTTTAGGAAGGTTCCTGGGAATTGCCACATGACATGTCACTTGCATAGCATTGATCAGAAACATGGCTGCCCTTGAGAAATGGCTTTTGGGTAATCATGTACCAAGTTAGAAGTTGGAAGTTCTTTTACTTTGGAAGAAGGGATGTGTGATAGCAAATGACAACTAGCAGTCTCTGTTGTAGAGATAACATAGATACATACGAGTAAACAAACAAAAAAGAGGAAAAACAAGACATTGTGTAAGAAAGGAAATGTAATCAGAATATACCACAGGGCTCGGCTGTGATATATATGTGAAGTAATGACTAAATATTGACTTAAACAAAGAATGTGATATAACAATATCAGAGAGTTGGAAGGGGAGTAAAAGGCTAAATGTTCATTGTTCATTGTAAAATATCAAAACATAATATCTAAAACTTAAAAATCTAGAAGTAAGAGCTTACTTAGGAAGATAAGTATTAATTAAATTTCCACAAAAATAATTAAAACTATGATAACTTCCATGGTGGAAAAATACAGAATGCTACAGTGATGTCTAACTGACAATAATCTCATTTTGAGCCTAAGGAAGGGTGTCCCAGAAGACATTGTGAGATGAGTAGGTATTCATGAGACAAAGAAAAGGGGTTTTCGTTCAGGACTGGCATAGTCAAAGGTCCTGAGGTTGCGGGGATTAGGGCAGAGCACACTTGAAGACTTGAATGAAGGTATGACTGAAGAGAACAGCAAGAACTGAGAATGGAAACGCATAGAGTTAATCATGCTGGGCCTTGCAAAACACTGTTATGGATTTAGGCATTTAGTCTTAAGACACCAGGAATTTACTGAAGCCTTAAGGTAAGGATGTGGTCCGATCCAGTTTGTATTTTAAAATCTACCTGTATTACAGATGAACTAAGAAAGTTGTGTGAGCTGCTGGAGGAGGCAGGGCGTATGCAATGGGGCCAGCTTTGCACAGTTCAGATGATGATAATTTCACCTTGGTTGATTGCAGTAAAAAGTGTCGACATAACATGTACCACAATGTTCATTGCAGCTCTATTTACAATAGCCAGGACATGGAAGCAACCTAAGTGTCCTTCGACAGATGAATGGATAAAGAAGATGTGGCACATATATACAATGGAATAGTACTCAGCCATAAAAAGAAACAAAATTGAGTTATTTGTAGTGAGGTGGATGGACCTAGAGTCTGTCATACAGAGTGAAGTAAGTCAGAAAGAGAAAAACAAATACCGTATGCTAACACATATATATGGAATCTTTAAAAAAATTAAAAGGTTATGAAGAACCTAGGGGTAAGACGGGAATAAAGATACAGACCTAGTAGAGAATGGACTTGAGGATATGGGGAGGGGGAACGGTAAGCTGGGATGAAGTGAGAGAGTGGCATGGACTTATATACACCACCAAATGTAAAATAGGTAGCTAGTGGGAAGCAGCCACATAGCACAGGGAGACCAGCTCGGTGCTTTGTGACCACCTAGAGGGGTGGGATAAGGAGGGTGGGAGGGAGATGCAAGAGGGAGGAGGTATGGGGATATATGTATATGTATAGCTGATTCACTTTGTTATAAAGCAGAAACTAGCACACCATTATAAAGCAGTTATACTCCAATAAGGATGTTAAAAAAAAAAAAAAAGAAAGAAAAATGTCGACATGAGAGTAGAACTGAGAGATATTCAGAAGGAAATGTAAATGGGACTTTCTTCATATGTACATGAAGAAAACTGTAAATTTTAGTTACTGGTTTGGAACTTTGCCTTTTCTTCCTAGAGTCCAGCAGTATACACAGCCCACATACAAATAAAAGTTCAATGAATAAATTTCTTAGTCTGTATATAGGAAAATATTGACAACCATCAAATTTGTAAAAGCTAACATCCTTTGTTGTAAAGCATCCAACATTTTTGGTGAAATTTCAACTTTGGGAAAGTATAGTTAAGTATAGATATGCTTTTTTTATGTATTTAAAGGAAGAAATTGGTTACCTTGTGGTAGATAAAACACAGTTATTTGGAAATGAGGAATTGTGTCCAGAAGGCATGCTTTACCATAGCAACCTTAACACTGAGTTACGGTATGTCTTTCAGTTTTACAAAGGGTCATTTATCATGGGAGGAATTTGCTGAAAATGTCACATTTTACTATCTGCTTAGATAATCAAGATCTTGACTCTCGAAATAGAATTATTCTAAGTTTTGTCTATTTTCGTGCTTGCAGGTATAATATGTGTATACTTTATATTCATTTTAAATTTTAAGTAGATTGAAAGAGACTAAGTCTGGCTGGCAGACACAGGACCTAGAAGCAAAGCCATTATTTTAGTTTTCTGCTAAGACTTTACAACTGTATGACTGATGGAGACCCAAATATTTCCTCTGAGATTGACAAATATATTTTTCCTAAGCTAAGCCATTAAAATTTGAGGGTTTAAACATAGTATAAATTGGAAAAGAAGATTTGAATTAAAAATGCAAACAAATGTACTAAATTTATTTTCGTAGTTACTCCTGCTTCCTCCACATACTTATATATCCCTATAGTTTAAAGTTTGGTAACTAAGTTTTTATTTTAGAGATGTATTTTTCTTCTGTTGAAAATGAGAGAATCTTTTTCTTCTTTCTGAAGACCAAGAATGGCAAAAGAGGGACTTTCTGATTAAAAGCATTTTTTTTTTTTTTTTTTTTTTACTTTTCTCAACATGTATTTTTTTTTTATATACAACTAGAAATTTGGACAGATTTAGCAACGGGAAAGGGTTACAATGCCTGGAATGAATTGTTTTTCTTCCCTGGGTAAATGTTCTAGGTGGTCTGAAGGTATGTGTTGGATTAGGCCTGTAGCAGCTCTAGAAGTTGAGTCCAAATACGTGCAAACTTTTCCCAAAACACTACCATAATACCCTTACCTAAAAGCATCCTGTGCCTTGATGTTTAAACTTACTGATAAAAGCATCCTTCTTAGTCTGTTCTGGACTGCTGTAACAGAATACCATAGACTAAGTGGCTTAAAAACAACAGATATTTATTTCTTACAGTTCTGGAGTCTGGGAAGTCCAAGATCAAGACACCTACAGATTTGGTGTCTGGTAAAGCCCACTTCCTGGTTCATAGATGCTGTCTTCTCTCTGTGTCCTTACATGGTGGACTAGCTCTCTGGGATCTCTTTTATAAGGCACGGATCCCTCTCATGAGAGTTCTGCCCTCATGACCTAATCACCTCCCAAAGGCCCCCATCACCAAATTCCAACACTTTGCACTTAGGTTTCAACATGTGAATTTGGGGTGATGGTAGAAACATTCAGCATCTAAAGAATGTGTTCTAAAAGAAACTGGAATTTGACTTCCTGCCTTATAACCTTGTTTTGTCTTTTGATAAAAACAAGCGAGGATGCAACCTCTTGATCGCTTTCAGAGACAGAATATCAAGATGAATGCTATAGCCCAACCAAGGATGAGTTCCATTCTTACTTGGAAAAGAAACTGCCATATTTCCTTAATTCTAAAGACACACAATTTTTAAATGTTTTAACGTTTTTAAAAATGGTAAACAGGCCTGTAATTCATACATGCCTTTAATGTTGTAGTATTTCCTTTCCTCCCTGCACCAAAAATAAGCTGATGTTAAATTAGTGGTCATTTTATAGGCAATGCCATCTTTGGTCACAGGAAATTTGGTAAGTGCCATTGTCAACACAAACTGAATAACATCGGCTACTTTCATGGAAAGCAATTGGGAAAACATTGACAAGGCTAATAGTTTAAGAGATTTTATGTATGATGTTCTTGCTTAATTTGACCACTATTTTAGTTTCACACACTTCATTCAATCATGCATTAGTACATACTGTGTATCTGTTACGTGCCAGACGGTATTCAAGATGCCAGAAAGGCAGAGATGGTGTTTGTCCTCCAAGATGTCACAACCCAGCAGGCAAGTAAGGAGGTAATGTTAGAATTCCTAGAATAGCGATAATTACAACATGGTATGGAGATACAGAGATAGAGGCACTGCGTTCAGCTTCAGAAAGAAGTAAAAAGCTCACAGAAGGGATAAAATTTGAATTCTCAGATGAGTAATTGTAATCAAGGTAGAGGAAATAACATCATCAAAAGGACACAGGGATAAAGGTGCAGGAGAATGTTGTAGAATGGCAAGACTGTACAGTATTTGTTGAGTAAGTAGAGGGGGTTGAAGGTTGAAGCTGGATGGCACATTGTGTGGGTCTTAGGATTTAGCCACACTTTCAGATAATGTGTATGTGTGTGTGTACATATACATATATGTGTGTGTGTATGTACATAAAAATACATATACATATATGCATATGCATATGTATATGTGTGTGTATATAGAAACATATATATATATAATGACAAGCTTAGTCCAACATGTTAACTCCCTTGATAGTTATGTAACACAAAACTCTATTGTTTAATTTCCTAATTATTCATCCTTGCAACAGATAATAAGCAGCCTTTATCTTATATATGTGACATATAACTTGTATAATTACAGGTTTGTGTATTTTTATTTAAAAACTAAACATTAAATGACAAAGTAGAATTTATGCAGTTCTAATAAGGTTATTTTTTCCCTGCTTCTAGGAGCATACTTCTGCAGCAGATTATCATTTATTTGAATTTATAACTGACATTGACAAACAACAAAAGTACATTGATGTTTGCATGTATGAAATTTTTTAAAATAGAAACATGCTTTAAAATCTAAATTGAAAAACTTGGAAACATCGCTTTCATTCTATGGAACAGTAATGAAAGTGGAATGTCATCCTAAATGAAACGTTGGTATCATTTCTGCTGGTGTATTATCAGGAAAGAGTAACTGGAAGAAAGATACTGTGGTATACACCTTCAAACACTAACAATTCTAGCTTGCATCAAAACAAGGAAGTAACTGTAGTTACTACATATGGATACCAACTTGAAAACTGCCCTTAAGGAATTTTATTCCTAGTAAAAAATCCGTGACTTTTTAAAAATTGTGTGATCATGGTTCATGCAGATCCAAAAGCAAGCTCTATAAACAGTCATGACTTTGTCCTATTTAAAATGGTTAAACCGAAGATTCTGTGAGATTCACTACATTTTGCCTGTGGCTACTTTTCTACCCCGAAATTTCAGAGTTGGCTGTTAGGTAAAACAAAGCAATTTCACTGCAGTGCACCTTGGAGGACAGCTCTGATATATGAAGGAAGCATTGATCTATTGCTGCTTCCCTGAGTGGATACAGCAGCAGCCAAAGGAAAAGGGCTTGGCTGGAGAAGAATAGTCGGGTGACCAGTGTAAGATGTAGGTATCATTGGCAGGGTGACTGCTGTCTCAGATCAGCATCCAGCTGACAACCCACAGTCTGAGAACCAGTCAAATGTGACAAATCTCCCCTTGCAATTTGTTGGGATACCCTGCTTGGCTTCTTGTAGCCAGAAGAAAAGCAGATTTCAGATTAAGGCTATGTAACTCCATTCAGAGATAAAGCAGGATTTTCCATGCTAATTTGTACTCTTTTCCATAGGAAATGAGAATAAAAGAGAAATCCTTTGTTAAATGGGCTTGAGCGATAACCCTGTCATAAGAGCCTTTCTTTTCTCCTTGTCTTCTTGTCCTGAATGCTGGTTTTATATCTGGTGTTTTGGTTTTACGCTTTTTTAAAAAGTAGGATGGCTTCTGTGAGAGTCGCCATAAAGCTGTCGTTGGAAGACAAAGTGCTCACTGCCAAACTAGTAGCTCCGTGTGCTGTAATCCTGTTAAGTACCTGTACAATCGTGGAACAGCTGGTGCAGGCTGCAGTCGGTGTGTTAGTGTGCTATGTTGGGACTTGGGATCCACACAGACGATGAGCCAGGTCAGCTTAGAACAGACCTAAGCACCCCTCAGACAGCTGGCCCAGTAACTATACACTAGCCAATCCTGGGAGAGAGACTCATGGAATAACATTAATTTTCTTCTCTAGCAGACGGTGAGGTAACTGAAGCCAGGTTGATTATGCTGCCTTGGGATTTTTACCTAATGATCTTCTGGAAAGCAGGTGCATTGGCAGGGATTTTAAGCTTCTGAAAACTCAACTAGTATTACAGAATAAACCTTTGCTGCCATGGGGGTTTTATAGGAGCGGGGTGCATTAATGTGAGATCATTACAAAGCATTTTGCTGACTACTACAGAATTAATGGCACTTTTAGGACTTGCGGTTAATGACTGTCAAGAAATAAGAGTTTATATCTGTTCAAATTGTAATTTTAAATCAAACTAGCCAGCCGTCAGATGCATCCAGCATATGAGGACTCCTTCTTGGGAATATTTGGTGTCACAATTTTAGATCATTGCTTGGAACCTCAGTTGTTCTGCATATGCTTGATATAAGTTTTATCATGACAAAAGCAAAGCAAGTTGTCACTTCTAAGAGGGCAGTTTCCATGTTCCTGTGGAAACTTAGTTTTCTTCAGCATTGAAGTATGTTAAATTGTTGCTATTTGTTGAGTACCTCCTGATTTTGTAAGTTAAGCTTACTATTTTTTTATGTTAAACTCAAGAAAACTGTAGCCTCTCTTCCTACATCACTGAATGCAAAGACGTCTGCTGTGAGCTTGTTCAACTCTTTTCCCTTCCCACACTTCTAAATTATCTAATCTTTACTCATCTCTGTCTTCTGCCTGAGGAAAAAAATCTTCCTCCAATCAATACCTATTGCTCTTACCATGCTCTCATCCTATTTACTCTGACTTCCTCTACTTTTGTGTTCCATCTCTCTTTAGCATCTTCAATCTCTTGTTTCTTCCATTCATCCCTATTTTAAAACAAGCAAACAAACAAATCCTTTCTTGATCCTACCGTCTCCTACAATAACATTTTAGCTTCCTCTTCTTTCCATTACAAACTTCTTGAAAGAATAGTCTTCATCCACTATCAACACTGCATCACTTGCCCCATCCCTCATTCAACTCTGTGCAGATTCCTCTGCCTTCCTCTAATCAGCCTCTCAAGGATGACTGATGCATTCCAATCCACCACTCCCTGCACTGCACCCCTACCTGGAATCCTCAGCCATACTTGACCCTATTAATGAGCCCCTCATTTTTGAAACTGTATTTCTGTGGATTCTCGACACCCTTGACTCTTGACTTTCCTCTCTGTCCCGTCCTCTTCTGATTTCTTTAGAGGTTCAGTTCTGGATCCTTTTTTTTTTTCTATATCTTTTTCTTTGATATTTTCCCAACTCACTACCTTCAGATACATATTGGTGACCTTCACATCCGTATCAGTATCATTATCTTTGTCCTCTCTAATCAAAATTTCAACTCCATAGAGGACATCTTATTCTAAGAAGTACCTCAATATCATCATACCCAACTCCAGTCTGTTTCCATAGTAACTCTTCCTCCTGACCTCCTTATCTCTATTAATGACATAGCCTTGAAATCAAACACCCAATCTTACAAATGTATTCATTGTTGATTCCTTCCTATCCCTTGCCAATCACTTGGCAAAACAGCTTGGAACCTATGTCTGTAGCATTTCTCTCATTTACTCAGTATACCCCTTCTTTCCATTCCCATTTTTCATGACCATTTACATACTATTGTAAAAGGTTTATTTTTTTATTATTAATACTGTTATTAGATTCCTCTTTGTTTCTTCCAGTTCAAGACTCTTGAAAGATTGAAATAATGGCCTATATGTTGGCACTCCCTTACACAAAATCTTCAGTAGTTCTTCATTACCCACTGCAGAAAGAACAAACAAGGACCCTCAAGACTTTTCACCCAGTAGTCAAGTTCATCTCTCCTGAGGAGATTCCAAACTTTACCCTGCAGACTAAATTATATGTCATTCCTTTAATGTTCCCATGCTTTCTTAAGTATTCATCTTTTCACTGTTCCTTCCACTGACAATTTTTCTACAGCTCCTCCATCTCTCCTCGCTAAATATATCCTATCTTATGTTTTTTCTGAGAAATACTCAAAAATTACCAACAATGAAATACATATACATGCATCATATATCTATAAGTAAATAATATATATATATAAAATAGATCCCTCAACCAGCTAATATCCCACAGTGATTAGTATACTATATCTCTACTGAGAATTCTGTTTTAATGATTTATTTATTTAATTATTTAAGGTTAACAGAGGACCCATGTGTGTCAATAAATACTTGTTGAATGAATAAATGAATTTAACGGATGGTTTTTAATTAGAATCTCTTGGCTCATTACCTTGGTATTTCTTGAGCCTGACAGAGTTATCAATTTGCTTTTATTTGTAGTTTTATTCTTACTGAATTATACATCATTTTATGGGCTACACATATGGAAATAGTTAAATAGGTTTATCATTAAACCAAAAAAAAAGAATCAACATAAATATAACTAATTTTCATTTTACTAATTAATATTAGAAGAGAATATTGTGTATCTGCCATTACATGGCAAAAATTATGAAATAAATTCTCAAAGGAGCTATGTCTCACAGATACCTAGCAGATGGCCTGGCACTTCAATGAACTTTTGTTGGTTATCATTATTGTAATAAATTTCCAGTAATAAACTCCATTAGAAATCATTACTAGTGTCCAAAATTTTATGAATATACACATACACACAAAATATACATATACATCTCATTCTCCATCTCTGTGCATGTGTGCACACATCGTACATGCATAATGGGAATTTCATTTGTCAATATGACATTTATTCAAGTCATGATTAGCTAAGCTCCTATCCTCCAGTAGCTTCCCTCTTTTTACGTATGCTTATTCTGATTTTCCTGAATCATCATTCCTCATTTCATTTGTTCAACAACTCCTCTTTGTTCACTAAAAATTAGCAACATAGGCTCAACTCTGGGTTTTGGGGTTTTTTTGTTTTGTTTTTTGCACTGCTCGGCAGTGATTTAAGTTAGATAAATCTTTAAGTTTCATTCTACTACAAAAATGTTCCCAAAATTTTACTGAATTTGTGTAATCCTATACCTCTGATCTTTTGCACATAATACTGTATATTCTTGAGACGTACTGCCATGAAAATGTTTCCTAACTTCTAATATTAGTTTCATAACATTGAGTCTTTCCCAAAATCATAAGATTTTACTTTACCTTGCCATTAGGCCCTCTCCACCCTCAGCAGTTAAAAAGTCGATATTTTAACATCCTTACCTGTTAAGATTTTGAACAAGTTAGTAATTGTAACCCATCCAAACCATTCAGAAAGCAGTAAGACTCTTAGGAGTTGTGATAGGAAAAGATGGTCTTATATGAGGAACAAGTTTTTCATGTAATGCTATCAACAATGCCACAAGGCAAAAGCTATTAACTCTGCTTCCCAAAGGGAAACTAAGACTCAGAAAGTTAAGCATGCTACTGCAGCTCAAATTGTAGGGCTGGGCCTTAAACCCATGATTTTTTGGTTTTGAAGCCCATGTTGTTCCATTACTCTCTGTTGAGAAGTTCATCATGCTCTGGAAATTCCTATTCCATACTAAAACCATTCCATCCTGTGTCTGGTTTCCTTCAGGTCCTACTCTCCTTTATTAAAAAATAATTCATCACTTGATTAGAAATGAGCTTAACTTACTTATGCTATGTTTCTTTGGTAATACAAAGTTGCTGTCTTAATGCAATTAAGACACAAAGCCACTCTGAACATCAGTATTTCTAAAATGGGCAAGGTTTTGCTCCAAGGGGTAATTAGTGCTGTGTGATCACACTGTGCATATATTTAGTCTGCTTATATAAGACTGTCCTTATGTTGGATTTATTCTCCCTTCTTTCCAAAAAAATATAGCTTATCTTTATGGTTAAGCAAATGATCTGATGAAAATCTGGATGGCTTATTGGGAAACCTGACAATTTTTATACTGATATTTCTGAATATTCATTCAATTATGCTAGGTAATGTTGCTATATTTCTTTACACAAAATTGCTTAAGAGGTCCCCAGAAGCCATCATGACTTGTTATTGAGTCATGATGAGTTGAGCATTTTCATGCTAAGTGTATTTATTTAAATACATGAACTCAGACGTGCTGTCTCTGAGTCTTAGTCATACTAAGCTATTTTGGGGTAACAGTTTCAAATCTTTAGTGGTTTAATGAAGTAAAGATGCATCTCTCCTTCATACAGAGTTGGATGCAGGTCTGTAAGATCATCTGAATGACTTTCTCCAAGTAGTGAATCTGGGACCTAGGCTATATTCACCATGTGACTCCACTACACTGGTGAGTTTTGCTTGTAGGCATGTGGTGGATACACGTGGTCCCTTCTCACTGGATTTAATCACTAGACTTGTGGGTCTACTTCAGGCTGGCTAAGAAAGAGGCTTACACATAGCTGGATTAAAAACAAAAACAATTTTAAGAATTCCAACCTGAAACCACAATTTCCAAGGTATACCCTTCATTATCCTCTGATACCATTAGCTTTATAACCTCAATAACCTTAAGTGTTTTGTCATCACTCTTTGAAAGAGATTTCAAATATGGAGCAACTAAGCTCCAGACAGGTTGAAATTGGTATCTAGAGATACTGAAAATCAAAGAAGACTCATATCTTTCAGAAGAGTATATGGATTCATACTTTTACTTAATCAATTATGGTGCATGATGGAAAATCATCTCATTAACATAGAATCCAATAAGCAGTCACTTAATTCCCTTTGCCTGGCACCAATATCTCTAATTTGGGCCACTCACTGTCCCTTTAGGGGGTGGTGAGTTCTTCACGTTTAACCACATACCTGATTCCCAGAAGCTAAAACCCAACCTTGCCACAGGTCTGGTAAGAATTGCTCATAGGCATAGCCCATAGTTAAGACATGTCTGGTGAACTGCAAAAAGAGGCAATGACTCTGATTCAAGCCTACCTCCCACAGCTCTTCGTTCACAGCACATTCATCAAAGACACTGTGCTATATGAAGTGGGCTCTATTGTCTTACTTCCTGAGGGAAGTGAAATATCTTATTGGAAAAGACACAGTCTTAGAGTAAAGCCCATCTGGATTTAAACCTCAGCTTTGCCACTTACCAGCTGTGTGACTTTCATCAAATCACATAATACTCTGAGCCTGAGGTTTCTATGTTAAAAAATAACCATATATATCTCATAAAATTTTTGTGAGACTTAAAGCACATTTGCCATAGTAGGTGCTTTGGAAATGTTAGTTACTTTTTAAAATTAGTAACAAAGACCCAAAGATCTTCATAATCACATGAGTAACCATAATAGAAATTCTCCTGATGGAGGCATTCAAGAGAGTGTCTGGTTTAACACCTTACTTCTAGGTTTTGAGGAGGGAAAGGGATGCACATATCTGAATTTTCTGTGGATTGTTTGAAAATGCGTATTTCTAGGTCTCATCCCAGATTTGCTGACTCGAAGACCTGGGACTAGAGCTTGTGCATGTGTCACTTGAGAAAGTCTCACAAATGAGCCTACTTAAGTATAGCACATTCTAGAGGCCTGCACAGGGCATGGTAAAGAGGAAGTGCTCAGCAAATATTCGTGGAACTCAGAGGGTCCATGTCTTGGCCCAGGTCCTACCTCCCATAACCAGGTAGTTCTTTTCTGCTCCTTCCTGGCTGCCAGACACTATGATATCAACCATTTTTTAATCTTAGAGGAATCCAACTTTTCCCCAGTGAAAATTGATGTTTCAAAGTATCCTTCCAGTCATAGGCAAAAACGGTAGACAAAACAAAAATATAGCTGCCTCTCTTTTGGATATCTTCACAATAACAGAATTTAGACACTTCAGCAAGACGATATTGTAAGCTATAATAATGTTAGCCAATATTTATTGAGCAGCTACATGGAGCAGGCTGCAGGTAAAACACATGTTCACACAATCCCTTTGTGGTAGGTACTGTGAATATCCTTATTTCATAGTGAGAGCATCGAGGCATCTAAAGGATATGTAACTTGTTCAAGTTTGTACCAGGAAGTTTTTTAGAGTGAGGTTGAAAGACATTTCTAGATAAGTTCAAAGTCTTAAAAGAACTCAGGTACTCATTCTGATGATAGGTGTTCTGAGCCAGAGTTGTTATACAATCAGGCATTCTATATTATCAGTTTAACAGAAATTGATGTGGTATTAGCATATTGATTTGTAATGCTAATGTTTTAAACAGCCATATTAAGGCCGTTTTCATGATAGAAAAAAGTGGCAATGGGATGAAGTAGGTCTGAAAATACCAGGACTACAATAGATAACTGATTTCCTAGGGTCCTGAAGGTGGAGAAAACTTCACACCCTGAAAACCCTATTAAAAGAACCTATCTCTTTACTTGCTATTCCCTTACCTGCCTTATTTTTCTTAATTTATATTTACTTGATTATATGTATGCATGTATGTCAGAAGGCAGGGAATAAAAGAGATATTCCAGACTCTAGAGTAGCCAAGAAGGATGACCCAATTAACCACCATCACATCACTCTGTGATAACCCCTTTACTTGCCTGGATATTTTACGTAATGATTATCTATTTATTTATTTACTGCTTCCTCTCACTATAAAGTTTACTCCATAAGATCCAGGAGTAAACTTTATATATCTTGAATATTATTATAATGACTGAATAGGTGAGGAGAATCCAAGGATGAGAGAGTATATATCACAGTACTAAATAGAAAAGTAGAGTCTAGACTCTGTTAAAGTCAAAAAAGAGAGATACCAAAAAGACCTAAAGAGTGGTGTTGACAGAATTGTACTCTCCACCCCTAGAGCAGCAATGTTCTGTTTTATACTTTCTTTTGTGTATGTGTGTGCATGTTGGAGGGGGAGGGAAGAGAGGGGGAGAGAGAGATAGGTAGGTTAGGGGCCAGGGAACTGGGGGTAGCTCAATATCAAAAAAAAAAAAAGAATCAAAAAATGGGCAGTAGATCTTAATAGACATTTCTCCAAAGAAAACATACAGATGGCCAAAAAGCACATGAAAAGATGCTCAACAACACTAATTATCAGAGAAATGCAAATCAAAACTACAATGTGGTATCACCTCACACCAGTCAGACTGGCCATCACCGAAAAATCTACAAACAATAAATGCTGGAGAGGGTATGGAGAGAAGGTAACCCTCCTACACTGTTGCTGGGAATGTAAATTGGTACAGCCACTATGAAGAACAGTATGGAGGTTCCTTAAACAACTAAAAATAGAGTTACCGTATGATCCTGCAATCCCACTCCTGGGCATATATCCAAAGAAAACCATAATTCGAAAAGAGACATGCACCCCAATGTTCATTACTCAGGCATAAAAATGAATGAAATAACGCCGTTTGCAGCAACATGGATGGACCTAGAGATTATCATACTGAGAGAAGTAAGCCAGACAGAGAAAGACAAATATATGATTTTGCTTATATGTGGAATCTACAAAAAATTATACAAATGAACTTATATACAAAACAGAAACAGGGGCTTCCCTGGTGGCGCAGTGGTTGGGAATCTGCCTGCCAATGCAGGGGACACGGGTTCGAGCCCTGGTCTGGGAGGATCCCACGTGCCGCGAAGCGGCTGGGCCCGTGAGCCACAACTGCTGAGCCTGCGCGTCTGGAGCCTGTGCTCCGCGGCAGGAGAGGCCGCGATGGTGAGAGGCCCGCGCACAGCGATGAGGAGTGGACCCCGCTTGCCGCAGCTAGAGAAAGCCCTCGCACAGAAACGAAGACCCAACATAGAAACCAATCAATCAATCAATCAATAAATCTTTAAAAAAGAAAAAAAAAAGAAAAAGAAACAGACCCACAGACATAGCAAACAAACTTACGGTTACCAAAGGGGAAAGGGGGGAGGAGAGATAAATTAAGAGTTTGGGAATCAACATATAAACACTACTATATATAAAGGAGATAACCAACAAGGACCTACTGTATAGCACAGTGAACTATATTCAGTGTTTTGTAATAACCTATAAGGGAAACGAATCTGAAAAAAATATGTATGTATGTATAACTGAATCACTTTGCTGTACACCTGAAACTAACACAGCATTGTAAATCAACTATACTTCAATTTTTTAAAAATTTACTTAAAAATGAAGGGCTTATAAATAAATGTGTGTTTGCAGGCAGAGAGAAGCAAAAACCCATCAGGTCGTTCCTTATATGATTCTAAACTCCAAATGCTCTTGAGTGAATGAAGGACCCAGCCGAGAAAAGGTAGTAGCCTGAACCTGGGAGAGTGGTCTGGGAAGGAAGGAAGAGAGATGTAGCAGTTAAAGTTGACAGTGCTTGGTCATTAGGTGTAGGGAGAGAGAAGAGCCAAGGCAGATGCTCAGACCTCAGACTTGAGCCCCTGGGGATGGTCAGGCCATTCTTTGATGCAGAACACTTGTAAAGCAGCAGTTTTGGAGGGAGAGGATTATGGCTTACGTTTTGATAAATTGAATTTAATGTGCTATGGACAACCCAAATGTTAATGTATTAGTCAATGAATAAGGGGTTCTGAAGCTTAAGAGAGAAATTAAACCTGGAGATTCAAATTTGGGAGTCATCAGCAAATCTGTATACCTTCACTTTTCTCAAAACCTCCAAATTTACTTAAGCAACTGTTGATAATTTCTTAATATCGAGATATGACTGCCCTACTATTAATGCATTTAATATTTATTAATATTTATTACAGAAGGAAAGATATTCTATGGTTGTTGGTACATATTCAGTGTAGCAATCCTCCATCACCAGTGGAGTGGAGTAAGGTTATGAAATTGCTTAGATTTATTCAATCTATTTTATGCAGCCATGCTTGAGGATACAACTTGGAACCTGGGAGTTAATTTTAGACTACACTTCTGGTCCTTGGGGAAATTCTTCCATCTCAGTGTGCTACAAGCATCACCAGAATGCCTTGTTCTAACCATCTAGGAATTTGTCATAATGATGATTATCTCTGAGTGACAATCAGTATAAAGTACTGATTAAGCAGTGGACCCAGACTGTTTGGGTTTGACTCCTAGCTCCCCCATTTACTACTAATGTGACCCATTTTCTACCCATGTCAAAAGAAGAGATTAATAGTACTCACCTATGCGGGCTGACATGAGGATTAAACCAAATTAATAACACATAGTGTCTGAATGATGACTAGTATACAAAAAATGTTAAATAAGTGTTAGCTTTTATTTGCAAAAATGTGTAAGAATTATCACCATTCTCTACCCATCATGGTGTTCAAGAAATTCTGGTAAATGAAAGGATTTGCTGAGCATTTACTAGGTCACTTTTGTAGAACTAAAAACGGTGATGGTAGTGTGCTGGGAAATCCTACATACTATCCATGATGTTGCTAAACAGTGTAACATTACCAAAACATGATACCCTGGAATGTACATAGCCAATTGGTCTATACATGATCAAATCAAGAAAGCCAATATTATACTGGGCTAGATTAGTAGTCGTTAAATTTCTCAAAGAACTACCTATTTCACAGTTGTATGAATCTTGCTTCAGATGTGATCATCAGTTTCTTGTACACTTATGTTCACATTATTTACACATTATGCATTAAAAGACGTAAATATAACATCAGGGTTATTACTCTGAATGTATTACATTACATTCTTTACACAGAAAAAATTTTTATGCGTTTACAAAATGCGCCACTATTTCTGTTATACAAGGGGCTGGGAAACAGCCTTTCAGAAGTTGTTGAATGACCAACATGCAAGTGTACAATAGCAAACAAGGTGGACAGAAGTATGGCTATGATATTTCCATGAAGTAAATTTGAAATAATGTAATAGAGATTTATTATGATAGAAAAATTAGAAATAGATAACCTGGAAATTGGAAACAGAGATCATTATTACCATTACCACACTACTTGTATGATTACTAGTAGCCAATAGGGATGTGGGTACATCCTATGTGCCAGGTATACATGACACATTATCATCACAGTAACTTTAACCCTTGCAGTAATTGTTTGGTAGATGCTATTATTATCCTTGCTTTAGAGATGAGAAACAAAGAAACAGAGAAGGTTAAAAAATAATAACTTGCCCAACATCACACAGATAGAAATTAGGGGAGCTGGGACTTGACCTAGGGCAGACTGATTCTAGAACCCATGCCGAACCATTGCCCCAATATGGACCAAATACCTCATGGTTAATGAATCCCTTCTCATGTATTTTATCTCATTCCATCTTCACAATCAGCCTGCAAGGTAAGTATTATTTCAGAGTATGTAAGTTGCACAAAGTGACACAGGTAATAGTAACAAAGCTCAAATGGAACCCTAGTCCTATTCCTTGCAGTCCACACCCTTCTTTCCATTGGAATCTAGTCTAATAACTTGACATTCTTAGGAGTTCATAAGTTGGTAAAGCACTCTTAGTTCTGCAAGCAATGATTGTAGATACAAAATGAAGATGGTCACCTAGTGATTACAGTGTGAAAAGGATGCTCCACTACACACTGGTCCTTGGAGCTGTAACTAAGCAAATGGATGTCACGTGTGTACTATCAACAGAAGCATTTTTGTAAATTCATGGTATTAGTTGATATTGCATAGTGTTCTGGAGAAAACACTGGTTTAGAGCCAAAAGACAAAGGCTCTAGGTCTCCTGGCATTGGGAATTTCAACATCTAATAATTTCTGCATTAATAAATAAGGGATAATATCTGACACGTTTACTTCAGAGAAATTGTAAATATCAAATGAGATGATGTATAATTTCGAACACCTTGCATTATTATACCACCAGACATAAGTGCCCAATAAATATTTGGGGAATAAATAAATGAATATGTGACTAATATGTGGAACAAAGTATAACTTGAAATGTATACCTAGTATATATATATATGAAATAACTGATAAAACACATGTGATCATACTTTACTTATTTTTGTACCTGGCACAAAAAATTCTATTTCATGGATTCTCGAATTTATGTTTATAGAATTGAACCAGATTAAATCGATCTTAATGCTTATGATTCTTCAGTCCTTTGACTTAACGTTCTTGAGCCAGCCCTAATGGGGGGAAAATGTCACCTGGAAATTAGGTATAGAGTAGAAACACAAATGTATGTCACTTTGCCAGAATCAGGTCTGTTCTCATATCCCAATAACAGTCATTCATTCACTATGCCTCTATTGCAGACCTGCAGTGTGAAAGACACCAGGCTAGTATTTTGAGGAAGTCAAAGATCAATTGACCAACTCATCTCAGGTTGCCCAGGACTTATGTTACTGCTGTCCTCACATGTCTCATAGTCCAATAAGAGGGGTAAGGCATGTATGTAAAAATGATGTAAAGTAGAAGTGTTATGTGTCTTGAGATGGATACAGATAAAATGCACTGAGAATTCACAAGTTGAAGGGATCACTACTTCAACTCCAAGAGTCCAGGAAGGAGAGAGCATTTAAATTGAACCACAATAGCTTGATTTGTGTTTCTGAAGAATAAGCAGGATGAAGTAAAATCTGGGCCAACAGTAGGAAGAGATGGGGACCCGTATACAGCCATTTGGCTTTGCTGGAGCCAGAAAAAAGAGGTGTGCATTCCAGGGACCAGTTTGCCGAGACTGTAGGCCTTCCAGGATAGGGAACTTTAAGCTAAAAGCCAGGGAAATCCCAGGCAAACAGGGATGAATTGTCCTTTCTTCTACTTTCTACTGCGCACTCGGGGACCACACGCAATGAAGGCTGTGGAGGGGTTTTAGCTAACTGAAGTGATTTAGCTGTGACATGTTAAAATTTTTTCAGTAGTTGGATAAAGTTTACATCCTTAACTACAAATCACTTTCATTGTTTCAGGCTATATCTATCTTTTTAAAGGTTTGTTCATTCTCTCTCTCTCTCTCTCTCTCACATCATTTCAGCATTTTGAAGGGCTAGCCTTCATTTCCTGTCATCAGGATCATGTAAAGGCATATTGATGTAGCTCTAGCTTCCTCTACAAGAGAGATAGCTCAGCAAACTAGCTATCGAATTCAACCACAGAATTTGTAATTGGAGAACTGAGTTCCGATCTCTTTACTCAATTTAACCTTGAGCAAGTCCCTGTCTCTCTGAACCTCAGTTCTTTGTGATTGAATATAAGATATTAACTTTAGAAAATGTTAGGCAGCTAAGTGTCTACTCAAAAGTGCCCAGATACATCCTTAAAATAATGCAAGTTTGAGACTAGGGTGGAAATTTGTATACTAGGTGTGAAGATAGGTAGTCACAGCCTAGTTAGAAGATCCACACATGACTGTGGCAAGGATAGAGAGAGGGTCAGAGAGTGGAGTCACTTACTGAACGTCCACACCCACATAGGAGAAACAGCCCCAGTCATTGCAAAGGCAATAGAGAAAGAATCATATGCAACTGATGGCAGCTGTCACAGACTCAAGGGGATTGGTGGCTCAAAATAGGCACATTTGGCCTGTCCATCTCTCTCTGGTAGGGCCTGCAACTGTGTACTGTATTGACCACCAGGGATGGAACACAGGTGCACCCTCTTTGTTAATTAGTTTTTAAAATCTTTTCTTGTAAATGTAGCAAAAATATAGAAAACACATAAAACAAAGCTCAATTAAATGAATTATCACATGGCCACCTAGTAAAACCACTCCCCAGATCAGGAGTTAGAACTTTGTTAGCCACGCTGAAACTTTCTGGTGTCCCCTCTTAAACGCAGCCCCCTCTCTCCCCCTAAGGAGTAACCATCCTCTTGACTTTTTTGGTAATCATTTTCTTAGGTTTATTTATCATTTTATCACCCAAATGATTTGCATACCCAAACATATAGCTTAGTAATGTCTGTTTATAAAATGTCATTAGAGTCTCTTTTAATCCGTAGACTTCCTAGCCTTCGTATCTCCCTCTCTCTAGCTCCCTTCCCCTCTTCCCTCTCTCTTCCTCTCTCTCTCTCTCTCCCTCTCTCTCAGAAACTGGAATGTGTATCTATTGATGTTGAGTTGCCCACAGTCTGAATTTGGCTGACTGCATCTCCATGGCATAATTTAACATGCTCCTTGGTCCTCCCCATTCCATGTAATTTGCTCAACTTTGGGAAAGACTCGCTTTTGGAAAGGTGTCGTTTTCTTCTGTCAGGTGGTACACAATGTCCAGTTATCTCCTGTGTGTGTGCGTGAGTGTGTCATGTCAGCAGCCATTAATTCTCACTACTAGGCCCATTAAATAATTAAGGGCTGCTGGCATGGGCATGCTCTATCATTCCTTTTTTGGTTTGTTAGCTGGCATAATTCTATAAAGAGAAACTACCTCTCATCTACTATTTGGTTAATCTAGTGGTACCGTTTATGTAGGAAAAGCAAGATAAATGCTGGATTCCTTTCTTTCATTTACTTCTCACTGAGCCCTCTTATATAGCAGTCCAGATCTTGATGAGCATCTCCTGTTTTGAATGCCACTGCGTTTGAGGGGAGTAAACTAACATAAATTAAAAGCAATTAAAATAAACAACTATATCTTGAAATATATACCCAACCCAACATATATTTTTACACTTTGATGAATTCGTTCCTAAGGATATTTGGGAAGATAAACATCTATTCTCTGTTTATTTATTTATTTATTTATTTTAATTTTTATTTATTATTTATTTATTATGTTTATTTTTGGCTGTGTTGGGTCTTTGTTTCTGTGTGAGGGCTTTCTCCAGTTGCGGCGAGTGGGGGCCACTCTTCATCGCGGTGCGCGGGCCTGTCACTATCGCGGCCTCTCTTGTTGCGGAGCAGAGGCTCCAGACGCTCAGGCTCAGTAGTTGTGGCTCACGGGCCCAGTTGCTCCGCGGCATGTGGGATCTTCCCAGACCAGGGCTCGAACCCGTGTCCCCTGCATTGGCAGGCAGATTCTCAACCACTGCGCCACCAGGGAAGCCCCTTCTCTGTTTATTTTTAACCCATACTATTCCATATTATTACTGTCGAAAACAGATAACATCTAATCTATTTGCATTGTTAAAACATTGTTCAGGTTAACTCATTTGTCTCTATCTGCTTCATACTTTATATTCTAATACAAGATTTCACAATTTAGTCATTGGAAAAATCTAATCCTCATTCTCTATTGAAATTTAGAGAAATTTGGAATTATAGTTCTTTTTTTCAAATTACCTTTCAATTCTCCAGGATGAACCCATTAGGAGCAAAAGATGGAACCTTTCCAAGGTGCATGGGCCAAGGGCAGCATTTGATAAATGATTGGAGAAGCTACCCTTGCTTCCTGAGATAGAAATTAAAGAATAGCAGAAATAGTAATGAGTAAAGAAAACAGCCAAGAAAGCTATTGCTGAAAGAATAGCTTTAATTTGAAAGTTCTTACTTCACTGTTCATTCTTTACTTTTTTATGACTAAGAAAATATTTTAAAGCTGTGATTATTTAATTTTTCTTTACAAGCCAACTACAAAATATTATAAGAAAGCACCAATAAGCAACCATAGCTTCAATGATTGTTTCCTACTTAGCTTTCAAAATCTGTTGTATAAAGACTTTTATCAGTGAAGGAAGCAAACACTTTCACTGATAGATGAGTGAACCATCCTTGCCTTACTGCATTCTAATTCCTTGATCTTAATTTTTTTTTTTTTTTAATTTATTTTTGGCTACGTTGGGTCTTCGTTTCTGTGCGAGGGCTTTCTTCAGTCGGCGGCAAGCGGGGGCCACTCCTCATCGCGGTGCGCGGGCCTCTCACCATCGCGGCCTCTCTTGTTGCGGAGCACAGGCTCCAGACGCGCAGGCTCAGCAATTGTGGCTCACGGGCCCAGCTGCTCCGCGGCATGTGGGATCCTCCCAGACCAGGGCTTGAACCTGTGTCCCCTGCATTGGCAGGCAGATTCTCAACCACTGCGCCACAAGGGAAGCCCGATCTGACTTTTTAAAGCACAGAATTTAAACATCTGAGAGTCATTAATTCTATCACAGCTCAACAATATAGAATCCTTCAAAAAACAGTCAGTGCTTGCTTTGAGGATGTGATCTCTAGCATAAGAACACTTCATGGGAAGTGGTGTAGAGACTCAAAGAAAATTAAAATTTTAAAAAGCATCAAACATATATATTTTACAACTGCGCCTAAGGAGGTTGCATCTGTTTGTGGCCACAACTGACTTTCACAAAGGTTCCCTCAAATACTTCCTTGAAAATATCCTTTTCATAAAGGAATCAAAATAATTAATATTTACTACAAGTGGTTTCTAATTTGCAGGAAGTCCTGGTAAACTTTGTTCGCATCAGGTCCTCAATTATGATGCCGCTTTCATCTAGTTCTCTTAGCTTGGCTTTCATCCAGGCTGTTAGGTGAAATTAGGCCCAGAAAATCGGATTATTACTTCCCAAGGGAAATGACTGATAAGCAGCAGATGATTGCTCATCTCCTGGCTCCTTGCTGGTGTTGAGGTGTTGCTAGTTGCAAAGCCAATTTGTTAACAATTAGTACTCATTAGAATCATTTCCTGTTATCGATTCTAAACATTTGACAAAGCACTTTTAGGAAATTGGACCCCCCAAAGTAGCTATCCATAAGTGTTGAGCAATTAAAAATCTTCAGGATCCAATGTAATTCCTAACCAGAGTCATCAGTTTCCAAGTAATTATTTTTGCTTTGGAACCCACCTGCTATCCTGTCCAGTTTAAAGATGTGCTGGTACAAGGACATACTTCTTAATTAGCAGAGGTTGTGGATAAGTCAGTACAGGAACAAAAGGAATTTTCTTTTATTATCTGCTTTAGCTGTTTGCAGCATATCTTTAAGGGACAAAAAATGCCAGCTTGCAATACAATATATATATTGTGAGAGTATGAAATTAAATTCATTACTTCTATTATCTAAACATTTAAGTTTAGTTTTTAAGTCTGTGTTCACCTTTGTATATTATGAACTCTAAGTATAGAATCATAAGTGGAGTCAATGTGCATTACATTAGAATTTAAATATTACCAGTGTCAGCTTTCTGAAATATTATATATGACTTTAATAAAATTAGCATAAATACTATATGCAAGTGAAATTTTTCTCAGAAAAGGCATTGTGTTTATCTAATTTTTAAATATAGACCTGCATGTATTAAGGGCTGCAAATTTACATTCAATAGATATGCCCCATTATCTAATTAAAATATTTATTATCTGTACAAGTATATCTACTGATACTTGATTAAATGTTCTTTATTTAGATTAAGAAATTATGCCTTATTTCCTCCCTAGTAAGTAATGGTCTTTACATATGAACTATTCAGTTATTTTTGTAGGATCAGGATTAAAACTCTGAATGACACCCCCCGTCTTCTGTTCCTTTCCCACATCACTCCCCAAATTTTCCTTTGCCTCTGTTTATTTTATAAATTTAAATAATTGCTCCTATCCATCTTCCCCTAGACTTAATAATACTGAAAATATTTCTTCTAATTGTGACAAGACATGGAGATGTGAACTAAGTATAATATTTCTGTTTCTGAATTTCTTACTCCCATATTAAAAGCTTACATTAATGGAGAAATTAAGTGTATGTTCTTCTTTGAAATGCCCTATGCTCAACCCCTCTATCCTTAATAAACAGAGATGGTATTGACACAAGTGAATTTTGTTTAACCACACTACATTTGCTTCTTAATTAGTGAATATTCATCTGTCATCAGCAGCAGCTATGACACCCCTCCCTGCTAACATGTTCTGTCATAAATAATCAATGAGGCACTATTAATATTCATGAGCTGGAATCTGTGTAGTCATGTGCACTGATGCAGAGACAGGGGGAGTGTTGCCATGAACTGACTGGAAACTCTGTGTGTGTATCCGTGAGTGCAAGATACTTAGGGAAAGCGAAGAAGAGCATGCTGCTACACAGCACCCTGGCTTGTGCTTCCAGCTAACAGCGGTTTGTCTGTGTTTCTGGACTGAAGTGACTGATGAAAAACAGTAGTCAAGTCTGGAGGGTGATTCCCTTTCAGTTCACTTGCCTTTCAGTCCTGGGGAAATTAGAAGATTTGCGCTCTCTCTCTGCTTCTTAGAATGGGCTGCAATTTGTGCACTTTTCAGAAAAGAGAGGAACACTACAAACTGCTGTATGAAGTTTCCCAGGTGAGTGCAGGGTCTGTTACCAGCAACTAAATAGCCAGGCTTTGTGTTTGTCTGAAAAATGGTAAATGAACTGTGGCTAGCTTTATTTTTTCTTTCTGTAGATTTCTGAAGGAAGGGCAGACTTGCTGGCTGGGGGCTTTTTATTTTGGTTTGGGGTGGCAGTTTTCAGCTTCCTTGCCACTCCCCCTTCAGATGACTTCCTGTGGGATTCTTTTTAACATTTTTCTGTGTCTACTGCCAAGATGTCAGTTAAGTGAAAGGAGTAACACTGATATCCATGTCTGTAATATTTTGAAGCCCCTCTTTCATTTTGGAATAGTGTTAACATTTGAAAATCAAATGTATCATTGTATAAATATTGGGATTTAATAGGTCTGTGAGCTCAGTTATTTGGAATAGACAGGAAAAGTTTCTTGCCAAATCTTGTTAGTCAGGAATTATTTGACTAATTAGGAATTTGTGCTTTGGTTTTAAGAGGAAGACTTGGTATATTTGTATTTTATGAGAAAAAATACATGCTATGTCTCGGCTTGGATGAAAAAAGTGGATAAAGGAATTTTCTTATCATTTGTTCTTGGATCCATTTTATAATTTTTTTGTCTGTAGTACTAGAAATTAATTTCAAGAGCTTATTACAATATTTGTATTGTAAGAAAAAAGAAAATGTGTATAAATTTGGATGTCCCTTTAATGTATATATGAGGGCTTTTCAGAATAAAAATAAGAAAATGATATTCCCAGCCTTCAGAGTTTTCATAGGATTCTATTAATTCACCATTTTGTTTAGGCAGGTTTCCCTGGGGGTGTATGAAGTCCAAATTTCTTGTTTGGCAAAATAAAGTTTATTTCTCCCTTCTTCCGGTTTGTCCCAGATGTGACACACTACTACTTTTGTTTTTAGATGATATTGCTGATGAAAGACAATGTTTGGGACGTTGGTGGTCTGTGGGCACAGCAGTAGCCAAGTGCCCACTGCCTACTGGTTCCCTCAGATTTCCCCCTGACGTGATTCATTTCACAGTGGGCTAATTACAAAGTGGATTTGCTACACATGAAACAGCCTCCTTAGTTGCAATGTTAATGCACATTTTCATGGTAATGTGATCAGAGGCTCATTAGCCACTTTCCAAAATGATCCTCTGCATTAATTAAATATAAAAATGACTCCTTTATCACCATAGAGAGGAAAAAGAAGATTAACATTGTTAATTACACCAGGGGCAATACCTTTTGCTTCTCTTTTTGCTACAAACTTGCGAGCCTAGGTTAAAATCAGCTTCATTCCTAGATAAGCTCTCATCTGCTTGGACTCATGAAAACAGTCTCTAGGTGGAACACTTCCCTTTAGTTTGGTTTATAAGAGTTTGAGTTATACTATTGTTTTTCTTCGGGTGGTGGAGGAGCAGGGGAGTGGATTAATCAATCTAATTTTTCTCTGAATTACTAAATTGACATAAAAGTATAATATGGAGGAAGTGGTAGGTGGCATCTTCCCTGATTATGCCTCGGTTAAGCTGTTTATCTTCTGCTGAGAAATCAAGCCAGATTTCTGCATCCAGAAAGGACCACTGTATTTGTTAAGGAGCCTTTGTTGTAGAATTTTAAAGGGCTTGTCTGTAGTTTTGCCTTTAAGTGCTTCCTAAATCTTGAGAAAATAGATAAGCCATACTCTTTATTGCTTCCACCTGTACTCCTTCATATATTTAGTTTATTTTCTCTACTCCTGAATTGAAGTACTTATGATCTTTAATAAAGGGGGTGAAAACGAAGTAGTAGCTTCCATTTAACTGGCTTTTATTCGATAAGTTAAAACCCCAGCTTAAAGGTCTTGTGTGTGTTTTCCAAGGGGAGCCCTCCTACAGTTTGTCCTTAACTTTGCACTCTATTTTATTGAGTTAATGGAATAGATAAGATATCAAAGGAAACCAGTGATAGGCTCATATCATACACTGGAGCCCCGTGTGGTGTTGCAGACTAGTTTCTATTTTTATTTGGAGAAGCAGCAGCTCAGAGCACACATGAAAGTAAGCATGTTCTTAACCAGGTGTTCACGAGGGCACATAGCTGCCCCCAGAAGAGAGGATACTATATACAAAAGTGACTTGGGATTGGAAGCCTGCATATTTCTAGCTGGTATATTAAAGCAAATTAGCTCACACAAACATCAACACCTGATGGTCCAAACCATATGTATTTATTTATAGACGTAATTCTCAGGTCAACTGCCTTTTTGTTTCTTTTGTTATTATTTCTTACAAGCTAAGGCAAATTAAAGTTTATCAGGGGATGTGAAAATTTAAGACTAGCCGTGAATACTACCTACATGACCAAGAGCAAAAAGATTATTTCTCTATAACAGAATCATTATGACATTGAACTTTTTAAAATTTTCTTTCTATATTTCTAGATTTTGCTATCTGATAACATGGGCCAAGTAGAATACAGTTTCAGATTTGTAACCTCAGTAAACAAAAGCAAATGTGCTCACTGAGGAGTCTAGTGAAACAATCAGAATAATGTACCTAGGTGTGAAATGAGGTCAAGTTTAAATTTGGTTGATATTTTTTGTTCCTACAGAGGAGTTAAGGCTTTCAGTTGGCAGAAGAAAAAGAATGTTGCTTCAAGAAAATTATTTTCAGCTGGAGTTGGGCCAATCCGGCTCCAGTATGAACACAGATGCAAGAATCTAGGGTTTGTGTAGATCCAGTAACCTTCATACCAAGCAATTTTCATGCATCTATTAACTCTTATATGTGCCAGGAACACAATTGTTATCTGCAGTGATTTATTTTATTCAAAGTAGGTTATTTATTAACCTCTTAAGAATTAATAAATGGGTAATTTGAACAAGGCCCTTCTATTGACACGAACTAAATTGCCTGTTTTGTACTAATCTGATTAAATAGCCAGCTGGACCAAGGGAGCTGCAGTAGCTTGTTAGGCATTTCTGATCTAAAAACAGATTTATTTATGAGGGAGATTGTATGGTAATATCTAAATCTGTTGACTTCTAAGTTTGATTTTTCATACATAAATCGAATATAACTTTTTGATTGATTAAATAATGGAAATTTATCAATGGGGTGTTCATTGGTGTTGAATAACATGTTCCAAATGGGGGCAAATCTTGACTGGTTTGGCACAACTGGAAGGTCCCATATCCCTCAGAAATTTATTTTGTTTCATACTATGTAAACCCAACTCATAATGTCTTAACCTCTTTACCCAAATGTCATCCTTCCCCCACACTCCTTGGTGCTAGCGAAGGTCTCACCATCATTCTTGCTATCAGTGAAACTCAGAAACAGCGAATTAAAATAGGTTCTTCTTCATCCACACAGAGACCTTCTGGTTATTTTATTTCTGCATGTTTCCCAGCATCAATTCCTGCCTTCCCATAATCACAATTCTTTTTATTAACTCTCTCTGATATTATGGTAACAACTTTTCCACTTAGAATTTGTCAGTGTGCCAGTCCAGTCTGATTGCTGTTGCTAAAACAATATTTCTAGAAAGTATTCAATGGCTCCCAATTACTATATAATGAAGTAAAACTTCTTATTCCAATATATTCAAGGACCTTCTGAGTCGGCGCTAGGTTCCTTTCTGGCTTTCTCTTTCACTGATCTTCCCCCAGGGCAATTTATAATCTCTCTAGACCAATCTTTTTGCTTTTCTCTTTAAGTTGACTTCCCAACTTAGACCCTTGTAATGTAGTTCTTTTCCTTCAGCCTCTGTGGAATGCCCTCTATATCCACTCCCACCACTGTCTATTTTCTTCCATCACTAGCTATTCAAACCCTGCCCCATTGGCTTGAATGTCTCCTTGGGCAGAGAGCTTTTTGCAATTATTGATTTTTTAAAAATTGATGTCTTCCCACCTTGGAACTCTCATAGCATTTTGCTTGCACTTTTTGAGTTTCTTGTTTTTTACATTCATCTGTCTGGTATTACCATCAAGTGTGTGTGACTGAATTGTGCACTCCTTGAAGGCAGGTCAGGTGCTTGACTGTCCTTTAACCCCCACCCTGCCAGCACCCCACTCCACTCACTGAGTCACTGGTTCCTTGAAAGACCATAGCCTCTGCCCCATCCATAGCTTCTAGTGAAAGACCATATCACTCTGCCTTCCTCTCTGCCCCATACCTAACAGCTGATTAAACCAGGACCAGTCACCTAGTACATGAAGTTGAGGGTGCAATTAGATTTTTTTCAGTCTCAGAAATATTTATTGGGAAACAGGCCATTACTAAGGGGTTTAGAATGCAGAGGGAGAAAGAGAGAGATCAAGAGAGGGAGAAGGCTTTAAGTAGATTGGGAAGCTTGAGGGTCTGTGGTCCACCAGATCTACGAGGATCAAATATATTGAGAATCAGAGACATTTGAGAAAGTGTCTCTACGAGCACATGGGTCATGAGAAAGAGAAACGTAAGTAATAAATAGCAGATCTTCAGAGAGGCCTCATTTCCCCAGTTCCAGTACGTTTCTATAATAAATTCTCCATTCATTTTAATTCTCTTGAATGAGGTTATCTATCCTTTACAATCAGAGGAAAAAATAAGGACACATCACAATAATGTCTTGCTTTTGTCAACCAATTAGCAGCTGCCTTAAACTCTAGCCATGCTGTTCAGTTCAATAAACTACTTTCAGTAAGCTTCGATTGTCCAATACGTGCCAAGTCCTCATTTTTTCCATGAGGGATGCAAAGACAGATGTGACAGTCCTTGCTTTTGAGAAGCACACACTATGGCAGTAGAAGAAAGACACACAAGCAGAGCATTTTCATATAATGTGATAAGTGAAAATGTTGAATTAACAGAGATGTTGACAGACTTCTAGAGGAGTGCAAAGCGACTCGATGTGGGGGGCATTAGGGGGGATGAGAAGGGAGAGGGAATCAAAGAGATGGAAGGGTAAAGAAGTCCATGGAGGTGGCAAACAGGTGCTAGGTGTGAATGGACCTGGAGTAGGGGAACTACAAGTGACAAGTGTTACTAAAACCTCAAGTAGCAGGCAGGTTCTAGAACATGGCCTGAGAGGCGGTGGGCAAGACCAGGCTTTGGAGAGTATCCCATGTCCCAGGATTGTGTCTGTTTGTTGGTTTGTTTGTTTTTAAAGAGGAAGAAATCACTCTGTTAGGAGTTAAGAGTGTAGACTTGGCTGTGGTGTGTGTCTGGGGACATTGGGCTTGGGTTGGGGATGGGGTAGGTACCACAGCAAAACTACAAGGGAGGCTAATTTGGAGGCTGTTGCAGAGTTAGTTAGTGATAGAAATCATGTAAAAGCGAGGACAGAATTGAGACCCTGAGGAGGTAAATTCATTAGGTTTCTGGCTTGTGAGACCAGGGAGGTATAGTGAAATTTACAAAGAAGAAACAAGAGAAGGGAAGTGAGTTCTGGAAAGAGGAGAGAAGGCCACTGAGTTCATCATGAGCTATCTGAGCAATGCTGGCAGACAGTGAATATTCAAAATGAAAACCTGGCATATATGTGTTTGGTGGATGAGATCACCCAGAAGGATGTAAAAAGTGAGGAGAAAAACTGAACAGTGAGGAGAGTTGTGAACCAGGGATACAATATTAAGAAACACAAAAAGGAGAAGAAAGAAAAGGAGAAAAAGTGAAACTGTTATAGAGTGAGAAGGAAGAGGAGAAGAATAGTGGGAGAAGCCAAGCAGAGAAGGTGTTTAAAAAGGAGTGGCCAACGTGATCAGACAGGATAAGAACTGCAGTGTCTTTGGATAGGAAAATATGTGGTATGCTGCCCAGGTGCCTCTTCAGGAAGGACTTGTTGCCCCAGCTGCTGAGAGCACTGTCAGCCCCTCAGGGACTGTCTTATCTGCAGAGAGCCCCTCACCCAAGGTTATTCCCCTCCCAGGAGACTCAATCTCTCCAATGGCAGATGGATGCAAGTCTACACGGGCCTGGGCATCTCAGCCTGAATTGGGACCCTCTGAAAGGCAGCTCGAGCTCCAGAGCTCCCTGCAGCTGTTGTTGGGCCTGCATCATAGTTCAGTTCCCTTCTGCCCAATCCTGCTTCTTTCTCCTCCCTTCCACAGAGGGAATGCTCCTCAGCTCTTACCCACTAAACTCTGTCTCAGAGTTGGCTTCCTGGAGAACCTAACCTGGAGCGAGGTCAGTGGTGACAATTACAGAGCATCTAAATAGAGAAATGTGGACAAAATCCAGAGAGTGGTGGATTCAAAGATGAGGTCGAGGGCTTCCCTGGTGGTGCAGTGGTTAAGAATCCACCTGCCAATGCAGGAGACACGGGTTCAAGCCCTGGTCCGGGAAGATCCCACATGCCGCGGAGCAACTAAGCCCGTGCACCACAACTACTGAGCCTGCGCTCTAGAGCCCACGAGCCACAACTACTGAGCCCCCGTGCCACATCTACTGAAGCCCGTGTGCTCTAGAGCCCGTGCTCTGCAACAAGAGAAGCCACCACAGTGAGAAGCCCGCGCACTGCAATGAAGAGTAGCCCCCACTCGCTGCAACTAGAGAAAGCCCATACACAGCAACGAAGACCCAACACAGCCAAAACTAAAAAATAAAAAATAAAAAATAAAAAACTAAAAAATAAAAAAAATTAAAAAAAAAAAGAGGTCGACTGCACTTTCAAGAAGTTTCTCTGGGATAAGACAGATTATATAAAAAATGGAGTTACTACTAACATTGGAGTACGAATTTTTTTAGCCCTGATTTTTTTAGAATGTAAGATTGCTTAAAATTGTGAATATTAAAAATGAAAGTCATCTTTACTTCTACTTTGAAAAGTAAGATAAATTGATTTCACATTTGAACTATGATGTTCATAGGGTGGTGATAATATAGTGATTAAAAAATAAAACATGTACATTTAGTTAGACTTTACCTTATCCAAGCCTTTTGAAGAAAACCTTAAATGTTAGAGCATTTTTGATATGAATAAAAATAAATATTTTAATGATTTAGGTAGGTTTAATAAATGAAGTGCCTTCTCTACTATAAGAATCAAAATATCACATATTTTTTTAAATGTATACCTTTAATTTCTTCAAATTTTCACTACTTATTGAATTGTTCAGACCCAGGAGAAGATCAGCTACCTCTAGTTGCATATCTTTCTATTTAGAGGAAATACTGGAGGAAAACATTTTCACTGGTTCCATGTTACACACAAAGGAGACATGTTGCTGAAAACTTAGCTAATAGATATGCTGAGATATTTGACTCTTCAACTCACCTGAATTTGCTAGTTAAGTGGGATAATCTGATTAGAAAATTCTTTAATTTCAATATTTGTTGAAAATATTTCTAAAATACGTTATTTTATTTACATCATTACATAACATATGCACGTTTTTATTCACTTCCAGTCCTGTTAGATAGTAGCAAATGGGCTGCTTATCTTTAGCAAACTGTGATTTCAGAACTTTACAAGAGGAACTATTTATGAAGATTAACTGATAGTGAAAAATCTTTGCACAACAGCCAATCACTGTTCAAAAAATTCATTTTATGTGGGTATATTTTCATATATTGAATTTTTACAAGTCATTTACTAGGTATTCAATCAATCCTATTAAATGGTTGAGGAAGATACAAAAATTAAATCACTAGGTACTCAAGTAGAGGCCCTAGACTGTAGTTCTATGAAGGATTCTGCCCTTGAAAAGTTTATAATTCATGAAGGAAAAGTAAGTAGGTTGCCCAGAACAGGCTCTGCCTCAATCACTGTTTTCTCTCATAACCCATTCTGTGGCATACACCATAAGAATTTTAGGTGTTATTCTTAATAAATTTCTTCTTCTTGTGACTAATAAGGATTTAGGTACCACTGGGTGGAAATTTTGTCTTCAGACTTAGAATTCTAGGTAATGCAAATACAACTGTGATTTTCATATCTTAATGCAACATTTCCAAAGTCATCCATATAACCTGCTCCATCTCCATCTCCCTTCCAGCTGTATTCATTCCTTCTCTCTTAATTCTTTCACTCCCAATGTGGAATAACAGCTTTAAAGTTTGTTATGAAGAGTTCTTTGTTTCTTTCAACAAAAAGCTTAAGAGGTAGCAGCCCCATATTCTCCTGTGTTCCAACATATAACATCTAATTGGTAATTTGTGCCATTTTGTAACAAGCTGTAAATCTTGCTTAATGGTAGTTTGGGTCCTAGTGAAGAACATCCCCTACTTCTGCTTTATGTAGCTTTTTAGAAATACTGTAGGAAATTTTTAGAAACTTGCTCTCATCTCAGTGGAAATTAGATTTTTTCTGAACTAACCTTTTACTTCTAAGGCTCTTAAGAGTCTGTCTCAGGTACCTTTACTTAAATAATAAAAATTTAAAAAGTTCTTTTCAAGGGTATATGAACAAAGAGAATTACTAAGTATGGTTAAAAAAATAATAAATCCATGGATTAAAGACCACTATTGTAATCAGTGATAGTAATATTTTCCTATAATTGAATTATGGTAGAATTCAGATATTAATGTTTTTTGAAGTAAAGGAAAGTTTGGGAAACTTTGAATAACCACAAATAATTACTCTGTACCTGCTTTGTGCTCAGTACTGTGCTAGATAGCAACAGAGCTTGCAAAAGAAGCATAAGCTAAGAAGCCAGTCTTCAAAGTGTTTTATCACAAAGCAATTAGAAGATAAATGTGGAAATGTACAACCCTAACACAGCAGACATTACAGAGAAAGGGCAGTTCTATATGGGTAAGGATAATCTAAGGGTCTTCATGATTGTAGTCCTTATTTAGAGTGGCTTAGGTTAGGAGCCAAGGCTTGTTTTTTTATTTTTTATTTTTTTTAATTAATTAATTTATGTATTTATTTTTGGCTGTGTTGGGTCTTCGTTTCTGTGCGAGGGCTTTCTCTTGTTGTGGCAAGCAGGGGCCACTCTTCATCGCGGTGCGCGGGCCTCTCACTGTCGCGGCCTCTCTTGTTGCGGAGCACAGGCTCCAGATGCGCAGGCTCAGCAGTTGTGGCTCACGGGCCTAGTTGCTCCGCGGCATGTGGGATCTTCCCAGACCAGGGCTCGAAGCCGTGTCCCCTGCATTAGCAGGCAGATTCTCAACCACTGCGCCACCAGGGAAGCCCGCCAAGGTTTATTTTTAAATTCAGCATGATTATTGTATATCCAGTCAGTCAATGTAGTATGTTTGGTGTCCAGGATTTATTGTAAAAGCAAAGTCATAGAATATGACTAATTGGACGTATTTAGGGAAAATGGGGCCAACGGCCTGACCAAAGCAGGATATGGGATGAGGATAGTTGAGTACCTTGATCTTCCTGCAAAAATGAATGGACTTGGTGCCAGGCATCACTGCAGGGCTCTATAAACCATAAGGATGCAATCAAATAGCGTCTCTGAAGTCAATTTAAATGATAGAATATGTGTAAATATTGTTTTCTTGGCACTTTATTTAAAAGAGCACAGCCATGCTAAGTTGATTTGCAATGGATAGATTTTGCCATTCACTCCTTAAGTGTGCTCTGTATTTCCTTAGCAGCTCATATTTTTGTTTGTTTGTTTGAAGTTGGTTCTGCCTATGCAGTTGTGAACCTCACTGTTAAGACAACATGGAAAGTAGTGCCCAAGCACAATGTGATACATAGGAGAGGCACTGAGCACAGAAGAAAGAACAGAGCCTTTGGAATCAAGCAATAGCACCACTTATTTCCTCTCTGACTGTGAATTAGTTACTTAACTTCATTGAGCCTTTGTTTAATTGATTAATATCAACCTTGAAGGGTTTTATTGAGGATTAAATGAGATATATTTAAAGGGCATAACACATTATGGGGATGCCATAAATGGTAACTTTTGAGGTTATGATCTCATTTCAGTGACCCTGTGAGTTAGCTAATATTGTCCCCATTTTACAAATGAGAAGACTGAGGCACAAAGTAATAAAATGACAAATTCATATTGTCAGCAAGTAGAACACCTGAAATTCAAACTGGGATTTGCCTAATGCCAAAGTCCATGCTCATTTTATTATAAATATCAAATAGTCTTCTCCCTTTGAGCTTTCCATACTTATTCACTAAACTTATACATAAATACTGAGCTTCTGGCACATTGTAGGTCCTCAATAAACGTCTGATAAAGGAAGAAGGAAGAAGAAATGGGAGGGAGGGAGGAAAGGATGAAGAAAGGCAGGGGGATAATAGATGCTATTTATATTTCTTCTCAGAGGATTCTACAGAGATGGCCTTTTCAGTATAACGAAGAGAAGCAGGTCCTCTCTACTACCACTTTCCCCGTCTGTTTTAACAGCTTAAATCAAATCGTCTCACCTATGAGAGCTCATCAGTATGGGAAAGTGACTTGACACTCCCACTTTTGAGAGCTTGAAAGCCTTTCCCCACTTTCCCATAAATCTATGCCTGGCATGAATGATCCTTCACAATCTGCTATCTTTCCTCATACATTCCTAACAGCCCAAATTTTCACCAAACCAAACTATAATTTCTTATTTGAAAACAACGTGATTTTCCCCATCTCTTTGCTTTTCATTGAAATGTCCCTTTTTCCTTGTGTGTTTTTCATACCCCTACACATATTTTGATAAAAACCCTAATCCTTTGTAACTCAATTCAAGGCTCACAATCTGGGAAGTTCTCTCTGAACCCAAGACAGAGTATGTTGTTCTTCCCAAAGCTCCTCCAGAATTTGAAATATAGTCAGATCCTTCTGTATTTATGTTTAGTTTTTCTGCATCTCTGCATTTCTACCATATCATACAGTGCCTGGTATTTAATACAAATAGGGTCAAGGAATAGGAGTGGGGATATAGCTACAACTGCATTCACAAAAGAAACCTTTTGTCTCCAGTATTCACTGAGTTCTCTTTGAAAACAAGATGATTTGAGAAACTACAAAATTATGTATTTTCTTGATTTTGAAGATGTCATCTGTTTTACAGTATTGTTACTTGCAAGGCTCATCATCAAGTGTAAGGACAGCTGGGGTCATGCAGCGTTGACAAGCTACCACCTTTATTATCCATATTGATTGCAAGCTGCATCCCCATTTCAGAAACAAGAAGATATTGAGGAGAACTCACATCTTAAAACTAAGGAAAAATTGTCATTGCTTTTCTAAACAAAACAAACAAACAAAAAACAAACAAGCCCTATCGGCCCTTCTTTCACCCCTACTGTACTCCTATTCCCTGACCTTTTCTCCCAAACTGAGGATTTTATTACCCAGGTGGATTCAGCATATCAGGTCCTTTTCTCAAAATTGCCAGTCATGATGGATAATGATACAATTTTTATTCCTCAATTGTCAAACTGGCCAATATACCTTGCTGTTCTTTCTTCCTAGAATTTCCCCATTGCCCTTTAGCTCACTAAGTTGTAGCCCTCCTCAAAGCCTGGGTCAGGTACCACCTTTTCCAGGAAATCTTCCTGGAGTCCCTGAACTTAAGAATGCCCCCTCCTTTTTCCTTCCAAGGTAACCAGTGCTTTACCTCTGTCATAACATGTACCAAATGGTATCCTTTCTCACTTTACTTGTTTGTGATTTTCACTGGTCTCTGAATCTCTGGAGGGCAAAAACCCTGTTTCAATCTAACTCAGTACTCACATAGATATTTCCTGAGTAAAGGATGAATGGCTAAATTCCAAGTGAATTCTGCATGCAGGGCAATTTGTTGAAGGTGCTATAAAAGCAGAATAAGATGGGATCCCTGCCCTCAAGGTGTTTACTGTCCTGCAGTCTCCAGTAATACGCACTTGTTCACAAATAACTATAATGCAAGGTACAATATTAGTTCTATGAAAGAGAGAGAGAGGAACAAGGTATCATGAGATGTCATCGTGATAATGATTTACTATATTATAGATAAAAATAAAGTGTCTAAAATATAATATGTATACATGATATAAAGCAAAACAGTGTTTTATGTGTGATGAGATTAATTGATTATTGATTTAGTAACTGTCAAGTTTCTTCATTTGCTGCTTTCCATGCTGTAAAATTGAATTAACATTGGGATTGACATATATACACTAATATGTATAAAATAGATAACTAATAAGAACCTGCTGTATAAAAAAATAAATAAATAAAATTAAATTAAAAAAAAATTGAATTAGCTATTTTGTGTAAAAATGGCTTAATACATACTTCTTTTTATTTTACATGATTTATATCCATCACTGAAATAGTAAAATATGGCTAAATTAGTACAATATTCATTTTATCTCTGTCCCTCCTTACTATAAAAAGAATTCAAAGTGATCATTATAAAATACACTGCAAAATGCCTGAATTTTTCCTGATGATGTTGCCTTTGGTTTCATAATTACTCTAGCACCAATATGAGAATTTGTCCAAGTGCAGCTATCCCAATAAAGGTCATATAAAGCAAAGAGTAGCCTAAGAAGACCGTGAAAATCATTTTTAAAACTTTAAGCTTTAAGTAAAACCTAGTCCAGTTCAATAATATACTAAAAATAGATTTTTTCAATAACTCAAAACCATATTTATTTTACTTATTAGACATTATTACTTGTAAAGTGAGGATATTCTTTGAGCCATGAGGAATATAATGAGAGTAAAGATAATGCCCCTCATATACCCAATATCAATGAAGCTTTTCAGGAAACTAACTCAGTGACCCCCAGATAACTTGAGACAGAAAACTCAGAAAGGGTAGAAGTTAAGTTTTTGAATTTGAAAAACTCGGTATTTTAATCAGGATTAATTTTCTATTGCCACAAAATTAGTTCTAAACTGTAAAAGAAATGCCCGACATATTCTAGGTCAGACCAGACTCTTATCCAGATTCTAGGGTAATCTAAAGAGGAAGGCAAAGAAGAAGGAGATTTTACTGTCTTGTTTGTGGTGATCATTTTAAGAACTAAATATAAGGGTGGTGTCTCTACTTGAGGGTAAATTACTCTCAATTAACCTTCAAGAGTTTGTAAAAATAAAATAAAAATTAAAAAATTTTTCAGAATTGCACTACATAATATTTAATGCAGTTGGTAGAACCTAGAGAAAGTAAGTCAATGACAGTATTCCATGCAATACAGTCATACTTCACTGGATGTGAAATGTAGACTAAAAAGTGTTGGGAAGTATTTCCTCCTGAACTGGCATAGATTAGATGGCTTAATTTAGTCTTTTCCATTCCGCCTTCTGAAATAAAACATCACCAGTAAAAACCAGTTATCTTAGCAGATGCATAAAAATCACAGATTCATTTCTATGATGCTCATGTGCACAGTAGATTATTCACAGATATATTTCAGTGGAGCCTGTGACTGTTAATTCTTTTTCAGATGTGTGGGATCCATTTGGATACTAAGTATTCTAAAAAGTTGTTAAAACTAAGTTAAATATTAATTTAGAAAGAAGTGGCCTTACAAATCTTTCATACTGTCATTTCAGTCTCTTGAAAGCAAGGTAACTAGGTCCTAAATCTCAGGAAAATGAAACTGTGGTTTCATAACTGATTAAAAACAACAGTGATAAAAGCATTTAAAGCAAATGCTATACATAAATAGCCTCCCCAGCAATTTCTGTGTAAGATCACATTCATCAGATGATCTTCTTGATGGATTATCATTTTCTGGCTAATTGACACCTAGTGACTGATGAACTGACCATTGGCATCACTGAACTACCCAGTAACACTGTTATCAATGTGCTGATGACTGGTCCCCAGAGCTTCCCCATAAATACCCGGTTCCCCATAAATACCTTTATTTATTTATTTATTTATTTATTTATTTATTTATTTATGCCCCATAAATACCTGGTTCTCACTTTCCACAACAACCAGAAAATCATTTTAAAACTGGGCCCTTGCTTTGAAGTTTGCTTTGATGGCTTTGAAGTATTCATGGCTTTCCAGCCAGTATTATCTGTGTTTCATAGATCACAGAAAATCCTGAGAGAGGGAAAAAAAACACTATTAATTTGAGATGTAGAATCTTCCGCTGCTATTTTTCAAATAGATTTAGTTCGAATTTTAGATATCTTGTTATAAAGTGTTGCTTTTAGACAGTGCATATGAGACAAATGTCTAGCAGGACCTTAAAGAAATATCTACATAAATTTTACTAAAAACATCATAGTATTCATAAGTGGGAACCAATGGGCGGTCATATATACGATGCCTAGTGTTGCCTTGAATCCCTCAAATAGGAAACTGTCAGGACTAGTAAATGGTACCTCAGCCCCTGAGTGTGTTTTAATACACTTCGATTAGTTCCTGGATTACATAAAGATACAGAGGCCCACAAGAATCAAACTGCATTTAAATTATTAAATATCATATGGTTTAAATTTTTTAAGTTATATAAAAAAACATCTTTTTGTCTGTGTAAATCCTAGCAAAGTCACAGTACATTATTTACCAATTGTGAATATGAACATCTGTGGTTATTTCATTCAGCCCAGTATTTAAATTACCTTAATTCTCTACAAAGAAAAATGGCTCTTTGATTATATATACTGTCAGGTTACGTGGCCTGGGAAACAGGTTCTGAGACAAAGGTTTGTACATGAGATGCTTAAGAGCTTTCTCAGGAACAACCCCTGTGTGGGAGTGAAGGCAGTAGGATCCGGCAGAAGGAAAAGTAGACTGGAATGCAATCCCAACAGAGACCTCAGATAACGGCAAGGGTTGCTGTGAAGCTGGGATGACCCTTCAGAATTGTTCCCATAGCCTGGCTTTGCACTCCTGCATCATCTAATCTTTGGAGGTGGCGGCTCCTGGCGAGTGGGCATAGCTTTGCACAAGGCCGTTGATTCCCTTTGGCTGAGCGCAGCACCCAGAGCAGGGCAAAGCTCTGAGGCAGCAGCACCCAGCGCCCGCAGAGGCTGGGTAAGTGAGTGCCTCGGTCCTGAAGGTGGGATCTCAGTGCTCAGCAAGCATCCACCGCATATACCAATTCATCCCGTAATATAGGGGCATAATTTCTAGGCTATAATAAAACCCCCCTTCCAAAGGAATTCTAATCACTTATAAGACAAGGTCAGGTTCCTTAAGGTTAGATTGTCTTTCTTCTCTTTATCCACCTCTTTGCCAGATTAAATCATTTTCTGGAGTTAAGAGTGTCATTGGAGCATATTTTGAGAATGTGACTTTGAAAGTCTGACCTGTAGAAATGTAATAAATTGTGTTTGGAGATTGATTTTGTTGACTGCCAATACCAAATCGTGGAGCAACGTAGTTTCACTTACTAAATATTGCCCAGGCTATATTGTTGAACTCTGGGCTGCCACGGTCACCTCATCAGGATATTTTCTGTCCTGTGACTAGTGGCTTCAAATATACTCATCCATCTTCTTGTCCTATTACATTTTGTGTGACAGATGTTCTGTACCCATTAAAATTGATGGGAAAGAACAAAGAGAAGAAAAATGCGCCCTTCAATTGATTACTTCTCTGAAAGAGCAAATGAGAATTCTCTAGTACCAACAAGAGATTTAGACTGGTGGGTTTTCCGCCATTTATTAAGTGCTTTAATTAGCTAGGTTTACTAAACAGAGTCTCCTATTTATAAGAGCACATTATGCTTTAAAGTTCAACCTCCCTCTGAAATGTTTGATCTTTATAAGGCGAATTAATAGCTGTTACATTGTTTATAGTCAGGAGTCATTTTGGTGACTTCTCAGTATTAGAATCAATTAGATCAGATGCCTTCAATGTCAGATTTTTTCCCCTCTGATAAGCTATCGTAATGGCTCATTTTATATTCCGTGCTAGCTGGTAATTAAATTTACTATTATTGTAAACTGAAGCCAAAATCACAGTGATTTTGGAAGGCCCAATCATCCTAGGTTTTTCTTGGATCTGTTGAATGTTATCTTTGTTCTCAACAAATTGCAGAATAGCAAGGTATTTCTGCAGTGCTCGCAAAACATTTGTTTAATTACAACATCTAATGTGTTGAGGGGAGGGAAACCTGCCCACTTGCAATTACCAGGCTTTGGCCTCTACACCTCGTTTCTCCTCGTGTTCCTGTGTTTGAGTTAGAGGAAACAGTGTGGACTTATTTCTTAAGTGACAGGAGAAATTCACACTTTTTTTTTTTT
This sequence comes from Balaenoptera borealis, assembly GCF_965194805.1. Classification (NCBI taxonomy): domain Eukaryota; kingdom Metazoa; phylum Chordata; class Mammalia; order Artiodactyla; family Balaenopteridae; genus Balaenoptera; species Balaenoptera borealis. The sequence goes on from NC_138870.1 coordinate 34,521,090, forward strand.
CACACTTTTTAAAATAATTTGACCAAATGAATTATTTTGGAATTACCTTAAGAGAATCCCACTGCCCAGGGATCAAAGGGGTTATTTGAATACTATGGATAATATGGTCCAAGGAAAGTCAGGAAAGTAAAAAACATTCTTCCATATTGACCTTGGTCACAAGCATGGCAGGAGCTATTCTGAGACTTTGACCATAGGAGCATGTCTGTGAACAGCTGTCAAATTGGATGTGGCCTAGCTCGTTTACATTTTTAGCAGTGTTAATGCTCATGTGCTATACAAATACTTGGACCAACTTTGGGGCAAATGGAACTAATCAGACTACAGTCAGCTCCTTTCACTTATGTAAAAAAAATGGTCTCAACTAACACCATCCAAGAGAAATTTCTTTGTTGTTGGGAGTATTCTACATCTGTGTTGTTGAATAGTATGGTAGCCACTAACCCACTAACCACAGGTGGGTATCGATTGGTTAAAATGCGGCTAATGTAACTGAGGAACTGAATTTCTGATTTTATTAATTTTAGTTAATTTAAATTTCAGTAGCCACATGTGGCTTATGACTACTGCATTGGATAGTACAGTGAGGCTATTGCACTGGATTTGATTAAGGAATCATATCCAGTGCAACAGACTTTAAGATTTTATAGCCTTAAAGTTTACAGTTCAATTTTTATTCTATCCTAGCATTTTAAAAAATCTCTCTGTTGATTTCTTTTGTGAGGTGGGTATTTTGTTAAAAACATGTACCGCTTCTTTAAAAACTGAAATAAAATATAAGCTCAGGAAACAAGCATTAAAAATAGGAATTTATGGAGTAGCCTACAAAGAGGTGTCTTAGAAACTAGAACACTGAAAGAACCCCCTCACAGAAAAGTGTTTAGTAAGTATTTTGGTTGTAAAATTTCACACACACACACATAAAAACACCAGTCTTGCCATTTTATAACTTACAGATCTTGAAAGCCTGGGTCATTGTACATTAGTGGTGGGAATAAAGAATGAATTCATTTTAATCCAAATACAAAAGAGTTGTGTTTCTAGACCTCAAAAAATTATCATCAGTTGGGGCATTCTGAGAAAAACAGTTCCCTTTCAACTGTAACAACAAAAATAAAATAATAAAATGACAAAATAAATAGCAGTATAATTAGAGAAGCAGTTTGTACTGAACCTCCTTTCACACTCTTCCCCAGTTGTAGGATTCCGCCCATCAATCACATACATTGATCTGAGAAATACTTGTGAAGTGCTGTTTCTTCCAAGGCCTCATTAGTTCATTTTGGCTCTAATAATATTTTCTATTATGTGAGTATTATTTTATATATATTCAGTATTTACTCCAAAGTATGTGCAATTCAGACTCATCATTCAATAGTAAACCAATCTCCTTTGAGTATAAATGTACTCTTTTAACCTGGTAAGGGTATCATAAGCCATTCATTCACTTCAAGTCCTAAGTTGTGAGTCATTGTCTACTCACCTGTGTCCCACATTCTCTTCTCCCAACCAACATATTCAAATTGTCAAATTCTGTGATTCTTCCTCTATAATATTTTTCACCTCCACTCCTCCTTTCCTTTACTGCCAATCTTCTCGATTTATTGAATCCACACTTTTCTCCACTCCTAACGTATCTCGATCCTGGCCTCTGCGCTTTAAGTCATCTTCCACCTGCGGCCAGTACATTGTTCTTCAGGCTCCTTTGCTCAAAAGTCTTTCCTGACAGATTTCCACTATCTGCAGGACACGGTCCTGTTATACCAGTTACACCTGGCTCGGAGAACACTGAATCCTGAAAGCCTTCCACAATCACCTCAACTGGAACCAGTTTCTCTCTTCCCTACATTAGTTGACTGTATTTCTTTTCAGAATAACTCCAAAATGTATAAATTAATGGCATTAGTGGAGAATTATTATTTTAGATATTGCAAAGCATTTTCAATGCCCTACCTTATGTTTAAGTTTCCCTAGTAATTCTGGGATCTAAGTAGGACAGGCAGGATTGTTTCCCCATTTTGTAAGGAAGGAAACCAGCTGAGGTTAGGAAAGTGAGAGAGTAATTCAAGATTACACAGCCGGTAAGAGATCCAATTTCTGCATTCTTTCCATATTAATAAAATAAATGTTTCAATAAAAAGAATATCTCCAGTGCCTAGAATAGTGCCTCGCATATAATAACTGTTAAAAAATATGTGTTGATTGATTGAATGAATGAAGGCCATTGCTAAGGGCCTTTTGAATATCATGACTGGTATTTGAACTGGTTTATCTAGGCAATGAGCAGGTGATCCAGTGATCATTGAGCAGGAGGGGTGCAGGTAAATTTGAGAAAACGATTAGGAAGTGAGATAAAAACTTCATACAGTGAGACAGTGGGAACCGAGATAAACAGGGGAGAGTGAGAGACATTTTGAAGAATGAGTTAAGAATTATTGCTTCTTGACACTAATTGAACGTGAGGTCAAAGGAGAAGGCAGAGCCAAACATTCAGCCATTGTGTGGCAAGAGTGGTACCCATTCCAGAGAGAGATAGGCCTGGAGGAGGAACTGTTTCCCTTGAATATAGATGAGCCTTTATCTGCTAAGCCCTTTGGCATCTGATTATACTATATACTGTCTCATAATCTTTATGGATCCACGTCTAATTATTCACATGTGAAAATGTTGTTTTCCTCTATCTTTTAGTACTTTATTGTTCCCATGGCACCTAGGCCCCTGCTAGGCAAAAGGTAGACCCTCCAAGAGGTATGGAAATTGATTAATTTGAATATGATATAAACACTATGTAATTGAATTATGCTGCATCCTTTATTACAATGTAACTGAGGCTCAAGTTGTACAATTGAAAGTATTGTTTTTCAGAAAATTAGCTCATCTGTAAAATTCCGGCTGCATTTTTCTCAAATATGTTTTGCTACTGATGCTTTTTTTTTTTTAAATCATTCCCACTTTCTTTTTTTTTTTGATATTTATTTATTTATTTATTTGGCTACACTGGGTCTTAGTTGCAGCAGGCAGGCTCCTTAGCTGTGGCTCACCGGCCCCTTAGTTGCGGCATGCAACCTCTTAGTTGCGGCATGCATGTGGGCTCTAGTTCCCTGACCAGGGATTGAACCCAGGCTCCCTGCACTGGGAGCGTGGCGTCTTATCCACTGCGCCACCAGGGAAGCTGCTACTGATGCTTTTTGAAGTGGAATAGAAGTACAATGAAATGCACAAACTAACCTGTCCATACAGGAAAAGGTACTTGGATTTTAAAGATTATTTTTTTCAAGTTTTCTCCATGGAAAACTAAAATAAACATTTAAACATCCTCAAGCTTTATAAGAAAGAAATGTTCAAGTCATGAAGCAGTGAATAATCTCTTCCCACCCCCCTCTTTTTAGCTGTAGTAGAATAAAATGGCTGGATTATTGTAGCCATTTGAGTCATGTGATTATAACTACAGTTTCTAGGGAACCAAGACTTTTTCCATCAGTGCTTATATTTGTCGTACCAATGTCAGAAACATGGCATTTGTTTTAAATTAAATTAAAATAATTTAATTTATGCTTTTAAAATCTATCTCTTATAAATAATTAAGTGCATTAGTGACTTTTTGGTGTTATGAGTAGTAAATTAACCCAATGGTTGATAGTGACTATCCAATTAAATGCAATATAGATTTTAAGTGCATTCTTGGTGCAAGGCTGCTAGCACAGTGGGGCCTCCGCAGGTGAATAAGACAGGAAATGGACCCTCCAGCGGCTTCACATCCTTAGGATAAGTCATTGTAGTGAGGCAAAATGCAACTGATGACCAGGAAAAGGAGGGGGATTGTAACTAAGGCAGCCACACACAGAAACCTCATGAAGAACATATAATTCAAGCTGTTCCTGGAACATCAAACAGATGGGGGTCAGCATTCTGGCCATAAGGACAGTGAAAGCTAAGGATCAGAATTCGGGGAATCTAGACTGTGCTGGTGTGCTGTGGGGGGAAAGGCAAGAGGAGGAAGTGACCAAAAAACAAGACAGGGGCAGGTGGTGGGAGATTCTGAGGGTCGAGCTGAGGAGGGTGAGTTTGCTTTTATATGTAGTTAGAAACTTTCAAAAGATGTTGTTTTTTGAGAAAGCAGTGGCAAAATCAGATCTATGCTTGGCTAAAATTAGTGGAAGTTACTATTGGCAAGACAGGTGTAATTATCGTACCAGTTTTTAGGAATCGAATCTTTTCGATTGTTTGTTTTCCAAATGAAATAAGGAGCTTCAATATATAAAACAGAGTTGCCTGGCTGAGTCTGGGAAGTTGAGGAGGATGGGCTGGACGCTGCGAGCCTCAGGGAGGCCCCTAAGGCTCCTACAAGTGGGAATGGTGAGGAAAGCAAACGAGGGAGGCGAGAGATTACAGAAAAATCAAGAGAACCGAGAGGAGGGACTGGGGCTGGCTTGGAAAGGGTGGCTGCGAGAGGGAGCCAGGCCAGAGCATTATGATTTGGTAACTGAGTCCAGTGGAGGAGGTTAGGGAGAAAACGGCGGCAGAGAAGTTTCTGATGTTTCACAATGGAGGAATTGGGAAGAGGGAAGTGGCACCAAGAGGAAATACAGGTCTTTAGGAGTAAGTGAGGACTGAGCATGGGACCTGCGTTCAAAGAGTCTATAGAATAGTGTGTGTCAAAAATTCAGACAAATATTGGCAGCTTCGCTCACTGATTTGAACATGTTAAATATCCGATTGCCCAAAATCATGTCGGCACAGTCCAGGTTTAAACGAGGTGATTTGTTTGTATTTATTACTTTTTTTTCTTTAGTGTATCCTGGAGCTTTGTTGTCCTGATCTTTCACGTTAACATTTCAAAACAACTTGAGAAATTACTAGAGGAAAGTCTTGACACCTGGCATATGATCCAGGCTGATGGAACAAATTTTAAAATGTCTTTTCATGGGCAAGTTAAAAATGTGCAGCTTAGACAGTCGTTGAAACTCCATATGCCTCTTTTGGCCAACACAGTAATGCAGCTTGTGGAAATAGAAATGAACATTCAGAAATTGGAAGCATGCCTTTGTCTAAAATCTGGGCAATGTTTAAGCCTTCTTACACACTGCAACCTTTCAATTAGCCGTTACCAGACTTAAGTAAAGAAGCAAATAGCTGGTGCTGGGTCCCTCATCCTGTCTGTAGCTGAATCAGATTCCCTGGCTAAAGAGATGCAATGTGTTTAATAGCCTTTATGAACAGATTTATGCACCCAAAGATTCTGTTATTTCAGGAAGCTGTTATGAACAACAAGGCTCTAAATCGTGAATGCTTATTAGACACTATAAATCATTTTCCCTTGCAATAAACATCAATTAAATGCACTTCACGAGCCGCAATGCATGGAACAGATTGATTCTGGAGACAGCACAGCCCTGCGTTACCTACAGTCAGGGATGTAGAAAAAGAATACCCATTAAATTAACATTAGCTTAAGAAAAATGAAAACTTCTGGAACAATTACAGTTTTACTGTTTTAACTGAGGGGAAAAAATGACCTTTGTTCCAAGAGATGTGACTTGAACAATGCTATTCTGCATGAAATTGAGAAATTGCCCACGTTCCCAACCTGACTGATCGTGTGCGTGAGATCTTAGTTCTGCTTCATTAGGCTCGCGTGAATGAGTGGTAAATTTTCCCTATTTATACATTTTCTGTCAGGATATCATAAACATAGCCTGCCTAGCACATGTTTTTACTGCTGCCTTTTTATTTATATATTGGTTGCAGCTTTGACAAAGAGTTAATTCCTGAATTGAATAAATATCCTCCTTTTCAAATATTTAGATAGGTATTAGGAATAGGTTAAAGTATATACACTTGCCACTTTTTATAACGTTATACATTAACTATGCAGTATTTCAAGATTTTAATTTTTCAATGAATGAAAATAAACATATTTAACTGGTTTCAAACTTTCTAATGCATAAATTTTAACACACTGGAAATGAAGCTTAATGGAGAGGCATTTCCTAAATGAAATTTTTTTCTTGTTCAATTTGAACAAGGCAAGTCTGGAGAAAGTGAATTGTTCACAGATGAATTCACTTGGATTTTATTTTGAGAAAAAAATTAAAGCAAGCTGTCTGTATGAATCTTCTCAGAGCCTATTTGAATACATTTTTGAAATAGCCAAATGTCTCTTAGAAATTGTGCAGTGTTTTCCAAGTAACACGTTACTAATAATTGTATAAAAGTACTTAATGTTCACAAACCATGTTTGTGTGCGCGTGTATGTGCGTGTGTGTTTGTGTGTGGAGAAAGAGGGAGGGAGGGAGAGAAGTGTTATCCTATAACTGCATTGCTACTCCCTTGTATTCCTATATGCTTTCTTGAGCGGGAAAGAAAAGAGTAGAGTTCCGTCTTGCTGTAAAATGCACACATAACCCTAGATGAATGGGATGTGGAGATGTGTCTGTCTGTCATGAGCGGACACCACCTTCTTGTTGCTGGACTGAGGAACAGCAAAGTGGATCTTTAGGGTTCATCGTAGTTTCAAATTGTTAGGTTGGAGTCCTTCCCCTACAGGGGGTCTCCTCAGGACACCTGTATAGTGTCTCTTTACCCTGGATCGTGTTCTGCAGAGTTTCTTGTGTAATCAAGTGGGAACTTTCCTGGGCCTTGGCTTTGAAGAGACCCCAGTCATTTGACTAGGGCTGCAGGGAGACAGCCCATCTCAACCAAACAAATGTCGAGCACAAAAGCAACAGCAAAAGCGACCACTGAGCTACATGGGCACAACTTCCCTAAAGAGATAAGTTAGGAGGCTCCCGACAACCGCACCTCCAAGTCTTACTCCCAAGTGATATCTACCTCTAGGAACATTTAATGTAGATATATATTAGCCAGATTTTACCCGTATAAAAGAATTGGGGAATGAGTCTGAAATGGTCCTTCCCTTACTTCCTTACCTTTAAAGATCCTATCTCACGTTCAAGACCCAATTTAAATGCCACCTGCTTCTTGATGTCTTCTCAGAGCTCTAAATAGAATCAATGGATTCTCCTCCCAAAATCCATAATATTGCCTGGGCCACTCTTATGGAACTTTCACCAGGTGCTTTGTATTTTAATTGAGTGCATGCCTGTCTTTGTTCTCCAGAGCACAACCTATCTTTTTCATATTTGCTTCATTCCTGCACCCCACCCCAAATCCCACAGAAGAGTGCTTTGCACACAGTAGGTGTTCATTAAAATGTCAGTCATGTTCACGTTCAATGTTAACCTCACACTGTGCTCCCAAGGGTTAGATTTGGATAATGGCACTGATTATATTCAGTCTTATATGACTATACAATGTCTGTCTTTTCTGTCAACTAGTAGGCAGCCTTCTAAACTTGATTTTCAAATCTGTTTAGGATTAAAAACAAATAAATTAACTTCTATACTGAAAAGTCCTTGAGGGAACTCTCCACTTCATATATCATTTTTGTATCGCATCGATTTGCTTAATACAGGACTTTTAACAAAATAGATATTCAGTCAGTGTTTGTGGAACTAAATTGTTAAATCAGGAATACCTATAAAACTCACATGAGTCTCTTGACTGCTGAGCATGCATTTCTCATGTATATTTCTCATAGAAAGTTAATGTACCAGGAAGACTTCATTAAGTTTTCATTATACCTTAACTCTAAAAAGGTATTGACATGGTTTAGAAGTCATTGATCATTAGTCACAAGATGCTGCTAATTTCTCTACCTGAGTAAAACAAATGAAGCTATCCAGGTTAAAAAAAAAGTGGTCATCACTTAGTTATTCCTTCAGAAGATTCCTGGACTATATTTAAGGATAGGCATACCTCTGCCTGAATTCCTAGCCAACCTGTGAGAAAAAGACACAGCTATTGATTGTCAAACTTTGCCAAATCAGGTAAAAAATAAACGAATTTTTGAGGGGGTCCTTTGCAGTAGAGAGAATAAATCACACACACAAAAATGATGAACACAATTATGTGTCAGTAATTCTGTCATTTTTTTTTTTAGGAAATGGTCTTATAAAATAAGAAAACACAGGAATTACAGTAATTCAGCAGTGATATTTGCAAGAGCAATTGGCTGGGTGTGAAAGTACTTGGGGGTCTGTCCACTTCCAGATCCTGGGCTGGGCACCTCCCAGTTTCCTTGCAGCCAAGATGGGGTCATGTACCCTGAGTTCACTTCTAGCATTAGTAAGTGCAGCCGGTGAGTCCTTGTCACTCCATTGCCAAATACATACTCTTAAAAAACATCTTATTGTATCATTCCCTTGCTCAAGAAAACTTTAGTAGCTCTCACTTGCCTATAAAATTACAAAACCAGGTATGATTAACAAGTGTTTTAAGATTTCAGTGCTATGATCAAAACCACTTTTCTCTTAATCCATATTTTCCAATTCTTCCTAATATACAATGGCAAACTAGGCAGGTGGCTGACTTCTGACTTTATTTTGCACTTTGCCCATTCCATGTTCTCTGCTGGACACATTTTTCCACCTCAGGAATGCCTCCCCAGCTCTGAAGTCTTTCTTGAGCTCCTCAACTATACTTTCCTGGTTAATAATGAAGTTCATCACACTCTGAACTGTATTAGAGTTATTCAGATTTGGGGGACTCATCCTTATATTTCCTTGAAAGAGGGGCCCTGTCATGGATTCTTCGCTCCTTCCACAATACCTAGTACAACGCCTTATTCATTGTGGATATAATCTTTAAGTAAACAAATGAGAACCCACAGTTCTGGACCCTTGGAGGGCACAGTACACACAACAGATGTACAGAACCACAGAATTATATAGAATATTATATGGTCAAGACCACATTTATATCCAACATATGACTCCCTTGATAAATCAGTGTAGGGTACACTGTCATATATTTAAATTTAAACAGAAATTGTAGGCTACTCACACCCATTGGCATTAAAGTAAATTTTTGTTTCCTATTCCTATAGAATTGACCATCAGAAAGCACCTGGACTTAGACACAGTCTCTGATAAGATGGAGGACCATATCCTTTCCCTCCAGTACTTAAAGATTTGTGTCAGTAAGGTATAGATTAGCCACTTCCATCTAACACAAGGCTCCAATCTGGCCAAACATAAGGGGGATTCTGGGAGCTCAGCTAACCTGGAAGAAGGCACAACAGCCCTGGGGCATGGAGACAACCCGGGCTTTCATGGCTTCCACAGTGAATCTATGGTGAAGGTTACATTGGCATCTCCAGGGACATTATGGGAATAGAATTCAGTCACTTCCAGAAGTGGCTGCTTCCTCCTCCACACTCCATAACACCAGCCACGTTCAACTAGCAGAGTTAAGCCAGCACAGTCTTGAATGAACACAGGAGCAAAACTTGATCAACGGATGATGCCCAGTTGAAGGCCAAGAGAATCAACCCAGTTCTGGGCTTCCACTGCACTAGCTTCCGGAGAAAATAGCATGTGGCTTTCATATGTTGGTCAGTTCTATAAAACAGAAGAGCACAAGTGAAGTGAACAGAATGGCCACCTGTGCCTACTCACCGTTCCCTTTATGATGCCATTCAGTGGAGCCACTTGTTCAGTCAACAGTGTCTGGGGAGGTGCCAGTCCAGACCTGGGATTAAAATACTTAGAAAATCATAAACACAATTAAGATGCATTCTGAAATATTTGTCATGGGCTTTTTCCTTAAGATTTTTTTTTGGTATATATCGTTACTTTTTCTCTTCTGAATTAAAGACATATTTTGCTGTAGAATTTTGCGTAGATAATTAGTAAAGAAGAACAACAAAGTACTAACTTCCGTATTTTTCTCTTTAACTAACTCACCTGGTGAATTCATTCATCACTCTTAGAAAAAGGAAAGACAGCATGTGATAATGAAGATATTATGTGGTAACTGTAGCCTGTGTAGAACCACTTGGGTTGAATTTCATTGTTAAATGAGTGAATGAATGTTATGGTGTCTCTTTTACTTCTTGTCCGCTAAGATAGTGAGTGAGTGTGAATGGACAACTGTCATGCCCCCAAATTATACTTCTTTTTCTTTAAGGGCATGAGAGTGACCTATAAGCATCTCCCTACATGGTTTGCCTCTGTGTTGTGGGGTAAAGAGGGACCATATACTGGATCAATGTAGCAGAGACAGACATGGTTAAATTATGACACCCAAGCACGTCAATGAACAACCACAGACTCCACTTATAACTCACTACACCTGATAACTAAAGTTACTTTTCTTTTTTTTCTAAATTTTTTTCTAAACCAAAAAACTTAATAAAATGTGCATGTTTCCAAAAAATTGGCCAAAGAAAAGCTATGAAGAAATATTATGTTAACAAACTTAGAAATGGAAAGCTTCTGTGTTGAAAAAGATCGCAAATATGCTTGTTTGCTTACTGTTAGATTAGTATGATAATAGCATCATTTAGAGACTCTTTTTGTGTCTTAGCAGCTGATCCTCCTTAAATGGTCCCCGTCCTTCCCCTTTCTTTAGCCCACTGCCATAGTCGTGCTTTACATCTGGACAATTGTAGCACTAACTTGTCTCTCCCTGCCTCTAGCTCATTGCGGCATTGGGGAGGAAGAAGAGGAGGATGTGAAAAGTGTTTACTTAAGACAATTTCAATTTCCTGCCAACTGTTAATTTATAGAATCTCACCCAGTGACACTTAAATATAGCTTAAAAGTTATAATGCCACCGTGTTTTCACAAAGCATACGCACGGCCGTTTTGGGTGTTCTTTTAAAAATAGCCTTGGTTTCAATGCCCTTATCAGTTCATTATCAGTGAATTGTTTGTTTCATTGTCCAGCACAACTGTCTGATAAAATCCTTCATTATTAAGTATCTGATACTACTATCCAAACTGCTTTAATTACAGCACATTTTGTGTCTTGTTTTATTACGTTTCATGCCAGAATGCCCTGGCCAGGATCTTTAATAAGGCCATATTAAATCTAGGCTAGAGGTTAAAACTCATGAGGCAGCCTTGATTCTCTGCCTATTGTGTAGAGAATCTCATCAGAAAAGCCCCAAACTTCATTAAAGACCGCTGGATGTGGGCCCTCCTATATTGCCATTTACTTTAAGGGCTATCACTCAGGGGCAATTATTGGTGTGTTCCTCGTGATCCCTGTTATATTAAGGCAATTTCTACACCTAGGTTAGGCATTAATACCGCCATTATCTCCAACACAAATCCCCTGACAGTTAGAAAAGCAGGAGAAATTACAGAAGGATTAATCTCTAGTGCCTGTCCAAAAAGAAAACCTTCCCCCCGAGGATAGAGACGGCCGTGTTGAACTCAGTTAAGCTGTGTTAGATGTAATGAGAAAGAGCCCCCTGTGCCTGCCTCTGTCGGGGACGTTAGATGACCCTTTCTCCACTTGTCAATATCCCTTTTGGGCTTTCCTTCTCTCCACTCCTCCTAGGCTTCTCTGAGTCTTAGGGCATCTTTAAATTATTATGTTTGTGCTTAAAAAATAAAAGAGAGAGAGCGAAAACAACGAAGCTTATCCATGTGGGAAGGCTGGACAAAGTAATCCATTTCAGCCAAAAAGAAGTAAAAGATAAAAAAAAGAGCCTGGTGTTTTCACAGATCCTTTCAATTTCCAGTGTGTTTTTCCAGATGTGTTTGTGGGGATCGCACCATGAACCATGCTGAGAAAAGCAGATCATAGAATAAGGACAAAGAATCCCACTATGCACAAAGGAGTCGGAAGACAGGAGGCTGCAGTGACTTGGCAGGTCATTCCCCAAGCACCCTGCCTCGCCTGATAAGGACACCTTTGACAGTGGCTGATGCTGCTCCTGACGCACCTCTGTGCTTGCCACAGAATTGCTGGGGTTTGGGAAAGGAATGATAAGGAACACAATGCATAACTAACAAAGCTCCTTTGACGAATGCAGTCATTTGCATTACAGCACAAAATAGCTTTGCTCCTGACGGGGGAGTGGCATACCTAACCACAAATATTATTTGTGTCCTTCGATGACATATAAGGGCAGTAGTAGACAGAGTGAGTGTTTGGTGGGTGGGAAGTTTTCATTCTTTACATCATAACTGTGCCAAAAATGTTGACCCAGCAAAGAATGTTTTAGATGTTATTGACCTCAAAAACTAATGAGGTGTTTTGGTTTAAGGGAAAATATTTTTAATAATAATATACTTTCAAAAACCATTATAGTTGAAATTAATATCTCATATGTCCTTTATATAACAGTGTTAAAGGTTGATTCACAGTTGAACGGTCTGCCTCAGTGCTACAAAAATGCTATTTTAACTCATTTTTTTCCCTATCCTACTCAGTAGGACAAAACGGAAGGAGGTTTTGAGTGTATGAGGTTGAACGTAAGGGAATTTCTGGGTTGTAAACTTTTTCAGAGGAAGCAATTGGATATATTTGTCACTTTCAGGTGGTGGAGCCGTTTGCCTAGAACACAGCAGAGATTATTGAATTTATCCACTCTTGGGTTACCACAAACTAGAAAATAGAAGATTGTGACCCAGAGCAGTTACCAGCCATATCTTCATCCCTTGTCTGGATCTGCTGCCTGGTGATGACTGGTGACTCCCAATTCATAATGCAGAATGCCCCAGGGACTCAGCACTTGCTGGCCAAGTAAAAGCTAATGTAAAGTGAGAAATCACTTATTCCACAAATCACTCCTAATTCATCGTATGCTCCCCTTTTTTGTTGGTAAATTAGTTGCTATTCTCACTGAAAGTTTCTGTGCTCCTTTAAATTGCTTAAGTAGCATATACCTTCTGTAACCTTTGATATTCTAACATTCACTCAACAAACATATAGTGAACATCTACTAAGTGCCAAGCATTGCATTTCATCAATGGAAAAATACAAATTTCTCCTTTAATAGAGGAGGAAACAGTATATATATATTTGCAATGGACCATACTTTGATACTTCATGTGCACCATGAGAGCACAGAGAAGAAAGGGACAATTTCAGAGAAATTGCAGCTCATCTCCAGAAATGTGAAAACCAAAAATGAGTCAGTGAATATTTAGAAAGACTTCCTAACTTAATCATCTATCCCTTGGACAGAGTGATTGAATCATATAAACTATTCAGAAAAGTCATTCATGGAGACATGTGGGCATTAGAAGGAAACTTTCTCACCTGTTGGAAATGAGGGAATTTTTCTCTTTAAAATACTCCAGAGTATTGCTGCCCTCTGTGCACAAAGCCCCAAAACAGTGGAATATGAACTAATTTAACCTCAAGGACAGACATTCTTGACTGAACTTTAACTAAAAAGGAAACTACCAGAAAGACTAAAATATCAATTTCCTCTGCTAAAAATATATGTTCTTTGCTCACTGCCATTTATCCACTGCAAATATATATTCTTAAATAATAGACACACTTTCCCAAGTAAATTTTTTTTCTGCTGCTTCCTTTTGAGTTGTAAGAACTATGATTAAATTTTAAACTTTCTGGGTCTTTCCCCCCACACACATAAATGTAACATACACTTATCAGAATGTAACCTTTGCATAAATGTATAGCAGACAAACTAAATGTATAGCAGACAAACTAAATGTATTCCATAATCTCTTTCCCTCATCTACAGTGACTAATTAGAAACAATCAGAATCAATTCTATCACAAACTATCTAGTAAACCTCTTTTTGCTCCCTTTTGGTTTTTGCCTTCAAGTTTTGTTACTTAAACCATTCAACCTTTCCCCTAGTCATAGCCATCCTTTTCTCAGTTACTTTGTGGTACTAGTTTCCCTGAATGTTACAGCAAAGGAATACCAGGTGAAGAAGTACTTCTCTTTAGAATTAGGGGCAGTGTTTAGAAAACTGACTTTTCTTCTAAGTATTTAAGTAACATTGTTTTGCCTGAATAGCCAGCTAAAGATTAATGTCTTTGAAATGTGAACTAAAAATGCCACCTGCCAAATCAGTAAACAAAGGATGCTGCAGCCATCAAGCCATCGCATTACAGCCAGCCCGATGGTGAGCCCTGAGGGAACTCACGATAGAGGCAGGATTTGCCCCCATCTAGCAGTCAGCCACTGCAGTCACCCTCGGCAGTGCACCCTGAGGAGACTCAGGGTAAGAAGCACACGATACTGGCCCCAGAGCGCTGAGGTGCAGATCAAAGGAATGATTTCAATGAGCCCAGACTTTGCATCTTCCCATACATAGAAAAGCGCTAAATTCCTCAACCTGAGATGGTTTTCTTTAACTGACAGTAATCTTTTGATGTTCTGACTACCTGGTCTTTTGTGGCAGAAACTCCTGTATATACTGGTTCCCCCCAACCCTTGCTCTTTGGAGTAGTCTCTCAGAGTTATCTGAGATGCTGTGTCCCCAGCTTAAGTCCTCAGTTTTGTCCACTGAATAAAATATAACTCTCAACTAACTTTTAGGTTGTGCATTTTTTTTTCAGTCGACAGAAGAAAAGTATGCCTAGAATAGTTGAGAAATTACAAAAAGAATACTATAATTAGTGAAAAATCTATTAACCAAATGTATAAAATCAAAGAATATCAACTTACCTTGTTGCTAGTTGGCTTAATTGATGTGCATCTTACTCTATACGTGCATAATTTTTTTCTAAATTCCAACTTGGCTGTAAGTGAAAATAAACAGAATTAAGTGATTTGTATCATTGTGTTCCCTTTACTAAGTAGACTCTGTAATCGTTTTTGAAAAATTGCTGCCTAAATTGAATTTTTTTTCTTTTTCCTACACATTAATCAAACCAGATCCATTTTTTGCTGCTCTTAGGGTATCTGCTAATTCTTGTGTGCCACAGACTGAAAAATCAGATAAAAAGCTTGCTAAGCTACTTTCTAAAATAAGAGTAGACTCAGAATTAGATCTTATAGCTTCCCTTTTGCATTATTGCATCACTTGGTACTAGGAGGTTTTGACATTTGACTACTTGAAGGCCTTTATAGATGTATTTCTGGGTCTCTAGTGAGCTTTGTTTAGATGAATTTGCCAGAAATTTTCCAAATTCCTTTTAGATTTTTGGCCACGATTGAGATCTCTACCTACAACATTTCACCAAGGGACATAATTAAATAAACCATCCTCACTCTTAATAAATTTGTGATAGTGGTGATAAGAAAGGTCGAAATGATCCTTATAAAGAGCCTCTGCAGGAGAGAAAGAAAGTTAACTTGGGACTGGTCATTCTCTTGTATTGGTGGGACCTTCGTCCGTAGGATTCAGGGGCTCAGGCCCCTTCCATTCTGTGCCTCTGTCATCCCCTGTGGCTTCAGAACCCTCTACTTCCGGCCAGCAGAACGGGAAAAGGCAGAGAGTAGAAAACCCCATCCCTTTCTTTAAAAAAGTCCTGACGAGAAATGATATCGATCTCTTCTGCTCTTACCCTTTCGGCAAGGGCAAGCCGTATGGCCACACCTGGACACCAGGGGAGAGTCAGGAAATACAGACTCTGGCTCAGCGGTACCCGCAACCACAACCCCCCACTGGGACAGCATGACTTTATGGTAGATAACCAGCCACCTCAGCTAGCAGCTGGGAAGATGAGGGAAGATGCACAAATAGATAAGAATATGCATATACACAGATAAAATCATCTAGCTCCGCCAATGTGCAAATTACCTTCCTAACAACACTCCGATCGAGTTAATCATGTGCTCTGAATATTGTTTTCAGTGACAGTGGTGGTTTGACATGCTCCCTCTCCTCCCAAAAAAGTTGCACATGCAGAACTACAGTGACAAAGAAACTGTCTTAGTGACAAAGTGTACCCCATGGCAGCCTGTATTAAACAACTCAAATGTTGTTAAAATATAAAAAATTGCCAAAGAATAAGAGTAATTTTTTAAACTAATGCCATGTTCTTTTTCTTCTCACTTCTGCTGAAGTTATTTAAATATGTTTCATTGGTTTATTTGGTTCAGCTATTTACTGTCACATCTAACAAGTGATGTCAAGGAGAAATGTGAAACTCAGTTTCTACAGTATATTATTTCTGATGCTATATCTGTAGGGTAGCTTAATTTAGCTTTAAAAAAAAAGGATTTATTCTTTACTTTGGCAGAGAGGAGGATTTATCTTTTGGTTTGTCTTTTGAATCATTCCCCTTTAGATAGTAGGTATTTAATAAATATTTGATGAATTTAAATAGGCTTTAGATGATGTTGATCATGATGATTGTGATGACTTTTATACAGAAACTCAGAGATAGTTGTATGTATTAATGAATGCAGGTTGAAATTGTTTTAGCTCTTATGTTGTTCTGTATCATAGTCATAATCTTCATTATTATGATTGTTATAGAGTGATGATTATAAACATAAGTCATTGATATGATATGCCAAGAGTATACTTCATTTATTATAGAATGTTCTGCTTTTACAAAAATTTCTTTATAGAGGTCAATTTGATTTTTTAAGAATATATTTTAATACTTAAGATTCCCCTTGAGCATAATTAATGGTATTTCTAATAAATGTTAATATAATTGATAAGTGACAAATGATATCATCAATATGTCAGTTCAAGTAATAAAATGTACATACATTTAACAACTATTGTTCTGTAAAACTTATTAAAAACACCCAATTTTCTTTAAGATATCTCATATCACACAGCACTATTTGTTGATCACCTGTGACAAAAGATGATAGATACACTTTCCTGGATAGATATCTTTGCTAGGGCACATCTTACCTCCTCAGGAATATTAAAAAGTAATTCACTTTCTTCGAAATATTTTGAAAAGAAGTATTCTAGGCTCATTGCCTCCCTTTTTAAAAATTTTTTTATTGAAATATAGTTGAATTACAATGTTGTGTTAGCTTCAAGTGTACAGCAAAGTGATTCAGTTATACATATATATATATATATATATATATATATATATATATATATATATATATACATACATATATTCTCTTTTTACATTCTCTTCCATTACAGGTTATTACAAGATGTTGAGTATAGCTCCCTGTGCTATACAGTAGGTCCTTGCTGGTTATCTATTTTATATATATTAGTATGTATATTTTAATCCCAAACTCCTAATTTACCCCTCCTCCACTTCCCCTTTGGTAACCATAAGTTTTTTTTCTATGTCTGTGAGTCTATTTCTGTTTTGTAAATGAGTTCATTTGTATCATTTTTTTAGATTCCACATATAAGTGACATCATATGATGTTTGTCTTTGTCTGGTTTGCTTCACTTGGTATGATAATCTCTAGGTCTCCTTTTTACCGTGATATATGTTAAGATAACATTAGCTAAGATTTATGGAGTTTTTACTAAGTACCAAGTGTCATTCTAAGAGTTTGAAGCGTATCAACTCACTTGATCTTCCTGATAGATGTATGAGGTGGTAGTAATATTATTTCCATTTTAACAGTGAGGAAGCTGAAGCATAGAATAGTTAAATAACTTGCCCAGAGTCATCATACTGCTAACTAGAGGAGTAGGATTTGAACCCACGAAGCTGAACAACAGAGAACTTGGTCTGAGCCACACTAAAGCTGCTTCTCTACTAACAACAACCAAAATGTTGATTTTGTGGTACTTTTTACAGAATAGTTTTTGCAATGTATCTAAGTACCCCTGATATCACTGAGCAACCAATAATCGAATGGAATGCATATGTAGTTCATTACTACATTTAAAAGACAAATTATAGTAACCATTATTTCTCTTGATTTGAAAAATATTTTGATTTTAGAAGATTCTCATAACAGGTAATATTGAGGAAAGGGAAAAAAGTTGAATGTTATTTTAATCTGCCTTATAAGTTAACTAAAATGACAGAGTTTTGGGTTTTTTTCAGTAAAGTAACCTGGAGAACACTAAAAATGTATTCAATTGAACCATATGAAATTGCCATTTTGAGGGTAAAGAAGGGTCACATATTGGCAGTTCTATAAGATTCAAGCTATTGCCAACTGAATACCACAGGTATTTGTTAAAGAGTAGGTCAGAAATTATGATGGGGAGGTGAAAGGATTCAAAAGGAGTAAGACATGGTCTTCATGAGGGCTTACAATGCGAGTATAGGAACAAGACAGACACACCTGTAAATGTATGACGCCCCTCAGGGGATCTTACAGAGTGAAGTCGTGTCCAGATGCTGACTCAGAGAGTTTTCTCCGTAAAACCAGTAGATGCACAAAGGCAGGAATGAGCACCCAGTCTTTCAAAAAGGGCCCAGCGACTTCACTGTACCTCCGACGGACACATTGAATGCTCCTGCCTAACTTCGGTAACTTCTGCCTGTGGGTCCTGCAAGAACTTCACACACTCTGATCTTTCATCCAGATTTAGGCTTGCACTCCAGCTAAAGTCTGTAGTTATGTACTTAGCTTCTCCAGGCCAGGCACCAGTACCCACCCCAATCCCCATCCACTATGCCCGCCTCCAGCATCTGACTTTTGTCTCTATCATGCAGGGGAGCGAGCTCCCATGTCCATGCTGATACCCTGATACGGCTCAACCTATTCCGTGGCCAAGTTATTAATGTTACATAATAAAGTCCTTCAAAGTGACCAAAACAGGATTGTAATTTGAAGGAGAGACAGTCTTTGAGAATCAGGGTATCTAGAGAAAACTTCACTGACATGGGTAAGCATTGAATGGAAATTTGAACAACAGAATTTGGATGAATGCAAAAGTAAAAGGCTATTCAGGCTGTGGAAACAGTGGAGTGAAAAGAACACCACAGAGGGCCCATGGCATGTGGAGGAGATAAAGGATCATCCAGTGAGAGTGAAGATTTCATGTAGTTAGAGATAAGAAAGATGGATTAAAACAGTTTGTGTCAAGTCCTCAGTGTTGGACTGAAGGCCTTGAGTCACAACCAGTAATAGCCACCATGTACTGAGCACCTACTATGTGCCAGGTACTGACACTTTCTATTTTAGCAGATTAGAGAAATCAAAGATCAACTAAACAGATAAGAAGCTGAGATCCAGAGAGGGGGTGTTATCAAAGGCTAAATTTTTAAATAACTTTTAATCACTTTTAAAGCAATTACTATTTAACAGGCTCAGATCTAAGTGCTTAACAAAAATTAACTCATTTAAGCTGCACAGCAACCCAGTGAAGCAAGTACTATTACCATTATTCTCATCTTCTAACAGAGTTAAATGAGGTGCCCAGGGGTTACCTAACTCGCTCAAGGTCTTACAGTTTATAAATGGTGGAGCCAGGGTTCAAACACAGGAAGCCTTGCTGATTCAGGATCTGTACTCTTATGTGCTCTTTTTTTTTGGAAAAAAAAAGGAAGGGGGGGAGCAGCAGGGCACTAAAAAGTTTTAAGCAGGATAATTGCATAACAAGTGGCATGTAAGTATTCTTAGATACTTAACTGGGAGGTCAGGTGGAAGATTATATCTCTATATTTTTTTAAATATTTATTTATTGTTTATTTATTTTGGCTGCTCTGGGTCTTACTCACGGTGCATGGGCTCTTCGTTGCAGCATGCAAACTCTTAATTGCATGTGGGATCTAGTTCCCTGACCAGGTATCAAACCCAGGCCCCCTGCATTGGGAGCGTGGAGTCTTAGCCGCTGGACCACCAGGGAAGTCCCTATATCTATAATTTTAAACTGAGATAGTTGAGTCCTGGATTAGGGCAGGGTTGTGAGGGCAGAAAGAGAAAAAATATGAGATATTATGCAGGCAGAATAAAGCAGATGTGGGAACTAATTAGATATGAAAGGTAAGTGTGAAGGAGTGAATTATGAGGATGTACACCTGACTAGCAAGAATTATGATACAACTATCTGAAAAAGGAAAAAGTTGCAAGAAATATTTTGAGACAGATTTTTGTGTCTGGGCTGGAAAATACAAGAGGAAATATCCAGTAAACGTTTGCAGATAGATACCTGGGGTTCCCATTTTATATGGGATGTACTCATGTCATATTCAATACCATGTTTCTGTATCTTTTTCTCCTGCCTAAAAGGGATTTCCAGGCCTCATCCCTTTGAATCCTCAATGCCAAGCGCTGGACCTGAAAACATAGTAGATGCTCAAAAAAATATGATTGAATGAATAACAATTGCCCAGATAATAATAATAGCTGCGGTCTTGTGTCTCTAAAAAAATTGTAACGAAATGAGAACCAGATGTCAATTTTCTTTCTTCTGGAGATTATGGTTGCAGCTCTCTTTTCTTAATAGAATCAAAACTTGCAATCTGTGATACTGTAGAGTAAAATTTATTACCAGATGTTTAACAAAATATTACCTTAGAACTCTCTTAATGGTTTACTAGTTGGAATCAATACATGTCTATTACTTTTGTGTCTTTAATTACGTTTATCTAGAGTACTTGATTGCCAGGCTGTAAGTGGTGTGGAGAAGCAAATTCTTTGCAGCTCTAAATGATATTGCAGTAAATTTTCATAAGAACATTCATGTACTGAGAGTGACTTTTATTTTTTGATTATAAATAATAATGCATTTTGGCACTATGACCTTCTGAATCTAAAACCACCCTGAAAAGCAGACTGATGGCACAGTATTCGCAGTTCAGATTTTAGGGAGTTTTCTTCATACATAATATCATGAAAGGTATGATTCTTCTCCTATGCTTATAATGTTTGAGATGCATTAGGAAACTGGAGTTCTTGCCTGATGTCTTGAACTGAATACTTACAGAGCCCTTTCTCCTTATTCCCTTCTCTCTCTTCTCCCTCTGTTTTCTTCGTTTGTCCTCTAGGAATATATGCTGTCTATACCATTCGTTTGCTGCATGCTACTTGGTATTTTAAGCTATACTTTCACGCATAGAGAATTTCAGTTCCTTGAGGATGTTGTGTTTCAAGCTTCCAAGGATTCCCCTTAGCACCTGCAACCCCCCATACACACCACAAACCTGTGTGTGCAGAGCGTGGCCAAATGCCGATTATGGTTGACAGCCTTTTGTGATCCCGTATCTCAGAAATAGTCTTTTAGTATCCCCTATAAGTCCAATATTTTTCTATAATTATTATGATCATGAAAACATTATACATGAAGAAGGAAATAAGATAGTGAAATAAAAATTACCTGTAGAAATGTGGTTGTAAAATGAAGCCAGTCTTTTTAGGGGCTGGTCCAACACAATTTCTATGCCTGATTTGTTTCTCTTTCCTAGGCTGACTTCAAATTTGTAATAGCTGTTGTTCTTTACAAAATTGATGGAAACCATTTATCTTCATAGTATGTATGCATTGCTAAAGAACCATCATAGCAAACCAGGAGTAGAATTACAATTAGAAATTAAAATTAGGAGGTTCGAATCTCATTTTTATTCCAAGTTGTTAGATGAGACCCCAAATGAACTAGTGGTTAAGTGCCATTCATTATAAAAACTGAATTAGGGGACCACTCAAATCTGAAACAGATGACCCTTTTACTTAATTATTGCTTCACCCACTTGGTCCTCTTCTATTGTTTGTTTTCCCCAGGCAGAAAGACCTATACTGCCTGCCCTTCAGACTACTGCTTCCCCAAGGACACCCTGAAACTTTTGGTGTACTCAAAGAGCTCTGTTTGTTTTATTTATAAAAAGCTCCTCTCATTCGGGTGTTTCACTCTTACAGGAAGGTGGCACCTCGTTGACATCTCTGATAGCAAAGGGAAATTGACAAGCCTGAGCACCTAGTGTCCCCAACTACCTGCTAATGGTTGTGGTGCCCAGACCTGCCTGGCAGCCTCGATCTCCAATTAAGCCTCTGTGGAAGCTAGGAAGCAGGCCTCTTAATTGGGAAGCTGAAGATACAAGGCAGGTTACAATTTCTGCAAAGACATGTTTCAGTCAGGCCAAGCTTCCTTCCTTCATCCTCATTCTTGCATTTGTATTTTGTTACCCCGCAAGCCCCCTGCCCAGCCCATACTGCAAGACATGGAGGTTATTTGGTGAACAATCTGAATAAAAAAAAGTCATTTTTCATGAGGAACTTTGAGCTCCATAAATAACCGCCCACTGAACCAGGATCTGTGGCGAATTTAATCCTAATTGCACCTTTTTCTCACCCTACCCCCCACCTCCCATTAAGATATATTGTCTAGGACACATGCAAGAGATCTGCTTGCAGCTATCTTTTACATAGAACTGATTGTTTAATTGCAGATTAAAGATTAATGCAAGTATAATGATTCCAGGAGGACACTTCAGACAAAAGCATCCTGCATCAGGCTGCTTGCCTCCATTTTTCAATTTGACCATAAATTTGGCTGAGAATTAAATAGTAAGTAGCCGTGATTGCAACTCTGGTCTCTGATGGCACTCACGGGAATGAAAATAAATGAACAGGCTCTCACACAAAGCATGTTTCATTATGGTCATTAGTGGGCAGATTCTCAGCAGTACTGAAGGTGAAATTGTCTAGCAGAGATGTTGGCACATGTCTGTTAAGAATAGCTAAGTCTTTATCTTTATTCCTAGACGCAGACATAGAGAATGGACTTGAGGACACGGGGAAGGGGAAGGGTAAGCTGGGACGAAGTGAGAGAGTGGCATGGACATATATACACTACCAAACGTAAAATAGATTAGCTAGTGGGAAGCAGCCGCATAGCACAGGGAGATCAGCTCAGTGGTTTGTGACCACCTAGAGGGGTGGGATAGGGAAGGTGGGAGGGAGATGCAAGTGGGAGGGGATATGGTGGTATATGTATACATATAGCTGATTCATTTTGTTATAGAGCAGAAACTAACACAACATTGTAAAGCAATTATACTCCAATAAAGATATTATTAAAAAAAAGAATAGCTGAAAAGTATGGTAAAAGGTATGGAAGTGGGCTTGGTTGGAGAGGCATTGTAGCATACGTTTTGAATTTTAATTCCTTTTGTTTATTATTATTGTTTAAAAAATTTTAGGCATCAGATACTTATGCTACAGAATCACATAAATGTAAACGTATTTCATACAGGTTCAGGATTGGCATGGTGTAGAATATGAATATAAGTATAAATGAGGGTTAGTTGCTAAATATACCAACTCTGCATAAAACAGCCAAATAAAAAATATTAGTGATAAATGCGACGTCATGAAAAACCCCCAGGGACTTTTACCATATTTGTGATAATGATTTTGATTGAGAAATGCTTATCTTTGAATTGCTCTTGTGTTTTTCAAGTAAGAGCGGGGTTTTCCTTAAACCTTTGGCTTTGTGACATGTTGGCCCTCCATTGTGAGCATGAGATTAAATTTATTTCATCATTTTATTCTCTTGCTTATCAGTGAGCACATTAACCTACATGATTATAAATAAGAGGACAAATCTGGCTGCTCTGGTCTTTTTTTCTTTACCACTGGTTTTATGCCCCCAAATAAGATATTTCATCCACAGGTACCTTGAATGTTATTACACTAATAAATATGTTCATTTAAAGAGCCCTACACATACTCTAGCTTATTTAAGTTATGTTGTTATTTGGGAAGATGGTTTTTACTCTTTACAAAAGAATAAAATTCCAGAGACTATTCCTATTATGATATGTTAATGCATTTTCAAACATTCTCACCTGTTGATAATTTATATGAAAGACATAAACTAGTCTGACAAGACACAAACTTTCCTTCATGTTCTCCACAGACTTATGGAAAACCTCTTATTGAACAAATACAACTGTATTAACAATAATGACCCAATAATGATTGGGTCAAAAAAGCTAAAATGTTGTATAATCACAATGAGTTTGTTCTCTTATATAAGACACACACACACACACACACACACACAGTTTCTTACCATTGATGATATCTAGGGAGCTCTCCTGGGAAAAATTGATGGAGCTATGCTAAAGCTTGATAAACTTTTTTGTTAAAACCATATTGCCTCAGAAACACACTTCAGTGCCAAGGCTTAGCTATTAGTAGTGATATTCCAGGTCAGAATTCTAAGGGAAGATACTAGTGTTTTTAGTTTCTAATGAGTTAAGAAATAAGGACCAAAGTAATACCTACCTCCCTTCCCAAAATAAAATCAAGCAGTTATAAAGAAAAGTTTTGTTTCTGTTATGAAATCCATTCAAATATTTAACATCACAATTGACATGAAGATTTCAGGAAAAGAAATAATGACTTTTACCAATGGCATATTAATGAGATACAATGAGGACACTGGCAGATGAAAAGAATGTGATTACATCCTGACTTGAACATGGGTATATATTTTCAACTGATACACAGAAGGAAAATCTGACTTCCTCTTGAGACTGGGGCAATATTGATTTCTCAGGAAACTAAAGTAGATGACACAATATTTTTTTCTTTTTTTTTTTACAGTCTAATAGATCAGTGAATATAGTTATGATAGTATTATGATAATATATATCTATCCACTTTGACTTGGTTCCATTATCACTTCAAAATTCTTATATGGCTGAGAGAATGATTGAGTAACTCCTCATGTGCACGAGATTATTTTATGAAAGAGGTTAACTAGCTGCTCACCATTTTCACTGAACAGTGAGAAGGAAGAAATAGTTTCAACTGAAGTAGCAGGTCCCTAAGTTGCATGGGAATCATGATCATGGACATCATCCTATCATCTGTCCAGAGCCTCCCTACACGTGAGTTCATGCTGGACACAGAGAAGAATGCCTCCTCTCTGGAAAGGTGGTTAGATGCAAAAAGGCTTGACAAAAGAAATTCTGGAACAGCCATTTGTATAGATCTCTTTAAAGAAACATAGATATAGACATGTCCCTTTGTTCAAGATATCAATAACAATTTTACATTTAAAAAAATGAGAAATTGTGAGAAACGTGGAAATTAACACATGCACATATTAAAATACTTTTTCTATCCTTAAAACAATTCATTTGATCCACCTGACTGTTTATCTCTCTGAATAACTCTTCTATTAAATGTGAGTGAACATCACTGGTCCATAACTTTGTAAAACTAGATCAAATGAATAGAGTAATTTCCATGAACCAAAATGGTTTGTCTCTTGGGACCATGAAGTTCTTTGCATGTTTCAAGTCTGTATGTTTCATGCTCATGATATATTGGTACAGGAACTTTTCTTCTCTAAATTACCTATTGTGATTAGAAGGTCAAGGGCATGGTTTTGAATATGTCAGCAGTTTCTTCTCCGCTCACGGCAGCCATCTCCTTCACCAGCCACCTGTTGAGAGAGCAGCTGGCCTATTTATTGCCTCAGTGGCCTTGGTGTCCTTCCGATGTGAGGCTAGTTTATCAACCCCATCCTAGTTTTGATACTGTTCACAAGACGTATGTGGCTGACATTAGCTCACTGCTAAGTCACCAGATGGCTGGGATATTTTCCACAGTCAAGTTAAGTTGGAACAGAGATTTGGAATTCTTGGATAAAGAATTCCTACCACTTTGTTTTATGTATGCTTATTGTACTAAGAATATAGATTTTCAATGGTGTAAGAGATCTTGCTGAGATTTTGATCTTTTTGAGACTTATTCTAGATTGAATATCAAAACATAACATGCTATGAAGATATAAAGTTGTTAGTAGTAGGTTTTATTTCTCATCCCAGAAATAACCAGAAACCTTCTGTGGGAAGGTTTCTACTGTGTTTGTACCTCTGCACAATGTAGCTTTAATGAAGGTAATAAACAAAAACAAACTTACAAAAACATCATTGCTATATAAGTGTTTCCCAGTGTCAGGCTCAATTACCAAATAGAAGCTCTTGTATAAATATCTTATAATTTCTTAACTCTTCCCCTAGAAGATATTCTTTTCAGATAATCAGCACAGTGCAAGATAAAGGAGAAGAAATAGAAAGGGACACTCTGATCAACTCCAGTGAGAGCTCTATGTGGGCACTGCTGATATTGTGTAGAATGGGGGACAGATAAAATTTCAACAGGGGGTAAAATGGAGAAGATAAGAGATTTCAAAACATGACTCAATAGTTACTGTGTTTGATAGACTGAGAAGCCTCATGATGTCAGGCAAATAAATATAAAAACAAAAACAAAATCTTAAATTACAGATAGTATTTTTCTAATAAGCCATATTTCAGAATTATCTCCATTTTGTTCCTCTCTGTGTAAATGAAGGTGAGCTGCACATGAAGAAGTATGTGGTGGTGAAAGAATGCCGCCAAGCACATGTACCCCAAAAATATCTATCCCACAGCTTCCCATAATGCTTCATATTTCCACCATGGCAGTTGTTCTCCTGTGAGCTAAGTCATGACCTGTTAGTTCCTACCAATGTCACCCATCAAAGCACCTCTAGTCATCTGTTCATTTCTCCTCCACTCTAATCACCCATATTTAGACATTCAGCTCAACAGCTAGGTTCTCTAACCCTCAGATTCTCTTCCTGCCAAGGTAGCCTATAGAGTCCTGCCAAATTAAACTTCCTCAAGCATGAAGAAAGTTACTCATTTTACTCAAAACCATATTACCTACACAACCAAGTCCAACTCATTAACTTGGTGTTTAAACCATTGCGATCTTGTGCTTGCTATCTCTCCCTGTTCCTCTACAAGAAAACTTGAGTCTGGCAAATTGGTCTTATCACATCAAAAATCTTCCATCTTGTGTGCCATTGATCCAGCATCTTCCCTTATCTTTTCCTTTATTTTCCATTTGAAAGCATTCTCCTTAAAGCCTCCTTTAAAACAAGCTCAAATCCAAGGCTTCCACAAACTTTTCCCTGGTCATCAGTAATCCTGAGACTTAAGTTCCATAGCACTGATCGTTTGCATCACTAATGTAGCCCTTTTTTTATTTATCATTTTTATGTACACACCCTATCTCTCCAAGTAAATTAAGAGCCTCTCCAGGACAGAAACCATTTTTTTTAACATATTTATTGAGTATAATTGCTTTACAATGGTGTGTTAGTTTCTGCTTTATAACAAAGTGAATCAGCTATACATATACATATATCCCCATATCATCTC
This sequence comes from Balaenoptera borealis, assembly GCF_965194805.1. Taxonomy (NCBI): domain Eukaryota; kingdom Metazoa; phylum Chordata; class Mammalia; order Artiodactyla; family Balaenopteridae; genus Balaenoptera; species Balaenoptera borealis. The sequence continues at coordinate 34,547,940 of NC_138870.1, forward strand.
CCTCTTGCGTCTCCCTCCCACCCTTCCTATCCCACCCCTCTAGGTGATCACAAAGCACAGAGCTGATCTCCCTGTGCTATGCGGCTGCTTCCCACTAGCTATCTATTTTACATTTGGTAGTGTATATATGTCCATGCCACTCTCTCACTTCATCCCAGCTTACCCTTCCTCCTCTCCATATCCTCAAGTCCATTCTCTACATCTGTGTCTTTATTCCAGTCCTGCCCATAGGTTCTTCAGAACCTTTTTTTTTTTTTTTTTTAGATTCCATATATGTGTGTTAGCATACGGTATTTGTTTTTCTCTTTCTCACTTACTTCACTCTGTATGACACACTCTAGGTCCATCCACCTCACTACAAATACCTCCATTTCATTTCTTTTTATGGCTGAGTAATATTCCATTGTATGTATGTGCCACATCTACTTTATCCATTCATCTGTTGAAGGACACTTAGGTTGCTTCCATGTCCTGGCTATTGTAAATAGAGCTGCAATGAACATTGTGGTACATGACTCTTCTTGAATTATGGTTTTCTCAGGGTATATGCCCAGTAGTGAGATTGCTGGGTCATATGGTAGTTCTATTTTTAGTTTTTTAAGGAACCTCCATACTGTTCTCCATAGTGGCTGTATCAATTTACATTCCCACCAACAGTGCAAGAGGGTTCCCTTTTCTCCACACCCTCTCCAGCATTTATTGCTTGTAGATTTTTTGATGATGGCCATTCTGACTGGTGTGAGATGATATCTCACTGTAGTTTTGATTTGCATTTCTCCAATGATTAATGATGTTGAGCATTCTTTCATGTGTTTGTTAGAAATCTGTATATCTTCTTTGGAGAAATGTCTATTTAGGACTTTTGCCCATTTTTGGATTGATTGTTCATTTTCTTTGTGATATTGAGCTTCATGAGCTGCTTGTAAATTTAGGAGATTAAACCTTTGTCAGTTACTTCATTTGCAAATATTTTCTCCCATTCTGAGGGTTGTCTTTTCCTCTTGTTTATGGTTTCCTTTGCTGTGCAAAAGTTTTAAGTTTCATTAGGTCCCATTTGTTTCTTTTTGTTTTTATTTCCATTTCTCTAGGAGGTGGGTCAAAATGGATCTTCCTGTGATTTATGTCATAAAGTGTTCTGCCTATGTTTTCCTCGAAGGGTTTTATAGTGTTTGGCCTTACATTCAGGTCTTTAATCCATTTTGAGTTTATTTTTGTATATGGTGTTAGGGAGTCTTCTAATTTCATTCTTTTACATGTGGCTGTCCAGTTTTCCCAGCACCACTTATTGAAGAGTCTGTCTTTTCTCCATTGTATGTTCTTGCCTCCTTTATCAAAGATAAGGTGACCATTTGTGCGTGGGTTTATCTCTGGGCTTTCTTTTTATTTTTAACATCTTTATTGGAGTATAATTGCTTTACAATGGTGTGTTAGTTTCTGCTTTATAACAAAGTGAATCAGTTATACACATACATATGTCCCCATATCTCCTCCCTATTGCGTCTCCCTCCCTCCCACCCTCCCTATCCCACCCCTCTACGTGGTCACAAAGCACAGAGCTGATCTCCCTGTGCTATGCGGCTGCTTCCCACTAGCAATCTATTTTACGTCTGGTAGTGTATATATGTCCATGCCACTCTCTCACTTTGTCACAGCTTACCCTTCCCCCTCCCCATATCCTCAAGTCCATTCTCTACTAGGTCTGTGTCTTTATTCCCGTCTTACCCCTAGGTTCTTCATGACCTTTTTTTTTTTTTTCTTAGATTCCATATATATGTGTTAGCATACGGTATTTGTTTTTCTCTTTCTGACTTACTTCACTCTGTATGACACACTCTAGGTCCATCCACCTCACTACAAATAACTCAATTTCGTTTCTTTTTATGGCTGAGTAATATTCCATTGTGTATATGTGCCACATCTTCTTTATCCATTCATCTGTTGATGGACACTTAGGTTGCTTCCATGTCCTGGCTATTGTAAATAGAGCTGCAGTGAACATTTTGCTACATGATTCTTTTTGAATTACGGTTTTCTCAGGGTATATGCCCAGTAGTGGGATTGCTGGAGTCATATGGTAGTTCTATTTTTAATTTTTTAAGGAACCTCCATACGTTCTCCATAGTGGCTGTATCAATTTACATTCCCACCAACAGTACAGGAGGGTTCCCTTTTCTCCACACACTCTCCAGCACTTATTGTTTCTAGATTTTTTGATGATGGCCATTCTGACCAGTGTGAGGTGATCCTCATTGTAGTTTTGATTTGCATTTCTCTAATGCTTAATGATGTTGAGCATTCTTTCATGTGTTTGTTGGCAATCTGTATATCTTCTTTGGAGAAATATCTATTTAGGTCTTCTGCCCATTTTTGGGTTGGGTTGTTTGTTTTTTTGATATTGAGCTGCATGAGCTGCTTGTAAATTTTGGAGATTAATCCTTTGTCAGTTACTTCATTTGCAAATATTTTCTCCCATTCTGAGGGTTGTCTTTGCATCTGGTTTATGGTTTCCTTTGCTGTGCAAAAGCTTTTAAGTTTCATTAGGTCCCATTTGTTTATTTTTGTTTTTTTTTCCATTTCTCTAGTAGGCGGGCCAAAAAGATCTTGCTGAGATTTATGTCATAGTGTTCTGCCTATGTTTTCCTCTAAGAGTTTGATAGTGTCTGGCCTTACATTTAGGTCTTTAATCCATTTTGAGTTTATTTTTGTGTATGGTGTTAGGGAGTGTTCTAATTTCATACTTTTATATGTACCTGTCCAGTTTTCCCAGCACCACTTATTGAAGAGGCTGTCTTTTCTCCACTGTATATTCTTGCCTCCTTTATCAAAGATAAGGTGACCAGATGTGCGTGGGTTTATCTCTGGGCTTTCTATCCTGTTCCATTGATCTATATTTCTGTTTTTGTGCCAGTACCATACTGTCTTGATTACTGTAGCTTTGTAGTATAGTCTGAAGCCAGGGAACCTGATTCCTCCAGCTCCGTTTTTGGTTCTCAAGATTGCTTTGGCTAGTTGGGGTCTTTTGTGTTTCCATACAAATTGTGAAATTTTTTGTTCTAGTTCTGTGAAAAATGCCAGTGGTAGTTTGATAGGGATTGCATTGAATCTGTAGATTGCTTTGGATAGTAGAGTCATTTTCACAATGTTGATTTTTCCAAGCCAAGAACATGGCATATCTCTGCATCTGTTTGTATCATCTTTGATTTCTTTCATCACTGTCTTATAGTTTTCTGCACACAGGTCTTTTGTCTCCTTAGGTAGGTTTATTCCTAGGTATTTTATTCTTTTTGTTGCAGTGGTAAATGGGAGTGTTTTCTTAATTTCTCTTTCAGATTTTTCATCATTAGTGTATAGGAATGCAAGAGATTTCTGTGCATTAATTTTGTATCCTGCTACTTTACCAAATTCATTGATTAGCTCTAGTCATTTTCTGGTAGCATCTTTAGCATTCTCTATGTATAGTATCATGTCATCTGCAAACAATGACAGCTTTACTTCTTCTTTTCCAGTTTGGAATCCTTTTATTTCTTTTTCTTCTCTGACTGCTGTGGGTAAAACTTCCAAAACTCTATTGAATAATAGTGGTGAGAGTGGACAACCTTGTATTGTTCCTGATCTTAGAGGAAATGGTTTCAGTTTTTCACCATTGAGAACGATGTTGGCTGTGGGTATGTCATATATGGCCTTTATTATGTTGAGGTAAGTTCCCTCTATGCCTACTTTCTGGAGGGTTTTTATCATAAATGGGTATTGAATTTTGTCAAAAGCTTTTTCTGCATCTATTGAGATGATCGTATGGTTTTTCTCCTTCAGTTTGTTAATATGGTTTATCACATTGTTTGATTTGCATGTATTGAAGAATCCTTGCATTCTTGTGATAAACCTCACTTGATCATTTTGTATCATCCTTTTAATGTGCTTTTAGCTTCTGTTTGCTAGTATTTTGTTGAGGATTCTTGCATCTATGTTCATCAGTGATATTGGCCTGTAGTTTTCTTTCTTTCTGACATCTTTGGTTTTTATCAGGGTGATGGTGCCCTTGTAGAATGAGTTTGGGAGTGTTTCTGCCTCTAGTATATTTTGGAAGAGTTTGAGAAGGATAGGTGTTAGCTCTTCTCTAAATGTTTGATAGAATTCACCTGTGAAGCCATATGGTCCTGGGCTTTTGTTTTTTGGAAGATTTTTAATCACAGTTTCAATTTCAGTGCTTGTGATTGGTCTGTTTATATTTTCTATTTCTCCCTTGTTCAGTTTCAGAAGGTTGTGCTTTTCTAAGAATGTGTCCATTTCTTCCAGGTTGTCCATGTTTTTGGCATAGCGTTGCTTGTAGTAATCTCTCATGATCGTTTGTATTTCTGCAGTGTCAGTTGTTACTTCTCCTTTTTCATTTCTAATTCTATTGATTTGAGTCTTCTCCCTTTTTTTCTTGATGAGTCTGGCTAAGGGTTTATCAATTTTGTTTATCTTCTCAAAGAAGCAGCTTTTAGTTTTATTGAACTTTCCTATCATCCCCTTCATTTCTTTTTTATTTATCTCTGATCTGATCTTTATGATTTCTTTCCCTCTGCTAAATTTGGGGTTTTTTTGTTCTCCTTTCTCTAATTGCTTTAGGTGTAAGGTTAGGTTGTGTATTTGAGATGTTGCTTGCTTCTTGAGGTAAGATTGTATTGGTATAAACTTCCCTCTTAGTACTGCTTTTGCTGCAACCCATAGTTTTTGGGTCATCATGTATTCATTGTCATTTGTCTCTAGGTATTTTTTGATTTCCTCTTTGATTTCTTTAGTGATCTCTTGGTTATTAAGTAATGTATTGTTTAGCCTCCATGTGTTTGTATTTTTTACAGATTTTTTCCTGTAATTGGTATCTAGTGTCTTAGCATTGTGGTCAGAAAAGATACTTGATCTAATTTCAATTTTCTTAAATTTGCCAAGGTTTGATTTCTGACCCAAGATATGATCTATCCTGCAGAATGTTCTATGAGCACTTGAGAAGAAAGTATATTCTGTTGTTTTTGGATGGAATATCCTATAAATATCAATAAAGTCCAATTTGTTTAATGTATCATTTAAAGCTTGTGTTTCCTTATTTATTTTCATTTTGGTTGATCTGTCCATTGGTGAAAGTGGGGTGTTGAAGTCCCCTACTATGATTGTGTTAGTTTCGATTATCCCTTTTATGGCTGTTAGCATTTTCCTTATGTACTGAGGTGCTCCTATGTTGGGTGCATAAATATTTACAATTTTTATGTCTTCATCTTGGATTGATCACTTGATCATTATGTAGTGTCCTTCTTTGTGTCTTATAATAGTCTATTTTAAAGTCTATTTTGTCTGATATGAGAATTGCTGCTCCAGCTTTCTTTTGATTTCCATTTGCATGGAATATCTTTATCCATGCCTTCGCTTTCAGTCAGTATGTATCCCTAGGTCTGAAGTGGGTCTCTTGTAGACAGCATATATTCGGGTCTTGTTTCTGTATCCATTCAGCCAGTGTATGTCTTTTGGTTGGAGCATTTAATCCATTTTCATTTAAGGTAATTAGCGTTATGTATGTTCCTATTACCATTTTCTTAATTGTTTTGGGTTTGTTATTGTAGGTCTTTTCCTTCTCTTGTGTTTCCTGCCTAGAGAAGTTCCTTTAGCACTTGTCGTACAGCTGGTTTGGTGGTGCTGAATTCTCTTAAGTTTTGCTTGTCTGTAAAGGTTTTATTTTCTCTGTCAAATCTGAATGAGATCCTTGCTGGATAGAGTAATCTTGGTTATAGGTTTTTCCCTTTCATCAATTTAAATATGTCTTGCCACTCCCTTCTGGCTTGCAGAGTTTCTGCTGAAAGATCAGTTGGTAACCTTATGGGGATTTCCTTGTATATTATTTGTTGCTTTCCCCTTGCTGCTCTTAATATTTTTTCTTTGTATTTAATTTTTGATAGTTTGATTAATATGTGTCTTTTGTGTTTCTCCTGGGATTTATCCTGTAGGGGACTCTCTGCACTACCTGGACTTGATTGACTATTTCCTTTCCCATATTAGGGAATTTTTCAACTATAATCTCTTCAAATATTTTCTCAGTCCCTTTCTTTTTCTGATCTTCTTCTGGGATCTGTATAATTTGAATATTGGTGCATTTAATGTTGTCCCAGAAGTCTCTAAGACTGTCCTCAATTCCTTTCATTCTTTTTTCTTTATTCTGCTCTGCAGTAGTGATTTCTACTCTTTTATCTTCCAGGTCACTTTTCCGTTCTGCCTCAGTTATTCTGCTATTGGTTCCTTCTAGAGAATTTTTAATTTCATTTATTGTGTTGTTCATCATTGTTTGTTTGCTCTTTATTTCTTCTAGGTCCTTGCTAAACATTCCTTGTATTTTCTCTATTCTATTTCCAAGATTTTGGATTATCTTTATTATCATTACTCTGAATTCTTTTTCAGGTAGACTGCCTATTTCCTCTTTATCTTGTTGGTCTGGTGGGTTTTTACCTTGCTCCTTCATCTGCTGTGTGTTTCTCTATCTTCTCATTTTGCTTAACTTACTGTGTTTGGGGTCTCCTTTTCGCAGGTTGCAGGTTCATATTTCCCGTTGTTTTTGGTGTCTGCCCCCTTGGCTAAAGTTGGTTCAGTGGGTTGTGTAGGCTTCCTGGTGGAGGAGACTGCTGCCTGTGTTCTGGTGGATGAGGCTGGATCTTGTCTTTCACATGGGCAGGACCACGTCCGGTGGTGTGTTTGGGGTGTCTGTGGCCTTATTATGATTTTAGGCAGCCTCTCTGCTAATGGGTGGGGTTGTGTTCCTGTCTTGCTGGTTGTTTGGCATAGGGTGTCCAGCACTGTAGCTTGCTGGTCATTGAGTGGAGCTGGGTCTTAGCGTTGAGATGGAGATCTCTGGGAGAGCTTTCACCATTTGATACTATGTGGAGCTGGGAGGTCTGTGGTGGACCAATGTCTTAAACTCGGCTCTCCCACCTCAGAGGCACAAGCCTGACATCCAGCCGGAGCACCAAGACCCTGTCAGCCATGTGGCTCAGAAGAAAAGGAAGAAAGAAAGAGAGAAATGAAGGAAAGAAAGTAAAGTTATTAAAATAAAAAATTTAAAAAATTATTAAAAATAAAAAATAAAATTTTAAGTAATAAAAATAGAATTAAAAAAAGAAAGAAGAGAGCAACCAAACCAAAACACAAATCCACCAATGATAACAAGTCCTAAAAACTATACTTTAAAAAAAGAAAGAATATATAGAGCCCGAAGACAAATGCTAAAAGCAAAGCTATACAGACAAAATCACACAAAGAAGCATGCAATACACATTCCCAAAAACAGAAAAAGGAAAAAAAAAAAAAAAAAAAATATATATATATATATATATATATATAAAAGGAGGAAGAGAGCAAACAAATCAATAAACAAATCTACCAATGATAATAAACTCTAAATACTAAACTAAGATAAACATAAAACCAGAAACAAATTAGATGCAGAAAGCAATCCCCAAGTCTACAGTTGCTCCCAAAGTCCACTGTTCAATTTTGGGATGATTCGTTGTCTATTCAGGTATTCCAGAGATGCAGGGTACATCAAGTTGATTGTGGAGATTTAATCCAATTCTCCTGAGGCTGCTGGGAGAGATTTCCCTTTCTCTTCTTTGTTCACACAGCTCCTGGGGTTCAGCTTTGGATTTGGCCCTGCCTCTGCATGTAGGTCGCCTGAGGGCATTTGTTCTTTGCTCAGACAGGACGGGGTTAAAGTAGAAGCTGATTAGGGGGCTCTGGCTCACTCAGGCCGGGGGGAGGGAAGGGTATGGAATGCAGGGTGAACCTGTGGCAGCAGAGGCTGGCATGACATTGCAACAGACTGAGTTCTCCTGGGGAAGTTGTCCCTGGATCACAGGACCCTGGCTATGGCAGGTTGCACAGGCTCCCAGGAGGGGAGGTGTGGATAGTGGTGTGTGCTTGCACACGGTCTTCTTGGTGGCTGCAGCAGCAACTTTAACATCTCATCCCCATCTCTGTGTCCGCACTGATAGCCGCAGCTCATGCCCATCCCTGGAGCTCGTTTAGGCAGTGCTCTGAAGGCCCTCTCCTGCACACCCAGAAACAATGGTCTCTTGCCACTTAGGTAGATCCAGACGTTTTCCCGGGCTCCCTCCTGGCTAACTGTGGCGCACTAACCCCCTTCAGGCTGTGTTCACGCAGTCAACCCCTGTCCTCTCCCTGGGATCTGATCTCCAAAGCGGAGCCTCAGCTCCCAGCCCCCGCCTGCCCCAGCGGGTGAGCAGACAAGCCTCTTGGGCTGGTGAGTGCTGGTCGGCACCGATCCTCTGAGCGGGAATCTCTCCGCTTTGCCCCCTGCACCTCTATTGCTGCATTCTCCTCCGTGGCTCTGAAGCTTCCCCCCACCCACCCCCTGTCTCCACCAGTGAAGGGGCTTCCTAGTGTGTGGAAACTTTTCCTCCTTCACAGCTCCCTCCCAGAGGTGCAGGTCCTGTCCCTATTCTTTTGTCTCCGTTTTTTCTTTTTGTTTTGCCCTACCCAGGTATGTGGGGAGTTTCTTGCCTTTTGCGAAGCCTGAGGTCTTCTGCCAGCGTTCAGTAGGTGTTCTGTAGGAGTTGTTCCACATGTAGATGTATTTCTAATGTATTTGTGGGGAGGAAGGTGATACTTACTCCTTCCGCCATCTTGAAGGTCTCCAGAAAACATATTTTAGACCTATGGTCTCGCTAGTATCTATCACATTGCCCTACTCAGATTAGCCACTTACTTGGTGTTCATGGATGCTAAGGATCAATTTACCAGGTTAAGAAGAATGAATTGATTTTCATAATACCTTATATCTACATATATAAAACTAAAAAGTTTTATTAGTTTTTATGCTTTTTGGCTACAAGTAACACAATATCTCACTAAAGGTGGGTTAAATATAGGAGTTCAACTTCATTTTGATCACATGAAAACATTTCAGGAATAATTGTTCCCAGCCTAGATCAGTGGACCAATGATGCCTAGGCCTTGGGTTGGCTTCCTGTCTTTATCTTAGCCTTCTCTTCATTGTCACAAATGTGTACTGTAGCTCCAAGCATCACATCCTCCCATGGCTAAACTTAAGCTGGGAAGGCAGATAAGGTGTTTTTCCTCACCATCTTTCTCTTTTCTCAAGAAGAAAAATCCCAGAAATACTTCAGTAGACTTCCCCAGAAATAGTTTAGGCCAGTGTGTGATTATATGCCTGTCTCTTAGCTATTAAGAAAGCTGGAAAAGAAGTATCTGAAATATTTAGCTTCCATTATGGGAGCTGGGGTTCTACAAAAAGGAAGAAGGGAATGACTTTTGGGCAGGCAATCAATCATATCTATAACCAGTAATATTCAGAGTCAAGTAACAGTGGTTAAGTACCTACCATACTAGCTACTTTCACATATGTTGAGTTATTTATTTCTCAAAGCAATTCTGTGAGACTGGTAGTATTTTCCATTTTACAGATGAAGAAACTGAAGCTCAGAGAGGTTACAGAGTTATCAAAATTAACTAAGTAGGAGAGATGAATTTTTAAGTCCTTCTTACAAGGCCAAGGCCAGAGTGTTTTCTACTGTGTCTCTGAGTCTCAAAGCAAAAAGTTTTGACGATAGATGGAGAAGAAAATATCTAACCAGAATAGGGAAGGGAGTGTACCTAGCATATAGTGAGAGGGGAACTAGAGACAGAACAAGTAAATTGGCCTTCTGACAGTGAGGCTGCCTATAGAGGATGGGGGAAGTTTAGCCAAGGATCAACTCTATTTAAGAGTTTTAAGAACTTTTCAAAATTATACAATTATTTCTATTTATATAAATGGAAAAATATTTAACCTTTTGAGAAAATTCATCCTGACATTATGTATTATGTATGTACAGTTGACCCTTGAACAATGCAGGTTTGACTGCAAGGGTCTGCTTATACACAGATACTTTTCAATAATAAATACTGCAGTACTACACTATCCATGGTTGGTGAAATCCATGGATGCAGAGAAACCACAAATATGGAGGACCGACTATAAGTTATATGCAGATTAACCCCCATGGTTGTTCAAAGTTCAACCGAATAGAATAGCATTTGAGGAGCTGTCACGAAGTGGAATTTTTCAGAAGATACAATGTATGGAGAATCTAAAGGATAGCCTGTATTTCAGCTGAGCTTTTAAATATTCTCAACATTTTGTATTTTATCCTCTTTGTCCAAGAGTAGAGAGTCCTCCATAACCAAGGATTATGGTTTTTCTTTATTTTTAAATTTCATTGTTTAAGGTTTTCCAAAAAGTGGCAATTTATTTTCATTTTCTCAATAAGTTTACACAAGATTTCAAAGGGAAGAATCTCAAAAAGAATAAAAAACAATATATGTCTCTTTTGAGATTTCTTTAGATTTTTATGGTGCCTTAGGACTTCTGGAAAACAGCATCCTAAACACCTTTTTGTTGTTGTTGTTGAAGCAGTTGGGGAGGAGAAAGGAGACTGTGGCTGGAGTTACCCCAGCCCCCATCTAGAGCTTCAGAGCAGTGTGTACAATTGATGTATGGTATGCTGTTCCTTTGTAAAAGCACCAAGAATATTAAAATCCTCCTATTATCTGTGCTTAGCCTCAAGCTTCTTCTAATGATCCTCCCAGATCCTGCAAGAACTCAGACTAAATCGACTCTATGTGTTCAATTGGGAGCATCACATTGACAATTAATAGTTTTCATCAGGATCCCTAAATTACGACATCTAGCTGCAAGTCATTTTTTCTTTCAAAGGTTCTTGGGCAGCTTATTAAAATATCTAACCTTTGCTCTGACCTTCCTTCTCAAAGGAAAAAAATAAACAACCAATCAAGTAGAAATTCTTTGTGACTTATTCAGGGTCCAGTAGTATGCACATTACATTTATGCGAATGAAGCCCTCTTCGTTTGTCATTTGAACTTGTATTATTTTCATCTAAATTTGTTGTGCTTATTTTTTTTCTTCTAAGTTTTATTCTGCATCCCACTCTGAAAAAAAATACATTTTTTTAAGTAGCTAAATAGATGAAAATATGTTAAGAGTTTATGGGTAAGATCCTGCTCTTCTTGTTAGGCCCATCAAAAAAGTTCAACAACTTATTTGTAGAAGAAAGAGAAGAATGATCTGCATTATATAGATGACTTTTGAGTGTCCTAAAGCAAAATTGAAGGAGTGCTATTCCTCACAGCTGAGTTTTCTTGCTCTATCATAATGTGAAATTGAGAAGATATATTTGGAAATACATAATCCTAAGAGATCAAAGCAAATCCATGTGAACTTTTGAACCTGAACCTACCTTAATCAAAATTGCAGGACTGAAGAGGTCATTTATGTGCTGGCTTCTTCCCACTACAACCAATTGACTAACTTGATATTGTCAATATCAGTGCCTTTTCTCATTTCAGTACAGTAATTAAGAATTTTGGTTCAAAACCTGACTCTTCATGAACTAGCTGTGTGACTTGAGATCAGCCACTTAAAATCACTCCATTTGTTTCTCACCCATTCAAATAGTATAATAGAGGGGTCATTCTACCACAATGAGTTTTTTTTTTTTTAGTTTTTATTTTATATGGGAGTATAGTTGATTTACAGTGTTGTGTTAGTTTCAGGTGTACAGCAAAGTGATTCAGTTGAACATATGCATGTATCTATTCTTTTTCAAATTCTTTCCCCATTTAAGTAATTATAGAATATTGAGCAGAGTTCCCTGTGCTATGCAGTAGGTCCTTGCTGGTCACGTATTTTAAATATAGTAGTGTGTATATGTCAATCCCAAACTCCCAATTTATCCCTGCCTCCCCCCACCTTTCCCCTTTGGTAACCATAAGTTCATTCTCTAAGTCTGTGAGTCTGTTTCTGTTTTGTAAATAAGTTCATTTCTATCAAAATAAGTTCATTTGTATCATTTTTTTAAGATTCTGCATATGAGCGATATCATATAATATTTGTTTTTCTCTGTCTGACTTACCTCACTTAGTATGATAATCTCCAGGTCCATCCAGGTTGCTGCAAATGGCATTATTTAATTCTTTTTAATGGCTGAGTAATATTCCACCATATAATATATATATATATATATATATATATATATATATATATATATATATATATATATATATATATATACCACTTTAGCCATTCATCTGTTGATAGACATTTAGGTTGCTTCTATGTCCTAGCTATTGTAAATAGTGCTGCAATGAACATTGGGGTGCATGTATTCTTTTGAACCATGGTTTTCTCCAGATATATGCCCAGGAGTGGGATTGCAGGATCATATGGTAGTTCTATGTTTAGTTTTTTAAGGAACCTCCATACTGTTCTCCATAGTGGCTGCACCAGTCTACATTCCTACCAACAGTGTAGGAGGGTTCCCTTTTCTCCACACCCTCTCCAGCATTTATTGTTTGTAGACTTTTTGATGATGGCCATTCTCACCTGTGTGAGGTGATATCTCATTGTAGTTTTGCTAGATTACATGCTGAATACATATGAGGAAAATATTTAACACTTGGTGACTAGTAAGTACTAAATGAATGTGAGCTATTTAAATTATTATTTTCCCTATTTTCATCTCACCTAATATAACCCTGACCAAGCCAAGGAGTCCAAAGACCAGACAGATTTCAGTTCCCCAGATTTGCTACAAACTGTGACTTTGCACTACTCACTTAGCCCTTATGATTCTGTTTCCTAACTCTTAAGGTGAAGTTTCGGGTCCAAATATTCTTTGAGAACACATTAGCATTTTACTCTGAAATCATCACCGTATATATGTACCACATCTTCTTTATCCATTCATCTGTTCATAGACACTTAGGGAGACAAACACCAGAAGAAAAGCATGCAGTAGGTCAGGTGTGCCTACACAGCAGTCCACCCACTGATTTTTTGTGTTCATTCAAACTGCAACCTCCCTCTGGCCTCTACAACTGGTCCCTACCATGCTCCCCAGTCTGACTCCCTAATCATCCATATCAAGCTTCAAAAATGGCCCCCCTCTCCAACCCCAACCTCTTCCTAGAAAAATATACTTGCTCTGGACCCAGTTTTCTTAAAATCTTAGTGTTGACACAAGTTGGCCTGATTAACTCATCTACAGTAAAGTGCAGTGAATGTTAATCTGTTACTATTCCCATACAAAACATGTGTTGTTTTTATTTTTTAATTGGAGTTGGGGGTGGGGAGGATAAGGAGAAAGAGGAATTTCAGGCACCATGGCAGAAGAGGCTACAGAGGGAGCCGGAAGAAGCCTATCTCTGGGCAGGCAGCACTTGCATTATCCTGTCCTTGACAGAAGCCAAATCAGACAGCCTGAACCCCTTACTTATCCTGAGATGACTAGATCCTTGAGATTGACTGTTCCTGTGTGTTAATTCCAGTATGGAAATGACGTGCCAGGAAATTCGCAGAATGCCAGGACTCACTAGAAGTGTTACTATTTTTACTGCCACCTGTTTCCTACATTACTATTTGTGTTTATTTTGAAATATAATTAGAGGCAAGGCAGCTTAACCATCTCTACGTCTGCCTTGGCTACAACTTAACTTCAAAAACAAAATTTAACCAGAATATACCTAAAATATTTTTCAAATTTAAAGCTTAATGAGATAAACTAAGACGAAATACCATTTAGAAGAAAGAAGAGAAAACTAAAAGGAAATGGTAACTTTTCAATATTAATATGTGAAAAATCACAGCCAATAGTTTCCAGTTTTATGTAAGGTAAAACAATGGAATAGCGTGGACCTATGTTATAACATAGTGCTATTTTTAAAACATTTTGATACTTTATTGCCAAAAGTTTTCATATACAGCCTAGATGACCACTTGGCATAGATGCTATAAAAGAGATTCAGATACTGAGTGGGGGTTAGACAGTATGACTTCCAAGGCCTCTTCTAACACTGAAAAATAAATTTGATAAGACTCCTATTCTGTTAAATCCACCGTTTGAAATACTTCTTGAATTGAGTTGGGGATAGAAAAGCCAGAAAAAACAGGATAAACATCTTAGAGTTGGAATCAACCCAACTGAGGTTCAAATCCTATTGCTTATGAATCTTTCTTGTGCAACATAAGCAGAAATATGTAACTTTTAGGTGCAGTAATCTAAAAGAGTAATTGTAAAAATTGAATTAAACAAGATTGTATCTAATGCATCATGCTGGACACAGAGTAAGAGATGAACGAATGAGGCCTCATTATTTGTATGTACAGTCCACTGGGAGATGGCAAGAGAAATGGCAATAGGAGGAAAAGGCAACAGCTGGGAGAATATGCGTGATGACAGAGAATGAAGGCGGCAGATTGACTAAGATGGGAAAGTGGAGAATGAAAATAGGGAAAAGAAATCAAAGTAAGTAAAGTGGGGAAAGCTTTCCCGGAAAGACAACCAAGAGTCAAAGCCACATCCATACAGTGGACTAGTATGTGTCCAGTTACTGTGAGTTCAGCCATCACTCCTCTCCCCACTCACTCTTCTCCAGTCTCCTTTCCTCTCTGCTGCCCACAGATGCACAGAATGCTTCCTCCTCTGGGCCTTTGGAATGGCTGTTTTTCTCCTCAAGTTCCTCCAGATAGACACATGAGCATTCCTTTTTCTTTTAATTAGGTCTCTGTTCAAACGTCAGCACCTTCTCAATGAGACCTACACGGACCACAGAAAGAAAAATTACAACTCCCCTCTTCCACTCTCAATTCTCCTCGTGCTGCTCTATTTTCTGCTTAGCAAGTAACAGATAATTATCTTTTCATAGCACTTAACAAGTAGATGAAGTATTTATTATATTTATTGTTTGCTTGTTTCATTAAAATGTCAGCTCCATGAGGTCAAGGATTTTGTCTGACTTGTTCACTTATATTACCTCAGTGCCTAAAACTGTCTAGCACGTGGCAGGTGCTCAGTAATTTCTTTTATGTGAATTCATGAATGAAAATTGAAGGGAAAAAAAGGAAAAGGAAACTAATCACAGACTCAGGAAAATTATTTTCTAATTTTTCATTTTAATTAGTATTCCCAGTGCTATGACAGGAGTATAACATTACACACTAGAAAGGTCTCAACATCTAATTATATTTTAAATTATAATTGTTAGCTTTGAGTTTTAATAACATCATTTGCCTTCTATTCTACTGTAACTGACTCTAAATAGGCCTAGAACTTGAAAGACTATGAGCAGGGAACCTCAACTATATGTATTAAAATGTTTAATATTGTAAACTCTAAAAATATGCTGGTTTCCAAAAATTAGCTAATTATGCAAAATATCTACTTACATGTTTGGTTATATACCAACAATATTCTTTAATTTATAAGGCTTGTCTCTTGATATCTAGTAGAAATATTTGAAGCTCTGATATCTAGTAATTAAAATTATAGTGAAAGCAACTAGTGTAGACAGAGCACAGGTTTTGCCACACTTGATCACCCTTTTCTATATCATGCTCAACCACCCTAATGAGGTAAGATGGAAAATGTCTCCTAGCTGAGAGGTGAGCGTTTTCTCAAATTGGAGTTCTAAAGTTGAAAAAGTAGTTCCTTGTTGGGTAAACATAATAATTGACTTTTGTAGCCTTTTAGAAAATATATACATATGCAGCCTTTTTAAATCTAGAAAGAAATGCGTTATATATGAGTGAATGAATAAAAAATGAGTCAGCTATGTTTCTTTCCATTAGCATCCAAAAAAACAGTACATAGTCATGTCAAGGGCTCCAAATAGTTAACTACTATTTCCACAGTAAATGTTACCAGGTATTATTGTTAATCTGGTGATGCTTCACAGCCTTTTAGTCCTGCAAAAGTACATTCTGTTATCCCTTCCAAGTTTCTTTATCCAGCATCCTAAATCCTGTCCCAAGTCAGCAATGCCATGAAGTGTTCAGATCATCAATGTGGAGCAGAGCATTTCTAAAAAGAGTACATGGAATCTCAAACAATTTTTCAATTCATATTAACAATGCTTAAGCTATTATTTATTAGGGTGCATATTACAAGCATATGTGGGCCTCACTACTTGGGGAGGATGTGGAAAACTTAAGTTTAGAGGAAATTATACATTGAATAAAATATAGAAAATAAAATCTATAATGAAAAATTATTGAAACACAATATTTGTTGGAATAAATATTTCAGGTCACCTGGAATGCAGGGATCCTTGTCATCTGGCCATCACCAACAAAACGTGATCTTACCACTTTAATGATAACTCAAAGAATCCAACATATAGTAGCTGATGGACAAGTGACAACTTCTGGGTCTCTATACCAGGACAACACCATGATGAAAGAACCCTGACAATCACATTTAACTTTTCTTGACTGGCAGAAAAAAAAACGAACATAATGAGAGCACCCTCCCCTTTTTTTTGGGCCCCATGGCATGGCATGTGAAACATCCGTGACCAGAGATCATCAAACCCATGCCCCCTGCAGTGGAAGAACAGAGTCTAAACCACTGAACCACTAGGGAAGTCCCAGAGACCTTTATATAAGTACTATTGCTTGCTATTTTACTCAGGTTATTTTCCAGGTCAATTTTTCCCCTTAAAATATGACTATATATAATTATAAAATTTTAAAAATCCATGAAATAGAGGTCAATTTCTGCCCTTCAACTTCTATGTTAAGCAGTGTTTCAACATTCTTATAATAAACCCAGGTGTCTATTAGAGCCAGCATTCTTCAACCTTAATGGAGTAAAGTGTCATTAAAATGAAGCTTACAACTGGGCATGATCTCACCCTCTAGGAGACATTTTTGGTTGTCACAATGGGTGGTGTGTGTGTGGTGGTGGTGGGAGGGGTGATGCTATTAGCATCTAGTGGGTAGAGGCCGGGGATGCTGCTCATCGTCTTTAAGGCACAGGAAAGCTTCCGCAAGGAAGAATTCCCCAGCCTGAAATGCCAGCAGCACCACTGTTGAGAAAGCCCAGCCCAAAGGCGATTGTGCTATTCCGCAGTCCAGTCACCTGGGAAATCATTTCCACCAGCTGCTCCTCTCATGCTTCCTGTATTAAAGTAATTGCAGGGGTAATGGAGCAGTAGATGTGAATGGAACTTACCTCCTTGTTTGGAATCTCATCAATTTACTCACTGTTTAAGCAACAAGAGGAAGTCAACTCGCCATTCTTTAAACTAAATTTGTTATTTTACTTTATTTTGAAAGACTTAGACTTCATAAATTTTGGATATTTTACTGAGATTTTTCTTCTAAACAGAACTCTTAACTTTCTGAAGCTGTCATTTGATAAGTTTAGGAAATTAGTAAAAATGTCATGGTGACATCAGTTGACCGTGATCCTGGGCTTTCCAAAAGTTATCAAATTGTACATTTCACAAGGGCCCAGTTCAGCCAATAGTTCTGTGCTCTGGTTTCTAGTTAACTCAGAAATACTTATCAGAACTAGGAAATCAATAATAGAATCTCTCTTCTTGTTTTCATTGCCTTCTTTAATAAGCAGTTTTGCTAAGAATGTAATATTTGGATTTAAATTAACAACCATTTCCTATATGCTGTACAGGGATTAATTAACTAATCCAGGCAACAGGTTGAGAATGAAGGAGAGATGCCTCGTGGTGGCATAACAAGAATGCTGAGAGCCAGCCCAGGCTTTAATCCCACTTGTTGTATGACCTTGGCAAAAATCAATTAAACCAATATTTACCTCCGATTTAAGATGTGGATCATCTTTAAATCTCCTGTGAGTAGGGAGATAAATATTGGTGAGGCAATTAACTTATAAATTGCTAAATAGATTGCAAATATCAAGCACTAACTTATCTGTACTGACTTCACATGTATTTGAAACTTATAATAAACTGAGGTTTTGAGGGCTTAAGTGACTTTCCAAGTGTACATTGGTAACAAATGGTCTAGAATGAGGAGTCAGGTCTTCTGACCACTAATCCAATGCTCTCTCTCTGTATAACATTTTACTTCTTTAAATTTTTACCATCCAAAAATCTCCGGAGCATGCTTTCTCAACATGTCTAAACGTGCCATAATTATCACTCTCTGATAAACATTGGATAGAGAACCCTTTTGAATGCCATGAAGATAAGAAAATAATATAAATAATTTCCATATTTTGTTGAATTCCTACTCTATCTCACATACTGGTTGTTTTATTTATTTTCTCATTGCTTTGTCATAACTTTTAGAGATCAGCATTATTATCCCCAGTTATATAGATAGGGAAACCAAAGTTCACAAAAGTCATATGATCAACCTGAAGTCACACAGCTGCCAAGGGGCAAAGCTTGGAATCAAACCTAGGGCTGAACAGTCATACTTTTTCCCTTTACTTTACTTTGCCTTTGTGCATTATAATGGCACATTGATGAATATCTTGTCATGCACTGTTTAAGCAACCTAAACCCTCAAAATAGTACTTTCTCTGGGTTAGGGTTAGGGTTAGGGTTAGGGTTAGGGAAATAGTACTTTCCCTTCTTTACAAGGATGTCATGTGCAGCATTGGACGTAAAGAGAAGCTAAGTATGTAAGTATGGCTCAGGTCTCTCCTTCTCTCTCCCTCTCTTTCTCGTTCTCTCTTGCTTTCACTCTTTCCTCCCTTTCCCTTCCCTTTCTGTCTTCTCATGACAAGAAGGTTTAAAGAAAAGTAAATAACTTATGACGAATACACATAAAATGAAGAATACTTTTAAATATGGCATCTTTATATAGTCTAAAAAAAAGATGTTAAAGTCCCACAGGAGCATCATCTCATGAGTTCACCTGAGGACCCTGTCTTTAGGATTGCCTGTCCTCTAAGATCCTCTACTTTGAACTTCTGTTTTGCGAATCTCCCCACACATTTCAAGAAATACCTACCATCTACCTCTTGGTGGAATTGCATTTCTTAAGTTTCATCTTCTCAACCCTAATAGTACATAACCTCAGGTCTGAGTTATTAGAATAATCTTCTGAAGGTTCCAACAGGACAGAGCAGAGTAGGCTTTTGTACTGTGAGGGGCACAGAATATTCCAGGATGAGTGTGGGCGCTGCCGGGGTCTTTGAGGTTTCTCTCCAGATGGCGCAGCACATCTGCCACTTTACTTTTCTGAGTGTCCAGTGGGTAACTCTTAACTCATACACACACACGCTCACTCACACACACATACGCACCACATGCCTAAGTTATCCCAGTGCCATATGAATCCTCAGAGAAAGTTGGTTCAATCAGTAAGTGAAAATTGAGGCAAATAAAGTAATAGTGAATAATGCTGCCTTTCACTGTCCAAGTGAACTATTTTCCCCTGTTCCTTCATAGATAATTTTAGTGGGACATTGGGAGAGCCTGTGTCACGAGTTGCCAACTAGTCCTAATTCTAAAAGGAAAAGGCTACCTGTGCAGTTTTTTAAAATTGTCTTTAACACTTTTGTTCTCTTTAGAAATTGCATGTTATACTATAAACTGATTAGGCCCTGAAGGCATCTTCATGTATTTAATAAGAGCTACTTTTGATCATATGATATTAATGGTGGCCCTCAGGAGACAGGCAAATTTTTACCTCTGCACTTTATTCTCTTGGTCTGGTTCCTAGATGTTTATTAATGCCCACTAGAGACTGAAAAAAGATATTTTCACTTGATATAATTTTAATTATCTAATTCATATCTGTTTCATTCATACATATTCATATGAAAACCACATAACTCCCAGAAAAATGGAATGTATGCTATGAATTGATTAGTGTATCAAGCAATTGTATCAGATGCATACAAAAATGTGTGTTCTCTGTGATGTTAAAAGATGCTTTTTAAGTTAAAGATTTATTTATTCAACCCCCCGTAACTCCTACATGCTACCATTAAAATCTTAAAAATACGAAACAATAATGGCAAACTGATAATTATTTTTCACATATTAAAACATCTTTAAAAGATAGGAAAAACCCATCATCTAAGATTAATTTTTATGTTATCTCCTTACTTATGCAAAACTCTTGGAATTTATATCTCGCTTGCAAGAAGAAAGAAATCTTAGGTCATATGCAAAGCATGTGACTATTAGAGAGTTTCTCTCCCCAAAATTAATGAAAGGGTCATAAGAACAAAAATATACTATGCTTAGCAGGGAATCTTGAAGAGCAGAGAGGAATGTGTGTGTGTGTGTGTGTGTGTGTGTGTGTGTGTGTGTGTGTGTGTGTGGCACTCAGAGTAAAATCTATCATAAGGAAAGGGTGTTTCAACTTGGCTCTGTGATTTGAGCATTTTACCGGGATGCAGGTGGTAGAAATCTCTGAGTCCCGCTCTGCCATTTAAAAGGAAATGAAGGGAAGGAACTGTTTAATGCTGAGTTTCACCAGCCTAGCAGTCATATTAAAGTGGAACTACTTCAAGTTCTCTCAAATGTGAGATCTTTGTGGTGCAAGAAAAATCAGGCTTCATTTAGCATTCTACTAGACACTCCTTTTGGATTATTCTTTACACCTTTGAAATGTCCAAGTCACTCTGGGATAGCTGTTTGTAAGCTGCTACTGCAAGATGACATTTAAAACGAATGAAAAAGATATAGACAACATCCTCTCTAAATAAACAAAATCAAACTCAGCTCGAAAGCTGGTGTGGAAATGCTTGTTTCTGTCCCACTCTTCCGTGCATATGGCATTCTGGAAATTATAAACTCTGTTTTTACAGAACTACAATATTTATTACCAGAGGAAAATAGATTATTAATTACAGCCAAATGCTGCTTTGATTAAATATACAATTAATTAGCTATGCTAAGCTCATCCATCCCAGAGCTCCTAATATTTTCAGCCCGATGATTCTTCTAGTACTTTTAATTAAAATTGTTTTAAAAAGCCGCAAGTCAGTTGCATGTGCACTTAGACAGAAGTTATCTCTTCAGTGTTTCACTGGTTTCCGTATGCCATGTAATTAATCTTTAGTGATTAAATGTACATAAAATCATTGGAGATGCAGTGTAATTTGTGCAGACATGAAACAATGGAGAGCTTTTTACCAGGACTTGGCAGGATTGTTTTATCTGCTGAAAATTATTTGAAAATTGTACATATGTTAATTGTTTGAAGGAACTAAAATTACAAAAATATGCCCGTCTCCCCCACTCTTCCAAACAGAGCAAAATAAGAATCAACAGTGTTAGTACAGAAAAATGTTTGTGGCAGGTTAAATTTAAGAATATAATGACTCTATCTGCAATTACATTTGCTCTGGTCCTCAGTCTCATTTGCTTCCTGAAGGAGAGATAGGGCCGTGTAAAACACAGTTTTCAAAAAGTGCCCCCAAATACTGTTGTCTAATTTTACATGCATGCCACTAGAGAGACCCAAAGCCTTGAGTTGGTTTCGGTTTTTCATACAGTCCAGTTGCTGTTTTGGAGAAGTTCTTTCTGTGTGAACCACTTCCTGTAATATGTCCACTGAGGTAAAAACACAAGAGAACCCAGGTGGTCTTTTCTCTGGCAACTTTATCCATCACACCTCAGTGGGCCACTGAACTGCTGTGAGGGAGTAACAAAACTGTGTCACACCTGTGCGAGGCTGGGCCTTGAACCGGGCATCTCAAGGTAAAAGTTCAATGACAGATTGATGGGTCCTTGAGTCACCTTCATGTCTGAGATTTACTTGATTCGCTTATAGGAAGCAAATGGGTGGGGGTTTCTTTTGAACAAAGTTTTAAATGACTTCAGTGTTGCATAAGAATAGTGCATATTCATGCTTATGTATACTTTTATAGATTTTCTTAGGACTGTGAAGGTCTTTGAATAGCATCTTGTCTAAACTATTCATTTTACAGAAACATTTTTTTCACTGTTCGACTGGAGTTTTCTTGTCCTAGGGACAGATGTTGAGACAATTATCTACACCCGTGACTGCCTACAGTTGATTACTTAATTGTAGTCTTATGAATTATTTACTAAAAGAAAATAGAAGAATAAACCCACCAATCCTCTTGTCCAGTTTTTAGAGCCTCTGTACTTCTACTGATGTGTAAAAAGAATTAATAGGAATTTTAAGAAAAATCTTGGGATTTTTTTTTTTCACTCAGGAACTATGTGATCTTGTGGAAATTGCTTAAGCTGTTAAAGTTTAGTTTCTTTATCTAGAGGATGAGTTTAATAATAATTCCTTCACCTCTAGGAGCAGAGAGTACTGAGTGGAGTATGCGGTACACAGTAAGCACTCAACAAATTTTTATTATTGTTATTATCTTTATTATCCATTTCAAGGTACACATAGGGACAACGAAGTTAATGAAATTACTGGGGCAAATTCCAGCTATTTTATATAAATAGTATCGGTTACTATTTTAAATGCATTTACTTTGTCTTTTGCCTCAGGCAGCTATCTATTTTTTTATAAATATAGAACAAAATATTACTTTTCAAAGTTCATGAATTTGAGGAATTTGGAAACAGGTGTTAGGAAGGTTATGGACACAAATTCAGGTGGCTTTACTTGTAGATATAAAAGCTTGTGAATTTCCCTGGGGAAATTCCCTTTTTACCGTAGTTTCATGTCATCAGTTGAGCTCAACAAGTGTCAGAATGAATTCAAATAGCAGAATTGATTGCTGAAAATGATTTAAACCTCCCACTTCTAATAGGGTGATGGCTGTTTGTTCAGATTTTTGTCCTATCCTTTCAAACTGGTATGAAAAACCTTTCATCTTCCCAGCACTAGGTTAGAGATGCTGGTAGTGAAGAGGCAGTTATATATCATACAAGTTCCACTTTCTTGTGTTAATCCCCATGTTCTAAAACTCCTATATATCCACTTGGGTAAAATATCTTTCTAAGTTTATATCCCACACAAAGCTATAAATGATTCAGGTGGAGGACCGTAGAAAGCATAAAAGTGTTTGTATGTGTGTGAGTTTGTGAGTTTATATGAGAGAGAGAGAGTTGTGAGAGAGAGAGAGAGAGAGTGAGCGTGTATGGTGTTTATAGTGAGAGAGTTACCCACTTTGCTAGGTGGGTACTAAGCAGAAAGGCAGTTTCAGAACATTGGAAGAGTAGTTTTTGATTTCTACAATAATCGCTGAAAATATAAGTCCATAGGAGATGAACAACATCTACTTAGAATGCCTTTATACCTTTATACTTAAAAAATCAACTTCTACAGCTTGTATGTCTTTACAGGATAGATTTAGTCAATTGGAGTAGAAAATATGCCACTCTGCTAGGTCCCATTGGAATATGCATGAATGAGAGTATCAGAGTACCGTTTTACAGCCCTATCCATCCTCCTTCATTTGGACCATCCACACTGTCCCCATTTTGATTCAGGCACTGATCATTCTCTCCAAGTAACTTCCTAAACGGTTTCCTTGCTTTCATTTAGTTACTTCTCACCATAGACTTCAGAGTTACCTTCCCCAAACCCAAATGAGACCATGCTACCTTTCAGATGAAAGGTGTTGTTTAGCTCACAGGGAACATCCTGACCAGGCTCACCTGTGAATGACTGCAGGGAGGAAGAAATTAACACATCCCCTCCGGAGGCTGATGAAAACAAGGAAATGTTTGACCTTACCTTACCTTACCTTTGACCATGGCCCATTGAAGACACTGGGATCTTGTCAAAGCCTCCTTTCCAGCCTCTTTGTCCTGCACTTAGCCAAATGCCTCTGTACTCAGTCACACCAGATCTCTTACTGGTTCCCAGAGCACTTTCTCGTTTACACCTTTGCCCTGGGATTCCCTTCCTTACTCTCATCTTTGCAACTTATGAAACTCTGCATCTTTTAAGACCACACCAAATTTCAAGTCCTGGAGTCAAATCACAATACTCCCAAGTATAGTTGGCCCTTGGAGCTTCCATAGCACTCTATTAGTACCTTTATGTCAGCTCTTTACAAGTTTGCTTACAATTACAGATGTGTATGTTGTTTTGTCCTAGAAGATTGTGAGAGCAGGTGCCCTTCCTTATACCTTCTGCTCTTCAGCTTCCACAGCTTTCAGTTGGGGATAAAGTTCTTACCTCACACAACTGTTCTTGGGTGTGAACAAGATAGTAAAGGCCAAGGACTTTGCTCAGCTCCTGGCATTTTGTGAGGAATGCTCAGTGCTAACCGGTAGTATTGTCATTATCTCTGCCAGGCCTTTAAGTACAGGTATTATCTTCTATCCCCAGAGAATCACCCGGTCTCTGTCACTCAAGAGTTACTCAGGAAGGAAGGGAGGGAAGGAAGGAAGCATGAATCAACATTATAGCATGTCAGCTGCCTTAGCTGTATTATTTATGTGATCCCATCCACAACTCTCTGGTGGGTATTATCATCTCCTGTTCCAGATGAATTAACTGAGGCTCAGAGAGTTTACACAACTTACTCAAAACCACACAACTGATATTGAGAACGATGTTCAGACCCCAGTCCTGAATGATTCCCACGTCCTTGTTCTTTTGTACTATAACACTGAATGATGGGTGGGGCTCTTGAGCAGAGCAGCTGATGCCTTTCCTTGCCACTCAAATCCATTTTTATGGTAGATTTAAGTAAAAGGAATAATATGGATAACTGGACTACAAAATAGAACTGGGCAGTGAAAGGCATGTAGTTTGCACATAAACACAAGTAACTTTAATGACAAATCCAATCACATTTCTTTTAACATGAATCTTGATAGAGAAATCTATGAAAATTTATTTAACACATTTTTTTGAGTGTCAAGTACGTGCCAAGCATGTTTGGGGCCCTTAAACTACAGTACTAAACAAAACAGTCAGCTTCTTGTCATTTAATGTTTGTTTCACAGAAGCATTTAAATAGCTAAGCATTAGGCCACTCTTACAGATAGGGGACAGCAAACCTCCGGTGAAGATGTCCTCAGCATCTTTGATGTTGTCATGACTGATGCCCTGTTACAAATAATTCACTATCTCATCCCTCATTAGTAACTATGTGGAGTACTAATATTCCTTTCATTTAACTGGTAGTTATTTTTAGTACTTGTTTGGCACTGTGCTAGTGTGGCTGAGACCCAAAGTTATGTTCTTGATATCCATATATGCTCTTATCACAAAAATGGGACCAAGAGATCTTGTCCAAGCACTAAGAGCACATTTTCTCTTGTTTAGGGAACATGAAAGATGAATAGCTCTGTTCGAATCCTCAGTTGCTGATGCTGTTTATAGTAATTTTTAAAGAAAATCTGGGTTATTTAATTACAATGAAGTTTCTACCCAATGAAACAATTTGAGTTCATTTTAACAGCCTTTGCCCTATATATGCCTTATGTCTTTACACCCTTAGGCCTGCTGTAGGAAATTTTATGTCTTCATCAGAATTTCTCATTAAGTTTAACATACTTGGATCTGATGTGTCAAAGCTCAATGGATAGGTTTATTAATAATCAACTACATCAGCTTAGTATTATCTTAGGAAGTAAAAGGTCAGTAAGTAGTTGTTATCCTACCATTTCATCAGTGGACTCTTCTCCAAAGACTTCAAGTCATTATTCACTGCTTATAGAGTCACTTGAGATATAAAAAGTCTTTTTATAGTAATGAAAGAACTCCTACAATTAGCCAGAAGGCAGTCATCTATCTTTTTAAATAGCTCAGCTTGGAGGAGAACAGGATTTCAGGTGATACTCAGTAGATGAATTGTTATGACAATGATAAAGTTGGTGATAGCAATCTGTGTTTTTCGCTGTAGGGGTGTGTGTGTGTCTGTGTGTGTGTATGTGTGTGTGTGCCCAAGAAAAAAGATATTCAGTTCAGAGTAAGAATTTATTCCTCTTAAAGATATGCAAACACAGAAACAAACTCTGTAGGAAGCCTGGTATCCATCAGTTTCTTATTTGCTAACTCTAAATGATTATAGCATAAATCCATTTGTAGCTAATAACAATATAACAATATTTTGAGACATTTTATTTTCATGTAACTTCAGTCTCATCAAAAAGTTATGAGTAGTACAAAGAATTCTCAAATACATTTGTCTAGAATTTTAACATTTTAAAATTTAACATTAACCTCTTACGTGTACTTTAGATTCATTCTCTCTCCCTCCTCTCCTCCCCACCCCATCTCTTGCTCCCTCTCTCTGTCTCATCAAGTCATAAAGGTTAATATCACCAATAATGTGGAATCTAATAAAAGGGTACTAATGAACTTATCTACAAAACAGAAATAGAGTTACAGATGTAGAAAACAAACATGTTTACCAGGGGGTAAGGTGGGGGAGGAATAAACTGGAAGATTAGGATAGACATATATACACTACTATATAAATAATAGATAACTAATAAGGACCTACTGTATAGCACAGGGAACTCCATACTTTGTAATGGCCTATATGAGAAAAGAATCTAAGAGTGGATATAGGTATATGTATAACTGATTCACTTTGCTGTACACCTGAAACTAATACAACATTGTAAATCAACTGTACTCCAATAACAATTTTATAAAAAAGGGAAAATCCATTGCTTCCCGATAGAATAGACTGAGAAAGACACTTCTAGGCCTTGCTGACAAATGTATACAACATGAATCTAATCAAGAAGCAACACTAGACAAAGACAAACTGAGGGACTGTCTACAAAATAACTGTATACATATAATATACAAATACTTTACATCTGTTATATGATCCAATAAAAGTTATATTTTTAGTTCTCCCTTAAAAATGTGTGACTTTTGCTGAATCTGAGAAACTAGAAATTGTATTTTTCAATGCAACTCATTTTGATAGTAAAGTTAATTTGCAAAGGTGGTAAATTTTAGCTTTTACCATATTTTTGTTATTGTTTAAATCAGACGAGTTTCATGTCTAGTTAGTCAGAAGAAAACAGAAGGCACACTCAAAGGGTTTCGAAGAAGGCTGTATAAAGAAACACTTACAGAGATATGAGCAGAGCTAAGAGAACAAACACAGGGAGTAGCAATAGAAAGAAAACTCCTTTCTACCCGCAGACATGAAGGAGGAATGCAAGCCAGGGTGCGAACCAAACCTGGCAAGAGCTGCCATCCTGAAAGCCAGGTGGGGAGGGGCTGGATAAAGACAGAACATTACTTCTCCTACTATTGGCCAAACCAAACAAAAGACGTAAAGCAAGGGAGCCTGGTGACATGGAATACGTTATCAGCATCCCAGGGTATACAGAGCTGGGTAGAAAAGAGTAGACTGTGGATCTCAGGGACTAACCAAGAAACACCAGCTCATGTGCCAAAAAGTAGAAGCTTCCATTTCTTTCATTGAGGGGAGGGAAAATAAATTCATTTATAATGAGGTAAATAAAACTATGTTGTATATATTTTAATTTATTTCCCCCAGTAAGAATCAAAACTATCATAACCTGTTCCTTAATAACAGGAATAATTTATATAGAAAACCACTCTTCAGATTTGTTAAATCCCAAATGGGAAAGCTTGGAAGAGAAGTGTGGCAATGAGAATAAAGACAGAAACAAAATACAAAAGAAGGGATACAAAAATTAAGACAGAGAAAAGATTATAGGGGGAAAAGCAATTATGAAAGATGCATCCCCAAGATTTCCTATAACCAAAATTATAAATTGGTTCAAGAACAGCTCTGACAAATTCACAAATAACGGGTCTATAACATCTTTTTTTTTTTTTTTTTTTAAACATCTTTATTGAAGTATAATTGCCTTACAATGGTGTGTTACCTTCTGCTTTATAACAAAGTGAATCAGTTATACATATACAATATGTTCCCATATCTCTTCCCTCTTGCATCTCCCTCCCTCCCACCCTCCCCATCCCACCCCTCTAGGTGGTCACAAAGCACCGAGCTGATCTCCCTGTGCTATGCGGCTGCTTCCCACTAGCTACCTATTTTACATTTGGTAGTGTATATATGTCCATGACACTCTCTCACCCTGTCACATCTCACCCCACCCCCTCCCCATATCCTAAAGTCCATTCTCTAGTAGGTCTGTGTCTTTATTCCCGTCTTGCCACTAGGTTCTTCATGGCTTTTTTTCCCCTTAGATTCCGTATATATGTGTTAGCATACTGTATTTGTTTTTCTCTTTCTGACTTCCTTCACTCTGTATGACAGACTCTAACTCCATCCACCTCATTACAAATACCTCCATTTCATTTCTTTTTATGGCTGAGTAATATTCCATTGTATATATGTGCCACATATTCTTTATCCATTCATCTGTCGATGGACATTTAGGTTGCTTCCATGTCCTGGCTATTGTAAATAGAGCTGCAATGAACATTTTGGTACAAGACTCTTTTTGACCTATGGTTTTCTCAGGGTATATGCCCAGTAGTGGGATTGCTGGATCGTATGGTAGTTCTATTTGTAGTTTTTTAAGGAACCTCCATACTGTTCTCCATAGTGGCTGTATCAATTTACATTCCCACCAACAGTGCAAGAGAGTTCCCTTTCCTCCACACCCTCTCCAGCATTTATTGTTTCTAGATTTTTTGATGATGGCCATTCTGACCGGTGTGAGATGATATCTCATTGTAGTTTTGATTTGCATTTCTCTAATGATTAATGATGTTGAGCATTCTTTCATGTGTCTGTTGGCCATCTGTATATCTTCTTTGGAGAAATGTCTATTTAGGTCTTCTGCCCATTTTTGGATTGGGTTGTTCGTTTTTTTGTTATTGAGCTGCATGAGCTGCTTGTAAATCTTGGAGATTAATCCTTTGTCAGTTGCTTCATTTGCAAATATTTTCTCCCATTCTGAGGGTTGTCTTTTGGTCTTGTTTATGGTTTCCTTTGCTGTGCAAAAGCTTTTAAGTTTCATTAGGTCCCATTTGTTTATTTGTGTTCTTATTTCCATTTCTCTGGGAGCTGGGTCAAAAAGAATCTTGCTGTGATGTATGTCATAGAATGTTCTGCCTATGTTTTCCTCTAAGAGTTTGATAGTGTCTGGTCTTACACTTAGGTCTTTAATCCATTTTGAGTTTATTTTTGTGCATGGTGTCAGGGAGTGTTCTAATTTCATACTTTTACATGTATCTGTCCAATTTTCCCAGCACCACTTATTGAAGAGGCTGTCTTTTCTCCACTGTATATGCTTGCCTCCTTTATCAAAGATAAGGTGACCATATGTGCGTGGGTTTATCTCTGGGCTTTCTATCCTGTTCCATTGATCTATATTTCTGTTTTTGTGCCAGTACCAAACTGTCTTGATTAGTGTAGCTTTGTAATATAGTCTGAAGTCAGGGAGCCTGATTCCCCCAGCTCCATTTTTTGTTCTCAAGATTGCTTTGGCTATTCGGGGTCTTTTGTGTTTCCATACAAATTGTGAAATTTTTTGTTCTAGTTCTGTGAAAAATGCCAGTGGTAGTTTGATAGGGATTGCATTGAATCTGTAGATTGCTTTGGGTAGTAGAGTCATTTTCACAATGTTGATTCTTCCAATCCAGGAACATGGTATATCTTTCCATCTGTTTGTATCATCTTTAATTTCTTTCATCAGGGTCTTATAATTTTCTGCATACAGGTCTTTTGTCTCCTTAGGTAGGTTTATTCCTAGATATTTTATTCTTTTTGTTGCAATGGTAAACGGGAGTGTTTTCTTAATTTCACTTTCAGATTTTTCGTCATTAGTGTATAGAAATGCGAGAGATTTCTGTGCATTAATTTTGTATCCTGCTACTTTCCCAAATTCATTGATTAGCTCTAGGAGTTTTCTGGTAGCATCTTTAGGATTCTCTATGTATAGTATCATGTCATCTGCAAACAGTGACAGCTTTACTTCTTCTTTTCCGATTTGGATTCCTTTTATTTCTTTGTCTTCTCTGATTGCTGTGGCTAACACTTCCAAAACTATGTTGAATAATAGTGGTGAGAGTGGGCAACCTTGTCTTGTTCCTGATCTTAGTGGAAATGGTTTCAGTTTTTCACCATTGAGGACAATGTTGGCTGTGGGTTTGTCATATATGGCCTTTATTATGTTGAGGAAAGTTCCCTCTATGCCTACTTTCTGCAGGACTTTTATCATAAATGGGTGTTGAATTTTGTCGAAAGCTTTCTCTGCATCTATTGAGATGATCATATGGTTTTTCTCCTTCAATTTGTTAATATGGTGTATCACATTGATTGATTTACGTATATTGAAGAATCCTTGCATTCCTGGGATAAACCCCGCT
The DNA here is from genome assembly GCF_965194805.1 of Balaenoptera borealis. Classification (NCBI taxonomy): domain Eukaryota; kingdom Metazoa; phylum Chordata; class Mammalia; order Artiodactyla; family Balaenopteridae; genus Balaenoptera; species Balaenoptera borealis. The sequence goes on from NC_138870.1 coordinate 34,578,008, forward strand.
TGATCATGTTGTATGATCTTTTTAATGTGCTGTTGGATTCTGTTTGCGAGTATTTTGTTGAGGATTTTTGCATCTATGTTCATCAGTGATATTGGCCTGTAGTTTTCTTTCTTTGTGACATCTTTGTCTGGTTTTGGTATCAGGGTGATGGTGGCCTCGTAGAATGAGTTTGGGAGTGTTCCTCCCTCTGCAATATTTTGGAAGAGTTTGAGAAGGATAGGTGTCAGCTCTTCTCTAAATGTTTGATAGAATTCACCTGTGAAGCCATCTGGTCCTGGGCTTTTGTTTGTTGGAAGGTTTTTAATCACAGTTTCAATTTCAGTGCTTGTGATTGGTCTGTTCATATTTTCTATTTCTTCCTGGTTCAGTCTCGGCAGTTTGTGCATTTCTAAGAATCTGTCCATTTCTTCCAGGTTGTCCATTTTATTGGCGTAGAGTTGCTTGTAGTAATCTCTCATGATCTTTTGTATTTCTGCAGTGTCAGTGGTTACTTCTCCTTTTTCATTTCTAATTCTATTGATTTGAGTCTTCTCCCTTTTTCTCTTGATGAGTCTGGCTAATGGTTTATCAATTTTGTTTATCTTCTCAAAGAACCAGCTTTTAGTTTTATTGATTTTTGCTATTGTTTCCTTCATTTCTTTTTCATTTATTTCTGACCTGATCTTTATGATTTCTTTCCTTCTGCTAGCTTTGGGGTTTCTTTGTTCTTCTTTCTCTAATTGCTTTAGGTGCAAGGTTAGGTTGTTTATTCGAGATGTTTCCTGTTTCTTGAGGTAGGCTTGTATTGCTATAAACTTCCCTCTTAGCACTGCTTTTGCTGCGTCCCATAGGTTTTGGGTCGTCGTATCTCCATTGTCATTTGTTTCTAGGTATTTTTTGATTTCCCCTTTGATTTCTTCAGTGATCACTTCATTATTAAGTAGTGTATTGTGTAGCCTCCATGTGTTTGTATTTTTTACAGATCTTTTCCTGTAATTGATATCTAGTCTCATAGCGTTGTGGTCGGAAAAGATACTTGATACGATTTCAATTTTCTTAAATTTACCAAGGCTTGATTTGTGACCCAAGATATGATCTATCCTGGAGAATGTTCCATGCGCACTTGAGAAAAATGTGTATTCTGTTGTTTTTGGGTGGAATGTCCTATAAATATCAATTAAGTCCATCTTGTTTAATGTATCATTTAAAGCTTGTGTTTCCTTATTTATTTTCATTTTGGATGATCTGTCCATTGATGAAAGTGGGGTGTTAAAGTCCCCTACTATGATTGTGTTGCTGTCAATTTCCCCTTTTATGGCTGTTAGTATTTGCCTTATGTATTGAGGTGCTCCTATGTTGGGTGCATAAATATTTACAATTGTTATACCTTCCTCTTGGATCGATCCCTTGATCATTATATAGTGTCCTTCTCTGTCTCTTATAATATTCTTTATTTTAAAGTCTATTTTGTCTGATATGAGAATTGCTACTCCAGCTTTCTTTTGATTTCCATTTGCATGGAATATCTTTTTCCATCCCCTCACTTTCAGTCTGTATGTGTCTCTAGGTCTGAAGTGGGTCTCTTGTAGACAGCATATATATGGGTCTTGTTTTTGTATCCATTCAGCCAGTCTGTGTCTTTTGGTGGGAGCATTTAATCCATTTACATTCAAGGTAATTATCGATATGTATGTTCCCATTCCCATTTTCTTAAATGTTTTGGGTTTGTTATTGTAGGTGTTTTCCTTCTCTTGTGTTTCTTGCCTAGAGAAGTTCCTTTAGCATTTGTTGTAAAGCTGGTTTGGCGGTGCTGAACTCTCTCAGCTTTTGCTTGTCTGTAAAGGTTTTAATTTCTCCATCAAATCTGAATGAGATCCTTGCTGGGTAGAGTAACCTTGGTTGTAGGTTTTTCTCCTTCATCACTTTAAGTATATCCTGCCACTCCCTTCTGGCTTGCAGAGTTTCTGCTGAAAGATCAGATGTTAACCTTATGGGGATTCCCTTGTGTGTTATTTGTTGTTTTTCCCTTGCTGCTTTTAATATGTTTTCTTTATATTTAATTTTTGACAGTTTGATTAATATGTGTCTTGGCGTGTTTCTCCTTGGGTTTATCCTGTATGGGACTCTCTGTGCTTCCAGCACTTGATTAACTATTTCCTTTCCCATATTAGGGAAGTTTTCAACTATAATCTCTTCAAATATTTTCTCAGTCCCTTTCTTTTTCTCTTCTTCTTCTGGGACCCCTATAATTCGAATGTTGGTGCGTTTAATGTTGTCCCAGAGGTCTCTGAGACTGTCCTCAGTTCTTTTCATTCTTTTTTCTTTATCCTGCTCTGCAGTAGTTATTTCCACCATTTTATCTTCCAGGTCACTTATCCTTTCTTCTGCCTCAGTTATTCTGCTATTGATCCCATCTAGAGTATTTTTAATTTCACTTATTGTGTTTTTCATCATTGCTTGGTTCCTCTTTAGTTCTTCTACGTCCTTGTTAAATGTTTCTTGCATTTTGTCTATTCTATTTCCAAGATTTTGGATCATCCTTACTATCATTATTCTGAATTCTTTTTCAGGTAGACTACCTATTTCCTCTTCATTTGTTAGGTCTGGTGTGTTTTGACCCTGCTCCTTCATCTGCTGTGTGTTTTTCTGTCGTCTCATTTTGCTTATCTTACTGTGTTTGGGGTCTCCTTTTCACAGGCTGCAGGTTCGTAGTTCCCGTTGTTTTTAGTATCTGTCCCCAGTGGGTAAGGTTGGTTCAGTGGGTTGTGTAGGCTTCCTGGTGGAGGGGACTATTGCCTGTGTTCTGGTGGATGAGGTTGAATCTTGTCTTTCTGGTGGGCACGTCCACTTCTGGTGGTGTGTTTTGGGGTGTCTGTGGCCTTATGATTTTAGGCAGCCTCCCTGCTAATGGATGGGGCTGTGTTCCTGTCTTGCTAGTTGTTTGGCATAGGGTGTCCAGCCCTGTAGCTTGCTGGTCGTTGAGTGAAGCTGGGTCTTGATGTTGAGATGGAGATCTCTGAGAGATTTTTGCCGTTTGGTGTTACGTGGAGCTGGTAGGTCTCATGTGGACCAGTGTCCTGAGGTTGGCTCTCCCACCTCAGAGGCACAGCCCTGATGCCTGGCTGGAGCACCAAGAGCCTTTCATCCACACAGCTCAGAATATAAGGGAGAAAAAAATAAAAAGATAAAAAGAGGATAAAATAAAATAAAATAAAGCTATTATAATAAAAAATAAGAAAAAAAATTATTAAGAGTAAATGTATTCAGAAAAAAATTTTTTTTAATTTTTAAAAATAGATTTATTAATTTTTTATAGTAAAAAATAAGAAAAAGATTTTCAAGAAAAAAATTTGTTAAAAAAAAATTTTAATTTTTTAAAATAAAAAATATGAAAAAACTTTTTAAAAAATTTTTTAATTTCTAAAATAGAAAATACGGAAAATATTATTAAGAAAGCATATATTAGGAAAAAATTTTTTTTAAGTAAAAAAAAAAAAAAAAAAAAAAAAAAAAAGGACGGACCTAACCCTAGGACTGATGGTGAAAGCAAAGCTATACAGACAAAATCTCACCCAGAAGCATACACATATACACTCACAAAAAAAGGAAAAGGGGAAATTAATATATCCTGCTCCTAAAGTCCACCTTTTGAATTTGGGATGATTCGTTGTCTATTCAGGTATTCAACAGATGCAGGCACATCAAGTTGTTTGTGGAGCTTTAATCCGCTGCTTCTGAGGCTGCTGGGGGAGATTTCCCTTTCTCTTCTTACAGCTCCCAGCGTTCAGCTTTGGATTTGGACCCGCCTCTGCGTGTACGTCGCCTGAGGGCGTCAGTTCCCCGCCCAGACAGAACAGGGTTAAAGGAGCAGCTGCTTCGGGGGCTCTGGCTCACTCAGGCCGGGGGAGGGAGCGGTACGGAGGAGGCGGGGCGAGCCTGCGGCGTCAGAGGCGTCGTGACTTTGCAGCAGCCTGAGGCGCTCCGTGTGTTCTCCCGGGGAAGTTCTCCCTGGATCACGGGAGCCTGGCAGTGGCGAGCTGCACCGGCTCCCGGGAGGGGCGGTGTGGAGAGTGACCTGGGCTCGCACACAGGCTTCTTGGTGGCGGCAGCAGCAGCCTTAGCGTTTCCTACCAGTCTCTGGGGTCCGCGCTGTTAGCCGCGGCTCGCGCCCGCCTCTGGAGTTCGTCTAGGCGGCGCTCTGAATCCCCTCTCCTTGCGCGCCGCGAAACAAAGAGGCAAGAAAAAGTCTCTTGCCTCTTCGGCGGCTGCAGACCTCCTCTCCGGCTCCCTCCCGGTTCGCCGCGGCACGCCAACCCCTTCAGGCTGTGTTCACGCCGCCAACCCCAGTCCTCTCCCTGTGATCCGACCGAAGCCCGCGCCTCAGCTCCCAGCCCCGCCCACCCTGGCGGGTGAGCAGACAAGCCTCTCGGGCTGGTGAGCGCTGCTCGGCGCTGAGCCTCTGTGCGGGAATCTCTCCGTTTTTCCCTCTGCGCCCCTGTTGCTGTGGGATCCGCGCTGATAGCCGCGCGGCTCGCACCCGTCTCTGGATTTCGTTTAGGCAGCGCTCTGAATCCCCTCTCCTTGCGCGCCGCGAAACAAAGAGGCAAGAAAAAGTCTCTTGCCTCTTCGGCAGCTGCAGACTTTTTCCCGGACTCCCTCCCGGCTAGCACCAAAGCCCGAGCCTCAGCTCCCAGACCCCGCCCGCCCCGGCGAGTGAGCAGACAAGCCTCTCGGGCTGGTGAGTGCTGGTTGGTGCCGAGCCTCTGTGTGGGAGTCTCTCCACTTTGCCCTCCGCACCCCTGTGGCTGCGCTCTCCTCCGCGGCTCCGAAGCTTCCCCCCTCTGCCACCTGCAGTCTCTGCCCGCAAAGGGGCTTCCTAGTGCCTGGAAACCTTTCCTCCTTCACGGCTCCCTCCCACTGGCGCAGGTCCCGTCCCTATTCTTTTGTCTCTGTTATTTCTTTTTTCTTTTACCCTACCCAAGTACGTGGGGATTTTCTTGCCTTTTGGGAGGTCTGACGTCTTCTGCCAGCGTTCAGTGGGTGTTCTGTAGGAGCAGTTCCACGTGTAGATGTATTTCTGCTGTATCTGTGGGAAGGAAGGTGATCTCCGCGTCTTACTCTTCCGCCATCTTGCCCCCTCCTCTATAACATCTTAATAAGAAAAGTTGAAGATGAGTCTTGCTTGCATTTGGGAACACCTCGCCATCAAAATGTACTATGAAAGGGACCAGGAAACAGTATACTGTCCTACCATAGTGACCTCACAGTGTCACAATCAATTAACTAAATGTAATATTAGGCTTTTAAAATATCTCATTGAAGTCTGCAATTCATTAATGTTACATATGGAAACATTTTGAATAAATTCAATTCTTTAGGTTGTAAATGTGTATTATGTCACACAGGGTCCATAAGGGCAAATCCTACAATGTCACGAGTTATAGGTTAGGTTACCGTCTCTGTTGGGGGAACATGCAAATCAGGAGTCAGTAGCACAGAGGGGACCTGAAACTGTTGGACATGCACTGGGTCTGTATTCCAGTGGAGGGACCCCACCCCACTGTTGTTCTCTTATAGGCACACTGTCAGTAAGGAAACACAGAAGGTTCAGGCTGTCTGAGTTAGAAGTCAGTTATTTCCAGTTTTCTGGGAAAGCCAGCTACGCAGCACTGGGGGCCTTTGGAGCTCAAGGGAAGCTGCAACACCCCACACACCAGGAAAATGAAGCTAGCAACCCTGTAGTCCAGACAAGCCAGAAGGAGCCCCAGGATCACTTCTGAATAAGTCTGCTCATTAGATCCTGTGTGGTAATTACCATATTCTCTTCCCAAAATCTAGTAACGGCACTGGTAAAAGAACACTGAACTACGCAGACTTTTTGGTTTACACTTCTTACCTTCTCAACTTCTAAAATTATGTGATTATCACAAACCTACCAGTGATTGTTTTGTTCATTGATAATGTTTTAAAAATGGTCAAAATTAATTTTAGTCAGTCTCTCACCAGGTTTTCTCCATAACATTTTGCACAATTCCTATTCTGTGAGTTCGTTTTACTATAAATAATTTTTTATGCTGTGCTGTCCTCAATTTACATAACATGTCCACCTAGAGTCAAGCATACCAAGTTTAGAAAAAAGCAATATGCTTTAATTCCTTAAAATTGTTTTATAGATTGTATATGACAAGTGTTTTCACGAATATAGAGTTCAGAGTATTTTAAATTCCTTTCATACCAAACATTTTAGTAGCAATTTAAATATTGCTTCTTCCTTACATAAACTGTTATTAGGCCATGTTTTTACAACACCTTTGTAATTATCAAGTAAAGAATTTGATCAGCATTCACAGAGGGACTCTAATCAAAATTAATTTCACAGTTATTCATGAGGGTGGGAGTTCTTGTAAACTGTCATGCCCAATCAGAATTACAATACTCAGGTCTGAGGATCTAATGTAAAACATGGGACTGTAGTTGATAACACTGTATTATAGAATTGAAATTTGCTAAACGAGTAGAACATAAATGTTCTCACCTAAATAAAACTTAAGTAATTAATTGAAGTGATAATTAATGTATGTTAATTAACTAGTTGTTTGGAATCCTTTCACAATATATACATATATCAAATCACCACCATGTACATATTAAATATCTTAGAATTTTGTCATCTATACCTCCATAAAGCTGAAAATACGTGAATGAATGAAACAATAAAGTTTTATAAACATTAAAAAAACAATATTCAAGTGTTTTATGCTTGCTTATTTTCAACTTGAAATTGTACATAATCCTTGGTATTCTATACTTCTTCTATTGAGTATTCCCATATGTATTCTCCCATGAAAGGCAGAGATGCTTAAACATCCTTATTTTTTATAAGAGGCACGGAGGTTTGGAAACCCTAATCATCCCAAACAGCTAACTCTGGAAATGGAACCTCACCAGGGTGACTTGGTCATTTATGCACTTGTTTGCACTTCAAAAGGAAAAGAGAAAAGCCTGTTTGCTTTCTGATACTCAAGAAAATTTTGCATGTGTGTGGATTTGGAGGACTAATCTAAGTAGAGGAGCTCATATCCAAGCTGAGGTCACCAGTCACACTGGGGAGGTTGTTGAAAAGTAGCTCAGATTTTGCAATTTATCCCAAAGGGTAAATTGATTGTTCATTAAACAGAAGCTTCATCAAATGATGCTATGATTTGGTTTACATATGAAAAGCTATATTCTTTATTTAACATTCACAAGTTGCTTATGGATTAATTAGCCCATCTGCCACAACAAATGTATTCATACTTTTTTTGCATTAACTGCTGAAAAGTTACTAGTTTTCTCCTATTCACTTCTCTCTATCAATAAAATGGAAAATAATTTTTTAGAAACAAGACACTTTTTTCATAGCAGTAAAAATGTGTATATTTTTCAACTTATCAACTTAGTTGATAAGTAAGTGCAGGGGTGAGAGGAAGACCTTCTCTGGAAATGGTTTCCCATGATTAGTTCTTCTTTCAGTCACTTATCATCCGTTTATTTGTTAGTTTATCTGAATGTCTTAGAACTGCTTCAAGTTTGGCATGATTAAGGCTACTCTTTCCACTTGCTTCCAATCCCAAATCTAGTTTTTATGAGGCTAACCACATGTCTCTATTTCTCCTCAACTTCTATCATTGGCACCTTCCTTTCCTCTTTTATGCCGTTACCAATTCTGATAACCTCTTTATCAATAATGTGCCTCATTTACCTCAAATCAGGTGACTTAATCACCATTTCAGAGTCCAGTCACCCCACTCTGGGGCCGCAAGCCTCTTATCAAACAGCAATCACATGAGTCTTTTCAGTTATGCTCTAGTTGCTAGGTAGCTTTAGAACCAAATCAGTTTTGGCCACAGTTCTCAAAAAGCCAGATGTTAGAGTAATAGAGGGTATTATCTCATATACTTCTCTTGTTTATTATGACGCTCTAACCTCTCACTCATTCCACTTAACAACCACTTTAGAAAAAGGTCTTGTTCTCTACACCCTGCTTAAATCAAATCACCAGGCTTCTTGAAACCCTTCCGCATGTACACTTCAAAGCACACCCCATAATACATTGGTATATCTTTTTTAATTTTCAAATTACCTTTCATTTTCTCCCATCAATTTTGCTCCCAACACTCTTCATCCAGTTTTTTTCTCCTGAAAATCAACTTCCAGCACTTCTGCTTCCTTCTGTTTACTAGGCACCTAGAACAGTTTGGATCGACACTTTTAACTACCTGTATTAACTGGAACACATTTAATAGACGGCTTCTCCTTCTCCAGCTTCATTTCACATGTCCATTCAAAACCAAGATTGAGACAGAGAGGAAGGAAGAGGGAAGGAAGAGTAAAGGGAGGGACGGAGAGAATATGATGGAAAATAAACAAGAATGATAAGGATATGGCACCATGAAATACCAAATACCTTGTTGGTTTAGGATCTAACCATCTGGAAAAAAACAAAGTTTTGCTATTCATTTATTTGTTAGTTTACTACAGAATTTTTCTATAGGATTAAAACCTCAGGTATTCTTCCAACATTATTCTTCTCCCTAGCTGAAACTGATGATCACTGAGCAAAGCATCTGCCAGAAAATCCCAATTAAAGCTAATCTTTTTTTCTGTTGTGAAAGGCATAATTTATAAAAGGGTGACCTTTTGGTAGGCTAACAGTATGTTGATGAACTTCAAGTGAAGTGAAAAAAAAGTGTTTTGTATCATCAGTGCTTACATTTTCTAAGGGATCACATGGGGCAGCAGAGCCTTTAAAGGTCATAGACTTCTTTACTTCGAGAGATATTAAATAGCTTATGAAAATAGAGGTCAGCTGCATGATAACTGGAAGGAAAGAGCGTTCCCAATGGGGAAGTAAGATACTTGAGATTATATTGACTGTCCTTTTTTAAGACTGTATTTGATTATCTTAAAGGAAAAAAAATGAAATTTGCATATAAATGCCATGATTGTAAATGAATGAATGTACAGTTCTTAGAATCAATAGCTATTGATCTTGCTGTATGAAAGCTAATATCTGCATATACTAAGCACTGCAATAAGAACTAATAATTTCACAGCCTAAAATACTCTCCAGCAGTTTTTATGTTTCTGCAGAAATTTTTATACTTTTCTGAACTTTGCAAAAATAATCTTATTTACCTTATAGGAACATAAAATAAATAATCATTATCAGTAAGGAACTCACTTTTTAAAAATTATTCTTGCTTTGAAGATCACTAAAACAGATAAGAAACAAAGGAATATCAAGACTAGATTGTAGACAAGGTACTGAGCCACCTTGGGGAAGAAATAGAATAATGGCATTTGTCTGTTCATTATTTAATGGCACAGAATTTATGCATTAGTAGGATTTAATGTATGACTGGAAGAAACCATGGCCACAAATTATTTTCCCTTTACCCTCAGATACTCCTTGAAGTTCCTTCAAAAAGGGCTTTGTCCTCTTTCATTCTGCCATTGTTAAGAGTTACTCCAGATGCAAGGTTTATAGGAAAAGGTAACATTATTGACATAATTTCAGTAGATTTTAAATAGTTGATAACAGATTGTGACCAGGAGTTCTTTTCAGAGAAGGAAGGGTATGAAATCTTGTGCGAGTGAATATTCACTAAGTTGAAGGGACACCATGAAGCAGGAAATGTGTGGACAAAAGGGCAATTCTTCCCTAACACATAGATACTGACAGAGCAGTATTATCTACCACTGGATCATCTTCCATAACCCTGGAATTTATAAATACTGACCACAATATGAGACACAGAGGATGATGCTATTCATCATGAGAGGCCAGATTTTAGGTTGTGCTTTTCCATTCTGGAACTTCTCTTATCGTTTGCTGACTGCAGGTCCTCAGGAGTGGTGGCCGCAGCCCAGAGTGCCTGTCATCCAACAGCAGCTCAAGGAATGAATGCTGGTCAGTAGGTGTCCCGCGTTCACACCCTCCTGTATGCCCAAAGTCATCAAGCCATTCCAAGGTTGTGCCAGACAAAACTCAGTGGGAATGTTTAAGTTTAGTTCGTGGAGAAAAGAATGAGAGAGTAAATGCACAGATTAGTGAGTGTGCACATTGGTAGGTACACACCCAAATCTCCAACTGATGTTTCTTACTAGTTATTCAAGAGCTGTACTGGGTCATATGGTGCTGGTGAGGAAACTTAATTACTCAATTTCTGAAGGCACATTAACTCTTTCAGGGTCGATTGAGCAAATTAGCTCCTCCAGGTCATTAAGCCTATCTCTACATGACATGATGATTTCTACCTGGCATTGTATCATTTACCCCGAAATGCCCCACATTTGCTTTGAGCACGCACATATTCTTTGTCTACTCAGGGAGAGAAAATGTGCTCATTTGAATGTCAGCCAATCACTCTCTGGCTGCAACTCAGTGATTCCCTTTGCTTCTTTTGAAGGCACCCAGGAATCTCTAAGGATTTACTGGTGCATAGCAGTTATCAGAGCCTCACCAACAGGCGGGTAGTTTAGTTGTCTAGAAATGGTATAATTTCAGGGGTTTTGAGCACAGTACTGTACTCCCAAGTATGTCTTCCTATTTGCAAAAGCCAATATTATTGATTCATTTGGGGTGGGAGTTGTGAAGTTCTTTCAGGATTCTATAGTCCTTTATGAAAATACAACTTCCACTGAGAGGTTGTGTTATCAGGACCTATTTTAGGGGAATAAATTTAGGGGAATAAATAAGTTTGAGAGAAGTCTCTGTACTGCCTCTCAAGAGGGTGATCAGAAAACAGTGCGGCTGTTTTGGGTGCCACAAATATGGGGGAACATCAATGGCCCTAAATAAGCAGGTGTGGGAGAGTATCACTAAAAGAATAATTTTTATCTCCCAAATGCCAATGGTTGGCCCAACTGAGAAGCAGTGATGGAGGGCAAAGACAAACATCACCTCTTCCTCTGTCATGTCCAGGGCTACGCTGGAGAGTCATAAACTGGTATAAATGAAAACAGGCGAGGAAGCAAGGGACATGGTATACTCACTCAGAGGTGTTTTTGAGCAGTGCTACTTTCTCGTGCATATAAATCACCTGGAATCTTGTTGAAATGCCAATTCTCATTTAGTAGGTCTGGGATAGGGCCAAGGATTCCGCATTTCTAATCTCTTATGCTGCTGGCCTATGGACCACACTTTGAATAGCAAGGATTTAGGATAATATGCACATGAGCAATAATTTGGTCTTGGATAAAAATGATGAATATGAAAGAAATTTGACAATATCCCCAAAAATTAGATTTCAAGTCAGTAAGACTGATTAAATATTGAAAATACCACCCAGAGATTGATAGATCATTTTTTGAAAAGGATATACTTAACATTTCTACCTAGCTGAAGATTTTGAACATTTTCTGAGGCTTGTGTGCTGCTTAAGTTTTGAAATCTTTACTAATAATTCTGATGATGTGCTTCCTAAAGGTATAAGAAATAACTGTTTTCCTAGTCGCCTTCACTTTCTCCTGCTGGTGAAGAGTTCAATAAATGTCAATGTCTGATTAAATATTCCTTTACAAAATTCATAGCAGAGCTGGTTTAAACCTCCCCTGCCCACTTTTTTTTAATCTATCATGACAGCCTCTCTGTTCTTTCCTCTGAGATGAGCAATGTTCTTTTATCTTTGCAGGTCAATGGGAAGGATCTCTCAAAGGCCACCCATGAAGAGGCAGTGGAAGCTTTTCGAAATGCCAAGGAGCCCATTGTGGTCCAGGTGCTAAGGCGAACACCTCTCAGTAAACCAGCCTATGGGACGGCCCCAGAAGTGCGGCTCGTGAACGCCAGCACTCAGACGGACATCACCTTTGAACATATCATGGCCCTGGCCAAACTTAGGCCACCCACCCCTCCAGTGCCCGACATCTGTCCATTTCTGCTCTCAGACAGGTATTTTTCTGTCATTTCTCCCAAAGCCCTATTTGTTGTCATTCGTCATTGAAAGTAGGTGTTGGGAAGAAACAGTCACTGTAGCAAGTTGACAATTATGGAGACAAGCTCTCAGTTCTGTTTGGCAAGTGTCTGTAACTGTGTCTCCATCCAATTAGTTCTCAGCTGTCCTGCTCTTGCTTTTCCTGACCTGCACGGTTGTTTCAGCTCAGGAATCATACTTGCTGAGATGCTGAGTGAAAAATTCTGGCTCTGATTAGTTCATCTTCGTATTTCCAGTCATCACAAGCCTCACACAGCTCATGAGCACTGGTCAGGCAAATAGCTTTTCTCACTGAAGCTGCCAAAAACCTTGTTAAGACAGACCCAGAAGTGGCATGTTGGCACTATATTCTTCTCTGTGGGTTGCCTCTCTCTTTTTCTCTTTTGCTTTTCTTTTCTTTAAAGGAGAAGCTAGGAAATTTATTAAAGTGCAATTCTCCAAAGGAAGCAATTACCTGATATATTGAGACGTGAACCAAAGATCCTGGCTGTCCGAGAGGAAGTATAGAGCTACAAAATAAGGAATTATTAAAGGAATATTTCTTTTCAATTTTTACCTGAGTTAAAGGCAGTTAGAGATAGTTTATTCTAATAATGCTACCCTTGCAGCATTGGAAGTCTGTTTTGCTCCACACACTTTGTTCTGTGAACTTTTAAGCAAATATTCAAACATTATTGAGAGCTTGATTTATAAGAGCAGTAGTGTCTTTAGCCTGCATTTTCATTGCCTACTGCAATCCATGCTCCATTTAGTAAAATGTACACTTGGTCATGACACCCGCCTGCCCTTTAGTGGCTTAAGTCCATCTCAGTGGTTCACATGTGTACATTAGAATCACCTGGGAACTTTGAAAAGCAGTATCAATGCAATGCCCAGATCAATCCCACCTCAGGCCAAAACCCAGGCATTAGAATTTTTCAAAAATTTCCCTAGGCAATTTTAATGTGCAGCCATGCTTTGGAAACCACTCTTTGAAACTTCAAGTTCCAGGAGGGCAGGGGATCTGTTTGCCTGACCTACGATTCTAGTCATCTATCCCTTACTTATTAAATAGCCCCTTGTGTCAGGCACTGGTACTAGGTACTGGGCATAAAACTGGGAACAAAAAATAAAGCCACTGCTTCCTGGAGCTTATATTCTACAGGGGAGATGAAAAATACACAAGCAAACAAATATACAATATTCATTAGTACAGTGTGACACAGAGTAGCCATCCAATAAATACTTTCTTGAATGAATAATAGCTAACATTTATTAGCTAACTTAACATGTTTTAGGGAGTATCCCAAGTGTTTTACAATTATTAACTCATTTACTCCTCATGAAAACATTCTGAGGGAGTACATTATATTATTACCATCCCCATGTCACAGATGAGGAAACAAATGTTAAGTAATCGGCAAGGTCATACAGCAAAGAAGCGATAGGGCCAGGCTCCTGAGCCCAAGAGGTCTGACTCCACTGCCCACTCCCTTAACCAATATGCTGTGTCCTCTTCCCAAGTCCTGCAGATCATAGCTGAAAGGTAACCTCTTCTAGCAGACTTCTTAGGACTGTAGTAGGTACTCTCATAGTGCCTCTATTTTCCCCTTAATTATCTCACTATATTAAAATTCCCACTTTGCTGCTCTACCCAATTAAAAAGACACCAACCGATTTCCAGCAATTGGCATAGGGCCTGGTATCTGGTAGATACTTGGTAAATGTTTACTGAATTAATAAGGTGTTCTTCACAGCAGGGCTTCCTACTTACTAAGTCAAAGACCAGGGAAACACATCAGATGCACCAAACAGCAGGCTCTGATGTTTTACCAGCCCAAATGGGCTTCTCAACAGGGAACTCTGCTTATATTATGTAACAACCTAAATGGGAAAAGAATTTGAAAAAGAATAGATACATGTATATGTATAACTGAATCACTTTGCTGTACACCTGAAACTAACACAATGTTATTAATCAACTATACTCCAATATAAAATAAAAAGTTAAAAAAAAGCCAGTCCAGCTTTGAGCTAGGAGGGTTCACCTGTTAGACCAGCAAGCAAGATACTACCTGTACTGCGTTTGCTATTTGCATGAAAATTAGAGAATATTAGAGTATAGTGAGAAGAGGCTGGTAGAATATTTACACTGACTGAGGGCACCAGGATGAATCTCTCTGGCATTTCAGCTAGTGATGAGGGGACTAATTTATGCTACTAACGCCAGTTTTTTCATAATGTCCAAAATGGCTGGGCTTAGAGGTCTCACCTGAAACCAACTTGGTTAATTGCACTTAGGCTTTTTCACTGACTTGGAAATTCTCATAGAGGACCTCATGCCCTTTGCTGTTCAACTGTGCTTAGCTTTCATATTGTATAATGTATAGTGTCTCTATCATGGCATATAGCAATTTGAAAGCACTTCTATAAATTATGTTAAACATTTCCCAAAAGTTAAAGGATACATAGAAGTAATATACAATGCCTTGGGTCCTCTTCATTTCCTTTACTCCATCAGTTCTCTTTGTCCTGAGAAATTTTCTAAAGGGATTATGAAAACCTGTGGCTTATAGGAGTTTCCAGTGAGTTATCACCATGAACGTTCTTTAATATTTGTGGACATGTCCTTTAGCAAAGAGAGAAAGATGTGGGTTATGAGGGAGAAAGAGGAAGGAAATCTTAAGAAATGGGGGCAATGTGAGTACGATTTACAATCTGAAAAACACAGTGCCCACCCTACCTGCACATCCACGGGTTCCGCATCCAAGGATTCAACCAACCTCAGATTCGATTTTTTTGGGGGAGGTACAGATAACAACTTTGTCCACGCCAGGATTAAGTTGCTTAACAGAGAGACAGAGGGTGGTGGGAGGTTGGCATACACAGCGCCATTTACGTCGAGGAGGCAGAGCATCACTCCTACCACGGTACCACGGCCTTCATCCTCCTCCTCGTCCTCCTCCCTCCTGAAGTGCCCCTTGCAGTCAGCAGGCCCCTGCCCCACACTCACCAGCACTCACGTGTTACCGCGCTTCTTCCCCCCACTGTCCCAGTACAGAGCCCACCACGTCTGGAAACGTCTGTCTTTACATTCATCTATCCACTGGGCCCTCACATGGCTCCTGCGAGGTAGCTGGGATAGCCTCAAAGTTGGGAATAAAACTAAAGATTCGATTTTTTGATCCGCGGTTGGTTGAATACTAGGATGCAGAACCCAAGGACACGGAGGGCCGACTGCGTGTTTAAAATCAGACTTCAGAACCGGTTTGAGGCTGTAATTAGGAAATTGGGAGTACTTTGTTATAAACTACCCACCTTTGGGTAGACTGCAGTCTCAAATGCCACACACCGATGCATGGAGCAAGTCCATTCGATGGAATGGAAGGAGGCCAGAGTATCAATATAGCACCACAGCCGGGGGAGGTCGCACATCTGCCCCTTCAGAGAATGAAGCTCTGACCGTGAGCCATTATCTTAGTATTCTCTCAGAAAATCAAATTGATGGACTTCATATAGGGCGAGAAAGAAAAGCAATTGCTCTTTCTGCGGTGTAGTTCATTTAAAGGCTAGATCACGAAAGGTCTTATTGGCGAGCAGTGAAAACTAAAGTGAAATTCTAAAATTAGTTTTAATCTTGGGAACAAGCCTTTTGATCCATTCCTATCGTATTGCTACATTCCCCATAGCTGCCATTCTCTTCATCCGATGGAGCGTGAATTTTATGAGGACAATGAGTATCTTTCCAGCTTGCCTGCTGATGCAGACAGAACAGAGGACTTTGAATATGAGGTAAGATCATTTTCACACCACTTCACATATCTTCGTGAAGTTATGGTTGAGGCGTTTTGCATAACAAAGAAAAAATTAATGTATGACTGTGAGAACTATTTTGTCTATTATATATCTAAGGTAAGAGCTTTTAAATATTTGTTTCAGCTATTTGGCACTAGTATTTTAAGTATATTGGAAAACATTTTTATAATACAAGCCTGAAAATAACTTGCTCACATTTTTGTTGCTTTTATAAATAATATTATGGCAGCTACATTTTTTTTTCTTCTTTCTGTAATATAAGAGAATTTCCAAGTAGAGTTTGGAAAAGAAATTATATTTAAAACCGAGATTGTATTTACTATTTTCATTCATTGTGTAGTATTTTGATTTTAACTGATAAACTAAATCTTATATTATTTTTATTCCCTTTCACAAATTCAATTTTTTTTTTTTTTTCTTTATGACTCAAGTACTTGAAAGAGCAGTTTCCCTGACTTTCTAGATTGAGAGATGACCTCATGTCCTTTGTTGTTAAACCATGTTTAGCCTTCACACGGTACCTGTCAGAGTATCTGTACTGTGTTATGAAACAACTCCAAAAGCCCATCTGTTAATTACTTAAAAGCTTTCACAAAAGTTAAAGAATTTATCCTAATATTTCCTCTGCTTCTGCAGTCTATAAATCTTTGAAAGGTTTCAGACTACTCTGACATTTGGAAATAAAGTAGATTGAGGAGGTAAAGAAGCTCTGGTAAACAGGCAAAGAACCTGTGATTATCTGCCCTTTTAATGCTTTCGATGCTGTCATACAAGTTCAGCAAAATGTTCTTTTCCATTTTACAACCAGGAAATCCTGAAATCTCTTCCCTTAGGAGGATCTGAAATCAAATAAGGCCGATTCAGTGAAGCTCACCTAAAGCAAATAGATGTTTATTTGAAATCTTGCCCCTGCAAAAGTCATTGCTGGGGATTACAGAAATCATTATTTCTTTTCAGCCAGAATTTGGAAGGGTGTGTGATGATACCTAGTATCTGAGTTGATGGTTTTGTTGCTGTTGTTCATGTTAATTTCTTATCCCCTCCTCTCCATTAACTAGATTGAAAAGTTTTATTTTGTAAGTCTGCTTAAGTACTGGTATACACTGAAATAGCCATTAAGTTTTGCCCATTCATGCAAAATAAATTACAGAGTCACTTATCCAAATAATTCAAGATTAAATAATGTTTTTCTTTCAGTTAATTAATTGCTTTGGGTTTGGGGAATGGATTTATCTAGATCACTTCAGCTTTTTATTTCATTTGTGCCTTAAAGCTTTATTAAAATACATCTGTGTGCTAGGGGAGGACATGGGAGAAAGACTTGCTTAGGCTAAGCAGGTTCACAGTAAAAATTCTTTTAATTAATTAGCATATCTTTGACTATTACAATACAGACAGATTCTATAGTGCTTACTATTGCTGAACTGCATCCTCTTTTCCGACCAATGTCAGTCCCTAGTAGAAGCCAGCATCAGTGTGATGACAGTGGTAAATGCTCAGACAGGCCTTCTGTAGCCTGCAGCCTCTACTAATCACACCGCCATAGTCATTGCTTTGCTGTCAGCTGTGATTCTCTTGCCAAAGTCACCTTTCTGAGTTATTGAAATAAAGAATATTCCCATGAAATTTAAATAAGGAAGAAGTTACTGTGACAGGCTTCAGTCTTGAGAAGGGATACATTTGAGAATATCTGCATGGCTAAAAGTAGGGGTGGAGGCACTGGGGCATACCCCAAGGATAACTGACCAAGCTTAGGCGAGAATGGCTCTACCCAGTACACCTCAGTCTGTTATGCTAACGTGGCAGAGTGCCACACGCCATCCCTCTTGTTGGCATCAGATGAGACTGTGAGATCTAGTCAGTCCACTGCTATCACCAGAGCTGACTGTGGACAGGGAGATTTAGAAATGCTGCCTTTACACAGTATTACACTTAGAAGCAGGCTGGTCAAGTGTTTCTGTGACAGGCTCAGATGACCCCAGCTCCTCCAGGAACTCTGTTATAACCCAGTAGCTGTGGGGATGCAGTGGGTGCAGTGGTCCTTCAGGAAGGACCCGTTTTGTGCCACGTAGAGAGTATTATGGAAAACAGAGGTCTAATGGCCACACAGAAGACTTCATCTCAGAAAGAGATACTCATTCCTCTTCAACCTAAACATGAAAACACATCAATAGGCGATCGGAAAAGTAGAGACAGGACTCCTTTCCATCTGCTTTCATTCAGTTGTACCATAAATATTTAATGAGCAGTTAAAAAAATATGCCAGGTTCTTATCTAAGTTTGGGATTGATGAAGCCTCTGCCCCAGTGGAGTTTAACCTTTAGGAGAAAGAGATGGACAAGAAACAAGTAAGTAAAGACGTATTATATCAGATGGTGATTAACTGCTAGTGGGTAGCCAGCAGTGTGGGTAACAGAGGAAGGAAATGCATGGTGTTGGGACGAGGTGTTGCTCTCTTATACCGGGTGGTCAGGGAGGGCCTCTCTCATAAGAGACCTAAAGAGAGTAAAAGAGCTAGCCCTGTGGATTCTGAGAGAGGAGCTTTCCAGACAGAGGGAAGGGCAGGTACAAAGGACCGGAAGCAGGACCACAGCTGGTGGGCTCCAGGAACAGCAGAGGCCGGTGTGCTCTGGGGGCAGAGGCAAGGGCGACGGGCAGCGGTAGGAGGTGAACTCAGAATGAGTAGCTGGCAGAGAGCAGGGCTGGGTTCTGCAGCCCTCGTAAGATCCCTCTGCTGCCGAAATGAGCTTTAAGATGGGCAAGCAGAGCCTCCAGCAGAGCAGTCGGAGGAGGGTGGGGGGAGGCTGGAAGCTGACCGGTGACAGAGGCAGGAGTAAGACATAGTCTGAAAGCACAGCATTCAGCCTGGCCTGGAGGGCTTTGCCTGTGTGTCTGCACTTCCATTCCTCGCCTCGTAGCTTTAATATCGTTTGTGCTCGGGCGGGTTTTTTCTTCTGACTTTTCGAAAGCAAAATATCATAGGCCAGAGTGAAACTCAGCTTCTGGCATCCACTGGAACTAGCATAATAAATCTACTCTTAAAAGACAAAAAGAGTACAGAACTGAATTTCTGAACTTGCTGAAAAACAAACTATGCAACTATTTAGGCACCTTTTTAAAGGCCTACTTACTATGGACTCAGTGAACCAAAGCTGATCTGTCTATCTTCTGAATACATATTTAGGGACTTTTAGTGTGTGGATTATTGACCCAATAGACCAAAACAGATCTGACTATCTTGTAAATACATATTTAGGGACTCTTTAACACGCAGATTATTGCGTTGATAGATGGTAACAGCTCCCTTCAGAGCCATGATAGATAGCAAATGCTTCTTTGGAGATATTATAGTCAATGTGTCAATGCTATGGTGACTCTGGTGTGTTAGGGACCACTATGAAATTTTTATGACACCCATATCTCACCATGGCCTATCACCACTTTGCCTCAGAAAATTATTTGACTGGGTTTTAAATTTCCCCCTTGTGCTTCAGAAAAGTCTCAGCAGACCAGCCTGTATTAAAAGACTCACAGCTTGAAATTTGATCTTTTTAAAAAATGATGGCACTGTTTTCTAATTAAAAATGTAAAGGATTTTAATTTCATTTTTGAGGGAAAAAATAAAAATATCAAAATTCACTCAATGCACCCATCATAAGAGTCAGGGTGCCGACTCTTATTTCCACTGAAATACCAAGGATTAAGCACTCCTTTTTCTGTATTTTCAACTTTGTTCTTTTTTTTTTTTTTTTCCTAGAGCCAGCTAAAGGTTGAAATAAATCATAAATAGCCTTTAGCAAGTCAGAGGCAGATCTCAAATCCGGCCTTTACCAGAAATAATTTAAAGGGAAAGGCTTTGAGAAAACAGAGCTCTTTTGTCCAACTCCTAATAAAGGTATGTTTGCTACTGTTGGAATGCAAGGAAGACGCTGAATTTTCTGCACCATTTGCCATCAATTCTCAAAACTCAGTGTTGATAGAGGAGAGTCAGAAAATTAATAAGTACAACATTTGGATAGTATAAAACATCATGTTAGCCAAGACAAGCAAGTAATCTAAGCAACATTTCTGAGCTTGGTGATTTTTATCATTTAGAAATGCTGCTTGAAGTTGTTTTTATTCCTCCCCCCTAAGATTAAGCTGAAGAAGCATACCCAATAGCCTGAGTTAAGTGCACATAGAGTTACCTTTGTGTGTACATTGTCATCACTATGAAAGAGAATTTAGAAGTTTGCTTGGAGAGGTATTAAAGGTAGAAAAGAGAGAAAGACAAGTATGTGTCAGAGTTCTATATAATGTTAACTGAAACTCAAACTTGGGCTAGTATCTACAAACAAGAAAGAGCATTTAGCATATTAATTAGCTTCCTCTTGGCAGTTCTTATGTAAAGCATAAGTAAACCCTTGTGCTATGCTGAGAAGTGTCATTTTGCAAAATGTATTTCCCAGAGCTGGATTCCTGTGAATATGTGCAGAATATTTGTGAGAATTTAAGTATATAATCCCTCTCTTGCATAGTTAAAGAAAAGAATTATGAATCAGGAAGATGTTCATTCAAAAAAGTAGTTAACAAGAGGATAAGCATTAGTGAGATTTTAATCATATCTTTTTGAGCAACTTCATGATTTGGGAGCCAACTTTCAGAAAAGTTTCCCTAGTGTGCACATATAGCGCTGTGTGGCTCCTTTCTAGGCGGTGAGGGCAGAGGCCTTACCTGTGTGTTCATCATTGCCTCACATCACCTGTCTCATAGTGGATGCTCAATATTTGATGCAGGAATATATGAGGAGTCCCATTATTGTCTGCATGGACCAACCTTTGAGCAGCACAATCCCTTTCCACCTTCTGCACAAGGGAATTGGAAAGGAGCTTGAGACCACCATGCAGATATAACAGATATCCTCTCCCTTCCTAATAGCTATTTGTTCTTTTTTTCTTTTAAAGTTTGTACTGTTTTACTGACCTCTCCCTATTTACCTCACCCCCCTAGCCCCTGAAAACCATTTTTCTACTCTCTGTTTCTAAGAGTTTGACTTTATTTTGTTTTGTTTATATTCCACATGAGTGATAACATGCATATTTTTTTTCTCTACCTAGCTTATTTAACTTAGCATAATGCCCTCAAGGTCCATCCCCATTGTCACAAATTACAGAATTTCCTTCTTTCTCATGGCTGAATAATATTCCATTGTATGTATATACATACACATACAATGGACTATTAAATATTATATATATGTGTGTGTATATATATATATATATATATATATATATATATAACCACATCTTCTTTATCTATTCATCTATTGACAAACACTTAGGTTGTTTCCATATCTTGGCTATTCTGAACAAAGGTGCTTGTTCTTTATGTCAGGGGTTCAAATTCTAGTGCCATTTTTGTTTCAGTTAAACATTTTTAAGGAAAGGGTTAAAATAGGGAGAAATAAAAAGAAATATGCAGTGAGATAGATTTTTAATGGTATCCATGAAATTTTACTTCTGCTAATCATATCTTATAAACTCATAGAATCTCATATTTGATATGAATTTGACATGTTCTCTAATCCACTCCTATACCCCGTTTGTAAGTTCCTCATCAAGGGTTCATTCAGCAAATCTGTGAAACACTATAATGGACAGAGAACTGACAGTCTCCCCAGGTAGACAGCTCTGACTCTTACAGTCTCTGAGGAATGTATCAAGGAGCTTGAAAAACAGTGGTAGCAGGAATATGTTTGGGTATGCAACATAACTCATAAAGAGACTATATGTTATCCATACACTGTGGTAGATATTAGGGAAAAGAGAAAATAGTGTGCAGAGTGTGAAAGTGTAGAATCTTCAGAATTCTTAAATTGAATGGATGCTTTATAGTTCACCAATCCCTTTCCTTCCACTTATTAGTCCCATTTTAGAATTATTAATAAAATATTTAAAATAACTTTGTACCACTTACCACTGGGGCAATAAAATCATCCATTAAAAAAAGAATCATCTTAATAAGTTTCATTCTTTGGGGAAATGTACTGAATTGAAAATTAATCTAGATGAAGTGTGAACATATTTTTATTACTTTGAACATTTAAGATAAGATGCTGTTCTGTCAGTTTGGAGTTGGTTTAGCGAAGTGTCTAGTAATGACACCAGCATCTTCACTTCAGTTCACCATATCAATTATATCAGATTAAAATCCTAATCATGGAGGCCAAACCAGTCTGTTTGTCATATATTGGGGCTTATATGTCCAGACTTTCTGTGGCATGTTTCTCCTTTATATCACGACTGTTTCCTCCCTTGTCTAGGACATTCCTCTATCTCTAGTCTATGTCTTGGTCTCCAGGGGCCAGTCCCTAGTCTGCCGTCCGTCCTATTTCCCATGCCTGACCAGTCCTTCTCAAATGCACTTCTCATTGGATCACTCCCCTGTCCATCATGTTGTAGGACTCTATTCCTTGAATTAACTCTAACATTCTCTGACTGGCATTGAAGATCCTTTGTAGTCTGTCATCACCCTATTTTTCCAGGTATCTTGGGGTCAAACTCTAGCAGTGTGCTTTCCTTTCTCTGTGCCTTTACTTATGGGCCTCTTTGCTCCTGAAACACCTTTCTCACTATCGCTTTCCCACCACTGAACTTCCCTACTACATTCTATAAATATTTTTGTCGTGATTTCCTGGGTTATAGTTATTTATGTACTTATCTTTTTCTTCTAAATAGTTTTTATTTCTTAACAGAAGTGACCACTTCTAATTATCTTTATATCACCTGGAAAGCCTAGCACATGCCCTAGTTCATGGGGGGCACTCAGCAGCATTTGCTTGATAAGTGAACAAAGTATTGACCATTGCTGCTACTGTTCTTATTTTATGAGTCCTGAAAACAAATACAAAGGGTTACATGAAGGGAAGGAAGAAGAGAGCTGATGTAGAAGAGAAATTTGAAATAAAGTGTGAAAGTCTTTGGTTTTTTTTCCCATAATAATTCAGCTAACAGCCCAGTTGTTAAACAGTTAACATACACTTGTGCCAGATCATAAAAGAAGAAAATCTGGATGTTTTTGGTTGCCTTTCTAACAAAGAATATGTGCGTGTTTTACCCCAAACTTATAAGCTGGAGGACCCTAGTAAATAAACATGCTAATTTACGTAGGTAAAGAATGACTGGGGTTCAGTTTGTGTTAGGATAATCATATGCCCTGGTTTGCCCTAAACTGTCTCCATGTACGACTACTATTCAAATTTAATTATGAATAGCATCCTCTTCCATTTTCAAAAATGTCCTTTTGCACAATACCTTGTATGGTTGTCCTAGTCTTTATATTTGTTGAGCCTTAATGGAGTCTGAGATTTTGTAATCCCATTTCATATAATCCTAATAGTCCAAGCAGAGATGACTCAGAAGTTCCTAATTTGAATACCCATGTTTACTAAATTGAACAATTTTCCTAAGTCATGACTTTCTATTTAAAAAAAAGGCCTTCTTAAGGAGTGACTAGAGAGAAAATGCCACAAAGTTGGAAATAGTCATCAAAGTTATTGTAATTCTTTTAGATTTCTTACTGAAAGAAATGAGATTAGTATGGCTGTTAATTTGGTCATGTAATTTCATAAAACAAATATGAGGCAAATCTGTCTTTTGCCTCACTGATTATGACAACACTAAATTTTATTTCCTAAGAAAACAATGAAAAGCATATTGAACCTTCCAAGTTGGTGATTAAACAATGTAACCAAGGGCATATTTCTTTGACTAGGAATCTAGATATAAAATGAAGATTCCTTACGCTACGTATATGAATTTTATCAAAATGCTGACATTCAGTTTTTGTTTGAAGATACTCAGTGATACACATTCGTATGATTTCCTTGCATTACTGAAAGGTGTTCGTGAAAGGTTAGGTTTAAGGTGAACATTTGCATATGAAATCATATTTTCCCAATGACTTCTATTCTGCTTTCAAAGAACAGTTTTCATAGGGACAAAGAAAGAAGAGCTATCTTTTCCAATATAAAGCAAATCACAGATAAGCATTCCTGTGTTCCTTTCAGAGGCAATGTAATCAAGTGAAAGGAATCCAAACGAGGAGTCCGGTCCCAGTCTAGCTCTGTTTCTTGAGGGGACCACTTACCTCTTCAATCACAGCATCCTCACATGTGAGCTCTGTGAGGCCACCAGTGTTGGTTATGGAATGATTTATCAGCATCTAGTTCTTCCATGTAATACACAAGCAAAGTGACACAAATGCATAGTCAAATCCTTAAAAATTTTACAAATATTTTAACATTTCAAACATATCAACCGACACTTTATGGGTTTTTATAAAGAGAGCACACACACACACGTAAGGCTACACATTGTGAGTAGTTGTTCTGGTCTGTACAGACTGTACAATAGTCTGGTCTGTTGTACCAATTGTAGCAAGCAGCACACCCTCTCGTCCTGGCTTTAGCTTTAGTGTTTAGAACAAGTTAACTCATATACATTTGCCGATTCAGAATGTCAGATGCAGTCTGTAGGCACTAGAAACAAATGGTTTTATTTAAATACAGTGTTTATTTTTTAATTAGAAAAATACAGAAAATAATTCTAGTTTGGATTTTTTTCCACCAATTTATTATCTCTGAAAAAAATGTTGGAGTCTTTAAAGAGGATGTGTTTTGTATTGGCATATTGTTCTCCCTTTTCTCCCTTAAGACATAAGCTATCGGTGATGCCCTAGTTCTCAGTTATGTGGTGAGCCCACCGGTATTCACTATGTATTAAATAATCTAATATAGGTAAAGGGGAAACTTGCATGTACAATACAGATGGGCCAAGAATTATGGTAAATCTC
Source organism: Balaenoptera borealis (assembly GCF_965194805.1). Taxonomy (NCBI): domain Eukaryota; kingdom Metazoa; phylum Chordata; class Mammalia; order Artiodactyla; family Balaenopteridae; genus Balaenoptera; species Balaenoptera borealis. The sequence continues at coordinate 34,602,589 of NC_138870.1, forward strand.
ATCTATATGTTTGAAGTCCAAAATAAAAAATTTAAATATCATTATCCGCAGTTGTATTACCTGAATTAACCACAGTCCACATTTAATGTGTTTCCCTCTTTATGTACATTGTTTTTTTTCTATAACTGAAAATTTACCTTTTTGTTGGGTACTTATTTTTCCAGATTTTCTTGGCTATCATGAAAAGCTACAGTGAAGTGATTTATACTGAAATCTATCTGTATTTTTTTCCAGCTTTACTGAAATATTGAGTTGGCTAAAAAGTTTGTTCGGATTTTTCTGTAAGATATGGAAAAACCCTAATGAACTTTTTGGCCAGCCCAATATAATTGCTATATAACATTGTATAAATTAAAGATATACAACATAATGATTGATACATGCATATGTTGCAAAATGATTACCACAATAAGGCTAGTTCATACATCCATCCCCTCACATGATCACCATTTTTATGTGTGTGATGAGAACATTTAAGATCTACTCTCTTAGCAACTTTCAAGTATATAACACAATACTGTTAACTATGATCAAAACGCTGTGCATTAGATCCCCAGAACTTACTCACCTTATCGCTGGCAGTTTGTACCTTTGACCCACATCTCCTCATACCCCACAACCCCCAGCCCCTGACAACCACCATTCTACTCTCTGGTTTTGAGTTTGGCTTTTTTAGATTCCACATATAAGTGAGAACACAGTATAGCCTTTCTCTGTCTGACTTATTTCACTTAACATAATGCCCTCAAGGTCCATCTACGTTGTGGCAAATGGCAGGATTTCCTTCTTTTTATGGCTGAATAATATTTCATTGTGTGTGTGCATATCATGTGTATGTATGATATATATATACACATATATATCACATTTTATGTATCCATTCATGGATTGATGGACACTTAGGTAGTTTCCATATCTTAGCTATTGTGAATAATGGTGTAATGAACATGGGGGTGCTGATATCTCTTTGATATCTTGTTTTTGTTTCCTTCAGGATTGCTGGATCATTTGGTAGTTCTATTTTTAATTTTTTGAGGAACCTCCATACTGGTTTTCATAGTGGCTGCACCAATTTACATTCCCACTAACAGTGCACTAGGATTCCCTTTTCTCCCCGTCCTCACCAACACGTTAGTTATCCGTCATTTTGACGATAGCCATTCTAACAGGTATGAAGTGATTGATATTTCATTGTGGCTTTGATTTGCATTTCCCTGATGATTAGTGAAGTTGAGCACTTTTTCATCTACCTGTTGGCCATTGTATCTCTTCTTTAGGAAAATGTCTATTCAAGGCTTCTACCCCCATTTTTAATCAGATTATTTGTGGTTTTGTTGTTGTTCTTGTTGTCTTTGCTGTTGAACTGTATGAGTTTCTTATGTATTTTAGATACTAACCCTTTATGTGATGTGTGATTTGCAAATATTTTCTCCCATTCTGTGCATTGCCTCTTTATTCTGTTGATTGTTTCTTATTCTGTAAAGAAAGTTTTTAGTTTGATGTAGTCCCACTTAATTATTTTTGCTTTTGTTGCTTGTGCTTTTGTTGTCATAACTAAAAAATAGTTGCCAAGACCAATGTCAAGGGGCTTTGTCCTCATATTTTCTTCTAAGAGTTTTATAGTTTCAGGTCTTATATTTAAGTATTTAATCTGTTTGAAGTTAATTTTGTGAGTGGTATAAGATAGGGACCCAATTTCATTCTTGTGCATGTGATACCCAGTTTTCCCAGTACCACTTATCAAAGAGACTGTCTTTTCCCTATTGATTATTTTTGGCTCCCTTGTCAAATAATAGTTGACCATAAATGCTTGGGTTTATGTCTAGGCTCTTCACTCTGTTCCACTGGTCTATGTGTCTGTTTTTATAGCAGCATCATACTATTTTGATCACTATAACTTTGTAACATGGTTTGAAATCAGGAAGTGTGATGCCTCCAGCTTTGTTCTTCTTTCTCAAGATTGATTTGGCTATTTGGGATATTTTCTGGATCCATACAGATTTTAAGGTTTTTTTCCATTTCTGTGAAAAATACCATTGGAATTTTGATAGGGATTGCATTAAATTTATATATGGCTTTGGATAATGCGGACATAACAATATTCTTCTGATCCATGAACATGAAATATTTTTCCACCTATATGTGTCTTTTTCAATTTCTTTCACGAAAGTCTTACAGTTTTCAGTGTACAGATCTTTCATCCCCTTGGTTAAATTTACTCCTAAGAATTTTATTGTTTTTGATGTTATTGTGAATAGGATATTTTCTTTATTTCTTTTTCAGCTATTTCATTGTTAGTGTAGAGAAACGGAACTGATTACTCTATGTTGATTTTGTATCCAGCAATTTTACTGCATTCACTGATTAATTCTAATAGTTTTCAGTGGGATCTTTAGGATTTTCTGTATATAGGATCATATCTTCCACAAACAGAGACAACTTTACTTTTTCCTTTCTGCTTTTTATTTCTTCTTTTTGCCTAATTACTTGGGCTAGGATTTCCAGTGCTGTGTTGAGTAGGAGTGATGAGAGAGGACACCCTTGTCTTGTTCTTGATCTTAGAGGAAAAGCTTTCAACCCTTCACCATTGAATATGTTAGCTGTAAGCTAGTGATATTTGGCCTGTATTATGTTGAAGTACATTCCTTCTATACCCAATTTGTTGAGAGCTTTTAATCATGAAAGGATGTTGAATTTTGTCTAATGCTTTTTCTGCATCTATTGAGATGATCTTATGATTTTTATCTTTAAATCTATTAATATGGTGTATACAGTTATTGATTTGAGTATGCCGAACCACTCTTGCATCTGAGGGATAAATCCCACTTGATCATGGTGTATGATTCTTTTAATGTGCTGTTGAATTTTGTTTACTAGTATTTTGTTGAGAATTCTTGTGCCTACATTCATCAGGGATATTGGCTTGTAGTTTTCTTATTTTGTAGTGACTTTATCTGATTTTGGTTTTAGGGTAATGCTGGCCTTATAAAATGAGTTTGGAAGTGTTCTTTCCTCTTCAATTTTTTGAAAGATTTTGAGAAGTACTGACATTAATTCTTCTTCAACCATTTGTTAGAATTCACCAGAAGAACCATCTGGTCCTGGGCTTTTCTTTGTTGAGAAGTTTTTGATTACTGATTCAATCTCCTACTTATTATTGGTTTGTTCAGATTTTCTATATTTTCGTGATAAGTCTTGGTAGATTGCATGTTCCCAGGAGCTTATCCATATTTTCAAGGTTATCCAATTTGTTGAGTGTAATAGTTCATAGTAGCCTCTTACGATCCTTTGTATTTCTGTGATCTCAATTATAATGTGTTCTCTTTCATTTCTGATTTTATTTATTTGACTTTTCCTTCTTTTTATTCTTAGTCTAGCTAAAAGTTTGTCCATTTTTTATCTTCTAAAAAAATCACCTCCTACTTTCACCGATAATTTCTTGTTTTTCTGGGCTCTATTTTATTTATTTCTGTTCTGATCTTTGTTATGTGCTTCCTTCTGCTAACTTCAGGCTTAGTTTGCTCTTCTTTTTCTAGTTTCTTGAAGTGTAAAATTAGGTGGGTTTTTTTTTTTTTTTTTTTTTTTAGTTTTTTTTTTTCCCCTTAGTGTCAGCATTTATCACTAACTTTCCTCTTAGGACTGCTTTTGCTGCATCCTGTAAGTTTGGGCATATTGTGTTTCCATTTTCATTTGTTTCAAGAAATTTTTTGATTTCCTCTTTTATTTATTTTTTCATTATTGATTGTTCAGCAGTACGTTCTTTAATTTCCATATATCTGTATATTTTCCATCTTTCCTCCTATTATTGATTTCTACATTTATACAATTGTGGTCAGAAAAGATACTTGGTGTGGTATCAGTCTTCTGAATTTGCCAAACTTGGTTTGTGATCTGACATATGATCTACTCTGGACAATGTTCTGTGTGTGCTTGAGATAAAAGTGTATTCTGCTGCAGCTTCTGGATTGAATGTTCTGTATATGTGTATTAGGTTCATTTGGTCTAAAGTATACAGTTCCCCCTTCAACAGTGGGAGGGGGGGTAGGTGCACCAACTGCCCCATGCAGTCAAATATATATAAAAGTGTGTAACTGTACAATCAGCCCTCCATATCCATGGCTCCACATCCACAGATTCAACCAACCATAGATTGTGTAGTATTGTAATACACTTTAATTTTTTAAAAGTCCACACATAAGTGGGCCCCTGTAGTTCAAAATTGTGTTGTTCAAAGGTCAATTGTATTTCAAGTTCAATGTTGCTTTATTGATTTTCAACATATCCTTACTGATTTTCAATGTTTCCTTATTGATTTCTTGTTGATGATCTGTCCATTGTTGAAAATGGGGTATTGAACCCCTCTATTATTGTATTGTTCTCTATCTTTCCTTTCAGGTCTTTTAGTATTTGCTTAATGAATGTAGTTGCCCTGATGCTACATATGTATATTTTTACAATTGTTATATCCTCTTGACAAATTGACCTCATTTTCATTATATAATGAGCTGCTCTGTCTATTGTAATGGCTTTTGACTTACAGTCTATTTTTTCTGATCTAAATATAACTCTTCTTGGTCTCTTTTGGTTTCCACTTATATGGAGCATCTTTGACATGGTGGAATTTGAACCATAGGAAGGCTGTAGAAGCACATCTGATTTACTTAACAGAGAAAACTAAAGCCCATGAAGGTTAAAGATTCACCTAGCACAGTTACTTATTAGCAGACGCTGGACAAAAATTTCTTCTTTTTCTTAAAAAAAAAGCGCAAAACATTTATTATAACAAAAATAATAGATATTCATTATTTTGTTTCCTTATTCATATTCCCCTTTGGCATATGTTATACTCTTGAAAATTATACACTCTAGAAAAGAACACATACTCAATAATTCACTTTTCCTTTATAAACAAACCCAAACTAACACATCCTAAAAAGTGATCACTCGTAATTTATCTTCTGAGAGAAGTCTAAAAGTCCTAAATAACCATAGTGTGTTTTGAGGGGATGTTTATGAGTAACTAGAGAATCCACAAACAGCTGTTGAGCCTTTTTGCAGCCAGGGAGTTCATAATCCTTAAAGAATTTTTTCTTCCATTCACTTATACGTGAGTACCTGCCAAATAAAGGCAGTTGTGAATTCCCTTAAGCAAAAGTTTTAAATTCTTTTAATGTTTTAAAGTTCTTTAAGTTCTTTAAAAAAAAAAAAAAGAACATGAGAGAATTTAGTTGGGAAATTCATAAGAAAACTGTGATTTCCCTGAGTGAAGACACTACTGTTTGTAGTTAAGAATGATTTAATCACTTCCTGTCTGATAGGCACAGAAATTAATATAATCTCTTCCTACAAAATGAAAGTGAAAGGGACTCAAACCTTTTTTCTCTCCTTCAGATATCCCAGATGATCATCAGAGTTCCCATTACTGACTTTCTTCTGTGTTAACTTAAAGGTCCAAAAATGTCCAATGATATGCTTTTATTCACCTTAAACAGTTTTTAGTAATGCAATAAAACCTGATGTAGGATAGGTAAACTATAGGACTCATAGTAATTCACAGAGGTGGCAGCACATGTGAATATTCAGTTAGTTTTACTCTCTGATTCTCAGAGGAGGAAATGCATTCACATTATCCCAGCTCAAAACCAGACTCGCCATTCCATATGCAGGTTGTATTCTTTATGTCTGTCAAAAGAAGAGAAAGCCAGATATTCTCTCAGGGACTTCTCTCAGGTGTGGGGAAGTTATTTTTAGTGTCATTTCTTGTCACTTTTCTTATAGGTCTTGAACACATGCATAACTATAGTAGCCATATAACAAAGTATAGACTTCTGTAATATAGTAATGAAGGTGATCAATGTCTTATAGATATCAAATCAATCATCTGAAAAAGATTCTAGAAGATTTTCTGACACCCAAATTATTTTGCTTATATTCCAACTGTACAAAATAAATTACCTTCATTAGGTCCTCATTTTTGTCCCTTATAAATAACCTACCGATTAATTTGGAAGAAAACCCTTAAAAATGGTATTACTCACAAACGAAGGCCTAATTATATCACTCTGATTGGAGGAAAAATTATATTTAGATATATTAGGAATCAGCCTAAAGTGGGCTCAAGTCAAACTCCACTGCTTAGTACTTGTGTGACCTCTTGCTGCCTGAGGTTCCTCATCTGTGTGAAGAAAAGAATATTAACAATAAGTATTTCTTAAGATTAAATGACATAATATATGAGAACCTGTAGTACAGTGACTGGGATATATATTTATATTTATATTTTGCGTGTGGGTATTTATATGTATTTTCCATCATTTAACCATTGTAAGTCTCAATTTCATCACCTTGAGTGAAGAATATTTAAGAAGGAAAGAGAGAGAGTTGACGTCTCCTCACAGCTAGGGCACCTACCAGATGCTGGTGAGGGACCTTGACACCCAAGGGGATGGGAGGAACCCCCGAGTGACTGGGTAGGACATGGGGGGAGCAAAGGGGGAGGAGAAGTGGAGGCGGGATGGGACCAGCACCCCTGAGGGGTGGCTGGGGAAGGGGAAGGGTTCCCACAGCTGGAGAGTCCCACTCACCACAAGGGGATGAACAGGGACAGGGAAAGACCCTCGGGAGTTCAGAGGATTGGAGGGGAATGGGGCTAGTGTTTTGCACACCCACTCAGGCCCCAGGGAGCCTGCTGGGGTCCCAGGCCTGGTCCTCTGCACTCCTGGGCCCCCTCTGGCAGTGTGGGTCCTGCGGGCAAGGGAGGGAGGAGGGGAAGAAGAGTAGAGGTGAATGGGGAGGAATCCTAGGGGATAAGAGGATGGGGGAGGAACATGGCTAGTGTTTCCCCCACCCAGTCGGGCCCCAGTGAGCCTGCTGTGGTCCCAGAGCTGATCCTCCACACTCCGATGCCAAAGGCACTTCGGGGCCCCTCCTGCCTCTCTGAGCTTAAGCCCCGCCCCCCACCCCCCAAGTGCCTTTTCCTGCCACACAAGTCCTGAGTCTAAACCCCACCCCCCACAGCCAAAGCCTTTTCTGGCCTTTTTTTTTTTTTTGCTACAGCAGTTCTGTTTTACCTTCCAGTAGTTGTTTCACTTATATATTTATTTTTTCTAATATATATGCTAGTTTTCTAATCTTATTTTATTTTTTATTCTTTGTTATTGTTCTGCTACATTTTTTTTTTTCTTTCTTTTTTTGGCCACACTGCATGGCTTGTGGGATCTTGGTTCACAGGCCAGGGGTCAGGCCTGAGCTCCTGTGGTGGGAGAACCGAATCTGAACTGCTGGACTAACAGAGAACCTCAGCCCCCAGGGAATATAAATCAGAGTGAGGTCTCCCAGAGGTCCTCATCTTGGCACAAAGACTCAGCTCTACCCAACTGCCTGCCAACTCCAGTGCTGGAAGCCTAAGGCCAAACAACCAGTAAGACAGGGACACAGTCCCACCCAACCAAATAAATGAGATGACAAAAAAATACAGATGAAGGAGCAAGGTAAAAACCTACAAAACCAAATAAATGAAGAGGAAATAGGCAACCTACCTGAAAAATAATTCAGAATAATGATAGTAAAGATGATCCAAAAACCACAGAAATAGAATGGAAGCACAGATTGAGAAAATACAAGAAATGTTTGACAAAGACCTAGACAGACTAAAGAACAAACAGAGATGAACAACACAATAACTGAAATGAAAAATGCACTAGAAGGAATCAAAAGCAGAATGAGGAAGAAGAACAAATAAGTGAGCTGGAAGATAGAATAGTGGAAATAACTGCTGAGGGGCAGAAAAAAGAAAAAAGAATGAAAAGAAATGAAGACAATCTCAGAGACCTCTGGGACAATGTTAAACACACCAATATTCGAATTGTAAGGGTCCCAGAAGAAGAAGAGAAAAAGAAAGGGTCTGAGAAAATATTCAAAGAGATTACAGTCAAAAACTTCCCTAACATGGGAAAAGAAATAGCCACCCAAGTCCAGGAAGTGCAGAGAGTTCCATACAGGATAAACCCTAGGAGAAACACACCAAGACATATATTAATCAAAATAACAAAAATTAAATTCAAAGAGAAAATATTACAAGCAGCAAAGGAAAAGCAAACAATAACATACAAGGGAATCACCATAAGGCAATCAGCTGATTTTTCAGCAGAAACTCCACAGGCCATAAGGGAGTGGCAGGATATATTTAAAGTGATGAAAGGGCAAAACCTACAACCAAGATTGCTCTACCCAGCAAGGATCTCATTCAGATTGGACAGAGAAATCAAAAGCTTTACAGACAAACAAAAGCTAAGAGAATTCAGCACCACCAACCAGCTTTACAACAAATGCTAAAGGAGCATCTCTAGGCAGGAAACACAAGAGAAGAAAAAGACCCACAAAAACAAACCCTAAACAATTAAGAAAATGGTAATAGGAACATACATATCGATAATAACCTTGAATGTAAATGGCTTAAATGCTCTGACCAAAAGACACAGACTGGCTGAATGGATACAAAAACAAGACCCATACATATGCTGTATACAAGAGACCCACCTCCAACCTAGGGACACATACAGACTGAAAGTGAAGGGATGGAAAAAGATATTCCTTGCAAACAGAAATCAAAAGAAAGCTGGAGTAGCAATACCCATATCAGATAAAATAGACTTTAAAATAAAGACTGTTATAAGAGATAAGGAAGGACACTACATAATGATCAAGGGATCAATCCAAGAGGGAGATATAGCAACTGTAAATAGTTATGCACCCAGCATAGGAGCACCTCAATACATAAGGCAAATGCTAACAGCCATAAAAGAGGAAACCAACAGTAACACGAAAATAGTGGGGGACTTTAACACCCCACTTACATCAAAGGACAGATCATCCAGACAGAAAATAAAAAAGGAAACACAAGCTTTAAATGACACAATAGACCAGATAGATTTAATTAATATTATAGAACATTCCACCAAAAAGTGGCAGAATACACTTTCTTCTCAAGTGTGCATGGAACATTCTCCAAGATAGATCACATCTTGCATCACAAATCAAGCCTCAGTAAATTTAAGAAAATTTAAATTGTATCAAGCATCTTTTCTGACCACAACTCTATGAGATTACAAATCAATTACATGAAAAAAAAACTGTAAAAAACACAAACACATGGAGATTAAACAGTGCACTGATAAATAACCAAGAGATCACTGAAGAAATCAAAGTGGAAATCAAAAAATACCCAGAAACAAATGACAATGAAAACACAATGACCCAAAACCTATGGGTTGCAGCAAAAGCAGTTCTAAGAGGGAGGTTTATGGCCATACAATCCTACCTCAAGAAACAAGAAAAATCTCAAATAAACAATCTAAACTTACACCTAAAGCAACTAGAGAAAGAAGAACGAAGAAAACCCAACGTCAGTAGAAGGAAAGAAATCATAAAGATCAGGGCAGAAATAAATGAAATACAAATAAAGAAAAAAACAGCAAAGATCAATAAAACTAAAAGTTGGTTCTTTGAGAAGATTAAAAAAACCTGATAAACCTTTAGCCAGATTTATCAAGAAAAAAAGGGAGAGGATGGAAATCAATAAAATTAGAAATGAAAAAGGAGAAATTACAACTGACACCTCAGAAATACAAAGGATCATAAGAGATTACTACACCAACTATATGACAATAAAATGGACAACCTGGAAGAAATGGACAAATTCTTGCAAAGATACAATGGGAGTGTTTCCTTAATTTCTCTTTCAGATTTTTCATCGTTAGTGTATAGGGATGCAAGAGATTTCTGTGCATTAATTTTGTATCCTGCAACTTTACCAAATTCACTGATTAGCTCTAGTAGTTTTCTGGTGGCATCTTTAGGATTCTCTATGTATAGTATCATATCATCTGCAAACAGTGACAGTTTTACTTCTTCTTTTCCAATTTGTATTCCTTTTATTTCTTTTTCTTCTCTGATTGCCATGGCTAGGACTTCCAAAATTATGTTGAATAATAGTGGTGAGAGTGGATATCCTTGTCTTGTTCCTGATCTTAGAGGAAATGTGTTGTTTTTCAACATTGAGAATGATGTTTGCTGTGGGTTTGTCATATATGGCCTTTATTATGTTGAAGTAGGTTCCCTCTCTGCCCACTTTCTGGAGAGTTTTTATCATAAATGGGTGTTGAATTTTGTCAAAAGATTTTTCTGCATCTATTGAGATGATCATATGGTTTTTATTCTTCAGTTTGTTAATATGGTGTATCACATTGATTGATTTGCATGTACTGAAGAATCCTTGCATCCCTGGGATAAATCCCACCTGATCATGGTGTATGATCCTTTTAATGTGTTGTTAGATTCTGTTTGCTAGTATTTTGTTGAGGATTTTTGCATGTATATTCATCAGTGATATTGGTCTGTAATCTTCTTTTTTTGTAGTATCTTTGGTTTTGGTGTCAGGGTGATGGTGGGCTCATAGAATGAGTTTGGGAGTGCTCCTTCCTCTGCAGTTTTTTGGAAGAGTTTGAGAAGGATGGATGTTAGCTCTTCTCTAAATGTTTGATAGAATTCACCTGTGAAGACATCTGGTCCTGGACTTTTTTTGGTGGAAGATTTTTAATCACAGTTTCAATTTCATTAATTGTGATTGGTCTGTTCATGTTTTCTATTTCTTCCTGGTTCAGTCTTGGAAGGTTATACCTTTCTAAGAATTTGTCCATTTCTTCCAGGTTGTCCATTTTATTGGCATAGTGTTGCTTGTAGTAGTTTCTTAGGATGCTCTTTATTTCTGCGTTGCCTGTTGTAACTTCTCCTTTTTCATTTCTAATTTTATTGATTTGAGTCTTCTCCCTCTTTTTCTTAATGAGTCTGGCTAATGGTTTATCAATTTTGTTTATCTTCTCAAAGAACCAGCTTTTAGTTTTATTGATCTTTGCTATTGTTTTCTTTGTTTCTATTTCATTTATTTCTGCTCTGATCTTTATGATTTCTTTCCTACTGCTAACTTTGGGTTTTGTTTGTTCTTCTTTCTCTAGTTCCTTTAGGTGTAAGGTTAGATTTATATTTGAGATTTTTCTTGTTTCTTGAGGTAGGCTTGTATAGCTATAAACTTCCCTCTTAGACCTGCTTTTGCTGCATCCCATAGGTTTTGGATTGTCATGTTTTCATTGTCATTGTCATTGTCATTTCATATCATTTTCATTGTCATTGATATTTTTTAATTTCCTCTTTGATTTCTTCAATGATCTCTTGGTTATTTAGTAACATATTATTTAGCCTCCATGAGTTTTTGTTTTTTACGTTTTTCCCCTGTAATTGATTTCTAATCTCATAGCATTGTGGTCAGAAAAGATGCTTGATATGATTTCAATTTTCTTAAATTTACTGAGGCTTGATTTGTGACCCAAGATGTGATCTATCCTGGAGAATGTTCCATGTGCACTTGAGAAGAAAGTGTAATCTGCTATTTTTGGATGGAATGTCTATAAATATCAATTATCTCTATCTGGTCTATTGTGTCATATAAAGCTTTTGTTTCCTTATTAATTTTCTGTTTTGATGATCTGTCCATTGGTGTAAGTGAGGTGTTAAAATCCCCCACTGTTATAGTGTTACTGTGGATTTCCTCTTTTATAGCTGTTAGCAGTTGCTTTAAGTATTGAGGTGCTCCTATGTTGGGTGCATATACATTTATAATTCTTATATCTTCTTCATGGATTGATCCCTTGATCATTATGTAGTTTCCTTCCTTGTCTCTTCTAACATTCTTTATTTTAAAGTCTATTTTATCTGATATGAATATTGCTACTCCAGCTTTCTTTTGATTTCCATTTGCATGGAATATCTTTTTCTATCCCCTCACTTTCAGTCTGTATGTGTCCCTAGGTCTGAAGTGGGTCTCTTGTATGGGTCTTGTTTTTGTATCCATTCAGCAAGCCTGTGTGTTTTGGTTGGTGCATTTAATCCATTCACGTTTAAGGTAATTATCAATATGTATGTTCCTATTATCATCTTCTTAATTGTTTTGAGTTTGTTTTTATAGGTCCTTTTCTTCTCTTGTGTTTCCCACTTAGGGAAGTTCCTTTAGCATTTGTTGTAGAGCTGGTTTGGTGGTGCTGAATTCTCTTACCTTTTGCTTGCCTGTAAAGCTTTTGATTTCTCCATCAAATCTGAATGACATCCTTGCCGGGTAGAGTAATCTTGGTTGTAGGTTCTTCCCTTTCATCACTTTACATATATCATGCCACTCTCTTCTGGCTTGTAGAGTTTCTGCTGAGAAATCAGCTATTAACCTTATGGGAGTTCCCTTTTATATTATTTGTTGTTTTTCCCTTGCTGCTTTCAGTAATTTTTCTTTGTCTTTAATTTTTGCCAATTTGATTACTATGTGTCTTGGCTTGTTTCTCCTTGGGTTTATCCTGTATGGGACTCTCTGTGCTTCCTGGACTTGGGTTGCTATTTCCTTTCCCATGTTAGGGAAGTTTTCAACTATAATCTCTTCAAATATTTTCTCGGGTCCTTTCTCTCTCTCTTCTCCTTCTGGGACCCCTATAATGCAAATGTTGTTGCATTTAATGTTGTCCCAGAGGTCTCTTAGGCTGTCTTCATTTCTTTTCATTCTGTTTTCTTTATTCTGTTCTGCAGCAGTGAATTCCACCATTCTGTCTTTCAGGTCACTTATCCGTTCTTCTGCCTCAGTTATTCTGCTATTGATTCCTTCTAGTGTATTTTTCATTTGAGTTATTGTATTGTTCATCTCTGTTTGTTTGTTCTTTAATTCTTCTAGATATTTGTTGAACATTTCTTGCATCTTCTCGATCTTTGCCTCCATTCTTTTTCTGTGAACATTTCTTGCATCTCTTGACCTTTGCCTCCATTCTTTTTCCGTGCTCCTGGATCATCTTCACTATCATTATTCTGAATTCTTTTTCTGCAAGGTTGCCTATCTCCACTTCATTTAGTTGTTTTTCTGGAGTTTTATCTTTTTCCTTCATCTGGTACATAGCCCTCTGTTTTTTCATCTTGTCTATCTTTCTGTGAATGTGGTTTTTGTTCCACAGGCTGCAGGATTGTAGTTATTGGTTCTGCTCTCTGCCCTCTGGTGGTTGAGGCTATCTAAGAGGCTTGTGGAAGTTGCAGGATACAAATTTAACGCACAGAAATCTCTTGCATTCCTATACACTAACAACAAAAGATCAGAAAGAGAAGTTAAGGAAGCAATCCCATTTACCATTTCAATAAAAGGAGTAGAATACCTAGGAATAAACCTACCTAAGGAGGCGAAAGACCTATACTCAGAAAACTATAAAACACTGCTGAAAGAAATCAAAGATGACACAAACAGATCGAAAAATATACCATGTTCTTGGATTGGAAGAATCAATATTGTAAAAATGACTACCCAACGCAATCTACAGATTCAATGCAATCCCAATCAAATTACCAAAGACATTCTTCACAGAATTAGAACAAAAATTTTACAGTTCACATGGAAACACAAAAGACCCTGAAGAGCCAAAGCAATCTTGATAAAGAAAAACAGAGCTGGAAGAATCAGGCTCCCTGCCTGACTATAATACAAACTATAGTACAAAGTACAATACAAACTGTAATACAAAGCTACAGTAATCAAGACAATATGGTACTGGCACAAAAACAGAAATATAGGTCAATGGTACAGGATAGAAAACCCAGAGATAAACCCATGCACCTATGGTCACCTAATCTATGACAAAGGCAGCAAGAATATACAATGGAGAAAAGACAGCCTCTTCAATAAGTGGTACTGGGAAAACTGGACAGCTACATATAAAAGAATGAAATTAGAACACTCCCTAACACTATACACAAAAATAAGCTAAAAATGGGTTAAAGACCTAAAAGTAAGACTGAACACTATAAAACTCTTAGAGGAAAACATAGGAAAAACACTCTTTGACATAAACCACAGCAAGATCTTTTTTGACCCACCTCCTAGAGTAATGAAAATAAAAACAAAAATAAACTAATGGAACTGAATGAAATTTAAAGGCTTTTGCACAGCAAAGGAAACCATAAACAAGCCAAAAAGACAAGCCAAAAAGAATGGGAGGAAATATTTGCAAACAAAGCAATGGACAAAGGATTAATCTCCAATATGTACAAACAGCTCATGCAGCTCAATATAAAAAAAAACAAACAACCCAACCAATAAATGGGCAGAAGACCTAAATAGACATCTCTCCAAAAAAGACATACAGATGGCCAAGAGGCACATGAAAAGATGCTCAACATCATTAATTATTAGAGAAATACAAATTAAAACTACAATGAGGTATCACCTCACACCGGTCAGAGTGGCCATCATCAAAAAATCTACAAACAATAAATGCTGGAGAGGGTGTGGAGAAAAGAGAACCCTCTTGCACTGTTGGTGGGAATGTAAATTGATACAGCCACTATGGAGAACAGTATGGAGGTTCCTTAAAAAACTAAAAATTGAAGTACCATATGACCTAGCAATCCCACTACTGGGCATATACCCTGGGAAAACCATCACTCAAAAGGACACATGTACCCTAATGTTCATTATAGCACTATTTACAATAGCCAGGACATGGAAACAACGTAAATGTCCAAGGACAGATGAATGGATACAGAAAGTGGTACATATATACAATGGAATATTACTCAGCCGTAAAAAGGAACAAAATTGGGTCATTTGTAGAGATGTGGTTGGACCTAGAGTCTGTCATGCAGAATGAGGTAAGCCAGAAAGAGAAAAACAATTATTGTTTATTAACACATATATGTGCAATCTAGAAAAATGTTACCGATGAGCCTATTTTCAGGGTACAAATAAAGACAGAGTCGTAGAGAACCGACATGTGGACACGAGGTAGGGAAGGGAGAGTGGGATGAATTGGGAGATTTGGATTGACATATATACACTACCATGTGTAAAATAGATAGCTAGTGGGAACCTGCTATAAAGCACAGGGAGCTCAGCTCAGTGCTCTGTGATGACCTAGATGGGTGGGATGGGGGGTGGTGGGAGGGAGGTCTAAGAGGGAGGGGTTATATGTATACATATAGCTGATTCACTTCATTGTACAGCAGAAACTGACACAACATTGTAAAGCAATTATACTCCAAAAATAAATAAATAAATAAAAAGAGAAGTAAGGAGAAAATGAACCTTCAGAAAAGAAACCCCACATCTTATGCATGATAGGGTCTGCAAACCCTTGAAACATGAGTTATGAACTGCACACAAAGAGAGATGCTCTGAGTGTCACAGTGGACCCAAACACATTCAAAAGTCCTTTATGTAAAAGCAAAAAAAAAAAAAAATGACCTTTAATGAAGGCTGTTTGGATCTCTGACTTTCATCTTCTCTATTCTTTTTCTGCAACATGTTAAAAGAGGAGTTTGACTCTCTGCCACTTTTGAAAAATCTCATTTATTTCTCAGTCCATTAAAATGTGATATGAGGATGACAGGTAATAACAGAATGACCAAATCCAGTTATACCATCTACTTCCCTAACCTTTCAGCTGCATTTGGTGCTGTTGCCCATGTGTATCTTCTTGAAATGCTCTTCTTCCTTTGTCTCCATAATACCACACTGCCTTTCCTCCTAATTCCAGAACAGCTCCACCTGGGCTTAATTCAGTTTCCTATCTCTAAGTTTGGAGCTACTACAAGCTTACTTCTTAGAGCTTTGGGGAGAGTTAAGCAAACTGCCCCGTGGCTCTTGGTGTTCCAAGCTGGCAGGGAGAATGGAGCTGGAGGAATCCTTAGTGTGCAGTACGCCACCACCCTCCTGTGTGTCTGGAGGCTCCCAGCCCAGAGCCTTGCTAGTTCACTGTTACTTTAGAATCGAACCCTTGGTGCTCATTCTCCCTTGTTTGAGCTTCAGGCTTTTATGTGATCCCTTCTGCTTTTCATCCTTCAGAGATTTCTCACAGTTTCTAATCCATCAAGGGTTTCCCTTCTTATTTTAAAGTATGGTTATGATTCTTTTCAATATATACTTTTTTTTATACATTCTGGGGTTTTGCAACAGGAAAGGAGATGCTAGTCTATGACAGCATCAATGTATGGTAGTTTCTCCCATTCAACTTTTGGCCCTTTACTTCCAACTTTGCATGTCTCTCATAATTATTTATGTGTTGAATGGTTTTTTACTGTGTGTGTATTTTAAAAGTAAGATGAAAAGTATAAGTTTTCTTTTCAGAATAGGGTAAGGACAACACTAGTAGTAGTAGTAGCAATGAAAAATGAAAGTCAGGGTTGGAAGCATATATATCAGAAGCAAATTTGAAGACTTGGTAATTATTAGAATGTAGCAGATTAAGGAAAGGCCTGGCACAATATTAGATGTTCTTATTAAACTTAAATTACAGCAAATTAAAGAAAAATTTGCCAACATTTACTAAATTACTTAAGTGTTTCATTGCTTTTTAAGTTTCACAAAAACCTGACATGAGAAAATTATCCCAGTCCTTAGTTTTACAATTTCACGCACATGGTAGTCAGTGATTTTAAATTGCACCCTAATAACTGCCACATGATCCAGCAATTCCACTTTTGGGTATATATCCAAAGGAAATGAAATCATTATCTCAAAGAGATATCTACACCCCCATGTTCATTGCACCATTATTTACAATAGCCAAGACATGAAAATAACCTAAGTGTCCATCAAGGGATAAATGGATAAAGGAAATGTGGTGTATACATACAATGAAATATTTTTCAGCCATAAAAAGAAGGAAATTCTGTCATTTGCAAAACATGGATGGGCCTTGAGAATATTATGCTAAGTGAAATAAGTCAGACAGAGAAAGGCAAACACTGTGTTCTCACTTATATGTGTAATCTAAAAACGCCAAACTCAAATTAATAGAGTAGAATGGTAGCTGCCAGTGGCTGGGAGGTGGGGGAAATAGGGAGATGTTGGTCGAGGGGTACAAACTTCCAGCTACAAGATGAATAAGTTCTGGGAATCTAATGGTGATGATAATTAACAGCACCGTATTATACATTTGAAAATTGTTAGGAGAATAGATATTATATGTTCTCCCCACAAAAAAGGTAATTATGTGACAGAATGAAAGAGTTAAGTAACCTTACTGTGGTAATCATTTCACAATATATACATATATCAAATCATCACATTGCACACCTTAAACTTATACATGTTATATGTCAATAATATCTCAACAAAGCTGGAAAAAAATCAGAAAATAAAATAAAATTGCACTCTAAGGTCTCAGTCCTTCTGCATACAACACAGATCATGGTATTCCCATAATACATAATTAAACATGCAGGTTTTTTACATTTTATTTTTCATATGTCATTAAATTTTGTTTTTAAACCCAAAGATGTTTTAATGACTCCCACTTCTATGATATAAAGATGTTTTCCTTTCAGCTTCTGGTAACCATGGTGACCCAGTTAAGTTCAGAAATAAATATTTTTGAGCAATGTGTGCAATCTCAGATTCTATGCTGAGTATTGGTAAGCCAAAAATAAATGAGATACTGTCTTCCATCAAGGAGCTCACAGGCTAGATGTGGAAATGTTACCGAATCAGGTCTGGCCGCTTGCCGCTCGAAAATCAATACACGAGGGCGAAACAAATGTTGGTAGAAAGGAAAGTTGCCTGTAATCAGAATGTTGGCAATCTGGGGAAATGATGGACTCTGGTGTCCCCCCAAAAACCACCTCCGAAGATGCTGATTGGCCATGAAACCTTTTAAAAGGAAAAAAGGAAGTAAGCTCAGTTAATCATTGAGATGGAGGTCAGAGTCGTTGCCATCCCCCACTGTGTGCAGGCTTGTCAACCTCTTGTGATCTTTCTTTAGATGCTATGTTGTTCACACAGTTTGTTCACACAGTTTGTTCACAGTTTGAGACTACTGAAGGGGAAGCTAGGGAAGAGATCTGGCCATCTGTTAATTACTTATTCTTCATTTCTACTTCTTTGATCTCCAGGAAGAACCAACAAGTTAGGCAAAGTACTGTGTGATCAAAAGATTTGAAAGGTGTGCTCCAGCCGAAGATAAGTAGAGCTTGGGGGTGCCTGGTTAAAGGTTAGTGACAAGACAAAGGGGCCTCCTGCAGAGAGCGCTTTCCTGCAAAAGCTGCTTACAGAAATAGGAAGATATATATAATTACACTACTCTGAGACATACACAATAATAAAATACAGAAGTGGTACAGAGAAACCAGTGACTAACTCTTTGGGAAATGGTCAGAGAGGAAATGGTACCTGAGGAGAATTTGGAACAAGCCAATGTTTAAGTCAAGAGTAAGTACAAATGTGTGATGGCATCAACAAACACAGCAGGTTCATAATAGTTCAGTCTAACTAGAGAGTGTTTTGGGAAGCGAAGAAAGACACAAGATAAGGCTGGACAGGTATGCAGGGGCCGGATAAGGAAAGAATTTTTATGTAACAACTGGGAGCTTGGACTTTATACTACAGGCAACTTTATATTACAAGCAATGGGAAGACACCTCCATGTTACAAGAGGCCTGAGGGATCAGATTGTTTCCCAAATCGACCCATTTTTGTAGGAGTGTGGAGGACAAATTTGAAGGAACAAAACCCAAATAAGAGACCCAAATTTTCATAGTCTATGTGTGAAATGAAAAGGCCTTGAACTAAGATGGTGGGAATGGTAGAGTATAGATTCAAATAAATAAATAGTTGGCTTTTTAAAAATAAACAAGAATTATTTAGGTAGAGTGTTCTCCTTTCCCTGCATGACAGATAGGTGGTTATGAGCCCTATTTTCCTTACAGTCAACTATTAACCAAAGTCATTCTGGCAAACTTGACATTCAGCACGATTTGTCCTCTTTGATAAATGTTCTGGGGAGTCAAGACAGTCACCTGTCAAAATTGATAAGTGAGACCACATTGGGGAATGCTTTTCTCTGTAACGACACAGCTGCCAGCACTGGCAGCCTGTTTACCTCTAGACTGGTCTGTCTCGCTTCAAGACTTTTCTATTTCCACCCAGATAGCCCCCAAACGCATCGAGGCTATGCCTACCTACGTGATATATTCATTCCAGAGCAGTCTGCACATGCAGGAGGAGGATAAAGCGGCCACTTTCATTAGGCTGTTTTCACAACTGAAGAGTTTCAATAGCTTTAAAAGGAAAAGCATGAACTTGACCAATTCTCTGTAGGCATGTAGCAAAATAAATAGTAAATTCTGTGAAATAGAAAAGCCCAAGGGATTACTGTGAAGCATCCTTCTAAGATCCTAAAATGCTCATTACCTCATGCATGGAAGGTATCTGAGGAATAAGAAGCCATTTTTTGATTAAAAAGACTTAGTTCTGAACAATAGAGTGGCTGGTATTTTTAAATTAAATACACAGGAAGGCACTTAAACTTCATCTTCTGCTTTAGTGAAGGAAAGAAATGAAAGTCTCTGAGGACCACCCCAGCGCTGATGAGAAGTCCGTTCTGGACAATAAACGTTTTCTTTCTTTCCTCTTTACAAATGGGATTGTGATTATCTACGTACATGAACACATTGCTCAAAAATCTAGGAAGGAAAGAGCCAAAATCTGAATAGAGTAACAGCAGACTGTGGTCTACCCATAGCGTGGTCATTAATAAAACTTGCATTCACAGTGGAAACAAAAAAAATTCTTAAAGTGAACTTTCTCTTTAAATGAGATGCTAGCAACAGTTAGTAAAACTCTAATTATGGTAGGTGTCCACTGCTTCTCATTTACCAGACCATCCTGTCTCATACTGTTTACTTCAGGAAACCATATTTTGAAGATTAAACTGATTTTTTCCCTAGAAAGCAAGTAATGATTTTTTGAAACTACAATGCCCTTGACCTTCCTGTACACAGCAGCGAATTGCAAGGTTTTCTCTGTCACACATAAGTTTTCAACAATAGTTGTAACCCTGGTAATGTTCTAAAAGTACTGCCTTTCCTCTGCTGCAGAAGTTTGCCCTATTGAAACAGTTGAAATCGAATTTTTCCTTGATATTTTTAAGTCCTTCCTATGATACAGCCTTCGTGTCTCCTGCTGAGATTACTCCAAAGCCTAACAGACTCCATTATTAGAAAACATTTTATAGTACTTAAATTGGCTTTTCCTATGTTGAATTTCATCCAGTTTTTCCTCTCCATTGCTCATTATAGAAGTAATTTGCAGAATTTCTGCATTTTAGCCAGGAGCATTCAGAAGGAGCGACTACCTGGGGTGTTGGATGCCACTGGCATCGCCAAGCTGGAAAGGACAGAGCCTTTTAGGGCTGGTATATATTCCAGAGGGGTGTGATTTTGTGTGCGTGTATATCTGGATTTCCATCTGTACATAAATTACTATCTCTTTATATTATACGTTTCTTGTTCCCTTTATAGGTTCATGGACATGCTTGCACAGGCCCCTTCCCAAACCCACATACTTGTCCTAAATTAGCTATTGAGTTAAATTTGGATACACCTAATGGTATTAGGAGACTAATAGAACGGCACTTTTTTCTGCAAAAAGTCATGTGCCTTCTTTTGTTTTTAAAAATGGTATCCCTAATATCTAGTATCAGATATACTTAAAAGTTGCTTTATTAGGAGTTCTGATGGATTTTTGCATTCATTCATGAGTTTTTTATATCATGTAAGATATTATTATGATAAAAATATATACAATCTCTGCCCTCAGCAAATTAATATCTATTATTCATTTTAAGTGCATAGATAACAGTACCCACTTTCCTTAGAAAATGCCTGTGTTTAGAAAAAAGCACAGGCAGTAATAAAACAGTATTTTTCTGGCTATACCCTCTCCTCTAGTTTTTTGGGTTCTTCAAATCACCCCTCAAAACGCTTCCAGAAGCTTCTGGGAATCCTCATGGTATGGCACATATGTACTCTCAAACTGCCAAGTTGCTACCCCATAAAATCTGGCATTTTCCTTCTTTCTGACTTCAACTATGATGATCATATCCCCTGCTGGACCTGATGTTCTGGGGCCTGGTCTCTCTCTCTTTCTCCATTTCTTACTGGCCCAGGCAGATTGTCGGATCACTGTGCACCTGCCACGCCGTGTTCCAAGATTTACCTCCAGGAGAAAAAGTAACCAGTGCCTATCTTTATGCTTTTGGTGTTACAAAGAGCTAAAATCTACCTTTTATTTTCACTTGTTCTCATTGCACTTTTAGAACAATGGCATGAAATTGTAATATCAGGTCTAAAAATAGTCTGAGTAATACTATGCTACAGTGTCAACTTTCCTTCAAACAGAGATGCAATAAATACCTGTCTGCTCAGTACTCAGTTCTAGAAAAAGAACATTACCATGATATTTCATGCCCCCTCCCAATGTTGTCTCTGTACTTTCTCCCTCGGAAGTACCCACTGTCCTGAACGAAGGAGAGATCAGAACTGAGACAATTCTAACTCCTGCCAACAGCCTGGCAGTGCTCCTGGGTGCATGGCAGATAAGAGCACAGACTCTAATCCCAGCTCTTCCATTTTCTAGTTGTTACCTTGAGAAAATCACTTAACCTCTTGGTGTCTCAGTTTTCTCATATATAAAATGGGGATATTTATATACCAAACCCTTAGGACTGTGAGGATTAAATGTATTCTAACGTGGTTAAAACACTGCCTAGCACAAATTGAATTTAATGTGTTTATTATTATTATGCTAAAGCGAACCGTTTCATAAAAGGTCAATTCATGCCTGAAAATAATATATATATTCTGCCTTTATTGGGAATTATATTCTATAGCTATACATTAGATCAAGCTTGTTAATCATATTGTTCGAATCTTCTTTATCCTTAAAATTACATTGGCTGATTTATCTATCAATTGCCATTACAGTGATTGGTCTGTCAAATTCTATCTCTAATTCTGTCATTTTTGTTTTCTACAATTTTAGGTCATGATTTGAGGTGCAACTAAGCCCAGAATGTTTATCTCTTCCTGGTCAATTTAATTTTTCTTTAAAAAAAAATGTAGTGACATTTTTTGCGATTATCTTTGTTCTACAATACATTCTACTATACTAATAACATAGCTACACCAGCTTAGTCTTAGTATTTTGTGGCATAACTTTTGCCAACTTTTACTTTCAACTTTTCTGAATTGTTATGTTTTGCATGCCTTTTTGACAATGTCTTGTTGCAAGCCTTTCTTGTACACTTTTTATATAGCTGGAATGTTGTTCTTTTGTGCTAGCGGCAGTGGTGGTCTGTTTGCATTTATATTTTGTCATTTTTTTGTCTTTTAACTACATGATTTTGTCTGTTTACACTCATAATTATTTATAAATTTGGGCATAATTATATTTTCTTATACTGTGCTTCATTTTCGCTTTTCTGTTTCTTTTTCTATCCTTTCTTGTCTTTAATGTAAATTGATTGTCTATCTTTCTCATTCCAATTTTTCCCCTCTGCTGGATTACAATATGGTAATATGAACTATTTCTGTTGTTTTAGTGCTTATCTTATAAAACTTAGTGTATTGATTTTTTTTTTCTTTGTAATTAACAATATCTTTACCCTCATCCTTAACAGGAATACTGTATAGGGACTCAAGAACACTTGAGCAGACCACACCCCTCCTGACTTATATGATACCTTTATAAGCATTTTAATTTTTCCTGGCCTTCTTTGAACCCCTTAAGCCATTATATAGTATGAGTTGTTATATACACTACATATTTGTTTAGATTTTCTTTATTCTTCATTTCTTTTTGCATCTAAGACCTTCCATCTGAGTTTTCCTTCCTTCCTTAACGTACATCTTTTAGCTTTCTTTAGCAAGAGTCTGCTACTGGCAAAATAGTTTGGTTTTTTTGTTTATCTGAAAATATCTTTATTTTACTCTCGTAAAAAAACATTTTCCCAAGTATAGAACTCTAGGTCAGCAGATGTTTTATCTCAGCACAACAAAAGTACCATTCCACTGTATCTTTACTGATACACAATACAGATAACACACGTACAGTACACAATAAAGGTACTGATTCCTGATTTCAGTGGATTAGTGGTTTTCATCAGTTCTGGAGTGTTTTCAGCCTTTATCTCCATCTTTCTTAACTCCTGTTTCCTATTTTTCATTTCCTTGTCTCTTTGTGTGCATTCTAGATAATTTTGTCAAATCTGTCTTCTAGTTCACTAATTTCTAGTTGAGTGATTCTCTCCTCAGGTCTGTCTAATCTGCTCTTAAACACATCCTTTAAATTTTAATTCCAATTATTATAATTTTCATATCTATAAGTTCTTATTCTTTTTTATTAGTTATTTTTATACACATTACTCATATTTACCATCCTTGCTCCTATTTCTTTCATTATGTTAAATCTCTCTGTATATATTCACAATGTCTTTCCAGTTATGATTCCTGTTTAATTTTTTTTTTTCTCCTTCTGGATCTCACTCATATTGCACTGTTTCTTTGCATACTTTGTGAAATTTGACTCTAAGCACATTTTAATTCCAACTTTGTCCCTGGCACACTTTGAGACCTGGGTTTCTCCAGCCAGAAAGCATGAGTTTGTTTCTGCCAGACTCCTGGGGATATCACCCTCCCAGGACTACTTTAAACTTAATTATCAGCTTGAACTGTCATAGATACCACCGTTACCCCTCCAGGTAGTCTGAATTGGAGGTGCAAACATCCATGAAGTTTGCGTAGGGGCCAGCTTGTTATTGCTTATTCTCAGGTGAGACTTTTCTCCCTTTCATTCAAGACCAAAATTCACGATAGACAGTTCTCTTTGCAATGACCTGGGAGAGAGGTGTTGTGTTTCTTTTTCACCATAACACTAAGTCAATAGCTCTTGGGCCTCCCAGCTTCCTTCCTGTGGTCTCCTGTTAGACTCTTTATCTTGGATAGGCTCTGGACATTGTCTCCTATTCTTTGTGCTCTGTGAAACTGTGGACATTGAGGCCTAACTTCACTTAAATCAGTAAATACTCTCAAGGATAAAATCTGCTTCCTGATTATTCTTTTCCAAATCTCACCTTCACTCATTTGCTTTGTCCTCTGAGTATTTACTGTTATTTTGTCATCCTAGTAATACTTTAAAAATAAATAAAAGAAGTAAGTCAGCCTCATTAGTTGTTTTCAGCAGGAAGGCTCTTCAAAGTACCTAGCACAACATAACTGTCAAACAAAGAAGTCCTACTTTTTGAGTACTATTCTTTGAGTCTTTGTATCCTTTTTCACAGGGAGATTCTTAAGCCTTCTTACAAATAGGTCCTAGTGGTTCATCTATACTAGTCTTCTAGACATGGTCAGATGCAAGGAAATCCTAATGCCTATAAACTGGGAATGCCCCTGTCTTCCATAATGACATGTAAGGCCGAGTATGATTTGTATTGAATTAGAGATGCAGAGACCACTGTGTACCCAGAGGGATGAAGAGTACTTCTGGGTGATAAAGAGACTGTGATACAGGTGTGGTTTGAAATGGATTCATTTATTTAGCAAACAGGCACAAGTACTTACTACTTGCAAGTTCCTACTATCAACACTGAGATACAAAGTTGAATATATTTCCTCCACCTTTCGGAAGTTCATAATTTATTAGATGTAAAATATAGGCAGAATTTTAATAGGGATAGTAAATGAAGCACCATACATTTTGGTAAGGAGGAAGAAAGTCTGACAGATCTGGGAAATGATTTCTACTCCAGTTTGGCCAGGTCATCAGATCTTTAAGCAGAAGAATAAGAGATGTTGTACAGATGTTGTTTGGGATCAGATTACAGAGAGTCTGAAGAGTCAGTCTGAGAACTTTTGACTTAATTCAGTAATCAGTGGGAACCATTAATGCTTTTGAGCATGAAACAATGTGTTAAAGACATATTAATAAGATTAATCAAGCAATAATCTTCCAGATGATTCAAGGGGATTGAACAGGTAGAGAAGAAAAATTACAAGACTGAACCAGAGCAACAACAAAGGGAGTAGAAAGAAAAGGAGAAAGGAGAATCATTTTATAGGCAATGTTAATTATCTGTAAAAGGCCACAGTTGGAGAATACAAAATAACGGTGAAGACCTAAATGGGGCTGACTGACACAATGGTAATGTCATTAAGCAAGTTGGGAAAGAAGATCAGAATTGTGGAGAGTCGATAAGTCTGACGTGTTCATGTAGATTTGGCCCTAGTACAAACACAAAGAACTTCAGGCTCTGACGCTCCATAACTGAAAAGCTTGGCTAAATTTGGGGCATTAAAAAACAACCAAGGTTTAGTGTCTGTGTCTCCTTTAGATGAAGATAATGCCCATAGTACTGCCATTGAGCTTCTTATCCTCACACAGTGTTTCTTTGATGGTTATGTTTAGTTTCTTCTCACTTCACTGAATTGATCAAATTACTTTTTTTTCCTTGCTTTTTAAATTTATTTATTTATTTATTTTTGCTGTGTTGGGTCTTCTCTTCTGTGCGAGGGCTTTCTCCAGTTGCGGCAAGTGGGGGCCGCTCTTCATCGCGGTGCGCGGGCCTCTCACTGTCGCGGCCTCCCTTGTTGCGGAGCACAGGCTCCAGATGCGCAGGCTCAGCAGTTGTGGCTCACGGGCCTAGCTGCTCCGCGGCATGTGGGATCCTCCCAGACCAGGGCCCGAACCCGTGTCCCCTGCATTAGCAGGCAGATTCCCAACCACTGCGCCACCAGGGAAGCCCTTCCTTGCTTTTTAATTAGTATTTTCTAGTAAATAAGATGATTGTGTAGAAGGGAAGGATTCGAAATCTGCCAGCTTCCATGATATACAGAGCACCCATTTGTTTTCAAAGATTAATATTTGTTTTTTTAAAATAATGCTTATTTTTCTGATTCTAGGTAAGTATATACTCACAGAAAATATGCTTGTAAATACAAGGATATATTAAAAAGAAAGGAATCATGATCATAATAACAGCAACTAGAGCTAACTACTCATATTTTCTTCCAGGAATTTTTCTTTGAATATAAGACTAAAAAAACACACAAAAGGGAGATGGTTATATGTTATATAAATTTGTGTCCTGCTTTAGTATTTAGTGTTTATTATGATCATTTCCCGTGTTATGAAAGTTCTCCAGAGTCTTAATATTCCATCATTCAGATATTCCCTTATTTATTTAAGAAGTCCCATATTATGGACGTCGAGGACATTTGTGATACTTTGCTATTATAAATTATGCAGTAGTGAACAGATGCTGATATACTTCAGATTAATTTTGATGATCCATGTTTTTGTATGTAGTTATCAAATCAGGCTGTAGAATACATAATGCAATGATGGAAATTAATTTTCAAGTGGTCAAAATATTCAGACTGATCTCATTAACAACAAATAGAGAAACATGTCTGTTCTTCAAAGGCCCAAGGAAAAAGCAGTTCATAAAGCAGTTGGGCAAATAACCATAAAATAATTTTAATAAATAAATATGTAAAATAAATAATTTAATCTGATCATTATTTATTTAATTGTCTATCCAATATAATAAATTACTAGTACTTTAAATGCCACAAACTGGCATCATGGTTATACAAACATACAATTATACACCTATGCACTAGTCATTGGGGAAATTATACCATCTAGAATAAAAATTGATACATATATGTGAGAATATGTGCATTCTTACGAAACTTTACAAGCTCTGAAAAATCCATACCATTACTTATTTTCCATTTATAAAAAATAGATCATAGGATACTATGTGATAAACATTACAAGTCATTGTTAATTATGAATCGTATAGGTACAGACAAGGAGCTATGACCAAACTTAGAAAATATGTATACATGAAATTATACCTGTAAATAATGTTATGTACATTTTGAGAAAGCTGCTCCAATGTTTAAAATGCACATACCTCTCCCAAATGAACTTTCTCCCTTCTAAGAATGGTTGTATTTCAAATGCTTACATTGCTTCTTTTTTTTTTTTTTGAAGAAACTACAATTATTTTTATTGAAAAATGTGAAAGTGAACTGTTATATTTATTGAATTTTTTTAACATCTTTATTGCAGTATAATTGCTTCACAATGTTGTGTTAGTTTCTGCTGTATAACAAAGTGGATTAGCTATACCTACACATATATCCCCATATCCCCTCCCTCTTGCATCTCCCTCCCACACTCCCTATCCCACCCCTCTAAGTGGACAAAAAGCACCGAGCTGATCTCTCTGTGCTATGTGGCTGCTTCCCACTAGCTATCTATTCTACATTTGGTAGTGTATATATGTCCATGCCACTCTCTCACTTCATCCCAGCTTACACTTCCGCCTCCCCATGTCCTCAAGTCCATTCTCTACGTCTGTGTCTTTACTCCTGTCCTGCCCCTAGGTTCATCAGACCTTTTTTTTTTTTTTTTAGATTCCATATATATGTGTTAGCATACAGTATTTGTTTTTCTCTTTCTGACTTACTTCACTCTGTATAACAGACTCTAGGCCCATCCATATCACCAGAAATAGTTCAATTTTGTTTCTTTTTATGGCTGAGTAATATTCCTTTGTATATATGTGCCACTTCTTCTTTATCCATTCATCTGTTGATGGACACTTAAGTTGCATCCATGTCCTGGCTATTGTAAATAGAGAAGAAATGAACATTGTAGTACATGACTCTTTTTGAATTATGGTTTTCTCAGGGTATATGCCCAGTAGTGGGATTGCTGGGTCATATGGTAGTTCTATTTTTAGTTTTTTAAGGAGCCTCCATACTGTTTGTTCTCCATAGTGGCTGTATCAATTTACATTCCCACCAACAGTGCAAGAGTGTTCCCTTTCCTCCACACCCTCTCCAGCATTTATTGTTTGTAGATTTTTTGATGTTGGCTATTCTGACCGGTGTGAGGTGATACCTCATTGTAGTTTTGATTTGCATTTCTCCAATGATTAGTGATGTTGAGCATCCTTTCATGTGTTTGTTGGCAATCTGTATATCTTCTTTGGAGAAATGTCTATTTAGGTCTTCTGCCCATTTTTGGATTGGGTTGTTTGTTTTTTTGATATTGAGCTGCATGAGCTGCTTGTATATTTTAGAGATTAATCCTTTGTCAGTTGCTTCATTCGCATTGCTTCCTGATTTAAGAAGAAAAAAACTTACCAACTATCTTGAGCTCTTGGAGAAAATGTAAAAATGTTGAATAAAATGCAAAGCTTTAACTTCCACATTTTTAACCTTTTGTTGAATTTTGTAAGAGAAATGTTTTTAGGATTTATTTTCCTTGGTTAGATCAGAAATATCTATG
Source organism: Balaenoptera borealis (assembly GCF_965194805.1). Classification (NCBI taxonomy): domain Eukaryota; kingdom Metazoa; phylum Chordata; class Mammalia; order Artiodactyla; family Balaenopteridae; genus Balaenoptera; species Balaenoptera borealis. The sequence goes on from NC_138870.1 coordinate 34,630,799, forward strand.
GCAGTAATGTGAACACATTTGATTATATGAAAGTGCTACTTTAGCAAACAAGAAAAAGAACAGGAAAAAAATAATTTGGGAATAATTATTATAACTTTTATGGGATCTTGACAGGTTTAAAAGTCTTGTACATTTTCCTGTTATGATGACCACAGGAAAAGCTCTCTAGCCCCCACTGTAAAATGGCTTAGAAGAAAACTCGCCATCATAGCCCAGTGCCTCATTAGAAAAGCCTGTATTTCCTGCTCCAATAACCAGTTGATGGAAATAAAGTTCATTTTGTCAACAGGTTTATTTATTTCCCCTCTTCTTCTGCTTTATTAATCTTCCTTTTATGTTTCCTTAATAACATATGCTGGAAAAGTTCCTAAATGCTTTTCAAATAAAGAGAAGTTCTGAAAAGGATTGACAAATTTCTGTTGTGTCAACAGAGACACGGGTGTCTCGCAGTCTAGAATTCAATGTATAATATCTGAAATAGATTAATGTAGGCCCTCCTTGTCTCATTCATTAGATCAGGAGATATTCAGGTCTACTAATTGGTTTTAATGCATGTTATTAGAATTTTATTGCCAGTACAATAAAGATGCAGTGCATTTCATGTATCATAACAGACTGGCCTTAAAAGATAACTAAGAGAGCTGGCTCCATAAAGAAGGGATAGAAAAGGAAAAATCTAGAATCTGTGCTATCAGATGAGTTCTTTGAACACTTTGGATAATGGTCAGTGGCAAAACATAGAACCTACCAAATATGAAATAATGCATGAATTCAGGATCAGCCTGTTACCTACAATTAATCACTATGTATTTACAAAGAAATTTATTATTATTATTATTCACTGTGTTACTAATCTGGAGATGTGGGACACCAAACATCTTTTCATAACGAATCTTGTGGAACAGGTTACTTACTGACCATGAGATGCTTGAATAAAATACCGTATTTTTGAATGATCATGGTAAGGCAGACGATATTTTGGATTTTTGTAGTTAGAAGAAAATTTAATTCATTATTTGATCATAGTTTCAACCAAGGTCTTAAATATTAGGTATGAAAATATAATAACATCAAAGACTTCTTCCTCTGATCCACTTCCAGGAACACAAATTTATTCTATGTAATGTTTTACAATGTAAAATCTTTGTAGTTTCTGTGTAAGTTTTACACTTAATTTCCCTACCTATGAAGAAAACAGTGGGTTTGCACTATTTTTAGCAAAAAATTTCCATTGCATATCAACGTATTGACCCAACATGGAGCATGATAAATGGAATATTATCTGATAAGTTTAGATTACTGTCTCCATTCAAGTTCAAAAAGTAGTCTTTGCTATCATGCCCCAGATCCTTTCCTTTCTTTAACTTTGGTTCACAATAAATCTACCATCTCTACTAAACTCTGGGCCCTTTGGAGCAGTCTTTTAGTCCTACCCACCAAACATAACTATATTCCTTCTTGGGTTTACCTTAGACCACAGCCCTGTAGCTCTTCATTCTGCCTTCTTTGCCACTTTGTTCTTATCTATATATCCTACCTGTCAAGGGATAGGCTGTATATCAACTTCTGTGCTAAATATTTAACAGGGCTTCCAATATTCCAAAAGGTTAGCTTCCAAATGACGTTGTTTTCTCTTAGATAAAGCAGTGATAACTCTGTCACCCAGTGTTGATATTTATAACCTATTTCAGTCCTAGTTTACTCAATTCCCTTGTAGGTGCTCCTGAGGATCATTTTGTGAATGTGTAGATTTTACTTTTATTCCTCTACTATGCTCACTGTGCCACCCAGAGTAGCTATACGTTGTCTTATATTTATGTAAAAGATTTTTTTTCTTTCTCAAGTAAATATCTGCTCTTCAAAATGATTTTTTTGTTTTACTTTAAAACAGCACCCCAAATAGTAAATGGTATCTCTTTAGCTGATCTCCTTTATGGAAAACATGGCCAAGCTCAAAAGCATGGCGGTGAGTGGAACCAAGAATTACAATCATTGAATCAAGGACTACCATGGCACAAAGGGTCGCCCGGTCATTTTCGACTATTTACTTTTCAGAATGCACATGACCAATATCAAAGAAGTGCTGTTAACACTTTCTTTTGAAAAAGCTAGTTTCCATAATTCAAAGAGAAGAGAGCTTACAAATGGCAGGAGTAGAGATACAATAAAGACAGCAGGACCAGGTGAAATGCGGTACTATGAGAATGACAATAGGTGTTTGAGCCTCTCAGAGAGTGGACAATACTTTTATATAAAAGTTTAGTGTGCTTTTTCTTCTTTTTAAATCTGCTATAGACACAAAGGGTTGAAAGAATAGTTTTAAAAAAATGTCAACTCAAGCCCTTTTCTCCTCGAGTCCTGTATCATCACCCTGATTCAGTTTATCTTACAGCTAACATCACTTGTCAACCTTGTTCCTGCTTCCACACATTTCACTTAGGTAACCCACTTCCATCAGCTTGTCTCATTTCCTGCAGTGATTTTCCCATTCCCATCACACTCTCCTCCCTGCACACCCCAACTGACCATCCCAGGTGAGAATTACGTAAAGAATAATATAAGAACCAAGAGATAACAGTAAAAAGAGCGATTGAATGAAAGTCAGGAGACTTGGCTTCTATCTTAGCTCTGCCACTAAATCACCAGGTAAATGTGGGAAAGTCATTGCTATTGATAAAAGTTGGAGGACAAGTTAAATTATGTCTAAAATTTCCTTCCAAGTAATCCTATGAAGTAAATTATGATTATATTAATTTTCTTAAAATGTAATCAATATTAAAAATAAAATAGAAGAAATTTATGCTTCTGCCTCAGTTGAATACCAGAAAATCAAGTCCTTGCTTTCTCTCAGCAGTCCTAGTTTCATAACTTTTTGTAGTTTATAGAAGCTGGAATGCCCCAAATTTTGCATATTGACCTCCCTCTCCCTTTTCTGCCCAGGACTTTGGTTATGAGATCTTTTAGACTTTGGTCCTAACTCACCTCTCTAGCGTCATCTCTTAATACCCCCCTCAGCAACCCTTTGCTATAGCTGCAATGAACTTCTCACCCACTGCGTGAAAGTCGCTTCTCTCTGGAACTTTCCCTCTTTTGGTTCATCCCTTGACTCATCTATTTTCTACCATGTAGCCCATTGCACTTTTCTGAGTTCTTGTAGTGTTTAAGCCTCAGTCTAATAATGAGCTCTTAAATCATCGTTGGACTAGAAGAGTGTATTGATTGAAAAAAAAAGCTTTGGAGTAAAAGGAAAAAAAAACCCATATATTCAATTTCTGACTCAGACAAATAGTTGCTAAATAACCTTAGGTAAATTACTTAATGCTGGTCCTGAATTGTTTTATCTATAAAATGAAATTTATACTATCTACCAAAATCATTTAGGACTCTGATCCAAAAAACAGAAGGCTCAAAACAAATACTTACAGAGAAAAGGAAGATGTATTGACTCTCTGAATTGAAAACTCCAGAAGTTTACTATTTCAGGTATAACTTGATGCAGGGGCTCAAACGATGCCACTAAATTTTAGTCTTTCTCCATCTTTTGGCTTTTATCTCCTCTTTGTTGCATTTACCCCCAGGCTGTATATATTGTGGGAAGATGAAGATTTGAGCTGCTCCTATAGCCTTGCAGGTTCAAGTACGACAGGGAAGGCAAGTGTTCTTTTCCCAATAGTTTCAACAAAACTCTCAGGTCTGATATTTATGGGCTTGAACCGTATCAAATATCCATCCTTGAAATGATCACTACAGCTAAGGAAATAAAATACACTCATTGGCTGATATCTAGGTCACGTGACTGCCCCTAAAGCTGAAATCAGTGTTGAACAGACATATAGACAAGGAAAGAAGAAGGTGTGATTCTGCACAAGAAATTTAGGGTCATGCTTTCAAAAAGAGAGAGAATGAATGCTGGTTGGACTGTAAATAACTGTGATACACTATATTAGCCTGTCATATTTTTATAAAACTAAATGTGACAGTATTCCCAAAACATTTATCATTATGGTTGGTACATAAAAGTTTCCAGTGCTAAATGAGGGCCTTGGCACATAGCAAGTGCTAAGAAAGTATCAGGTGAATAAAGTGAATAAAAACTAAATGTGCTAGAAGAATTCTTAGAATGAGTACTTGATAGTTAATTTTGCTTGATTTTTCTAGTTCACTCTGATTAATTATCTTGTTGGCAGAGATTGTAAGAGAGTCAGTCACATTTATTGTTTGAACAGCTTTCTGAATCTATTCTACTTAATCTAATGCAATTATACTGAGGTACAAACATAGCCAAAGCAATTATAACCTAAATCCAACTTCACTATAGTAGTTAACTCATCCAGCAGATGCCTGGGGGGCTTCTCATAAATTCCCAGATTCTGCTGGTATTAGGAATGCAAAGAAGATGGCATGGCACTGTCCTCAAGAGCTGAGTTTCCTTCTTTCGTATCTAAGGCTTGTGGGATATAATAAACATAACAGAAAATATCTGCTTATAGAATAGTAAAGGAAACCAACAATAAAAATAAGCAACTTAATAAAATACAAATTTGCTAATAAAAAAGAATAAATAATCATAGTTGTCAAGAAGTTCTAAGCATTGGTGAAATTTCTGTAGAAAATTTTGGAGACCCTGCTTCAGAAAGAGTGATGGAGAGGGATACTATCCAGGATATTATTTAAGCTGAAAACTGAAAAATGAGAAAGAGCTGTAAATAGAACCAGAGCAAGGAGCTGTTGAGAATTCAGGATGAGTCCTTTAGTTAGGACTTGAATCCCAGCTCTGCTTCTGACTTGCTGTGTGACTCTGGGCAAGTTACTTATCTCTATGCCTCATTTGCTTCATCAATAAAGTAGAAATAATAGTAACGTTGTTTAAGGACTTATATGACACGGATTACATTCAAGCTCCTACCTTCTCTTGCATGAACTGGTCACATTCTCAACTTGTCTCTGCATCTCTTAACCCCTCCAACTCACCCGCCATGCTACTGCTGAAGATATTTTCCAAACTGCAAAACAGACTATGTTATTTCCCTTTCAGTGAGTCTTCTTTACTTTTTTACAGAGTCCAAAATACTCAATATAGTGCAGTCATTCTTCTATGATCTTGCCACTTCTCCAGTTTTATTTTTCACCATGCCCACTCACCCACTCCAATCTTCAACCCTTAGCTTCACACACATTAATTACTTAAGGCCCCTCTAACATGATATGTTGTTCCCTATCTCTGTGCCTTTTCATGGTCAGTGTTCTCTGCTCAGAAGTTTGGCCTTGGTAAGCACCAAGTCAATTCTATTATGTCTTCCAAGGCATTTTTTTTTTTAATATTTATTTATTTATTTATTTTTGGTTGCATTGGGTCTTCGTTGCTGCGCACGGGTTTTTCTCTAGTTGCGGCGAGCAGGGGCTACTCTTCGTTGAGGTTCGCGGGCTTCTCATTGCGGTGGCCTCTCTTGTTGCAGAGCACAGGCTCTAGGTACACGGGCTTCAGTAGTTGTGGCACGTGAGCTTCAGCAGCTGTGGCCTGTGGGCTCTAGAGTGCAGGCTCAGCAGTTGTGGCACACGGGCTTAGTTGCCCCGTAGCATGTGGGATCCTCCCGGACCAGGGCTCGAACCCATGTCCCCTGCATTAGCAGGCTGACTCTTAACCACTGTGCCTCCAGGGAAGCCCCCCAAGGCATTTTTATTTGATTCTTCCAGAAGCCCTCAACCTAGAGCTGACCATCATCTTTATGGGGTTTCCTCCCGCCCCATCCCATATGGATGATATTGTTCCTTTGTGTGTGTGTGCCTGGCAATGGGAATGATCTCATAGGGAAAGAGAAACTGATAATGCAGGAGAAAGAGAAGGAATAATTCCAGGAGGAAAGAAATTTGTAAAAAAAAAAAAAGAGGAATGGTTTACCAAGTGTGAGTGGAAGCATTGGCCTTTGATAGAATTGGTGATCTTTCTTCCACTGTAACAGAATTCTTGCCTACAGGGTGGATACAGATAAACTTAGATTAATATGCTGAGTGGAGGGAAGATACAGTGGTTTCCATTTCATGGCTTCTTTTTTCTCCACGAAGTGTGGAATAGAATGATTGGCTACGAGTGAAGAGAGAGAAGGCACCATAGCAGAGTTGCAGAGAAACGGGGTGTGAAATACTCATCTGGGAGAGTGGAAAGTTGAGGTAATAAGAATCTCTTAGCATCCAATGGTTTCTGAGGGGAGGTCATCAACTGAGAGTGGGCAGGTTGTGTCGGAAAATTGAGGAAAGAGGAGCAGCTTGACGAGGGAAGCATGTACGATTGTCGGGCAGTGTTGATGGCCCATTTGAGGTTTGTGGGAATGAATTTACAGTGAAAGCAGTCCGTGTAGTTAGCATGGCTGTGCCTTTTCCTCCAGGACCATACAGCCGCTTAGGCGGGAACACAAGGAAGTGAAGAGTTGGGCTCAACAGTGATTGACCTTTGCTGGGTGCTATGGTGAAGGCAGAGAATAGCGAGGAGGTTGTGGATTTTTATAAGAGTATCATGACTAACTGCAGTTCCAAGCTGGGCAAGGAGAGAGGGGAGGGTGTGAGGGAATTATTGATAGTGAAAAGTGGAAGGGTCAACAGGTTCAAGGTCCAGTGAGAGGGCACAAATGGTGGAGGGGGAATGGAAGCTGCTTAAAGTGGATATTTTAGAAGTAAAGCAACTATGGAAATGACATTTTGTGAGTAGTCTTTTCTGTACATTGTTATGATATGTTGAATTATCTTGATGTAGACCCGCCAACAACTAACATATCGATCACAAAATCTAGACACAAATGACTATGGATATTTAGCAGTGCCATTCGTAAGCTAATAAATGATCATTTTATGTTTTGTTCAAATCTCAAGAGTCAACTGTGAAAAACCCTGAATTTCTGGATTCTTACAAAGGTAAACCACATGATCCTAATACTTAAAAACAAGTGCAGCTTTCTCAAAAGATACAACATCAAAATAGGAAGGAAGAAAAAAAAAAACATGTCTGATGTAAACAGCACGTTTTTCTGGTTTCCTGCCCTGCCTTTGCTCTTTGGTATAGACAGAGCAGGACTGGGTGAAAGCCCATTAAAGGGCAGGTGCCCATGCCACTGGCCTGATTCTCTAGTTGACACAGCACAAGTAACGATACAAAATACAAACCACTTCTGACAGTCACCTTGATTTTAAGTTTCCCATTTCTATTCCTGACATGGACTCTTAATTACTGGCCTCGTGAATCCATTCCCTGACCCAGTTAAAAGTATAAACAAAATTAACATCTTTTTCTTTGTTAGGGTGTAAAATTGATTACAAATGGGTAATTTAAGACTTCATAAGGCAATTCAGAGTCCACAGTGAGAAGCAGACAACCTGGATCTAGACAAATGTGGCAGTTTTATTTCTCAAAGGATTCAGAAAGAGAAAGTCGCTAAGAATAGGATAGGATTAAACACTGCCTATATTTCACAACAATATCATTGAAAAGGGAAAGTGGTTGAGTGAGGAGGTGAGGCTAAGGGTGTTAGTGTAAAGACAGGACCACGTGCTTTCAGTTTTACCCTAATGTCTCTATAAAATGTAATTTATTTACTAGTTGCAGCAACTTGTTTTGAATGTTTGGAGTTGGGGTGTCCGAGCCTGAAATGATGTAGTCATAGCAATTTGGGTATTCCAGGAGTTTTGTCGTTTATTTTTTACTGAGTTTTATACCTGATTTCCACTATCCAGGAGAGAGTGAATGGAAGCAATATTTTCACAGTAGAGTATCTAGGCTTCTCTTAGCTGTGAGGGTTAAAGTTTTCATATTTCCTACTTAATTCATTTTTAATAAAGGTTTTGTTGGAACAACTAAGCATGGTATTTCACTAGTTACTAATCAACATTACAAAATTTAAGACAATGATATATGATTAATACTAAGCTTGTGTAGTAATGGATATGTTGTCTGATAAATAAAAACCAGAAAACAAATAAAATTACAAAAAAGATATGGACACAATAGACCCCTCTCTCGGGATTGTCAGTTGATATCAGTGACCATCTTGTCTAGCCCTGGTTTTCATTCTGACTTGTGTAGTACTGATTGCCTCTGAATTTTCTCACTCATTCCATGGGCCTCAGAGCTCTTTAGAGTGTGGAAACAATTTGCTTAAAAAACCATTGCAGGCAGCTTCAAGCCTCAGTTCTTCTTCCAGCAAGAGAATCCCATCTAAAAAGCAAAAGTGTGTTTTTTTTCTTTTTAAGTTCCTTGTTCCACCTCAGACCCAATCATAAAAAAATATAAAATATTCACAGCACTGTAGTACAACCAATTTATGTAAAAAATCCCATTCTTTCTATAATTCGAAGGATATTTCACAGCAAACTTTACTAACTAACTTTAATCTCCTACTCCACCCTCAATCTCAATAATCAGTTTCTCACAGGATTAGATACCGTGATTTGATTTTTTTAAGGGACTGTACATATTCCCAGAACATAGCATCTTAAAGCACATTCAAGCCAAAATGAATGTGGTTTCATCGGGTATATGAAGTGATTCTTCCACTCCAGTCACAAATTACTTATGGAAGGTTAGCAGTGCCATCCGTGCGGGCTTGCCTTTGATTTGCAGATACCCAAGAATTGTCTCCGTGGAGAAAATGTACCGAGGTAGCATTTCACTTCTGTGTTTTTCATCAAACAGCTTCCTCATGACAGAGGGAAAGGTATGAAAGTTGTTAGGGAAAACGTTCTCTATTACCAGAGGGTTGTTTCTTCAGAAGTCAGAGGCTTGTGTGCACTGTGAAGGGAATACGAAATTAAACCTGTGTTAGAGTATTCTTTTCAGATAAGCAGCCTTTACAAAGCCACCTTTACCTCATACAAACAAAATTGTCAACAGGTAGCTGCTTATAAGTTATTTTGTCATAGAATTAAAGAAACTTTGATTCTAAAATGTATGCTTTTGTGTACCAATACGAAATATGTAGTATCTGAAACATTCTCAACCAAAGAAAGAATTGCAAGTCCACACTTGGGGCTGGTGTTCGGTGATTTATGGGATCCAAGAAATCTCACTTGCGCCTCCTCTGGAGCCTGGAGTCTTATTTCCATAAGTTCAGTCCTTTGAATTAAGGCTTGTAATAAAAATTGTATTTTCAGTCTTTATTGGTGTGAACCAAACCCTGGATGGGGCCACATTTTAAATAATTACTAATGATGATCCCTTTAAGAAACATTTATTTATCAATTATCTTTATATCTCAAGAGCTACTCGTGAGAGAATGGAAGACTACACCAAATACCAGGTTTTTCTAGGAGATGATTAGGATGGCAAGCCTGAAATCCCAATGGCTTCCTAGGTAGGCAACCTCAGGAACTCCAGGAAGCAAAAGAAATAGTAGGAGGGTGCCCAGTATCTTAAAAGGGGGAGGGGGTGATGTTGAAAAGAAAGATGCTGTGGGTAACTTTGAGACCTGCTTCACAGTTTTGCTTAGGTTCAATAAGATGACAATATTGAAAAGTTCTTTTGACCTCAGGATCTCAGATTTCTGTTTCCCTGTGATTCTTGGTGATATTGATGTTGTATGGGTGGTTCTACCCTTTTTATTTTAATAGATTGGTTCCATTTTACTACAAAATATTTAGATATGCATCTTCTAAACAAACACCAAACCCTATTACACCGTGGAGAGTGTAGAGAAAACACTCACGAAAGGAATGCTTCCCTCTGGAAACAACTTCCCACAGGATGGGGTGTTTCTCAGTGCTACTGGAAGGACATCGAAAGTCAATGGATTTCAGCTCCGAATACAGCTCATTTGCTTTAATTTAAAGGTCCCACTTTCAATTCTTTATGGGGTGTTTAGGTTTCCTTGTAGGCCTCTTAGGAATCACAAGCTTCTTTACTCCTTAACTGTATACTTCATTGCTATAATCGAGCTCTTTTGTTGCTATAATTCCTTCCTAATGTTACAGTTTTAGTCAAGTGTTCTTTCCCTCTAGAGGCATTAATTGTTGCCAATTTTGAAAATGCCCTTGATTGGTGTATACTTTTTGCTTCTGGTGCCAAAACATGTCACTGTTTGCTATTCTTCCTCTAGGTGAAAATACTTTTTTTCTTCTTGTTCAACATACACCAAGCCCTTTTTAAGCTCTGTAGTGTGATTTAGAGTATCTTTGTCCACCAGGTGGAAAGTCAGCATTCTTCATGCTTTCATGTACTTCGCCAATTTGCAGTACATGTCTCAGGATAGAAGACTTAAATTTTCTTTTATTTGCTGTTAGCTGTGAAATTATTGGTCACTGGAGCTTATGACAGTCTATCCATGTTAAGGATTTACCTTTGGTTTGTATAGTATGTCGTTAAAATAAATAGTTATTTTCCAATGACAAGACCTTCACTGAAATACGAAGTTAAAAGGGAAGATACTTCTTCATATGTAGCAGAGAGTACTGGAAAATATCCTCTAGTTGGAAATTAAGTGAGTTTCTCGTTATTTAGTCCTGGTAACTATTTCAGATCATATACAGTTAAACGGATACTTTATTAACTAACTTTATTCCCTTCATTCATACACACGCATGCACACACACACACACACACACACAAAATCTACCTCCAGTTAAAGAGGAAATATTATTTAATTATTGTTTTACAAAAAGTTATAAACACTAGGATATATTTTGAAATAAAAGACATCACCCTTCAACCAGCATTAACTGAGTCCCCACACTGAACTGTCCCCTGTTCCAGGCACAAGAGAAAGAGCATTAAGCAAGACAGACAAATTTGTGACTCCCACAAAGCCTGAGTTTTAGAAAGATGGTCTAGATTTCATTTCCAGTTTAAATCTATTCTGTTCTTCTTCATCTGATTCTTTACTAAAGGTCCTTATAAGCTCCATCCAATAGGAACACGTTCTCCATGATGAGAGCACCAATTTGTGTTTCAGTGCTTGGACTTATGCAATTTATTCTAAAAGTCATCTGCTTCTGAGAGTAGTACAAGTCTATTTCATTATATAAAAATGAAATACACTGAAATTTATTATTATTTTACTGAATATAAATCAGGAAATAGATTCAATATACATTACCTAAGGACTGACATTTCAAGCCCCTTAGCCATGTGTTTCAGTAAATGTGTTTCCTTGTTCATTTACTGCTGCATTTTTGAATCATTGCCTCTGCCCATATGACTGTTGATGTCTCTCCCTACAGCCTGGATGAACCCATTTCTTTCCAAGGGTGAGAGCTGCTACAGGATAATAGAAAACCTTGGCCTGAGCTACACAGAACTCTTGCTTATTATAATGTTGTATAGAACTCAAAAGAAGAATTGATGTACAGTTTAGTCTTTTTTTATTTGAACTTTATTTTATTTTATTAAAATACAAATAAAAACACAGTACTCTCAGTAGTTTCATAAACATTTTGCTACCTACTTTAACATTCTCAAATATTTTCTTGATTCCACATTTTTGATTTCTACATATTTTATTTAAACTTCATTTGTGGTTTTGTAAAGTTTTATGATTTAATACAAAAAAGTTGCACATCTCCAACTTTACAATGAAAAGTTAAAACACTGGCCTGAATATACAGACATACATGTTGAGAGTAAATTGTGAGGATTCTGGTAACATGGGTTAATTTTAGATGTTAGGCAATAATTATGAAGACTTCCCAGGATGGCCTAGAGAATATCAGTGAGTTCTCCATCCTGCTGCGGGATTTGATTTCTCTCTGAGATAAATGTCGTTCTGTGTGTGCTTTTCTCTCAGGAGGTCGAGTTGTGTCGTGTTAACAGTCAAGAGAAGCTGGGCCTGACAGTCTGTTACCGAACGGATGATGAAGAAGACACCGGCATTTATGTCAGCGAGGTGAGAAATGCCATGGAGAAGAGGTTAGGGGAGGCAGACAGCGAGCAGTGGAGTGAAATGACTCACGATGAGAAAATCCTTGGGAGGCTGGAATGGGAAGAATTGGCCATGTGCCAGTAGTTGTCACTTTCAATTAGGAAAGTAAATTATGTTGCCCAAGTAATGGAATTATTATCAGCCTATTTAATGTGGATGCTTTCACCACTGAATTCCAGTAAGGAGAAGTGCAAAAATTGTAACATTGTCTAAATCTGAATAAAGTCCCTTAAGTACGCAGGAAGCCAAGCAAAGTTTTTGATCAGCAAACATTTATCCTTCTGTTCCTGCTGCGTCCTTTATCTGTCCTGTTAACAATAGCATTGACTTTTAAATCTGATATTCACAATAATCAGATATTTTACTCTGCTGACAGAATTGATAAATTTAAATATCATATCCAAGAAGTGCATCCATTGGTTTGTTTTATTCAACCCCATAATCACTTTCAAGAAGTGAGGTACTTACGCAGGGAACTGTATTCAATATCCTGTAATAAGCCACAATGGAAAAGAATATGAAAAAGAATATGTACATACATGTATAACAGAATCACTTTTCTGTACACCAGAAACTAACACAACATTGTAAATCAACTATAATTCAATTTAAAAAAGTGAGGTACGTAAATGTGAAATACCCTCAGTGTTAATAACTTTGAAAAAATGTGAAGCAAAATTTATTATTACAGGTGATTTTTTGAAACTCCCAAAAGAATCATTTTATGAGAAGTAGTAAGGTATTATGTTTGTGTGTGTGTGAGATATATATATACATACACATACAAACATATTTATAATTACACATATACATGCAAATACATATATGTACATACAAGTATATATAGATAAGTTATCTAACTCCTGCATATATGTATGTATACACACATATATGTGTGTGAAACCATGTATGTATATATGTATGTGTATGAACCCAAAGTAAATACTGATTGCTGTTCTGTGCTGTTCCAAAGTTTCTTGGCTATGACTTTGAAAACATTACATAACTTACTGAGCTTCGGCTTCCTCACCTAGAAACTTAGTATGACAATGCTTATCACATTACTTTTATAGAGGTGTTTAGACTCTGGCAGAGATAATATAATTAATGAACTTAGAAAACTACGCAGCTCTATAAATGTATCATTTTACCAAAGAATCTACTGACTCGCTCTCACTATGGAAAAATCTCCAGAGAATACTTGACTTATATACTTCTTTTAAATAAACAACTATGATAACCCCTCTGCTTATGGTGAGGAAGTATAAGGAAACACCTGCAGCATTATCCTTTGTAGTACGTATGGAGGTACAAATGCTGAATTTTAATATTAGTTTGATTACTGTTCTGAAGACAAAGTTTTAGATTGTGAATGGCTTCTAAATAGGATACAATTGATTAATCATCCCCTATTTCCTTCAAGTAAGTCTCTGTTTACTATTTAAACATGTCAGCTTTGGAACTTTACTTTTCAGGGATAATAAAAAAGCCACAGGAGCAGAACAAAATTATTTGGAAAAAATGTTTCCCTATACATCTTACATGTAATTATAGTGTCTTTTGTTCTTGATTGATCACTTAAAACTCATTTATTGGCTGGTACCACCTAATTAAAAAGTAATATCTAACATCTGGATAGGATGGATCAACCTTACCCTACACTTGAAATACTTTGCTTAAAAAAAAAAAAAAAAAAAAAAAAAGGCTTTGCTAGAATAAGCTCCAATAAATGGTTTGAAGCCTTCATGTGAAATGTGATAGATGGAATTACCCCCAGTGAACAGTAAGTCATCACTGAAGTTTGGCCCATTAAAATGTTGATAAACTCTTAATAGAGCTTTAAATATCTATTTATTCTAAAATAAGTGACAGTTAATATACTTCACCCTATATGTAAAGTAGTGTCTAGTAATAATCTACATGGATAGGATTTTTTTTCACTTCTTGAGCTACATAGATTATAAATCTCTTTATAAATTAATGTGCTCATAACACAGAAATCCCTTTAATAAGTATGGACTTAGAGTATAGCTATCAGGTTTTCTCAGACAGCTAAGATAGGATTTAAAAATCACCCTAGCAGAAAGTAAATTTCCTGGGTCCTAGTATTAACATCAGCTGAGGATCATGTCAGCTGAAGACCATGTCTGACAGTTGGGATACAGAAATGAGTGAACAGATATAAAAAAAATAATATAAAATAAAATAAAAAGGGGGGAAAGGATAAAAGGAAGGAAGAAACATAGAGAGGCAGGGAGAGAAAAGTGGTCTACAAATCAAGATGTGCTCTAGTACTCTTTAATTTTATTGTAATTAATTCTAAAATAGTTCATTTACATTTTTAGAATCAGTTGACAGAAGAAAAATTTGGCACGCACTCTATAAATCAATAGAAAAACTTGAAATACGTTTTTTTAAATATTTTTTAAAACCATATTTTTAAGTTCCTGGGAGGATATTGCATATCCACTTGAAGCTGTGTGTCCTCTCCCTTACAGGTAGATCCAAACAGCATTGCTGCCAAAGATGGCCGGATTCGAGAAGGGGATCGTATTTTGCAAGTATGTGGTGTGGTTATTTCCTTTAATTTCCTACTTTCTGTCCAATAGTTTTAATTTTATTTTGTACCTTGCAAAATGTTAGAGAAAATAATTTGTCTTTGTTTCTGCATAGTAACATCTACAAAACTAAAAGTGATCATTTAAACCTTTTTAAAAATAAGGATAGTGCCATTTATTAAGGATTAGTAGCTAATAATTAGTGAGTAAGGCATAATCTCTGGACTCAGATACCTCGACTTCAGCTTCCAGCTCCATCACTTACTTGGGCACTTTACTTAACCTCTCATTGTAAGCCTGTTTCCTCATCTTAAAGAATGATAATAGTAAAATATATTGTTGCAAAGGTTAGATATGATTAAGCATGTGATGTGCTTAGCACACAGTGCATGGTGAGTAATAAGCATTAACTGCTGTTGTTACTAGCATCAGCAGCAGTTATTGCTGCCTTTTCCACAATAAATTAGGTAAACAGGGATCCCAGTGTTCCATTACTATGAAAGTTTAGAAGTCTGAAGAAGTCTTAATTATTTATAAATGAGTTGCTGGGGACATGTGGAGGACGGAATGTGAAAACATAGAGGCTGACTGAGTTTCAGTTTAAAAATAGAGATGGTAAGCACCTCATAGGGGGTGTGTAGACTGGAAAGAGTTCCCGGCCAAACCAGGAAAAACTGCAAAAGCCAAAGTTTCCATCCTAAATCTGCCTTGACCTGCTCTATCCCTTCTGAATCCTTTCTTATAAAGGGTGGCTGGAGGAAGACACAGCGCCCCAGCTCTTATGTCCAGTTTAACCCAAAATAAGAACAGAGGTCCTTGGGGGTTGAGTTTCACTGCAGATCACAACTGCAAGACAGGAAGGAGGACTCAAATGACAAATTGAAGAAGCTACAAACTGTTAAAACATTCTGCAAAACTTTTAGTTGTTATGACAGATCTGTTGTTCCCATTTCTCCTTCCTAGATATGAACCCCTAACGAATGTTTCTTTCAGTTCAGTACATTTGGATTCAACACTCTACCTGGAACCAGGGCTTTAAAAATAGACAAGATTCCATGGCAGCCTTTGGGGCATTCCCTGTGTAATTAGGAAGACAGCTGCTTATGCAGATGATTACAGTACAATGCGACGTTGTTGTGAGAAAGTTGTACCACACGAGGGCTATTCTGCCCAGCCTTCTGCTGGTCTTCTTTCCTATCTTTGGGGGGGGGGGGGGTACTCACCGAATCACACCACTTCTCCATACCCCTTCCCTTCTCTAGCAAGAGGCCACAGAACTCCTTTTTCATCAAGGACCCTCTACTAAGG
Organism: Balaenoptera borealis; assembly: GCF_965194805.1. Lineage (NCBI taxonomy): Eukaryota > Metazoa > Chordata > Mammalia > Artiodactyla > Balaenopteridae > Balaenoptera > Balaenoptera borealis. Next base: position 34,646,562 of record NC_138870.1, read on the forward strand.
CTCCAATGAGGAAAGAATAGAAGTATGAATTAGAGGTTATGGTCCCACTAGTCTTCAGAAAACTTCAAGAATACATAATTTCTACTTTAATGAGCTCCCTAAGTGGTGACCTGTAGTTAAACAAAATGGGATGTGTCTATCACTGGATAACTCAGGGGCAAGAAAAGTGAATCAAGAAACCAAGACTTAGTCTTGTTTGCTACCATATTTTCAATGTTTTTCTCACACTCATGTGAGTAAACAAGTGAATGAAACACGGGTATTCAGTAGAGAGAGTGATAGGATAGATGGAAGAATAAAATCTGCAGTAAAGCTATACTTATACATCCTCATTAATAAAAAGGGGTACCATCTGCATGTGTCATCCAGATAATGAAAGCTTCAAAAATATTTCATTGAGTTTTTGATTTAGAAATCATTTTAAATGTGTTGTTCACTTTGTTAACATCTCCAATTAAATATACTGAAAAGAATGTAACCTTCCTTTGATGCTGAGAGTCACGTCACACCCAGCAATCATCACACAATGCTATATATAATAGAGTAAAATGCTCAGTGGCTGAAAGATCTGGAAGATTGTGTGCCCTGATATTAAATGACCCTAGTTGGCTACTTTTTCTGATGCATTGGGTCTATGTTTTGTCATTTTCCTCTTGCTGTTTCCAGCTGTCACTTCTTCCTGTCACCATCTACTCACCACGCCCCGTACCCACTACTGTGCACTCACTGGCTCACTTCCTAGTTTCCAGGTCACCACCTCCCATAGGCTAGATACACAAATACAGTTAGTAAAATGGTGTCTATTAGTTCTGTGGGTAGAGTTTGATAGAAATAAAGTACATATGTTTCCACAGATGCACACTATGTATTTTGACACTTCCTTATTTTTGGCTATATCATAGGCAGGTAAAGTTTTCAGATAAGATATTTTCTGGGTAATAAGGCATTCCTTAATGGACTTCATTCATTGAAAAAACAACAGCAGGATTGATAAAGTGCTGTGGTTTGCCTGATTAGTTTATGTTTAGTGACAAATACGTCACATCTAATGAATAAATACCTGTCACATTAAAAAGCCTAGAATTCAATTCTATCTGCACACACAGGAAACAAAGAATCTTAATGGTGATAGTAAAATTATATAAAAGAAAACTGTGACAAAATTGTGCCGATAGACAAATAGCTCCCGTGTGGCTGGTAAGGAGATTATGGGATACCCTGTAATGAACAATTAATGACTCCTTTCCCAGGGAGATGAGAGTGGGGGAAAGAGAGGATTTCTTCTCATCCTTTAAGTTTCCTGGCTGGCTTTGATTTAAATGAATCTTATTAGAGCAATCGGGATTTTAATTTCCTGTTCACAATGACCTAAGTAGAGTATTTCTATGGTCCTTCCTTCATTGTGTAGCTAAAATTTTCTAAGTGTAGTGCTCCACGGTCCTGTCAGAGAACCTCACCTAATGGCACCACACACACAGGTAATCACATGATATTGTTAGAAGGTAGGGATCATGCAGAAGAGAAACCATGATCCACCTTCGTGAGAACACATTCTAGCTCTCATGTGTTCTTTCTTTGCAAGTGCTTGACAGTTCTATTTGCTGTGCTTTTGCCACAAACTGGTGGTATCAGATGTGTTCCCAGGAATTAATATGGGGAAGTTCTTTTACAAAATTGCCGTGCTGAGTCAGGAGAAAAATTAAAGACATACATGATCAGCCGTCTAAAGTAAAGAGTGCTCTAGTCTCACGTTCTCTTTGGCATATACTATTCCATGTAAGCAATCTAATCTCATGTTGGCCAGAAAAGTCAGTCATGTTTCTAAGGATTATTCCCTGACAAGACCCTGCAAAAGCTCAAACAGTGGAACAATAAGACTTCTAATCAGCTCTCTTTCTTTCTCTGCCCTAAACTGGTCCTCACCGTTTCTTCCTACTCTTACTTTCTTCCCTTTCGATAACTGTTTTCCCCTTATTTCTGTTCTTTTCACCTCTGTATTTCTATTCTTCACTTACCTTCTTTCTCTCCACACTGAAATATAAACACATTTGAAATAAAACTTGTTTCTCTTGCCTAAGATTCCTGGGTTTTCAAATAAGAAATTCTATAGGTGGTTGAATGCCAAGAACTGTAGTTGCCTACCTGCCTATGGTACACTGATACAGGAAACCTAAAAATTGGCATATTCAAGAAAAAAGGTATATAAATATATTTCTAGACTTTTAGGGTTTTACACACAGACACACACACACACTCATATGCCCGTACAGGTGATTAGGCCTAAAGTGGAATTTCGGCTGATTTCTCTTTATAATTGCCACAAATCTCTCCTAAGCCAAGAAAATATCCATTTTGAAACTAATATTTGCATATACCATGCACAAAAAATGAAACAGATATATTATCTAGCAGTTTTTCCTCATTTATAACAAAGGTTAAATATTGCCTTCCTCCTTGCTCTCTTTCCCTCTCTTTTCTTGAAACGGAAGTCTTCCATTAAATTGTGCTGACTCCAATTCTCATCTATGCCCTCCCCTTGTTTCTGGATCCTTCGCCTTTCTGTCTGCATGATGTTTCCAGGCACAGCAAGCTGCTTTCCCACAAGCAATCCTGTAGCTATGAGCCATCATTCAGGAACAAGAGCAAATGAAGGTGGAAAGCTCTCTCTGATTCCATTCCTCAAGTCTTTTTCATTCCTTGAGAGGCATCTTTGATGAAACCTATGGTTGCGTTTTTTGCCTCAATATCAATATGGGTATCAAAGTAATGTCCCGAGTACAACGGGATCTACCAACCAGGTGGCTAAGGTGGCCTTTATTTTGAAAAATAAACAAAGATTACACTTTAATGCCAGTATTCTGTGGCAGATTTCTTTCATTCCACATATGATTCTGGATGTAAAACTGTTTCTACAATGTATGATCTGTCTTCCCAAAATAAGAACATAATGCCAGGACTGGAGACCATAGCTCTTGTAGTATGAGTTCACAGAGGAGAGAGAAGAACACCAACTATAAAGGAAATCAAACGCAGCCATATTGTTTCTTGATGGCCCTCTAAAAATTAAAAATATATATGAGATAGATATCTTTTAAACTAGAACCATGTTTCCTGCTATGGATTTCAATGTTATGCATGAATTTTATTCTATTTATTTTTTTTGAATTTTATTTTATTTTTATACAGCAGGTTCTTATTAGTTATCCATTTTATACATATTAGTGTACATATGTCAATCCCAATCTCCCAATTCATCACACCACCACTGCCCCCCACATGAATTTTAATATATTTGCTTTGTTTAGAAGAAAAGAGTCTTTCTGAGGGATTAAAATATAAATAATCATAGTAATAATAATAACAACAATAGCATTAACAGTAATATGTGCAAGCTTGAGCACTTTCTGTATACCAGGCACTTATTTAAACTCTTCACATATATTAACTCTTTTAATCCTATAACAGTCCTCTGAGAAAGGCACTATTATCTGCATTTTAATAGAGGAAATGAACAATAACATTAACATGAATGAAGAGTGTTTAGATTAATGGTAAGTAAAGTTTAGATGAAGAATTTGGAAGTATGCATATACTCAAGTGAAAAAGTAGTAGTGAGAATTGTATTTCAAACAGAAAAGGTTAAGTTGTGTGAGATCATCCAACTCAGTCTCCTTAGGATCAATGCCTACAATGGAGGGAAGATGAATGATAAGGTCCATAATTGATAGACAAATAGATGCATCACAGATATACTACTAAGAATTACTATGAAATGGATACAAGCCCTCAAAACTGAAAGAAATCATTATTTTTAAACTACACGCAATTGAGGTGGGGGAGGTGTAGTGGAACCCATCACTGCCAATTTATGTTTATTTTGAAGAAAAAAAGGCCTTGGACTCAGTACAAAATTTTCAGGTATACATTTACCAAAAAAACCCCACAACATATCCTTCTTGGTCATTAGTCCCCAGTTTAGGATCAAAGTTTTCATTTTCTAATTTAGTGAATTTTATTTGAGAATTGCCAAAAAAAAAAAAAAAAAAAAAGGGAATGTACTTAAAAGTTATAAAAACTGAATTTCCTGTCCACACATACAAGTGAAAAACTAAGGAGCTATTCATTTGATCACAGTAAGAAAATATTGCATGAGGTTGTGTGATTTTTTTCCCCCCTTTGACTATCATTGTCTGCTTTCTTTGTGCTAAATATGATTCTAGGAATAATAATCATTTATTATGGTCCACAGTTGAGATTCCTGAGCTTGTCTTCAGATAATTATGTCTGTCTTCATGAATCAGCCAGAATCCCAGAGACCCACAAGGAGAAAATGTCAGGAGTCTACTTCATGCTTTTAAGCAGAAATTCACAGTGAAAGATGTTAGATTAATTATTGGAAAAAAATGGTCGATGCAGCCACACTTTCTGAAATAATTAATACTTATTTTAGATAGAATTACTTGACCTCTTCAATCGAAATTTCTTCCCACATTTTTGATGATGTGTTATGGATCAAAAATCTCATCTCTATGGAATTGAGCAATCAATAAAATAAAATAAATTTAAAATATCCAAAGAAAAAAGTGTATCAATAAGAGCTAAATACATTTGAACATGAAATGTAGTTTAAAATACAAACTTTAGGAACCTTATTTTCCCTGTAGAACTTAGAAAAAAGAAAAAGGTACATTTCAAACACCACTAGAATCTTTTGTTTTAATCAAAACTTTACTCAAGCTTGGCTTCTTTCAGTAAGCATTCTTATTTAAAAAATTTTTTTTTATTTTATGTTAATTTTTTAAAAATTTTATTTAAGTATACTTAAGAGATGAGCCTTAAGATATTTCATTAGTTTTGTTGTTTTAGGGAAGCGGATAGAGCCGAGAAAGGAGCTGGAGTAGATGACGATGTTACTGATGAACTGGTTCTTCGTTTGATTAGTTAAGCACTGAAAGATATCCCGAGAGTGATTTGGGGCAACTGAGTCAGACCCACACGCAAATACGAAATGATTAAATGAAAATGCAAGCAGCCCGGGAGCATCGCCCGGTGAGAGATAACGCGGCAGCTCGCTAATTGGCTCACAGCAAGCGCGCAGGATGAGGGATTTCAGTTGTGGTATTGCTGGTCCTACTTCCCCCTGCACCGTTATCTCAGAGTGACACTTCCATTACTCTGAGCGGAGAAAGATGAACGTCACCTGTCAGGGGCTGGTTAATTGTGTTGCTAGATGTATGTTGCCAGGGCGCAGGTTGGACATTTATGAACATAACTGCTTCCTCTGATGTCCGCCATCCTTCAGGGATCGATACGGCTCTTACAGTAAGCGCGTAATTGAGTGAAGGCACTTACCACTGAGGGGCTGAAGACGAGCCCATTGTGTGAGCTTCATGTCCATACATTTACCATAAATGAGCTGATATTTGCCATTTATTGTGTGCAGCATTGTGGAAATGGAAACTAATGCGCCACTTTCATTTGTTTTCTAGATAAATGGGGAAGACGTCCAGGATCGAGAGGCGGCGGTGGCCCTGCTGTCTAGTGATGAGTGCCGGAGAATCGTGCTGCTGGTCGCAAGGCCGGAGAGTCAGGTCAGAACAGAGAGAGCAAAAGTCTTGAGACTGCACTTTAGGTTCACTGTCTGCTATTCTATAACAGATCAGTGCCACGGATGTTTGTAAAACCAGGCATACAAAATATAATTGAGTCATCTTTCGCAACTGGCCAACCTTATCAAAACAATTATAAGTAAAGACTCCTTAATATTGCTTCACAGAAAGGCAGCTAAACATCTTATTTTTTTTAAAAGAACACAAAATTGAATCATTACTCTCTCCTTCCACTTGCCAGTTATTTAAATTAATTCATAAATGAAAAATGATTGACTTTACATGATATTTAATTCTGTGTGGATCCTTGCTTTAGGTTTTCATCTAAAAATACTTAATTGGCATATTAAGGTATCTTGAAAGAATCTCTAATGAGAGAAACATTAGCATATCTAGCTATCAACTTAAATCTTTTTAGAGTAACTTTATCAAATAAAATACCTTAAGTAGTACAGTGTAGTTCCATGTATAGTAAATGAATTTTTTCCAAGTTTAGTGTGACAAAAACAAATTGAGAGCTTTTAAAGAATTTTTTTATGTATTTACAGAGGGAGATGTCATGAAAGTAAAGGAGAGGTAATGGTGGAAGAAAAGTACTATTGGTACTTCTTTTTATATCCTTTTTATCCCCCACCACAAGGCAGAAAGGACATTACATTGTCACCATTCTATCCATCTGTCAGTGCTGGATAACCAACTTCAGTGAGTGAAGTTGGTTATATCACCATTTGTCTTTCAGGTTATTGATCTGATATATTTCAGACTCAATAACTACATACTATCTATAAATTACATTGAGTAAGTGTATTTCAGTGTCAGGCCGAATCCTGTCTTGAATATAGTGGTTTTAAAAGATCACCCTTTCCGCATATATTTCCATTAGGCCCTTGACCATTCTGAATGTTTCCCATAAAGCCTGCCATAGCCTAGGGCAAACTAAAGTTACACACCTGAGGTCCTAGGAGTGGGAAAGGAAACTCCATAACTGGCTGCGCTGTCTATGTGGGAGTGAATTATTAAAATACATATGAAATTGCACTAATTACCTGGAAATTTTGCAAACCGGTTAATCTCAATGACCCCATTTTCTTGAAAAAGAACAGAATAAAGGGGCTAAATACATATTAGTGAAATTAATGGTAAATTGAAGAGTACTCAATAGTCATCCTTGCTGTAGAAAAGATATTTCAACTTTATAATGTGGTTTCCCTGCCCTTTCCATGTAACTGCTAGAGAACCTCATTAATTTAGAATTAAAGCATTTCCTTTACTATGCCACATAACAGCTATAACATACTGTGGAAAAAATAGAAATTAATAACATAAAACCAGATCCTGTTAATCTTTGATGGCATACATATGCTTGGTAGAACCACTGGCGTTTTTGAATATCTGGTTACACTCCTGACCCAAGAGTCAATGTTGGAGCATGAATTTTCAAACAAGACTTTCTTTCCACAGTTGATAAAAGATGGTTGTCTGACTCTGTAGCATATCATCCCGTCTGTCAAAATCAAGATCTGCCCTAGCCCCTTGATCCTGAAGAAGCTGTCATGACACTGGAAGGCAGCTAATTGCCTTTAGAAAATCAGATTTCTAGAAAAATAAGGAAAGAAAATGCATTTTAATACCATAATTTAAAAATGTAATTTAAGCAATACATGCTATAAGGTGGCAAAAACAACATAAACTTGTATTTATATCACCATATTTTCCCACCAGTTTCAGTATATCTCATTATTGCATTTTTTGCATGTTTACTTTATTTAGAGAGAGTATAGAAGTTTTAGTGTGCTTTTTCTAGCCTTTTTTTTTTTTTTTTTATGTTTCAAATTCTCTCTACATTCTCGGAAATGATCAGAGTTGCTGGGGGCAGTACTGTGCAACCGTGTAATATTTTTAAATAACTCATTTCTTTCATTCCCTGTCAACTTACTTTCATTTTCTGCCCATTTTCTTCCTGAGACCATTAAAGATATTGCTATTCTGTCCTATTCCCCTTGGGACACTGGGGCAGAGAGGACTCTTGTAAGAACTGCAGAGAACTTTTGAGACAGTGCAGGTTGCTTCTTTCTCTGAAATGCCACATGTGAGCCTCTACTGTGCAGACAGATCCCCCTGTATAATTATGACAGTCCCCCTTTTCCCATGGCTCAACTCAAGGGAAAATTCTGTCTCTGCCACAGCACTGAACTCAGACTGCCATGAATGTGTGTGTAGGGGGAAGGGAAATGCGACAGGGAAGGGAGGTGAGCCAGAAGAATCTCTCCTGACTTAGTGTGCTGTGTATTCCTCCAGCCTAGAGGGAAGCCTTAAAAAAAGTAGACACACACTAACTACACATGGCAACTCAGGGATCTGTGGGGTTAGTTAATAAGAAAAGAGTTATAGGAAAGCATTAATTTCTATCATTTGTTCTCCTTGTCTTCCCCATCCCTTCATTTCAATTTCAAAAGACTCTGTTCCATCATTCACTGTATCAGTGTTGGCAGATATTTTGTTTTGACCTGATTAAAGAAAAAGTCCTTGCTGTGCTTATAAAAAATAAACATTTCTAGCTTTAAGTAATTTCTTTTGGAGCCTGGCATTTGCAGCTTCATGAAACTTAAAAGGGATTAAAAAATGTAAAACTTGGACAATTATGAATTGGACTGAATTTAAATTTTTAGTCAGCTTAATCTTCATAGCTCATCTGCATATCAAAGTCACTGGGGTGGAACTTGGTCAAGTTATTCAGGCCACAGTGACATAAATGAGGATGAATAAATGCATTGATGCTTTTGGCCCAGTCAAGTTTGAAATAATTTAAGGTCTAGGTAGCCTTTAGTAAATAAAAAGAAACCTATGATTGCCTTCATTTAATGAATGTGATACATAGACACTAATGCCTCTTCTGGTGCAATTTAATGTCCTCTCAGGTTCGTTTGTTTTTAAGTTTTAGAAGTTCAGTTCTCTTAAAGACAAGCTTATTTTTTGTGTTTGGTGCTTACCCATTTGTCCGGTGGTGAAAACGTCTCCCACCGTTGTCAATTTTGACTCACTAGAAAGCTGCTGTTTCTTTGTAACACAGAGCAAAGGGGAGCTTTGACAATAATTCAGTTAATTCAATCAGCATAGACAGCTAATTTATGTAATCCAGCTCCAAAAACCCACTTTGAGGCAAATTATCTAAATTGACTGTCAACACTTATCATAATAGCAAGGTAACCACCAGTTTTCCACTTCCTTTTGTATTGAGAAGCCAAAAGGATTTGTTTGGTTTAGTTTGTGTAAGACTGCCACAAGAATACCTACCTTCAGCACCCACAAAGAAAACCCTGCATGCTTCACACGGCTCCCTCACCCTTACATGCAACATTTAAGGTCTTTTTCCTTGGAACTGGGTCTGAGAAATGAATCACAATAGTCATGGCACAGCATCGCTCTCTATTGAGAGTAACTTAGAATTTTCCTTTTTTTTTTTTCAGATGAAATAAATGTTGTCCGTATTTGTGGCAAGCAGCCATCTTGTTAACTTGAAAGTCAGCCGCCTAAAAATAAAAAAGTAGAATGAGGGTAGCATCAGTGTGTGTGTGTGTTGGTGGGGGGTGATTTGTGTGGAGTTGCTTTGGGGGGGTGTTGTTAAGGAAAAAGGCCCGATTGTCTCATAGCCCTATTAGTACCATTGCAGTTCTTTAACACGGGGACAGTTGGGAGTAATGAGCGTGACAGCTGTGGATTATGCAGTATGCTTTTCATACACTTTGAAAGACGGTGATGTTCTGTGCTGTGAGGTCTACTCAGTTATGAGAGAAAATCTGTAGCTCTGTTTCAGGGAAGGATAAAAGGCATGAGTCCAATTTTTTTTATCACCTTTTCTTCCTTCTGAGAGGTGAACCATAGGAGGCTGGTATTTTGAAGAGAATCATTATGATAAAAGGAACTGGTCAGGCGTCACCATTTAAGTTTACCCTATCTTAGCTTGAGTTCTCACTAACCGAATGTAATGTACTAATGCATTCTTTTGCAGCTGGATGAAGGCTGGCTGGAAGATGAAAGGAATGAATATTTAGAGGAATTAAACTTGTCGATGTTGGAAGAACAGCATAATGAAGCAATGCAGCGCACTGCCGGTGAGGTGGAGCAGGTAGGGCCACAATCTGAACTCCAGCATTTGAAATGATGCTGGTTCTTTTTTAAATGTGTAACCATAAATGGAATAAAAAAACAAAATCAAAGAGTTTGACCAAACATCTCTGTGACGATAATTTTTGAAAGCAAATGATCATCTCAAATGAAGCAAGAGGGAATAAATACAATTTTTTTCTATTAAGAATATTTCTACTTTGGGAAGCTTAGGGGCCATTGTGGAGAGTACAGTAGTATTCAAATGCTGACCCAGGTACTGTTCAACCTAATTCGGAAATTTAATAGTAAAAATGCATGTTGCTTCTCAATATACCAGCTAGAGATAAACTATATCTCATGAGGTAACCCCTCCCCCCCAAAAAAGTAATTTTGTATTTTAAAATATTAATGTATGTATTTGAATAGTTAGGCAACTTTAGGAAGATGATGACATGATGTAAGCCATCAACCTTATTTGGGTATTTGGTATCATGATTACACCTTTATACTCCTGAATTAAGAGTAGTTCAACTTGAGATTATTGACATCATTTTGTCTTAAGGTCATATATTCATTCAACAAAAAATTCTCAACCCCTAATATGTTTCAAGTACCACGTTTGATCCTGAGAATACAAAGAAAATGAGCAAAGTCCCTGCCTTTAAGTAATTCATAACTAGTGAAAGATCACAGTGTGGTTTGTGGCAAACCGAGTCTTAGGATTCTTTTCATTTTTGTTGTTGTTGTTTTTCTACTAGATAAAATCAAGATCAATATAGCCTAGATCTTTTTATGTCAGATTCATGTCATTCATTTGCCTGATATAATCTTATTAACACTTCCGCTGTCAGTCTGCTTATTTGTTTAATTATCATCCTATTCTCAACATTAATTCTTAACTCACCCTAAAAGGTAATTAAAAAAAAAAATCCTGGCAGTTAGGCTTAGGAATATAAAACATAAAAATCCTATCACTTTACCAAACTGAATGATGAGATGCATTGACATGCTGGCATCCCATAACAGAGGTGTGTGTGTGCGCATGTGTGTGTCTGTGCATGCGTGCTCATGTGTATATGCTAATAAATTATTAGGTTGCAAACTACAGTTGACAAAGCCATGTGTGCTACACTCTGTGCTCACCATGGATGCTCAGTGGCCACTTCACAAACAATAGTTCATGCTCAAAAGCAATGCTGCTACAGCAATGTAGCAATTGCTTTTCAATATAAAGAGGACAGGTTGAAATTTTAATGTATGACTTCAACACTGGCCACAAATAAAGATATTTTTTGGTGGCAGCTGCTGGTTACAAGCAAGAAAGTCCTTGCTCCAGGCTTTTTCTCTCTTAGATAAAAAATGTGACCTGATACAAAATTGACAGGAGGATGTTGGAATAAAGAAAGAAGGGAGAAATCCTGTCCAGGTGAAGTGATATGGTGTCAGATGCTGCCTACTCATCAGATGTAATACAAATGCTAGGTCTTTTGAGGTAACACAAGATGTCCCTGAGGTGAGATTTTCATTGTGTAGAAATTTTTCTTCACGATGAGACTGAAAAATGATGAGAAGTACAGAAACCTTTAAAAATCCTTTGCCCTTATAAACAATAATACTACATTAGAAATGCCTTGGTAGAAACATTGCCTATCACTATGATAATTCCATAGGGAAATGATAAATTATAGAGTAGCATTATATCAGAAACCAGGAATTCTAGGTTTGAGAATAGAAAACTGTCTTCACATGTGCTCATAAACCAGTGACAAAAGAAAGGGAAATTCAATTAAAAATTGCATATCCATATTTAAAAACTAAAATACATATCCATCTGAAGGTTTACTTCACATGCTGTCCTTGGTCCTGTAACTGTTGTTAACACACATTTTGCTAATTAATTTGTCTGTATCATATATTGTATGAAAAATAAGAAAAAATACTGCCTTCCTGTATTTTTTCAGCCTACCATTAGATAGGAGAAAAAATATAAATATAAGTTATATGGTATATAAACTCAAATGTCCAATATCAATAATATCCTCTGGGAGTTTTATGGCACAGTGGGCAGATGTCACCACATTTGATGCTGTTGTCACCTTATAGCAAGGGACATAGGGATGTATCAAGCTTTCCATTGTTAGTTACAGTTACTTATGTATAATATTATTTTTTATCAATAGACATTTTAAATCAATCTCAGTATGTTCTTAAGAAATGAGGAAAAATATTTTAGGGAAAGATGGAGAATCCTAGAATAACCTGATACCTGCTCATGTTCTCCCCCCAGTTCATTACACTTTGTTCTGCCATTACTTAGGTGGAAGAAAACAACAATTATCTTAACCTTCCAGACCTGTTTTACCTTTTATCACCCATTCTGTCCTTCTTTGACACTAACAAGCTTAATTATATTTAATTATACAATTTCCTGCTAAAGGAAAAAAAAAATATATATATATATATATAAAATAGTGAGTAAACTTAGACATAAGGAGAATACAATCTAGAAACTGCCATGTAGACTTTTATAAGAGAAGTGGTGGAAGAAAGAGTAACTTTACCCTATTCAAAGAGAAACAATTAGATGTGCACTTTCCTAGGGCAGTGACAGTTAATTGTTCTGCATAAAGAGCCAAAAATTACCAGGGAGTGAAGTTCACATATATTTACATACCTGTCTCAAAATATGTTTTTTGACATTATGCCCATGTCTGGCAATCAGTGCTGCTCAGATTTTCAGGGGAACCGTCATTTTACTCTCAGTAGAATAAAACTCACCTCTGAAGGAAATTACTGGTTAAGAGTAGAAAAATCTTTTAAAGTAACCCAAGTGAGTCCGAAGACATTACTGTTGCTTTTGAGCAACGTGACTTGGAGATGCACTGAGGTCAAAGTACCTGTATGCAAGAATACAGCATCTTGGACATGTAAGAAATCCTGGCCCTGGGGGATGGCATTGGCCCCCTAGACCTCTAGCCTAAGAAGCTACATCCATCTGGGATTAAGTTTCCTCATCTATAGATGGAAGGTCCTGGGCTCCAGTAACGAACCTATTCCTGAAATTTTGTGATGTTTGGCTTATCATTATCAGTGTATTACTAGATCCAATGAAGTCTCCTCTGAACTTGAGAAAAGTTCAGGAAAAAGAAAATAGTAACAAGATGATGTGGCTTCTGAACTCTAGGCCTTCCTATTTCTGAAGACTATTTCGGCACTCTCTCTTACTCATCCTTTTGTGTGTTATCACCACAGAAACTCATAAAGTCCTCATTTACACACCTTCCCTCCAGTTTCCCAACTAAGAGAAAACCTTAAGACAAGAATCACTTATTTAAATGTGTCCTGTTTTATTTATCCTCAAGTGAGTAGCATAGCCATATTCAAGCAGCTTTTGTTTTCTTTATATTCAAGTATAAAAATCTGCCATGAGCTAATTGCCTTTATTTCTAAAAGTGTTATGGATACTAAAATCAGGGCAGCTTTCTAGGAACTGCACTTTTGCCAAGAAGCACTGTTTTTTCAAGCAAGTTTTCCAACAATTGGTGTTTTTCAAAATAATTAGCTTTCTTTCTTCTCTCAACTTTATTTTCTTAGCCAAAAAAACAAGAAGAAGAAGAAGGCACAACAGACACGGCAACATCTTCATCCAACAACCACGAGAAGGACAGTGGAGTGGGGCGCACAGATGAAAGCTTGCGGAACGATGAGAGCTCAGAGCAGGAGAATGCAGCCGAGGATCCCAATGGCACATCTTTGAAGAGCAAGAGAGAGCTGGGGCAGAGCCAAGACACTCTGGGAAGCATTGAACTTCAGTGTAATGAGAGCTTCGTGTCTGGTGAATACATTGACTCAGACTGTATTGGCAACCAAGATGAGGAGTGTGAAAGGTTTCGGCAGCTCTTGGAGCTCAAATGCAAGATTCGGAAGCATGGAGAGTATGACCTGTATTACTCAAGCAGCACAATAGAATGCAATCAAGGGGGACGAGAGGGAGTGGAGCACGAACTACAGTTGCTTAATGAAGAACTAAGAAACATTGAACTTGAGTGCCAAAATATCATGCAGGCTCACAGGCTCCGGAAAGTGACAGACCAGTATGGAGACATCTGGGCATTGCACGATGGAGGATTCCGAAATTATAACACCAGCATAGATACACAGAGGGGAAAACTAGATGACATCCTCGAACACCCAGAAAAGTCAGACAAAGACAGTTCTAGTGCTTACAACACAGCTGAAAGCTGCAGAAGCACTCCACTCACTGTGGACCGTTCCCCTGACAGTTCCCTTCCAAGAATGATCAACCTCACCAATAAGAAAAACCTGAGAAGCACAATGGCAGCCAATCAGTCCTCTTCTGGACAGAGTAGTAAAGAGTCAACCAAAGCCAAAACCACTGAACAAGGTTGCAGCGTTGAAGGCAAAGAGAAGAAGACTTCAGAAAGCAGCAAGCTTTCTGATCCAGAGAAGACCAGCGGTGAACACATCCCTTACCTCTCTCCTTACCATAGCTCCTCCTATAGATATGCAAACATCCCAGCACATGCCCGGCATTATCAAAGCTACATGCAGTTAATTCAACAGAAGTCCGCAGTCGAGTTCGCTCAGAGTCAGCTCAGCTTGGTGAGCGTGTGCAAGGAGTCTCAGAAGTGCTCAGAACCCAAGATGGAATGGAAGGTGAAAATCAGGAGTGACGGGACACGGTACATCACCAAGAGGCCCGTGAGGGACCGCATTCTGAAGGAGCGTGCCTTAAAGATCAAGGAGGAGCGGAGTGGCATGACGACGGATGATGACACCATGAGTGAGATGAAAATGGGGCGCTACTGGAGCAAAGAGGAGAGGAAGCAACACCTGGTGCGGGCCAAAGAGCAGCGGCGCCGCCGAGAGTTCATGATGCGGAGCCGGTTGGAGTGTCTCAAGGAGAGTCCCCAGAGTGGCAGCGAGGGCAAGAAGGAGGTCAACATCATTGAACTGAGTCACAAAAAGATGATGAAGAAGAGAAACAAGAAAATTTTGGACAACTGGATGACAATCCAAGAACTGATGACCCATGGGGCCAAGTCCCCTGATGGCACACGAGTCCCTAATGCCTTTTTGTCAGTCACCACGGTATGACCGAATGGATGGAAGGCAGCTGACTTTCAGAGGGTGCTACCAGTTTCGGTAGAGGATGCTTGCCTCGTTCAATGTGGCGTTTTTATATATATTTTGTGACTCTTTATAGTTTAAATTTTTTGTAAGCAAAAATACCTGCTAATTTTTCATTTGTTTTTCATATACTGGTACCTTCATTTTGGCTGAGATTTTTCTTTAACTTGTGATATATTCGTATTACTCATTTATATATAAAAACAAACAAAAGGAAAGAAAACAAAAAAAAAAAACAAACAAAAATACTGAGGAGCTAATTAATTTCCTATTTTAATGTATCTATTGTAGATCTGGATTTATTTCTCTAGTTTACTTATTTTCTACTTTAATAACAACTCAATGCCAAAACATTTCTCTGCTTGCTTCTTGGCATAACACATATGAAATCAAGCCTGTTGATAAATCATGTGCCACATCTTGTCTTATACATAAAAGCCACCTCTTTTTAACATCCCGTTGTACATTTAACACATAAATGGCCGTTGTCTTTGTCTCAGTAAAGTGTAGGTGGACAATCTTTCTGTGGTATGTAGTGACATTGGTCATGTAGCTAGATAGTTGTGGTAATTGTGACAATAAAAGAGAAATAAATTATTGATTATCCCTGAGAAAAGCTATCAAGGAGTGTTTTATTTCCATTGTTCACTGTGGTTACCAGATATAAATTAGTTATATATGTATACTATTTAGAAGACTCCTAATTGTGGATTGTAAAATGCATACATTTTCTATCCCTTTTTTTTCAAGAAATTGCCCTGAAATACTTCCCACAGATTATTGTGTCCCATATTCTTACCAGGATTAAGTTAGATAATGTGTATAGAGCATCTAACAGATGCTGACTAAGCATTCAATAAATATGAGTTCATGCTCTCCTTGACTGCCACCCACGTAAGGAAAAGCCAAGAACAATTTAGGGGATGACATGGACAGAGAAGATCAGTGGAGTATCTGAGATTGTTTGTAAGGACACTGTATTAGTCAGCTCAGATTACCATAGCAACATACCATAGACTGTGTGGCTTAAACAACAGGAATTTCTCACAGCTCTCAAGTCTGGAAGTCTAAAATCAAGGCACCAACTGATTCAGCTCCCTGATGAGGGCTCTATTCCTGTTTTGCTCATGGCCTCCTTGCAGTGTCCTCACATGGTAGAGAGAAAAAGAGAAAAAAGCTCTCTGGTGTCACTTCTTTTAAGGCCACTAATCCCATCATGAGGGTCTCACCCTCATGACCTCATCTAAACCTGATTACCACCCAAAGGCCCCATTTCCAACTACCATCACATTAAGGGTTAGAGCTTCAACATATGAATTTGTTGGGGGAAGGTGACACAGTTCAGTCCACAGTTCTACATGCATTTATTTAGTTCATCCTTTGGAAAAAAATTTTTGGAAACTATCGTTTTAATCATTTTCAGCATAGTCAACTATAAACGCCTTATTAAAAAGTGAGCTTGTTAAATTATCAGATAGGTTTTTTAATCTGGCTTTTTATCATATAAACATCAACCATATTATATATCAATCATAATGCCTCCAGAGTGAAAGGTCAGATCAATGCATGCATGAGTTTGATCAAATTTTCATTCAATGAAGAAGTTTGTTTTAACATAATGGAGACACAACATCCAAACATTTTTGAAGCTACTTTCCTGTTTAAAAACATAAAGTGGCTCCTTACTAGCTCTTGAATCAGACTCTGATGCCTCAGCCTTATATTCATGGTCCTCCATTAACTTGCCCACCTTGCCTATTGCCCCTCTTCTTTAGATTTTCTCTGAGTTATTCTGGCTCCTGAGCAGTTTGCCCCTTTTCACTGAGGTTATCTAATGCTACTCTCCCATCTGGGGTTTCTATGCCAAATCCTACACCCCTCTTAGAAGGTAATCACATATACATTTTCTCTTTGGAGCCTGTTTTGATGACACTGGGTTTTCTCAGCATTTTGGCATACACTATGATACACCTGCAGTTTATTTTACCTTGGAAATTTTATTCTTCTGTTATTTGAATCACATAGACAGAACTTATTGTCTCCCTGCACGGATATTATGTTCATGGAGTTTGGCCCTTGCATCACCCCTGTCTTTATAAACCTCTGGTAGAATGCCATTTAAACAATAATGAATGCTATTTATTTTATTCACTTATCTCACAGATTGGTCCTTTTGTTACTGTTTTCCATACTCATCTACCCTTCTAAGTTCTTACCTTTTAAAGGGCTAATACATAGATGGAAAGAAATGAATCTTATTTACATATAATAAAAAGCTGGACCCAAAAATTTTAAGATAGTGATAGTAATAGCAACTTAAGGCAATTGAAAATTTCACCACTTCTAACTTTAGCTATTGCTAATCCAATCGATAAAACTACTCTGAGTGCACCTAGAGTTAATTTTTGACCAGATGGTTTTAAATAAGAATGCCTGTCTATCTTAAAAGCTCAGTTCCTTCCTGACCTAATACCTATGGTATTGTTTATCCTCTTGGTACAACTGGGTTTAAATATTCATTGAATTCAAATTACTCCTATAGATAAATGGGATTTGGAACCAACATGTTGATTTTTTTCCAGAAGAAACATGTACACATCTCACAGAATGCAGTGTTTCCAAAGTCAGCAGTTTAATTTTATTTTTATTAAGGCCAAGTGTGCTTGCCAATTTTTTTAAAATGTGCTGTTAGTGTTTTTCATGTCTGTGTTTATACAATTCTATGAGTTGAGAAATGTCTTTTTCAAAAATCAGTGAAAATCCAAGAAGTGTTATGTTTTACCTTTCTATATAACATATCTTTGTGCTAAGCATGTTTTTTTTTTAGTAAGTGAATAATAAATCTGCTGCTCAGCAAAGAAAAGTAATTGACTGTATGTGAGATACTTTATTTTAGTTCGGAAGACATACGTGAATGTGAAGAGGAAAAATATTTTACTTAGGCTTAAGTAATTAGAAATTCCATCTTTTTTTTGAATTTTATTTTATTTATATTTTATACAGCAGGTTCTTATTAGTCATCCATTTTATACATATTAGTGTATACATGTCAATCCCAATCTCCCAGTTCATCCCACCACCACCACCCCCCACCACTTTCCCCCCTTGGTGTCCATATCTTTGTTCTCTACATCTGTGTCTTTATTTCTGCCCTGAAATTCCATATTTTTTATTGACAGAAATGGTGTTAGGATCCATATGTGAATGACCTAAGGAGGGGGAAAACAATGTATATTCTACGGGCTTTTCTTCACTGTGTGCCATGAAGAAGACTATTGTTGCCATCTTATTTTGTGCAGACTGTCCCTTTAGGAGCACATAATATGGACTCCTCTAACGTAACCTTTCCGTAGCTACATACTGATTTAATCCATGTCTTGTTGGTGTGTCTAAATCTTCCATCTAAATACATTTTTATGCTTCCAGTGAGCTGCTGCTCTCTACTTCAAATTCTTTATTTTGCGTTGGTGCCACCGTTGGCCTGCTCTGTCATGCTTATCACCTGAGTCTTCTTGAATTTCTCTTTTATCTGGTAAGGCAAAAAAGCAGTGTGAATTTTTCTTCAAAGTATTTCAGGTTGTCTTCGATACCCTTACCCAGTCACCTTTCGGGCTAGACTGTCTCCGTCTCATGCCTAATTACCACCACAGATCTAGACCTGCTCTCCCTGGGCAGTGTTTCCAGTCTCTCCTACATGTGGCAGCAACACTGGGCCTCCTAAATATTACTTTCCGCACTGTGCTTGGATACCTTCAGGAGTCTTGTCCTGAGCATAGGATAAAATCTGGGTGCCTGAGACATTTATCTAGGACTTCATAATTTAACCTCAACTTTTTTTTCCACCTGATTTCACACTTCTCTCCAGGAAGAATTTCTAACTCAGACCTCAAGAAACCTGTGTCTTAGGTAGATGAATAATTTGATGCACCTTCAAACTAATATTCTTCCAATTTTAATTAAAATTTAATTAAACTTCATTTTCTATTGATTTGTACTCTATTAATTAGTTAATTTCCATTATTTTTCTATTTCTATGAATAATCATTAATAGAATTGGTATGATATCAAAACACAATAATTATTATTAAATAATTTCTATTAATTTTTGATTAATAAATTTGAACACTACAATAGGTTCACCGACTAATTCACTTCTTAAAAAATAAAGTAAAAAAAAATTTTTCCAGCAAATTATTTTCCACTTACCTGAAGTCTGTTCTCTCTACAGTTTCTTGTCATTATTTTCCAAATGTATATCTTTGGAGGTATATTAAAAGGACTTAAAATCTAGATAAAACAAACCATTTGCTCCTGTAAATATGCATGAAATGGCTTCAGAATTTCAGTGAATAGTAGCTACAGCAAACTACGGACAAAAATAATTGACCAAAATAGTCCTCAATAAAGTAGTATTTGGGGATTTATTTATCCTTTTGTTTTTTGCTGTTTCTGCTCAAGTATGCTCCCCTTTTCAGCAGGACCAGTTTACACTGTAGCAGGTTTGTAAGAAGTCTCCTTGTAGAACTGAGTAAATGGGCCCATAAAGCTCATTATTTGGGGTATGTTTTGTGCTACTTCTAGCATCCCACTCAGATTCTGCTTTAGTTAGACAGGACTCCCTACAGTTTTTCAAACATGGCCATTCTCATTTCCAGAGCCACACTGCTTGTGGTGCTTTCCATGTCAAATAAACCCTTCTCCTTTCTCTTTGTCCACGTCTTCCCATCTTTCCAGGAGACTTTCGTTAACTCTTGCTAACAGCCACTTATTTCTGAACACACATAGGTGGTATTGTCTTATCACTCCCTTGGCTTTCTACCCAATAGTGTCTAATATTTTTTTCCATAATGTGTCTCTCATGAGTGCAGTGTGTTGCACAGTTAATAACCAATGCCACATATATCCTTCTGGCATTTCTTCTGTTTTACCAACAAACAACCGCTCAGGATTTTTAGTGTCATGCATTTTTCACATGTCCCAGTCAACAGTGTTGTGTTGCAACAAGCATTGCTCCTGGGTTCACCGGCCAGCTATGAATTAGGGTCCTGCTTACTATTCAGTACCCTACCACAAGTTTTTAACTTATTAGTAACCACTACTTACTTACTGCCTTCCAGCTCTGCCACTTACAAGGTGTGTATTCTTAGGAAAGTTGCTTAAGCTTGCTGCTGCTGGGTACAGGGGAGATAATTGTAGACTTTTTCATTGGTTGGGAATTTTGAGTTAATACATATAAAGAAGCTAGATGAGTGTGGGCACAGAGTGGGCACTCAGTAGATATTAGATTATTTTTATTTACACATGAGCAAGCTGTGGCTGATATAATTTTAGTCATTTGCCACAAATTCCAGAGCTAGTAGGCCACAGATTAGGGATTCAAATCTGTGATGGTCTGCCCCCCAAATTTCTCTTCTTTCTACTACTTGCAGCATCTAAGTTAATTAAGAATGGACATGAGAGTTAACAGCAACTTGTTCACTAAACTCCATCTGCTTCTGCTTCAAACAGAAGTCCAGACACTGCCACCATTTTTTCTGTCATCAGAGGTGCTGATGAAACAGGAGGGAAGGGGGCAGGGCACAACCTTTAAAAGAATGACATAGCCATTGAGGATATGATAAAAACTGGTTAGAACCAACTAGGTCCAAGATGGTAGAAGAGTCAACTTCCAGTAGACCTTGAGCCTCATTATATGTTCATTGTAATACATCAGCATGCTAAATGACACACCCACCAGCATCATGACTGTTCCAAGGCCAACAATAAAAGGTCAAAAAGTGGGCGGTGACCCAATTCCTGGAAATCTCACCCTTTCCCCCGAAATAGTTGGGATAATCCTCCCACTCATTAGCCTATGAAATTACGCAGCACATAAAAACTAACCACCCCATATTTTGGAGCCTCTTGCCTTTTGAGATGGCCCACACTCAGTCTGTGTATTGTCTTTCTCCCAAGGCTATTCTCGCCTTTTAAGATGGACCACATTCTTTCTATGGAATGCGCACCTCTCTAAATAAATCCACTTCTTACCTATCACTCTGTCTCTCATTGAATTCTTTCTGCAATGAGACATTGCAGAAGAATAAAGAACCTGAGCTTCATCAAGTCCTGGGACCAGGTGTGTGATCGCAATTAAAAGACCATGGGTTGAAGTCCCAATCTGTGTTTAGGGTGGGTTCGAGTCCCATCCCATGGGTTCAAGTCCCAATCTAAGTTGCACGGTTTCACTGACTTTCTTCATTTTGCTCTGTTTTACCAGTCAGCCTATTTTTTGAATTGTGTGTTGTCTGTGATGAGGATTACGGTGGTAGATTTTGATTTTGATCAATAAGCCTATGATTGTTTCTCTAGAGCTAACCAATATATAACTAAATTCTGCCTCAAGTTTATTATCACCTCTTTCCATTATGCTGCCTGCTATGTCCATTATCAGAAAAGTGACACTTGTAAAGAAGCTATTGGATATCCATTTATAGAACTGTCACAAATTCTTAAAGCCTGGTATTTTAATATGAAACATTGTCAGTGCTAGATATTCAATCCTAAAATGTGTTTGAATAAGCAATTTAATAAACCAAGACACTTATTCAACTTTACCTCGTTGATGGTGATAAGAATAGATTAGATGGGATGCAGCTTCCCAACACATCTTGGAAAATTTGTGAGGTACTCTGTGAAGCAAAATGTACTCAAATATTTCCAGAAACTAGCTCTATCCTGATGTTCTCATTATGGAAGTGCCAGTGAGTAGAGCATAGATTTCTATTTTTGTCTATTTAATTTAGTCTGACTTCATTTTTGAAATAGAATGCTAATTAGAAAATCAATCAGACGGAGGACACACAAAAATAGAAATGGTACAAAACAGTCAAGAGAAGGAAACATATTTGAGATCCTACAATGTTCACTGTGTTAGATACTTTACACGGGGCATTAATAAACTTCTTGTCTTGGGAAGATGAAATGTGAGCATGTGAAAAGAAATCTAACTGTATAAAGCTATTAGTGTAGGGTGACAGAGTGAGGAACACAGGAGGGTTAAGGGGAGTGGGAATTTACGGGTTATCACCATCTTTGGGAAGCCTTCCCTGGTCTCAGAGCCTTGAGTAATGATTCATGCATAGAACAATTCTCATCAATTCTGTGATCTTGAGCCAGTATGTCCCTTCTATGAGCCTCCATTTTCTCATCTGTAAAATGAGAATATTAGAATAAGTGCTTTCCAACACCCATTTTATTTCTAACATTCTAAAAATTGGCAATAAATAATGAAACATTTTATTCCAAATTTCCTTTTGTTGCAGCCATGCCACAATTTCTTATGGAGCTATCTTAAGTAAATTCATCATCTACCAGTGAAGAAAATAAAGATTTTTCAAAAGGAAAAATAAGAAAACAATCCATCCACCTCACTACAAATAACTCAAATTCGTTTCTTTTTATGGTTGAGTAATATTCCATTGTATATATGTGTATCACAACGTCTTTATCCATTCATCTGTCAATGGACACAGCTTGTTTCCATGTCCTGGCTATTGTAAATAGTGTTGCAATGAACATTGTGGTACATGACACTTTTTGAATTATGTTTTTTTCCAGGTATAATAAACTCAAAATTGATTAAAGACCTAAATATAAGGCCAGATACTATAAAACTCTTAGAGGAAAACATAGGCAGAACACTCTGTGACATAAATCACAGCAAGATCCTTTTTGACCCACCTCCTAGAGAAAGGGAAATAAAAACAAAAATAAACAAATGGGACCTAATGAAACTTCAAAGCTTTTGCACAACAAAGGAAACCATAAACAAGATGAAAAGACAACCCTCAGAATGGGAGAAAAAATTTGCAAACAAAGCAACTGACAAAGGATTAATCTCCAAAATATACAAGCAGCTCATACAGCTCAATATCAAAAAAACAAACAACCCAATCCAAAAATGGGCAGAAGACCTAAATAGACATTTCTCCAAAGAAGAAATACAGATTGCCAACAAACACATGAAAGGATGTTCGACATCACTAATCATTACAGAAATGCAAATCAAAACTACAATGAGGTATCACCTCACACTGATCAGAATGGCCATCATCAAAAAATCTACAAACAATAAATGCTGGAGAGGGTGTGGAGAAAAGGGAACCTTCTTGCACTGTTGGTGGGAATGTAAATTGATACAGCTACTATGGAGAACAGTATGGAGGTTCCTTAAAAAACTAAAAATAGAACTACCATACGACCCAGCAATCCCACTACTGGGCATATACCCGGACACTTGCGAATTTATAGGGAAGATGAAAAGGGAAAGGAATCATCCTCCAACTGGATAACTCTTAGCTTTGCAGTCAAGGTTACAACCCTCCTAGCATGAGAAAGCTTGTTGCTAGGCTACTTGAGGGAGAGCCTCTGTGGTCATCTAGCAGACATATTGGCTAGTTTCTGCACACAACGTGTAGAATTAAATTAGAAGAAGGATAGGACAGTTAGGCAGGAGCCAAGTCATGAAAAGTTTCATGTGCAAAGAAGTGGGAGAGTTAAAGTGATCAAATATATGTTTTAGAAAGATCAGTCTGTTAGCAATTTATATTGGGTGGGGAAACATTTGGAAGAAGGACAACCAGTTAGGAGGTTTTTCCAATGATACAGAAGAGAAGAGACAAGAGCTTGAACAAAGAAAGAGTCGGTGAGTACAGAGAAAGGATTTGACAGATGTTAGGGACTAGGGTTACAGATTTAGAAAATAAAATACAGGATGCCCAGTTAAATTTGAATTTCAGAAAGAAAAAAGTGAATAATTTTTTCGATGTAAGTATACATTGGGGACATACTTATATTAAAGTTACTTGTTTTACTGAAACTTTCATTTAATTAGGCATCCTAAATTTTATCTGGCAATCCTGCTAGGGAAGTAGAATAGCTGAGTCTTGGGAACTGATAGGAAAATAGAATGGAAGATAAGCAGATGGAGGAAGAGTTTGAGGATGTTGTCCAGCTTTCTGGTTGGGGACTAAGTGAATGATGGTACCACTCAGCAGGACATGCCTAGCATGAGAAAGATGTTCTGGCAGAAAAGCTGAATAATTCAGTCTCAGGTATGTTGATTTTAGGGTGCCAATAGGACAATACAGGGAAAAGTGTCTAATGGGCAATATAAAAAGCAGATATGGAATTCAGAATAGGAGATGGGAACTCGAGGAATACATGTTGGTGGCACCCATAGTACCATCCACTGGTTCTCTGTCTTTTACCAAGGCCCTTCCATGGCCACAAAGGTCTGGTTACCAGGAGAGGAACAGTGAACAGGAACCTGTTGGTGTCAAGGAGGTGACGGGTATGTCAAATTGCCATTGCCCTTCCTCCTCCTGTGCCCTGTCCTGCTTATATGGGGGACCTGGTTTGCAAATATCACATCTCTGCCTCATTGAGAATGGAAGGTTAGATCATCCCATTCACATGCCCTCCCAGCTCCGCAGATTCTTTAGAGCCACGTTCAAGTCTAGAGAACAGGTTTTAGAAACGTTCCCAGTAACATCTGAGAAAGCACCCCAAAATCAAATACATTAATATTTTTTACTGAAACATATGACTATTTAAGTTATAAATATCCCCTTGCAAGTTCAGTTCAAGTTTTGCAACCCAATTATTTATGAAAAAAAGTTCTGTTTTCAGAAACTTATAAATTTTAGAATTTCAGTTGAAGGATTATGAACCTTATTTACATCAATGACAGCATAGCTGAACAACCACTTTTTACTTAGTATCATTCCGTATCAGTCCACAAAGAGTCTCCTCATTCCTTTTGATTGTCTTCCTTTTTTAAAAGAATAATATTCCATTGTATTGATGTACCATAAATATATTAATCTATCACCCATTTATGTATACTTTGTCTCTAATTTTAACTATTGCAATCAATGTCTTAATTAATAAACTTATAAATAGATCATTTCATGGTAAGTTTCTAGAAGTGGAATTACTATGGCTGTGATCATAAATACTACCCCTCCACAGAGGTGGCACAATTTTTATTTCAACTGCTATCAACAGAGTATGAAAGGACCCTTTTCACCCACTTCCTTGCTGTGACATTTGGCCCTATTTCTCTTCCCCTACTCCTCAAATTCTCATGGACTGTATGTCCTAAAGCTGTCATGTCAGCTGGTCTTAGTCAATGGAGGCAATGACAGAAGAATAGAGGACAAAAGGAAGGAAAAGTCACGGCATTTTCCTTCTTTCAGGAGAATATTTCAGGTTTTGTGGGACCTGTGGCTTAAACACTCAAAAGTTCTAATTAGAAAGATAAATTTTAAAATTCTGAATTCAAAATTAGGCACAAAACCAAATATGTATTTAGAATGTGGAAAGAAAATGCAAACAACTACAAATTTTGAAAAGTTTATAAATGTCAAATCACAAAATTTTTAATTAATTTTTATTAATTATCTGTCAAACAGGTTTAATATCCATTCTACCTATGTTTTTGGCTGCCTACTTTAAAATTTTCTCTTTGTATGATAATTATTTTATGATTACCTGTATGGTGAGAATAAAAAGATAATATTTCCTTTATCATAGTTGATCAAAATTATTTGATTCCTGATAGTTTAAAATATTTCATTTTCTCAACTCATTATTGGTAATGTCGTCTAAATTTTTAGGATTGTTGTGAATTTAAGGAAACCCTCTTTTAAGTTTCTTTCTCACATAAGCTGAAAAATATTTTTAAAATTTGACCCTAGATTCGTTTCTAACTGTATATTTTAAAGCTTTTTTCTCACCCACGACTCATATATTTTCACTGCTAGGAAGTGAAGAACAAATTCACAGCCCAATAGGAGTTCTGGCCCTCCTCTTTTGTATAATGTCACACAGTGAGTCAGGACAGAGGATATTTCTATAAATTATTCCTATGCCAAGACAGCTAGAAATAACCTAATTATATACATAAGTAACTGCGAAACATGAAAACATATCCCAATAAACCAAAAAAATATATATTGTCAACCCACCTTCTCTTTAGTCTGAGCCCCAAAATGTCCATGGCTATTCTATCACCACCTGACAGGAAGGGAAATGTGACAGGGAGAAAGCTGAGTGAAAAAAAGCAGAAGTCTTAACTGATAACAGTTATAATCTTAATTTTACAAATTTTACATAAACATGTGACCATGTGAACACATTGACCAAGCCCGTCCCAGGAACTTACAGAGCAAATGAGGCTGAAACTCAACCCTCCCTGGGCTCTACCCTCCACCTCCTCTGGCTCTTCCTTCTCTCCTGGGAGAACAGCTCTGGCAGAAGCTGTACCTCCTCCGTGGCCACATCTCCCACCAGACAAGGCCAACCAAGCTTCCAGATTCCAAGGGACCCTAGCCCCTGAATGCCTGTAACACCTGCCTGGGAATGATAGTGTCTTCCCACTGTTTCTAATTTATGGATTGTCTCATTCACACTTTTTCATCTCCCTTGATGAATTCCTTTTATTAAACTCTCTTATTTTAAGCAATTTCTATTCTCCTTCTTTAACTAACTAATACGGTTCTTGGTACTAGATATGGTTCCAGTAAACAAACTCCCAAATAAGATTCTCGAATAGAGTTACTCTCTTGTTTGTGTGTGAACATATTCATAACCTCCTTGAAGATGGAAAATGAGACCTTAGTAATGTAGGAATGCAATATATCATCTATAGTTGCTTAGCATTAAGTACCTGTTGAAATCATTATTTTAGGAAACCAAATAGTTGCTAGGTTGTTATACTTGCCCAGTAAGGAAGTATTGATGATTACAAAGATGTGGGATGAGGTAACTATTTTTGACAGCACTAGGGAACTTATAAGGGGAAAAACACTAGGGAAAAGGCCTATTTTTAATAGAGACTCATCGATGGGCCATCAGAAATAACCACTGTCAGTCTTACAGTGTATCTCTCCTGGACAAGCTAAGCTTCAGAGTGCCTAAAGCATCCATAGTTCCCTTCTAAGTAGGTTTTTAAAAATTATTTACTAATGATTTACATTTTAAACTTTTGTGTCAAAATAAAACACACATAGAAAAGTCTAAATTATCACAAAATGGGCACACCTGTATAACCAGTATCCAGGTCATGTAATAACACTTGGCCAGCATTCCAGAATCCACCTCCCAAATATTACCCCTCCATCCTTTCCAGCTGTAAACACTATTCAGGCTTCTAACACAACAGATTAATTTTGCCTATTTTAAAGTTTGTATAAATGGGATCCTACAGTGTGTATTCTTTGGATCTGGCTTCTTTTATTTAACACTTTTTTCGTGAGGTTGATCCATGGTGTTATATGTATTTGTAGTTTGTTTATTTTCATCACTATGCAGTATTCTGTTGTGAGATGACCACAATTCCTATATCTATTCTATAGCCGACGAACATTTGGGTTGTTTTCAATTACTGATTATTACACTTAACATTTTGAACATTCTTCTATACATGGTACACACTTGTTCATTGGGCATATACCTAGAAGTTGAATTACTGGGTCTTCGATTATGCATATGTTCAACTTTAGAGATATGAAACAGTGATTATAACAATTTATATTACCACTAGCAGTGTGTGAGTTCTCAGTATTCCACATAATTACTAATACTTGATATTTTTTAAAATCGGGGGGCAGAATTTATTTTCTTACAGTATTAATTATTCATGCCAACTCAGAACATCCAAAGACTATAAGAAATACTTATTTTTAGTATGCAAACGATCCAGTTTATTCAAACAATTGACCCAGTTTAGTAGAACATCCCTTATTGTTCTTTCCTTATTTAAATTTTTACCAGTTCTATTGATCTATAACTGGCATATAACACTAAGTTTAAAGTGTACAACATTTTAATTTGATACATGTATACATAGCAAAATGACTACCACAATAAGGCTAATTAACACATCACATAATCACCAATTTTTGTGTGTGGTGAGAACATTAAGATCTACTCCCTTAGCAACTTTCAAGAATACAATACAGTACTGTTAACTATAGTCACCATGCTGTACCTTAGATTCCCAGAACATATTCATGTTATAGCTGGCAGTTTATACCCTTTGAACAATATCTTCCCATTTTCTCCACCCCGCAGGCCCTGGGAGCCACT
The DNA here is from genome assembly GCF_965194805.1 of Balaenoptera borealis. Taxonomy (NCBI): domain Eukaryota; kingdom Metazoa; phylum Chordata; class Mammalia; order Artiodactyla; family Balaenopteridae; genus Balaenoptera; species Balaenoptera borealis. Next base: position 34,674,563 of record NC_138870.1, read on the forward strand.
AGTCTACTCGCTGTTTCTATGAGTTCAACTTTTTTAGATTCTACATATAAATGAGATCACACAGTATTTGTCTTTCTCTGGCTGGCTTATTTCACTTAGCATAATACCCTCCAAGTCCATTCATGTTGTCACAAATGACAGGACTTTCTTCTTAATTGCTGAAAAAGATTCCATTGTGTACATACATATATACATTTTTTTAATCCATTCATCTGTCAATGGATACTTAGGTTGTTTCCATGTTTTGGTTACTGTGAATAATACTGCAGTAAACATGGGGGTGAAGATATCTCCTTGAGATAGTGATTTTTTTTTTTCCTTCAGATATATACCAGGTATGATTCAGGTTGCTAGAACATGTGGTAGTCATATCTTTAATTTTTTTAGGAGCTTCCATCTCGTTCTCCATCATGGCTGCACCAGTTTACATTCCCCCCAACAGTGTAGGAGGGCTCCCTTTTGTCCACATTCTTGCCAGGACTTATTATCTCTTGTTTTTTAAATAGCCATTCTAACACGTTTGAGATGATAACTCATTGTGATTTTGATTTGCATCTCTCTCATGATTAGTTATGTTGAGCACTTTTTTATGTACTTGTTGACCATTCGTATAACTTCTTTGAAAAAATGCCTATTCAAGTTCTTTGCCCATTTTTAATCGGATTATTTATTTTTTTGCTATTGAGTTATAGTAGTCCATCTTTTTTTTTTAACATCTTTACTGGAGTATAATTGCTTTACAATGTTGTGTTAGTTTCTGCTGTATAACAAAGTGAATCAGCTATACCTATACATATATCCCTATATCCCCTTCCTCTTGCATCTCCCTCCCACCCTCCCTATCCCACCCCTCTAGGTGGTCACAAAGCACAGAGCTGATCTCCCTGTGCGATGCAGCTGCTTTCCACTAGATATTTTACATTTGGTAGCATATATATGTCAATGCTACTCTCTCACTTTGTTCCAGCTTACCCTTCCCCCTCCCCATGTCCTCAAGTCCATTCTCTACATCTGCATCTTTATTCCTGTCCTGCCCCTAGGTTCTTCAGAACTTTTTTTTTTTTGATTCCATATGTACATGTTAACATACAGTATTTGTTTTTCTCTTTCTGACTTACTTCACTCTGTTTGACAGACTCTATGTCCATCCACCTCACTACAAATAACTCAATTTCATTTCTTTTTATGGCTGAGTAATATTCCATTGTATATATGTGCCTCATCTTTATTCATCTGTTGATGGACACATTGGTTGCTTCCATGTCCTGACTATTGTAAATAGTGCTGCAATGAACATTGTGGTACATGACTCTTTTTGAATTATGGTTCTCTCAGGGTATATGCCCGGTAGTGGGATTGCTGGAGTCATATGGTAGCTCTACTTTTCGTTTTTTAAGGAACCTCCATACTGTTCTCCATAGTAGCTGTATCAATTTACATTCCCACCAACAGTGGAAGGAGTTCCCTTTTCTCCACACCCTCTCCAGCATTTATTGTTTGCAGATTTTTTGATGATGGCCATTCTGACCAGTGTGAGGTGATACCTCATTGTACTTTTGATTTGCATTTCTCTAATGATTAGTGATGTTGGTCATCCTTTATAAAGTAGTCCATCTTTATAGGTCACCTCTAACCATACTGATTGGACCAGAGGATGGGCATCTAACACAAATATATCCAAACTTCAGGCCAGCCATCTGTCTAAGAAGTAACCTAGAATATAAACATTGTCCAAACAAGAATAGTGATCAAGTGGATCAATCAGATTTCAATTGGAACTTTGAGGAGGTCATCAGTTAATTACTAGCTGATGTTCAAGCCAATAGACACTCAGAGAAAAGAAAGGAGTCTCCATAATGGTGAAGAACTATAGTAGGGATGCATGTGTTCTCAAAGTAGGACAATACTGTGAGTGGTTATCTAGTTTCTGTCTCCATAAAGCTTGACCACTGCAGTTTATGCTTTTTTAGTAATAACTGGTATAAAGTTTCTTCTGTTTTAACATGAGGTCTGACTGTGTGATTGAGATTCCTATATTCCCTATGTTCATGTGTATGTTCGTGATGGGTCACCATTATATTAACCTGAAGAAGTTTCCAGTAACTGCAACCAGAAGAACCCACCTAAAACAATGTCCTTCTAAAACTTTCTATGCATATGTATAACTTTTTTTTTTTACAAAATCAGATCATATGATACAAATGTTCATGTCCTAATGTTTGACTTAACAATATATTTTAAATATCCACCTATAACAATAAATGTTTATATGTAGTACATTCAGTGTTTAGAGTATCCATTATATGGCTGAACCATAACTTATTTAACAATCACCCTTTTTCCTTTCTCTTACTATTTGCTGCTGGTATAATAAATAATGATTCAATAATCATACTTGCTCATACATCTATGTATGTATTCTATGTATGTCTATATTCTGAGTGTGTATTCTATGTATATTTTGTATGTATGTATTCTATGTGTGTATTGGATTATTTCTTTTGGATAAATAACCAGGAGTAAACCTGCTGGACTAAAGAATATGATCATTTAAAAGACTTTTCAATCATGTTCTTAAAATGACCTCCCGAAAGTTATTAACAATTGCATTCTCAAAAACAATGCATGACAATATCTATTTGCATGAAAAAATAAATATTTACCTTAGGATCTCACTATCTCTGAGGAATATCCCCAGTTGCAGTGACTACACATGCCAAGGGAGACCTATTATTGAGGGAGGGATTTGGCGTTGAATAGGTCTATTGAATATAAACATGCTAAGTGGCTAGTCAAATTTTCAATAATTTGTTGAAGTTGTTGAATTTGTTGCTGGAAACACAGCTTTCTAAACACTTTTTAGGAAAAATAGTATATACTTCATGGAGGGTTAACCAGAATTTCTTTCATATATGAGTTTTGCTTTCCTAACATAGGAAAATTTGAAAGTTCTAGTAACTATTTACTTTCCTCTTGAGGTATATTTCTAAGTAATGAAGGACAAAATGAGGCATTTTAATATATGGATATTTCAATTGTGTAAATAAATATATATGGAAAAATACATATTTGTATAAATAGTATGTGTGTATGAAAGAGTGTTTATTTGATATATCTAAGAGACAGTGTGATATGGTGGAAAGAGTATTGAACTAGCAATCAAAATACTAGACACAGCTCTCTACAAACTTTGTGAACTTGAGCAAATAACTTGAACTTTTAAAGGCAATAAAATAAAAGAATTAAGCAATAGAATACTTTCTAGCTTTTAAATTATAAGAAATGAATCAGACAATGCATATTATCAATAGAAGGTGATTAGAGCTATGAATTTCTTGAGAGGACTCAAAAAAGCTTCAGTGATTTAATTTGTGACCTGTGTAAGTTGTCAGTCAAGGTAACCTGACAAGAGCCCTATGTGGTGACTGACAATGAGCTAGAAGACTGAGGCTTCACTCTGTAGTCCCCAATGGCACTGGCATCACACGGGCATTGCTAAAAACCCATGGCTTCTCAGTGAGAATCCTGCCAAGAAGGCTGCATGAATCCTTGAGTCCACTGTTTGAATTTAGTCCTGAAAGTGTTGAGAAGCGTGTAAATAGAAGATCCATTCATCTTCTTCCTAAATGAGAAGTCATACACTGTGAATTAAATTTTTGTGCTACAAAACAAAAAGGTTGACACCATATTTATGATGGCTGGACCTTATTTGGCAGTAACTGTAGAAAAAATTCAAGTAGGAAGTTGAGCAGTCAGCAAGCTCGTGAAATTCACTAGAGATCAAAACAGTCCCTTTGGCACTTTAAAGGTTTTCCTCTTATATTCTGAGGTTATTTAACCTTGCTGCCAATCTCAACTGTGCATAAATATTTTTGTTGCTTTGAAATCACCATCTTAATGGCATATAGATGCTATACAATGAACAATATGAGGTGTATAAATATTCATATCAGTCAAGATGCTGTCACACCTTAGGATGGGATCTCCAAAATTAAAATATAAAAAGGATAATTCCATTTCCCCTCCCTCTTTGTCTTTGACTTCATACTAAATGAACAGTGAGGATAAAGAAATGGACCCTGAAATTCATATCAATGTGTAAGAAATTAAAACTAAAGACCAGTTCAACCCGACAGTTTAATTTACTTCTCTTAAAATCTTTAATACCAAACTTATCAGTTCTCTCTGCTAGGCATTAACTTGTTAAATGAGTCTTAATTATACATAAGCAGATGGAGATTTGAATTAAAATTACCTTACACTCGAGTGGCTTTAGTTCATTATAACATATCTTCCTTTTAATCATTTAGGCAGTCTCATCATCTTTCATATAGAAAGTTATTAAAATATTCCAATTTCCATATTTCTTCACATACAGCCACTATTAAGTGGCAAGTAATGCACATTAGTAGGTGACTTATACCATCCAAGAATTGGTGAATTATTCATGTCAGGACAATTTTTGTGCTTTTCTGTCATCTGTAGCATTTTCTTTTAAATACTTTATATTTACTTGATACGTGGAACCTCACCTCATTTAATTTTAAGTACCAATTTTAATTCCATTCCATTTTCAAAGGGACGATGAAAAAGGACTCCATCAACTTTATTTCGTAGTTTGGATCAGCAGACTCCAGAAAGTCGAGGTATAGGAGCATGTTCCTTGAAAACTCATAAAATGATCAAAATTAAGTACCTCTTAACCACATTAGCCTTCAAAAAGACTGCTGCATTCCAACGCAGCACACGTATGAAAAAAACACAATGCTTAAAATAAGCTCACATACTGCAAAATATTGAGAAGTAACTCAGGAGTAATTTTACCACTGGAAATTAATACTTCTTGACTAAACAACCAAACCTAAGATTTGTTCTTCTTCAAAGTTGCTGAGAATGCTGAGACCAGGCTCCACCCAGATCTTGTTCTAAGGCCAAAAACTCCAGTGTGCAATGAAGCTAACTTAGGCCAAGTACTAGCACTTTAGTATTCCTGAAAGTGAGGAATTACAGCTCTTCCCATAGGAACCCTCTTGAGAAAATTTCAAAGCCCGACACTGCCCTTTCTTCCTTCAGAAGTCGAATTCCCCGTAGGCTGTTATTTTATACAAGTAATCAATCCACATCCCGTAATGTTCTGTTCCTGAGGCGTCACTGGATTTACAGGCAGCAATGACAGTGGCAAAAGAATCAAACTAGACAGCTGACAAGAGTAGAAGATCCTAAGTCTTGGCTGAGTCATCAAAAGTTCAGTCAGTCTTGTCAAGCATCGTCATATTTTATTTATAATAAAATAGCATCCTTGACATTTCACAAAACTCAATATTCAGCACAATGCTTTCTGCACTGCTTAGACTGTGTGAGTGAAGACAAATGATGTATCTCAAACCCATGAGTAACTTAAAAAGCAGAGTAAACTGGGTCTGAGTTACAATGAGCTGTAATAACGTCAAGCGGGATCTCAGTAATACTGTTCAGAACAGCAATTCTGAGAGATTACTCCTTGAATGAATGGAGACTTTACTCTAACCAGCAAACCAGGGTCATGTTAATTTTTAAATGCCACACATTAGAAGTTTGACATCACAGCTTGCTAAGGCACGTTTCCATAGGAATGTAAAGTAAAAAGTATAAACATATTTACACCTTGAAAGCAAATATTGAGAATATAAGATGTGATAGAGAAGAGACCTTCAAGATGGCGGAGGAGTAAGACATGGAGATCACCTTCCTCCCCACAAATACATCAGAAATACATCTACATGTGGAAAACTCCTACAGAACACCGACTGAATGCTGGCAGAAGACTTCAGACATCCCAAAAAGCAAGAAACTCCCCACGTACCTGGGTAGGGCAAAAGAAAGAAGAAAAAACAGAGACAAAATAATAGGGACAGGACCTGCACCTCTGGCAGGGAGCTGTGAAGGAGGAAAAGTTTCCACACACTAAGAAGCCCCTTCACTGGCAGAGACGAGGGGGCGGGTGGTGGGGGGAAGCTTCAGAGCCATGGGGGAGAGCTCAGCAACAGGGGTGCAGAGGACAAAGTGGACAGATTCCTGCACGGAGGATCAGTGCTGACCAGCACTCACCAGCCTGAGAGGTTTTCTGCTAACTCGCCGGGGAGGGTGGGGGCTGGGAGCTGAGGCTCTGGCTTCGGAGGTCGGATCCCAGGGAGAGGACTGGGGTTGGCTGCGTGAACACAGCCTGAAGGGGGCTAGTGCACCACAGCTAGCCGGGAGGGAGTCCGGGAAAAAGTCTGGAACTTCCTAAGAGGCAAAAGACCATTGTTTTGGGGTGCGTGAGGAGAGGGTATTCAGAGCACTGTCTAAACGAACTCCAGAGACGGGTGCAAGCTGCGGCTATCAGCGCGGACACCAGAGACAGGCATGAAATGCTAAGGCTGCTGCTGCAGCCACCAAGAAGCCTGTGTGCAAGCACAGGTCACCATCCACACCTCCCCTCCTGGGAGCCTGTGCAGCCCACGACTGCCAGGGTCCCATCATCCAGGGACAACTTCCCCGGGAGAATTCAATCTGTTGCAATGTCATGCTGGCCTCTGCCACCACAGGCTCACCCTGCAGTCCATAACCCTCCCTCCCCCCGGCCTGAGTGAGCCAGAGCCCCCTAATCAGCTGCTACCTTAACCCTGTCCTCTCTGAGGGAAAAACAAATGCCCTCAGGCAACCTACATGCAGAGGCGGGGCCAAATCCAAAGCTGAACCCCAGGTGCTGTGCAAACAAACAAGAGAAAGGGAAATCTCTCCCAGCAGCTTCAGGAGCAATAGATTAAATTTCCACAATCAATTTGATGTACCTTGCATCTCTGGAATCCTGGAATAGACAGCAAATCATCCCAAAATTGAGGCACTGGACCTTGGGAGCAACTGTAGACTTGGGGATTGCTTTCTGCAACTAATTTGTTTCTGGTTTTACATTTATCTTAGTTTAGTATTTAAAGTTTATTATCATTGGTAGATTTGTTTATTGATTTGGTTGCTCTCTTCCTTTTTTTATATATATATAGATATATGTATCTTTTTCCTTTTTTTCTTTATGTGAGTGTGTATGTGTATGCTTCTTTGTGTGATTTTGTCTGTATAGCTTTGCTTTTACCATTTCTCCAAGGGTTCTGTCTGTCAGTTTTTTATTTATTTATTTACTTTTGTAGTATAGTTTTTAGCACTTGTTATCACTGGTGGATTTCTTCTTAGTTTGGTGGCTCTCTTATTTCTTTCCTTTTTTTTCTTTTTTGTATTACTTTTTAATTTTTTTATTTTTAATAATTGTTTTATCTTTTATTTTAATAACTTTATTTTTTTTTCTTTCTTTCTTTCTTTTTTTCTCCCTTTTCTTCTCAGTCGTGTGGCTGACAGGGTCTAGGTGCTCTGGCCAGGTGTCAGGCCTGTGCCTCTGAGGTGGGAGAGCCAACTTCAGGACATTGGACCTCCAGAGACCTCCCAGCTCCACGTAATAGCAAATGGTGAAAGCTTTCCCAGAGATATCCATCTCAACACTAAAACCCAGCTCCACTCAACAACCACCAAGCTCCAGTGCTGGACACCCTTTGCCAAACAACTAGCAAGACAAGAATACAACCCCACCCATTAGCAGAGAGGCTACCTAAAATCATAATAAGATCACAGACACCCCAAAACACACCACAAGATGTGGTCCTGCCCACCACAAAGACAAGATCCAGCCTCATCCACCAGAACACAGGCACCAGTCCCCTCCACCACGAAGCATACACAGCCCACTAAGCCAACCTTAGCCCCAGGGGGCAGACACCAGAAGCAACGGGAACTACGAAACTGCAGCCTGCAAAATGGAGAATGCAAAAACAGTAAGTTAAGCAAAATGAGAAGACAGAGAAACACACAACAGATGAAGGAGCAAGGTAAAAACCAACCAGACCAAACAAATGAAGAGGAAATAGGCAGTCTACTTGAAAAAGAATTCAGAGTAATGATAATAAAGATAATCCAAAATTTTGGAAATAGAATGGAAAAAATACAAGAAATGTTTAAAAAGGACCTAGAAGAACTAAAGAGCAAACAAACAATGATGAACAACACGATAAATTAAATTAAATATTCTCTAGAAGGAATCAATAGCAGAATAACTGAGGCAGAAGAACGGATCAGTGACCTGGAAGATAAAAGAGTGGAAATAACTACTGCAGAGCAGAATAAAGAAAAACTAATGAAAAGAATTGAGGACAGTCCAGAGACCTCTGGCACAACATTAAACACAACAACATTTGAAATATAGGGGTCCCAGGAAAAGAAGAGAAAAAGAAAGGGACTGAGAAAATATTTGAAGAGATTATAGTTGAAAACTTTCTTAATGTGGGAAAGGAAACAGTCAATCAAGCCCAGGAAGCACAGAGAGTCCCATGCAGGATAAATCCAAGGAGAAACACACCAAGACGCATACTAATCGAACTATCAAAAATTAAATTCAAAGAGAAAATATTAAAAACAACAAGGTAAGAACAACAAATACATAGAAAGGAATCCCCATAAGGTTAACAGCTGATCTTTCAGCAGAAACTGTGCAAGCCAGAATGGAGTGGCAAGACATATTTAAAGGGATGAAAGGGGAAAACCTACAACCAAGATTACTCTACCCAGCAAGGATCTCATTCAGATTCGACAGAGAAATTAAAACATTTACAGACAAGCAAAAACCAAGAGAATTCAGCATCACCAAACCAGCTTTAAGCCAAATGCTAAAGGAACTTCTCTAGGCAGGAAACACAAGAGAAGGAAAAGACCTACAATAACAAACCCAAAACAATTAAGGAAATAGTAGTAGGAACATACATATCGATAACTACCTTAAATGTAAATGGATTAAATGTTCCAACCAAAAGACATAAAATGGCTGAATGGATGCAAAACAAGACCCATATATATGCTGTCTACAAGAGACCCACTTCAGACCTAGAGATACATACAGATTGAAAGTGAGGGGAGGGAAAAAGATATTCCATGCAAATGGAAATCAAAAGAAACCTGGAATAGTAATTCTCAAATCAGAAACAATAGACTTTAAAATAAAGACTATTACAAAAGACAAAGAAGGACACTACATAATGGTCAAGGGGTCAATCCAAGAAGAAGATACAACAATTGTAAATATTTATGCACCCAACATAGGAGCACCTCAATACATAAGGCAAATGCTAACAGCCATAAAAGGGGAAATTGACAGTAACACAAACATAGTAGGGGACTTTAACACCCCACTTTCACCAATGGACAGATCATCCAAAATGAAAATAAATAAGGAAACACAAGCTTTAAATGATACATTAAAAAAGGTGGAATTAATTGATATTTGTAGGACATTCCATCCAAAAACAACAGAATACACTTTCTTCTCAAGTGCTCATGGAATATTCTCCAGGATAGATCATATCTTGCATCACAAATCAAACCTTGGTAAATTTAAGAAAACTGAAATCAGATCAAATATCTTTTCCAACCACAACGCTATGAGATTAGATATCAATTATAGGAAAAAATCTGTAAGAAATACAAACACATGGAGGCTATACAATACACTACTAAATAACCAGGAGATCACTGAAGAAATCAAAGAGGAAATCAAAAAATACCTAGAAACAAATGACAATGAAAACACGATGACCCAAAACCTATGGGATGCAGCAAAAGCAGTTCTAAGAGGGAAGTTTATAGCAATAAATTCCTACCTCAAGAAACAAGAAACATCTCAAATAAACAACCTAACCTTACACCTAAAGCAATTAGAAAAAGAAGAACAAAAACCCCCCAAAGTTCACAGAAGGAAAGAAATCATAAAGCACAGATAGAAATAAATGAAAAAGAAGTTAAGGAAACAATAGCAAAGATCAGTAAAACTAAAAGCTGGGTCTTTGAGAAGATAAAAAAATTGATAAACCATTAGCCAGACTCATCAAGAAGAAATGAGAGAAGACTCAAATCAGTAGAATTAGAAATGAAAAAGGAGAAGTAACAACTGACACTCCAGAAATACAAAGGATCATGAGAGATTACTACAATCAACTATATGCCAATAAAATGGACAACCTGGAAGAAATGGACAAATTCTTAGACAAACACAACTTTCCAAGACTGAACCAGGAAGAAATAGAAAATATAAACCGACCAATAACAAGCACTGAAATTGAGACTGTGATTAAAATTTTCCAACAAACAAAAGTCCAGGACAAGATGGCTTCACAGGCAAATTCTATCAAATATTTAGAGAAGAGCTAACACCTATCCTTCTCAAACTCTTCCAAAATATAGCAGAGAGAGGAACACTGCTAAACTCATTCTTCGAGGTCACCATCACCCTGATACCAAAACCAGAAAAAGACGTCACAAAGAAAGAAAACTACAGGCCAATATCACTGATGAACATAGATGCAAGAATCCTCAACAAAATACTAGCAAACAGAATCCAACAGCACATTAAAAGGATCATACACCATGATCAAGTGGAGTTTATCCCAGGAATGCACGGATTCTTCAATATACATAAATCAATCAATGTGATAAACCATATAAACAAATTGAGGGAGAAAAACCATATGATTGTCTCAATAGATGCAGAAAAAGCTTTGGACAAAATTCAACACGCATTTATGATAAAAACTCTCCAGAAAATAGGCATAGAGGGAACTTACTCCAACATACTAAAGGTCATATATGACAGACCCACAGCCAACATCGCTCTCAATGGTGAAAAACTGAAACCTTTTCCTCTAAGATCAGGAACAAGACAAGGTTGTCCTCAAAACTATTATTCAGCATAGTTTTGGAAGTTTTAGCCACAGCAGTCAGAGGAGAAAAAGAAATAAAAAGAATACAAATTGGAAAAGAAGAAGTATAGATGTCACTGTTTGCAGATGACACGTTACTATACATGGAGAATCCTAAAGATGCTACCAGAAAACTACAAGAGTTAATCAATGAATTTGGTAAAGTACCAGGATACAAAATTAATGCACAGAAATCTCTTGCATTCCTATACACTAATGATGAAAAATCTGAAAGACAAATTAAGGAAGCACTCCCATTTACCATTGCAACAAAAAGAATAAAATACCTAGGAATAAACATACCTAAGGAGACAAAAGACCTGTATGCAGAAAACTATAAGACACTGAGGAGAGAAATTAAAGATGATACAAACAGATGGAGAAAGCAATCTAGAGATTCAATACAATCCCTATCGAACTACCAATGGCATATTTCATGGAACAAAAAATTGCACAATTTGTATGGAAACACAAAAGACCCTGAATAACAAAAGCAATCTTGAAAAGGAAAAACAGAGCTAGAGGAATCAGGGTCCCAGACTTCAGACTATACTATAAAGCTACAGTAATCAAGACAGTATGGTACTGGCACAAAAACAGAAATATAGAGCAATGGAACAGGATAGAAAGCTCAGAGATAAACCCATGCACATATGGTCACCTTATTTTTGATAAAGGAGGCAAGAATATGCAATGGAGAAAAGACAGCCTCTTCAATAGCGGTGCTGGGAAAACTGGACAGCTACAAGTAAAAAATGAAATTAGAACACTCCCTAACACCATACACAAAAATAAACTCGAAATGGGTTAAAGACCTAAATGTAAGGCCAGACACTATAAAACTCTTAGAGGAAAACATAGGGAGAACACTCTATGACATAAATCACAGCAAGATCCTTTTTGACCCACCTCCTAGAGAAAGGGAAATAAAAACAAAAATAAACAAATGGGACCTAATGAAACTTAAAAGCTTTGGTACAACAAAGGAAACCATAAAAAAGACTAAAAGACAACCCTCAGAATGGGAGAAAATATTTGCAAATGAAGCAACTTACAAAGGATTAATCTCCAAAATTTACAAGCAACTCATGCAGCTTAATATCAAAAAAACAAACAACCCAATCCAAAAATGGGCAGAAGACCTAAATAGACATTTCTCCAAAGAAGAAATACAGATTGCCAACAAACACATGAAAGGATGCTCAGCATCACTAACCATTAGAGAAATGAAAATCAAACTACAGTGAGGTATCACCTCACACCAGTCAGAATGGCCATCATCAAAAAACCTACAAACAATAAATGCTGGAGAGGGTGTGGAGAAAATGAACCTTCTTGCACTGTTGGTGGGAATGTAAATTGATACAGCCACTATGGAGAACAGTATGGAGGTTCCTGAAAAAACTAAAAGTAGAACTACCATACAACCCAGCAATCCCATTACTAAGCATATACCCTCAGAAAACCATAATTCAAAAAGAATCATGTACCAAAATGTTCACTGCAGCTCTATTTACAATAGCCAGGACATGGGAGCAGCCTAAGTGTCCATTGAAAGATGAATGGATAAAGAAGATGTGGCACATATATACAATGGAATATTACTCGGCCATGAAAAGAAACAAAATTGAGTTATTTGTAGGAGGTGGATGGACCTAGAGTCTGTCATACAGAGTGAAGTAAGTCAGAAAGAGAAAAATAAATACCGTATGCTAACACATATATATGGAATCTAAAAAAAAAAGAAAAATGGTTCTGAAGAACCTAGAGGCAGTGCAGGAATAAAGATGTAGGGAATGGACCTGAGGACACGTGGAAGGGGAAGGGTAAGGTGGGACAAAGTGAGAAAGTAGCATGGACATATATACACCACCAAACGTAAAATAGCTAGTGGAAAGCAGCTGCATAGCACAGGGAGATCAGCTTGGTGCTTTGTGACCACCTAGAGGAGTGGGATAGGGAGGGTGGGAGGGAGACGCAAAAGGGAGGGGACATGGGGATATATATATATGTATAGCTGATTCACTTTGTTATAAAGCAGAAACTAAAACACCATTGTAAAGCAATAATACTCCAATAAAGATGTTAAAAAAATGTGATAGAGGCATTAATTCCATTCTGCTTTGTTGTTTTCTTGAACAGAGCATCCACCTACATATATATATATATATGTATACAGATATATATATATATATCTGTATACATATATATATAATATATATATACAGATATATATATATATATTCCTTTTGCCAGACCTCATGGAAATAAAGATTTTCTAAACAGGCCTTTTTCCTTTTCCTTTTTGTATTTGTTTATTTCACCTACTGTCATATACTACTGAGGAAAAACAAATATATAAATGTAATAAATATAATGTGCTCTCAAAAGCAATTTAAATTCGTCAATAATCTTTAGAGGCTTTGAAAACTGTCCAGCCAGAACAGCTTCCTGCCAAGGGTGGAAGATTTCAGCATGGTCACTTCTCCACTGAGAGCCCATACATTGTTTGGGAATCCTCCAGCCAGCTCAGGCTCTAACTCCAACTAATTAAGTTTTCTGCTTGCTGCCATTGGAAGCTTCAGTCAGGTATAATTAAAAGTGAGCCAATGACAGCAGTGGCATTTGTCAGAATCATCCAGTGGTTCAAATACCAGTTCTGACAGAAATGTCAAACTGATAGCGCTCCCATCTTCCCAGTGCATGCAAGGGAAGAGCAGGGGGACTTTTATTATAAATGCTTGGCTGATAACCTTTTTGAATCCCAGAACACCAAATGCCTCACGTGAAATTTCATTATCCTGGAAGAAAATTCAGCTCATAAATGCTCCCTTCCCATGAAGTAAAGTTCAATCTAACTTGATGGTCTTTACTTCTATCAGGTCTTTTAGGGAATTTTGAAATTAAAAAAAAAAAAAAAAGTCAAATAGTCATGTGGAAAAGAATGCTTAGTTGTAGATACATCAATCTCTAAGGGAAAATTTTCTCAGACTTAAAACTGTGGTTATCAATCAAATTTCTAGGTACATTATTAGATTTGAGTTTTGTCTTTTGTTTCAGTAATAAAAGATCACCCAAAATTAGTGAAGGCACCATCCTGAAAGGGGAAAAGCCACAATCCCCTGGCACAGACCATCACTGACTGATTTTATGATCTATTGCCTCACATAGTTCCTGGTGGTGCTCAAGGTATGCTTTGTGAGCTAAACAGTGAATGAATGAACCAATGAATGAATCTCACACACATTCTCAGGAAGATAATTTCTTTTTTTTTAAATAAATTTTATTTATTTATTTATTTATTTATTTATTATTTTTTGGCTGTGTTGGGTCTTTGTTTCTGTGTGAGGGCTTTCTCTAGTTGCAGCGAGCAGGGGCCACTCTTCATCGCAGTGCGCGGGTCTCTCTTGTTGCGGAGCACAGGCTCCAGATGCGCAGGCTCAGCAGTTGTGGCTCACGGGCCCAGTTGCTCCGCGGCATGTGGGATCTTCCCAGACCAGGGCTCGAACCCGTGTCCTCTGCATTGGCAGGCAGATTCTCAACCACTGTGCCACCAGGGAAGCCCAGAAGATCATTTCTAAATCACAAAATGAAAGTGGTCATAGTGAAAAGACAACTTTGTAATCATTTATTTTTAGAGGTGAGAAAGATGGGTGATGAAAAGAAGTTATTTGTCTTCCTTCTCTTTCTGTGTGAGTTCATGGTATTGAAGATTGGATAAAGTAATAAATATAAAACACTTTTGTCAGTCTTATGGCCAAGAAAAAATTACTATGTCCAGAAGCCAAACAATAACACATAAGAAATGGTTGAATTAAAACACTTGAGCTATTGTATCTTAAAGAAAGATTTAACATTATACACAGGGAATGTCATGACTGCATATTTTTCTCCATATTTTGTCCATATGTTTCTTAGTTTTATCCCAAGAAAAAGTGTTGTGTTCTATGAAAAAGATTTATAAATACCTAGCTGTGTGTGTGCATGTAAAACTATAGAGTTAGGAAACAGAAATCAGAGAAAGCTGCAATGACACAGAGCTACAACTCAAATAAAAAGTCAAAAAATACCAATATGCCTGGTACATTTTTTGGAGATACTCAAAAAATACTTGTTGACTAATGAGAAAGAAAAAATAAAAACATAAAAGAGGAATTTGTTTAGAACAGAGCTCAGAAAGCCCTTCAAGAGTAAAAGATGAGATTAATTGAGTCATCTCTCAATTATGCATTTTTATAAAGTCTTTCATTTAATTATCTCACACCCAGAATTGCTATACATCAATATTTTTCCAAAATATTTCACAAGAAAGACCAGTCCACTGGGATATCAGATATCTTTCAAAAACAACAAACAAACAAATAAAAACAGTCAGAGGAAGGGGATTTCAGTTCCTTTGTCAAACTAGTTTGCGGATACTAAAATGACGAAAATAATACATGATTCTTCACAGCAGGATTTCTATGAAAGCCTTAAGTATGCTAATCTCCAAAAGAGCGGTTGTATTTAGCAGTGTTACCTAAACATTTTTGATCATGGGCTCCTATTTCCATTGAACATCTTAAAACACTCATCAGTATTCTTTGAGAAACACTAGCCCGTGCTCATTGGATCAACCCATGAAACGGAAATTAACCTATTTGGGGCCACAGATACCTTTGAGAATACCTTAAAAGCTTTACACTCTCTTCCCTCCCATTTATACACATATGACTTTGAAATATTCATATGACTTTGAAACAGGAATAGAGAGTCCTGAAATTCAGAGGGTTTTTAGATATTCGAAAGATACTTATTATATAAGTATGCCACAATTTATTTATCCATTCTATTGTGATGAACATTTGGGATGTTTCCAGCTTTTGTTTATTAAGAATAATGTTTCAATAACCTGTGATAAACCATAATGGAGAAGAATATGAAAAAGAATATATATATATGTATAACTGAGTCATTTTGCTGTACAGCAGAAATTAAACACAACATTGTAAATCAGCTATACTTCAATAAAATTTAAAGATATTAAAAAAAGAATAATGTTGCTATGAATATCTTTTAGGTCACAAACGTACATATTTCTGTTATAAAAACGAAGCATAGAATTATTGGGTTATAGAGTGTGCATATATTCAACTTTAGAAGATATTGCCAGATAGTTTTTCAAAGTAATTTAACCAGTTTACATTGATACCATCAGTGATAAGAGTATCATATACAGTTGTCCCTTGGTATCCACAGGGGATTGGTTCCAGGACTCCCACGTGGATACCAAAATCCACGAATGCTTACCTAAAATGGCAAAGTACAGTCAGCCCTTCTTGCCTGTGGATGTGGAACCCACTGATATGAAGGCTTGACTGTATCCTCCTTGCCAATTATTTTTAATATCAACCATATCCCACTTGGTAATGACAGGTATTTTGACTTTAGCCATTCTGGTGGGGATATAGAAATGTATCACTGTGGATTTAATTTTTATTTTCTCAATGAATAATAAAGTTCGGCACTTGTCATGTGTTTATCAGCCAGTTGGATAGCCTCTTTAGTGATGGTCCTGTTCAATAATTTTGCCTGTGTTTCTCTTGGGTTGTCTGTAGTTCTCTTATTAAGATATGAACCTTTTGTTGATATGTGTATTACAAATATCTTCTAGTTATGGCTTACCTTTTTTTCTCTTTCGGTAGTGTCTTGTAAATTTGCAGATCTGATCAATGATCTCCTCAAGTGCTTGGAACTGAAAACCTTCAATGGCTCCCAATGCACTTTTAAAAATTTTCTTGGCTGAAGTGTAGGGAAGAGGTCAGAGGGGCTGCAGTGAGTTGAGGGAGACAAATGAGAAGTCCACTGGATGATGCCAAACTGACAGAGAGATGGACAAAGACCAATATTTGAACTGAAAACCTCAGTGGTCAGGGTCCTGGCCAGAGGAAGACAGTCTTGAATGGAAAAGGCACTCAAGGGGCATCCCCTGTGTGGGCTGCATGCACCTGCCAGGTTTAGTGAGGCAGTGGGAGAGCACAAGACTGAGGCATGCCCTCTGGCTTTAGCAAAACTGGGAGACATTTTGGATGCTGATCTCTCTGATGCAGGTTCCAAGTGTTGGGGTGCCTGAGGCACAAATCCCTTATTCCTCAGGGAGAAGCTCCATATTGTGAGATCTTTCCCAACTGTGGGTCATGGTTCCAGGGGTGGGGTTTTTGGCAAGACCATGACTCTGATTCTCCTACTCATCTCAATGTAGCCCTCTTATCCTTTGTTGCAGAGGAGCCGTTAGCTAGTTTTCAGGTCTTTTTCAGAGGAATTGTTCTATATGTAGCTATATGTAGATTTGGTGTGTTTGTGGGAAAAGGTGAGTTCAAGATCTTCCTACATTACCATCTTGAACCTCCTCTCTACCAACAGTTTTTAGTTATAAATAGATGTTCAATTTTATCAAGTGCAGTTTCTGCATATATTGAAATAATTGTATGATTTTTCTCATTTATTCTATTAACGTGTTATATCAACTGTCATATGTCAAAGGAAACTTGCATTGCTGAAATAATCTCAACTTGGTCTTAAATATTATCATTTCTAGACTTCGTCTTGTAATACTTTATGAGGATTTTTTACATCTATATTTTAAAAGTTTGTTCTGTAATTGTCCCTTCTTATAATGTTATTTACAGGATTTGGTATGAAAGTTATGCAGCCTTCATAAAATGAGTTGTATTGCCACTTTTTTGTTCTCTGGAATATTTTTGTCTAAAACTGAAAGTATTTCTTTCTCAAATATTTGATAGAATTCAACAATTAATATATTTGGACTTGGAGTTATTGTGAGAGAGAGGGCTTTTATTTATAGATTCAATTTATTTAATAAATATGGGATTATTTCTTCTTGAATATGTGCAAACGTTTTCTAGGAATTTGTCTACATTAA
Organism: Balaenoptera borealis; assembly: GCF_965194805.1. Classification (NCBI taxonomy): domain Eukaryota; kingdom Metazoa; phylum Chordata; class Mammalia; order Artiodactyla; family Balaenopteridae; genus Balaenoptera; species Balaenoptera borealis. The sequence goes on from NC_138870.1 coordinate 34,692,296, forward strand.
AATTTTCAAATATATTTGTTTAAAGGGCTTTAGAACATCTTAATATCTTTTTTAATGTCTGTAGGATCTATAGCAATGTTCCCCTTCATGTTTCTGTTTTTGATAACTTAAACTTTCTTTAGGTTTTTTTTTTTCCTCATCAGTCTTGCCAGAGATTTATCAGTTTTTATTATTCTTTTCAAGAAACCAAGTTTGTCATTTTTAATAATCTCTAGTATACATTGATTTCCTTTACCCTCTTATTTTGTGTTAGTTTTCACACCTACATGTGGCCTCTCCAGGTGGCTAGTTTGGGCTTTCTTGCCACATGACAGTGAGTTCCAAAAGCAAGTGTCCTATGAGAACCAGGTGGAAACCATTGCCTTTTTACAAAAAGAAGAGCTTTATTGAGATAAAATTCACATAATATACAATGGAGCCCCTTAAAGGTGCAATTCAATGGTTTTTAGTATATTTACAGTTGTGCAACCATTACCATAATTAATTTTAGAACATTTTTATCTCTACAGAAAAAAAAAGTTTATATTTCCCCAATCTTCCCATCCATAGGCAACAACTAATTTATTTTTTGTCTCTATAGATCTGCCTATTCCAGACAGATCATATAAATTGAATCATACAATATGCAGTCTTTTGGGTCTGGCTTCTTTCACTCAACATAATTTTCTTTGATTCATCCATGCTGTAGCGTGTACTAGAACTCAATTCCTTTTTTATGGCCAAATAACACCTCATTGTGTGATATACCACATTTAATGTACCAGTTCATCTTTTGATGGACATTTGAGTTGTTTCCAATTTGAGGCCATTATGAATACTGCTGCTATGAACAATCATATGCAAGTTTTTCTGTGGGTTATATATTTATTTCTCTTGATTATATACCTAGGAATAAAATTTCTGGGACATATGGTATTCTATGTGTAAACTTTTGAGGAATATTGGACTGTTTTTTAAAGTGTTTTCACAATTTTACATTCCTATTAGCTGTGTATAGAGGTTACAATTTCTCTACATTCTTGCTATCTCTTGTTTTTATTAATCATTTTGCTGCTTGTTCTATCACTTAGGAAGAGAAAGAGAAGTATGTTAAATTTCTCTCCATGATTGTGTTTACAACTTTTTCTGCTTTTAGTTCTTTCAATTTTTGTTTCACATATCTTGAGGCTATATTATTAGATCCATACAAATTTAGAATTGTGATAATTTTGAGTAGAATGGCACTTTTTGTCTCTCTTTATCATTAGTATTTCTTCCTACCTTAACATTTACTTTGTTTTTTATTATTAAAAGGATACTAGCCTGCTTTGGTTAGTGTATGTAAAGTTATCTTTTTCCATTCCTTTACTTTAATCTTTACATAATCTACACCAAACAGCCTATAGCTAAGTTTTGTTGTTTTATCCAGACTATAATAGACCAATATTACCTTCGATTTTTAATAGAAATATTTAGTCCTATTAATTTAAATATAATTACTGACATATGTGGCATTAAATCTACCATCTTGTTACTTGTTTTCTGTTTGTTCTGGTTGTACTATGTCCCATTTTTTCTCTTTTCTTGCCTTCATTAGAATAATTTATTATTGTTGTGATTATTTCCTTCTATATAAGTTTTATTATTATATTTACTATTTTATTCCATATGCATTGCTGACTTACTAAAGTCTAATATAATTTACAACTTCCCAAACAATGAAGGGAACTTAGAACATTTTAACTCCATTTACCCATCTCCCGTCTTTACGTTACAGTTTATATGTATTACTACATACATTTTTAATGGCCATTGACATTGTTTTTATTATTTTAATCAATCATTATTCATCTAGACTTACCCATATATTTACACATTTTATCGTTCTTCATTCTTTTTTACATCTGTCTGTTCCATCTGGGATAATTTGTTCCATCTGGGATAATTTTCCTTTCACCTGAATAAATCCCTTTTGTGTTTTCTTTAGTTCAATTATATTGAGAATTATCTCATTATTGTATTTTTAATATATTTCCATTTTCCTTTATTTTTAATGTCTTAATTGAAGTATAATTGACAAAAAAAGCTGAAGATATTCAGTTTATAGTATGCAGTTTGATAAGTTTTGACATACATATGCACCCATGAAACTATACCACAATCAAGAGAGTGAACATATCCATAAATCCCAAAAAGTTTTCATATGGCCCTTGTATTATCTCCCTCCTGCCCCTAACTGCTCTCCCATTCCAAACAATCACTAATCTTCTCTTTGTCACATTAGCTTGCATTTTCTAGATTTTTATATACATAGAATCATGAAAGTATGTATTCTTTTCTGTCTGGCCTTTTTCACTCAGCATAATTATTTTAAGATCATCTTTTTTTTATGTGTTTCAATAGTTCATTATTTTGAATTGCTGAGTAGTATTTCATTGTATGGATATATCACAAAGTATCTATCCATTTATCTTTTAATGGACACTTGGACTGTTTCTAGTTTAAGGCTAATAAAAATAAAAGTGCTTTGAAAATGTGTGTACAAATATTTGTATGGGCACATGCTTTCATTTTTCTTAGGTAAATATCTAGGAATGGCATGTTTGATTCATATGGTAGGCATATGTCAACTTTTTGAGAAACTGCCAAAATTTCCAAAGTAGTTATGACATTTTACACTCTCACCAGAAGTGTATGAGAGCTCCAATCTCTCCACATCCTTGCCAACACTTGGTATGATCTGCTGGTTTAATTTCAGCCTTTCTAATAATTTTGTAGTCAGATAAAAATTGTGGTTTTAATAGTCTCTCCTCTAATGATTAGTGATGGTAAGCTCTTTTGTGTTCTTATTTGCAGTTTCTATATATTCTTCAGTGAAAAAGTCTATTCAAATATTTTGCTCATTCCTTATTGGATTATTTGTGGTTTTTTTCCATTAACTTTTGAGGGTTTCTCCTCCCTGTGCTCTCAGCTGAAAAATCTTTCAAGTCATTAAGCTGGGGTAACTATAGTGCTTACTTCATTTGTTTCACATCTCTCAGGGATCACTCTTTCATTGTCTTTATGTCCAGTGTCTGCAAAACTTTTATTTATCTTTTCCAATTTGGGGGATTTTTTTGTTTGTTTGTTTGTTTCAGACAGGAGGGTAAATATGGTCCCTGATACTTCATATTGACTGGAAGCAGAGGCCCATATCTGTTTTGCCCTATTTTAATCCTACTTTTGCTGCACATAAAAATCTTCAGCACTTTGAAAATAACATCCTGTGTTCTAACTTGCATCATTTCTGTTGATGAGTCATCTCTCAGCCCTATTGTTGCTCCTTAAAATGTATTATAACATTTTTCTCTGGCTTATTTTAACATTTTTTTTCTTAGTCTTTGGTATTTGGCAGTATTATTATATGTCTCTATGTAGTTCTCTTTGTATTTATTCTGCTTTGAGATCATAGCACCTCTTGAACCTATTGCTTGATGTCTTTTTTTCATTTGGACAATTTTCTGACATTGATCCTTCAAATATTTCTTTTCTTCCATTCATTTATTCTCTCTCTGCTTCCCTCTCCTTCTCTCTTTCTCCCTCTCCTTTCCTTCTTCTCTCACTCTCTCTTCCTTCTATAATCCCAATTACTTATATGTTAGACTTTTTTGGGGCATCCCATACCTCCAACACTTTTTCCTGAACTTTCCAATCTATTGTCCTTTTTTGATTTAGTCAAGATATTTTCTCCTAACCTGTACTTTACTTAAATGAATAATTCTCTCTCCAGCTGAATCTAATCTGCCATTAAACACACCAGCTGACCTCTTATTTGGAGGTATATATTTGTCAGTTCTAGATTTTCCATTTTAGTAAGGGAAGATGTATTACTGCTCTCTTCCAAAATTCTTCAATTGTCATTTAATTTTTGGAACTTGTATTAATCATACTCACTTTAAGTCTACTCTAATATCCATATTTCTTGTGGACCTGTTTCAATGGTTTTGTTTGTTTGTTTTTGTCTCTTGATTTCTGGCTAGTTTTTACCTTTTTTATCCTATTATTTTTAAAATCTGTCATACCTTTTGTGTGTGTGAAAAACTGCAAAAGAACTTGAGGCTCTGGAAGATGTTATATCCTCCAGAGTACATTTAGTTTCTTGAAGAAAGTTATTTGGGAAGATTACCTTAATATAATCATAGATTGAACTTACTCAAAGCTGAGTTTTTACCCTTTATTCCCATTCTATGCAGGAATTTTAATTAATTCCTTTAATTAATTCCATGTATTCTCAAAATCTAAGAAGGGGGTTCAGATTCTGGGAAACTAAAAAGAATGACAAATGCTCACCTAGCATATTATCTGAAAAGTTTAAAATCTAGGAAAGTATGGATTCTACCAAGTTTTAAATACATGTCTAGTTGAGTGTATAAAAAACTAATTTGATCTGTTCAGAAATAACTTACCAATAATTGTCCTGGTGACCTGACACATTCATCAAATGTGGGACTCTAGATTTTATGCTAAGAGAGTGATAGAAGAGCTCCTTGTCATTTTAATTTTTCTGTGAACTTCAAGTGACACAGATGAAACAGAGAAAATGTACTTTTTTTTTCTGGAGCATAAATAGTTGAAGATTATCAATAGGATTTAGAGCAGCAGATACTAATCTTTTGTGGGGTAGATATGAACTCCTTTTGGGAGCCAGTGAAAGCTATGGACTCTCCCTCCAAAAATGGAAGTGCACAATCCACATTTACATTCAACATTATGTGTACCACGTCAGAGAGCTTAGATCCCAGCTGAAGCTCATGAGTGAGCCCAGTATTAAGAATTCCTGCTCTACAACAAAGAACATTTGTTCTTTAAGAATGAACAAAAGATACAACATTGGAGTTTCAACATTGCTTTCTCATTCAGCACTTCAGTTTTGTGTGTCACAGGACCCATATTCCACATTTTGCCTTTTATTTTACCTGAGAATTGACAATTGAGAGTCACTAATCATAGAGAGAAAAATTCATTTAACCTTTAGATTTAAAAATATAATAATATATAATAATAATGAACAGCAATTCTGCAAGCACATACACTGAAGGATAGACATCTATCTTCCAGCAAATAGATTTCAAAGAATGAGAGGGTCGGGGCCAAACCTCTTGTACCATAGTGGTAAACTGTGAGCCTAAAGCTGTGTCTTGCTCACAGACAGTCCTTGTTAGGTCCACACAGTAATTTCAATTTAAATTATTCATACACACTTAGAAATCGGGAAATTACATGTAAAATTTTCTTTTTCTGTCTCCTCTTGAAAAGTCAGAAGATACAGGCACAGTTGGCCCATACTTCTGTGTAGCAACAAACCATAGGGGATGAGTAGCCACTACCTGTTTCCCCAGCTCACTGCAATCCCCAGGAGCACCTACTTCACTCTTACTTGTTTCTAGTAGGTAGAGTTGGCATTGGAGCTTGTGACCCATTGTAGTCAGCCCCTGGACATATTGGCAGCCTTTGAAAAAGTGGCTGTCGACCCAGTGTCACAGGACACTCTCAGCCTGCTTTTCCCATTTCCTTCCAGCCTCTAATACACCTCGTTCCTTGACAGGAGATTCCAAATTCATCCCATTCTCTCTGAATTCATCTCTACTCAATTTTTTCCAGGTAATTTCCAGCTGACCTCCCACCATGCTCATCCAAAGAACAAATCTTCCTTCCTGCAAGATGAAGGAGGAAGGACTAGGCCTGGAATGCTAACCTCCCGGTTAACAATCTCCATGGTGTTCCCATTTCTCTACACCACTTTTCCTTTCCTCGTTTTGCTTTTTGTTTTTTGTTAATTTTGACCTTCATTGTAAAGGTTAGTATACTTCATGGGGATACTTTGTGCTTAAAGCTATGTCTGAAAGGACTATATTTTTTAGTAAAAATGTCTAAGAGATCATAGTTAGTATTTGTAGCAGAGCTGGGTCAAAATTAACATATTACAACAGCTTATGTCAGCCTGGGTTGCAAACTTTCCTGAAGAAAGGGCACGCCAAAAGGTCACACTCGTCAGCTTGTACCACAGAGAACTGCAGAATTCTAAAAGATGATTTCTTCTCCTTATAAATAAAAGTCACTGATTTCCTGTTGCTCCAGCCACCACCCTCTCCTGCCTATACACTGGACTTACATACACACCACACTCCCCACTGTCCAGCTACAGGAACAGCTACTTTCTCTCCTATCTGTTTCTGTGAATTTAAGTCTTTGAGCCAGTTCCTAGCTTTATTAAATAGGTGTTCCATTGTTCTACCTTTTCGGTTTGTTTGTTTGTTTGTTTGCTCTGATGGAAATGCTTCTTTAAATCATTAATGAGCCACTAGCCCAGACGTGGACAATGTCTAGTTAACAACGCAGAGTTCCCACTCTCACTACAAGCAGCGTGTGGTCTGTGTCTGTGCCTGTTCTGGCCCTGAAACTTCTTTAACACCTCGTCCCATTCTGCCAATACCACAGATGCCCTATTTCAGCTGTTGACGTGCAGGCTGTGGATCGGGTTGCACAGCCCGTCAGTGAGACTGGCAGAGTGTGCTGGGCCGCGGGTTGCCGCAGAGATGGATGTTCAGTGGATTCTGCCCTCAACTAGACGGCTGAGCCTGACTAGGCCGCTCAGTCAGCATGACAGCAAAATGACAGGTTATTTTTCTGTTATTTGTCCTCCACTATTGGATTCATTAACCCTTGGCTTTATTAAGGTTGGTGAACGAAAGATGCCTTTACTTTACCACTAATGTTATCGCACTCATCTGTCCAGGTGAGAGCTGAGTCTCTGAGAGCCAAGCTGTGTCCTCCAAGAACAAAAGGTGAGGAGAACTTAAAGCACCTGCTGGGATTTTCCTTTTCTCCACTGGCTCCGGCATCACTACCAGAGAGCAAGCCAGTGTCTTCAGTTAGAAGACAGCGGCTAAAAGGTGCAGTAATTGGAAAACATTTCAATTTCCAGGGATCTCAGAAAGTCTCAAAGTTTCATGTCACCAGGCATAATATTTGCTTAGGCTACCCAAAGAGAGACCTTTGATTTTGCAAAAGCCTATCTTTTTCACTGAGGTTCCATCCTTTCCATGCCCTTCATCCCATACCACCACCTACTCATATTACATCCTGTGCCACTAAAATAATCTCTCTCTTTCTCTCTTCTTCTCTTTCTCCCTCCCTTTTATAAAGAGTGCTTTCAATTAACATAGTGATGACCTATTGTCACCCATTACCATGCTAATCCTGAGCTGGTGTGAAATTACTTTATAATAAACACTATGGAGTTCTGACTTTCAATTAATTTTTCACATGCTGCACTAAATCAGATTAACTCTCCCCCCCCACCACTACTTTTGACCACAGATGTAATTCTTTTCTTATAATGAAATGGAAGATTAATTTATATGAAGCATATCTGTACACATTGGCAAATAAATGTAAAGATAAACTTTGTGCCATATTTGCATTATGCAGCGTTGGGTCTAATGCAGACTCTCTGAGATGATTAATTTTTTGTGTTCACTGGGGTGGGGAAAGACATTTCTAGTTGTTGTTGTTGTTTCTCTGTTAAATTCAAACTAAATATTTCCACGAAGAAGAGGCAAAGAAATGCTCACATATGCTGAAAGAGTGGTGACTTCTCCCATAAATCGTACAATACCACACTAGGAGAAGCTGGAGGAAAATGTAAACACTCTGAAATGGAAACAATAATCATTAACTACTAAATTGATTGGTGCTCTCCCTGGATAGGCACCTTCACATTCATTCCTAATAAAGGGGGGGGATGACTTTTTAAATGACCATTAAATGGAAGGATTTTGATGACATTTGCAAGTAGATGATGGCTCATGCCTCTTGAAAACTAATACAGCCCCTGCACTAAAGTATATTTTTGGTGAAATAATTATTTTCATCTTTGAAACTCATTATTAGAATGGAGTGAAGGAAGATGAATGTAGGCACACACTAAATGAACAAGTTTGTGTTAAAAAAATTAATCATGCTACCCAGATGCTGGGCTATATTTTTTCTTCTGTCAGTCTCCAGTGTATTTCATTCAGCTTCTTTTATTACTACAAAATATTGATAGAAAAATTTGCACAATACATATTTTTTTGACACCAAATGAGAAAAACTGCCAAAAGAACTAAAGGTATGGCACATATAAGAGATAAATGTGTACTTATCAAATCCTTTTAAACCAATCTTTTATTAACCATAGAAGAAATAAAATCTTGCTCAGTGTTGCAATAATGAAAATACTTACCATTGAGTTATTTTAAGACAGACTAAGCAAATCATGTCTGGCAAATACTAGAAATTTATTCATTCATTCAACAGGTATTTATACTATGCCTGCTATGTGCTAACCACTACTTTAAGTATAACTGATAAATCAGTGAACAAGACAAACTCCCGTGCCCTCGTGGAGATTCCCATCGAGGGGGATGCAAACTTGAAATTATAAATAGAGTCTGTCACCATCTTCCTGATCATTTATTGAGCTCTTACTGTGTGCTCACCACTGTGCTGAATGCTTTCCATTTACATATTTCAATCCTCATGTTTAATACTTTCCTTCTAGGTTATTATCATACACATTTTATAGATAAATTTGTTACTGACCCTCCCCCATTTGGTCCCCAAGAAAGGTCCTCCTTCTGTTCTGTAGCAAAGGAAAGCTTTGTTCTTTGATCAGAGAATGACGGAGATGCGAGCTCAGGCTATGAGGCCCATGCTCTCCCAGGCAGGCCGTGGGCGGGGCTGCTTTAGAGGGATCTCATCAGGTGGGGAGGGAGTGGAGTTCTCTCTGGGCATGTGCAGCCGTGTGTCTCCTCTCAGTGCTGGCGAGACCTCTGCACATGTTCCCCTATGAGTAAGTAAAACTAGGCTAAGCACGAAGGGAAAAAAGCTTAGATATCATTTTATTACCCAGATTCTGTTTTTATTCCCCAGGAATTGTTAATGGGCTTTGCCGCTGACAGAATAACTAAAGCTTAGAAGTTAATTTGTCCTAAACCCACAGATACAAAGTGGCAGAGGTAGAATTCAAAACTAAGTTTTTTGGACCAAAACTCCTGTGTTATACTGCTTCTGCTGTTCATTGTCTCAAAAGCACATATCATCATCTTGTATTTGTTCAAATTTTAGTTTTTACACTATAGTGGGTGTAAAATAGTTGTAAGGTGTAAAATAGGGTGTAAAAATAGGCACAGAAGGCACATCCCTCACCTAAGATTTCCAATCTATTGGGAGAAAATTACACAGTTATGAAACAACTAGTTTTAAATTTTCTTTGGACAGCTAAGTTTATAGTCCATGGACATGAAGTGTGCATGTTGAGGGGGAAAGGGACAGGATTATTTGCAGACATTTATCTCTGTTTGAATAGCATACTCAACTTTTATGAATTTACCCATTGTAGAGTACATTATTAATTTAACAGAAGCTTTTAAATAAAAATTGAAATAAGACAACATTAAATGTAGCCATTATATGCTATACAATGTGTCCTGATTTCAATTCTATGGAATTGTGATAAGCTTGATTCTTAGAGTGGAGGATGTACAGCAGCATAAGAACAATCTGTACCTTGAAGGTTGAAAAGACTTCACTTTGAAGCTGTATGGACCCAGCACATTTTAACAAAGGATCTTCTGGCTCACTCTGGTAATCTCTTTCATGATATTATTAAATTTTGCTATTTTCCTAGATATTTCTTCCAAGTTTTCAAAATATATCATAAATGCAATCAAAATATATCTTTATAACCAAATTAATCTTGACATCTGCAATTATTTCTAACTTTTAATGCTTATTTTTTTATTTGCTTTTTCTTTTTTCACTTGATCAGAATCATTAGTATCTTATCTCCCTTATTGTGTTTTGGTTATCTTCTTTATGGTTCTTCAAAGAACCATTTTATTCAAACTGCCAATTCTTACATTTGTTTTTCAATGTTCTTTATTTATTAATTCATTCATTACTGCTTTTATGCTCATTAATTATTCTACTTGCTCTACATAGGTATATTTTTCTTCTTTTTATAATTTCTTGATTTAAATAGTAATTTGTAATTGTAATTTTTCCTCTTTAAATCCTGTGAATTTTCTTCCTTGGCTGTATCTCATGATTATTTTCCTAGATATTCTGTATTTTAAACAGTTTTGAGATACTTCTTTACCTAAGAATTTTTTAGAATAATGTTTCCCAAATGATTCAGGTTTTTCTCTGTTCATACTTTCAGTATTCATTCCAGTTTTAATAGAATGCAGTTCAGAATGTTGTCTAATACTTCATCACACAGGTACTTGAAATAAAATGCTTTTGCTGTTCATATAGTATAAAGTTTGATGAGTATCAACTTAAACAAGTTTAGTTATCATTCAGGTTATCCATGCCCTAGTTATCCTTGAGCATTTTATTTGAAAATAACTGAGAACATTGTGTAAGATCTTCTAATGCTATCATATTTCTGTTCATTCCTTTTTTATAGTTGCAGTAGTTCTACTTTTAAATTTTAATACTGTGATATTCAAGATGTAAATATTCATAATCATTGTGTCTTCAGCAGCAAAACTGACCCTCTGGTTTCATGTAATAAACCAATATACTGGGATACTTAATGAGATGTTGTTTGTGACAGAAAAGATTTGAGGCAGACTAAAGGTCCATCAGTAAGGGCTTAGTTAAATAATTTATATACATCCATACAATCAAACATGTATACTCATTGAAAATAATGAGAAAACCCTATATGTACTAATTAGCGACAATCTCAAAGATCTAGTTCTAAGTGAACAAACCAAGGTTCAGAATAATGAATAGAGTATGTGTTATCAGGTCCATGGAAAGCAGAGTACCACAGTGGTAAGAAATCAAGTTCTCATGTTAGTCTGCTTAAATGAATCCTGGCTAAAACTCCTACTAATTGGTTGACCTTAAGGTAAGTTACTTAACATCTCTTCATTGTCACTTGTAAAATGCAAACAAGAATTAAATACCTATCTCTTGAGTTTTGGGAAGGATTAAATGAATGAATACAAGAAAAGTGCCTAAAATACTGCCTGGCACCATGTGCTCATAAATGTTTATTTGTTAACATTTAAAGCAAAAAAAAAAAAAAAAAGGCAAAATTTAAAAACCCTCACATACATAAATATGTATGTGTGTGTATATATATATATATATATATCTCATAACATATAGTTTGAAGGTACGGTGGAGTGATAGCAAAAGCATCTCTGATCCTTTACCCCTCCCTGTATCTGTGCCTTTACAAGGTGATTTACAGCTCCTCCCATCAAGACATGGAATCTATTTCCTCAGCCCTTGAATCTGAGCTGGCCCTAAGTATTAGAATGTAGCAGGAGTGGCAGTTTGCCAGTTCAGAACCTAGGCCTCATGAAGCCTTTTGTGCTTCTGCTCTCTTTCTCTCAGACCGCTGCCATTGCCACCATGGGAACAAGCCTGGGTTAGCCCGCTGAGTAAGGAGAGGCTACATTGGGGTACTCATCATCCTACCTCTCCCAGCCATGGTCATCACAGGCCAGCCACAAACTGACCAACACCACCCCCCCAACCAAAGATGCATGACTGAGCCCAGCTGAGACCAGAAAACTGCCCAGCTGGCTCATAAAACTATAAATGCTTACTATTTTAGTGACTGGGTTTGGGATGGTTTGTTATATATCAATAGCTAGCTGATAAAGAAGAATACATGGCAACTGACAGCAAGGATTATCTTGGTGTATGAATTTTGGTTCATATGAATCAGGATGGACTGAGAAATAGATTTCACTGTAGACCTCCTAGACTTTTTTATGATATACAGGTATCGCCAATTTTAAAATATCATTATTTTTAAGAGAATGAACCATGCACTCACTAATTCTCAATATAAGAGACCAGCTAGATCTAAACTATATATTTGGTGTGATTCTAAACCAAAAAAGACGATATAGAATTTTAAGATGATCCTGCAGTGATAAAGGTGTGTGTCATGAAGGCTTACATTCCCGCCACAGCCATACAGATGATTCATGAAAGATACCTTGAAGAGGCATAAAGAGTTTGTTTGACTCCTTGAATGTCAAGGAATGAAATTAGAATGTTCTCTAACACCATATACAAAACTAAACTCAAAATGGGTTAAAAACCTAAATGTAATACCAGATACGATAAAACTCCTAGAGGAAAACATAGGCAGAACACTCTTTGACATAAATCACAGCAATGTTTTTTTGGATCCTTCTCCTAAAGTAAAGGAAGTAGAGACAAAAATGAACAAATAGCATTTAATTAAACTTAGATGCTTTTGAACAGCAAAAGAAAACAACACAAAAACAAAAAGACAACTTACTGAATGGGAGAAAATATTTGCAAATAATATGACCGATAAAGGATTAATATCTAACATATATAAATAGCTTATACAATTCAACATCAAAAATCAAACAAACAACTCAATTAAAAAGAGGGTAGAAGAACTGAATAGACATTTTTCCCCAACTATTGCAGATGGCCAACAGAAACATGAAAAGATGCTCAATATTGCTAATCATCAGGGAAATGCAGATCAAAATCACAATGAGATATCACCGCACATCTGTCAGAATGGGTATTATCAAAAAGTCTACAGGGAGACCTTCAAGATGGTGGAGGACTAAGACATGGGGATCACCTTCCCCCCACAAATACATCAGAAATACATCTACATGTGCAACAACCTACAGAACACCTACTGAAGGCTGGCAGAAGACTTCAGACTGCCCAAAAGACAAGAAACTCCCCACGTACCTGGGTAGGGCAAAAGAAAAAAGAAAAATCAGAGACAAAAGAATAGGGATGGGACCTGCACTTCTGGGAGGGAGCTATGAAGGAGGAAAAGTTTCCACACATTAGGAAGCCCCATCACTGGCGGAGATGGTGGGGGGTGGGTGGCGGTGGGGGAAGCTTTGGAGCCACCGAGGAGAGTCCAGCAACAGGGATGCAGAGGGCAAAGCGGAGAGATTCCCGCACAGAGGATGGGTGCTGACCAGCACTCACCAGCCTGAGAGGATTGTCTGCTCACCCACCGGGGAAGGTGGGGGCTGGGAGCTGAGGCTCAGGCTTCAGAGGTCAGACCCCAAGGAGAGGACTGGGGTTGGCTGCGTGAACACAGCCTGAAGGGGGCTAGTGCACCACAGCTAGCCGGGAGGGAGTCTGGGAAAAAGTCTGGAACTTCCTAAGAGGCAAGAAACCATTGTTTCAGGGTGCGTGAGGAGAGGGGATTCAGAGCACCACCTAAACGAGCTCCAGAGATGGGCACAAGCCCGGCTATCAGCATGGACCCCAGATACGGGCATGAAACGCTAAGGCTGCTGCTGCAGCCACCAAGAAGCCTGTGTGCAAGCACAGGTCACTATCCACTCCTCCCCTCCTGGGAGCCTGTGCAGCCCACAACTGCCAGGGTCCCGTGATCCAGGGACAACTTCCCTGGGAGAACACACAGCGTGTCTCAGGCAGTTGCAATGCCCCATCCTGTCTGAGCAGGGAACAGATGCCAAACGGCAACCTACATGCAGAGGCAGGGCCAAATCCAAAGCTGAACCCCACAAGCTGTGAGAAAAAAGAAGAGAAAGGGAAATTTCTCCCAGCAGCCTCAGGAGCAGCAGATTAAATCTCCACAATCAACTTGATGCACCCTGCATCTCTGCTATACCTGAATAGACAATGAATCATCCCAAAATTGAGGCGGTGGACTTTGTATGATTTTGTTTGTATAGCTTTGCTCTTACCACTTGTCCTAGGGTTCTGTCTGTCCGTTTTTGGGTTTTTTTTTAAGTATAGTTTTTAGTGCTTGTTATCATTGGTAAATTTGTTTTTTGGTTTGGTTGCTCTCTTCTTTCTTTCTTTCCTTTTTTTTTATTACTTTCTAATTTTTTAAATTTTTAATAATGTTTTTTTATTTTTTAATAACTTTCTTTTCTTTTCTTTCTTTCCTTCTTTCTTTCTTTCTTTTCTTTCTTTCTTTCTTTCTTTCTTTCTTTCATTCTTTCTTTCTTTTTTTCTCCCTTTTCTTCTGAGCCATGTGGCTAACAGGGTCTTGGTGCTCTGGCCAGGTGTCAGGCCTGTGCCTCTGAGGTGGGAGAGCCGAGTTAAGGACATTCATCTACCAGAGACCTCCTGGATCCATGTAATCTCAAACAGCAAAAGATCTCCCAGAGATCTCCATCTCAACACTAAGACTGAGCCCCACTCAATGACCAACAAGCTACAGTGCTGGACACCCTATGCCAACAACTACCAAGACAGGAACAGAACCCCACCCATTAGCAGAGAGGCTGCCTAAAATCATAATAAGGTCACAGACACCCCAAAACACACCACCAGACACGGTTCTGCCCAACAGAAAGACAAGATCCAGCCTCATCCACCAGAACACAGGCATCAGTCTCCTCCACCAGGAAGCCTACACAACCCACTGAACCAAACATAGCCACTGGGGGCAGACACCAAAAACAACGGGAACTACAAACCTGCAGCCTGCAAAAAGGAGATGGCAAACACAGTAAGATAAGCAAAATGAGAAGACAGAGAAACATACAGCAGATGAAGGAACAAGGGAAAAACCCAGCAGACCTAAAAAATGAAGAGGAAATAGGCAGTCTGCCTGAAAAATAATTCAGAATAATGATAGTAAAGATGATCCAAAACCTTGGAAATAGAATGGAGAAAATAAAAGAAACGTTTAACAAGTACCTAGAAGAACTAAAGAGCAAACAAACAGTGATGAACAACACAATACAAGAAATAAAAAATTCTCTAGAAGGAATCAATAGCAGAATAACTGAGACAGAAGAACAGATAAGTGACCTGGAAGATAAAATATTGGAAATAACTACCACAGAGCAGAATAAAGAAAAAAGAATGACAAAAATTGAGGACAGTCTCAGAGACCTCTGGCACAACATTAAATGCACCAACATTCGAATTATAACGGTCCCAGAAGAAGAAGAGAAAAAGAAAGTGACAGAGAAAATATTTGAAGAGACTGTAGTTGAAAACTTCCCTAATATGGGAAAGGAAACAGTTAATCAAGTCCAGGAAGTGCAGAGAGTCCCATACAGGATAAATCCAAGGAAAAACACACCAAGACACATATTAATCAAACTATCAAAAATTAAAAACAAAGAAAAAATATTAAAAGCAGCAAGGGAAAAACAACAAATAAAATACATCGGAATCTCCATAACGTTAACAGCTGATCTTTCAACAGAAGCTCTGCAAGACAGAAGGGAGTGGCAGGACATAATTAAAGTGATGAAAGGGAAAAACCTGCAACCAAGATTACTCTACCCAGCAAGGATCTCATTCAGATTTGATGGAGAAATTAAAACCTTAACAGACAAGAAAAAGCTAAGAGAATTTAGCACCACCAAACCAGCTTTACAACAAATGCTAAAGGAACTTCTCTAGGCAGGAAGCACAAGAGGAGGAAAAGACTTACAATAACAAACCCAAAACAATTAAGAAAATGGTAATAGGAACATACATATCGATAACTACCTTAAATGTAAATGGATTAAACGCTCCAACCAAAAGACATAGACTGGCTGAATGGACACAAAAACAAGACCCATATATATGCTGTCTACAAGACACCCACTTCAGACATAGGGACACATACAGACTGAAAGTGAGGAGATGGAAAAAGATATTCCATGCAAATGGAAATCAAAAGAAAGCTGGAGTAGCAATTCTTATAACAGACAAAATAGACTCTAAAATAAAGACAATTACAAGAGACAAAGAAGGACACTACATAATGACCAAGGGATGAATCCAAGAAGAAGATTAAACAATTGTAAATATTTATGCACCCAACATAGGAGCTCCTCAGTACATAAGGCAAATGCTAACAGCCATAAAAGGGAAAATCGACAGTAACATATACATAGTAGCAGACTTTAACACCCCACTTTCACCAATGGATGGATGACCACAAATGAAAGTAAATAAGGAAACACAAGCTTTAAATGACACATTAAACAAGATGGACTTAATTGATATTTACAGGGCATTCCATCCAAAAACAATAGAATACACTTTCTTCTCAAGTGCACATGGAACATTCTCCAGGATAGATCACATCTTGCATCACAAATCAAGCCTTGGTAAATTTAAGAAAATTGAAATTGGATCAAGTATCTTTTCCAACCACAACGCTATGAGACTAGATATCAATTACAGAAAAAATCTGTAAGTAATACAAACACATGGAGGCTAAACAATACGCTACTAAATAACCAAGAGATCACTGAAGAAATCAAAGAGGAAATCAAAAAATACCTAGAAACAAATGACAATGAAAACACGATGACCCAAAACCTATGGAATGCAACAAAAGCAGTTCTAAGAGGGAAGTTGATAGCAATATAATCCTGCCTCAAGAAACAAGAAACATCTCAAATAAACAACCTAACCTTACATGTAAAGCAATTAGAGAAATGAGAACAAGAAAAACCCCAAAGTTAGCAGAAGGAAAGAAATCATAAAACACAGATAGAAATAAATGAAAAAGAAGTGAAGGAAAAATAGCAAAGAACATTAAAACTAAAAGCTGATTCTTTGAGAAGATAAACAAATTTGATAAACCATTAGCCAGATTCATGAAGATAAAAGGGGAGAAGACACAAATCAATAGAATTAGAAATGAAAAAGGAGAAGTAACAACTGACACGGCAGTAATACAGAAGATCATGAGAGATTACTACAATCAACTATATGCCAATAGAGTGGACACCCTGAAAGAAATGGACAAACTCTTAGAAAAGCACAACCTTCCGAGACTGAACCTGGAGGAAATAGAAAATATAAACAGACCAATCACAAGCACTGAAATTGAGACTGTGATGAAAAATCTTCCAACAAACAAAACCCCAGGACTAGAAGGCTTCACAGGCGAATTCTATCAAACATTTAGAGAAGAGCTAACACCTATTCTTGTCAAACTCTTCCAAAATATAGCAGAGGGAGGAACACTCCCAAACTCATTCTACGAGGCCACCATCACCCTGATACCAAAACCAGATAAAGATGTCACAAACAAAGAAAACTACAGGCCATTATCACTGATGAACATAGATGCAAAAATCCTCAACAAAATACTCACAAACAGAATCCAACAGCACATTAAAAGGATCATACACCATGATCAAATGGGGTTTATACCAGGAATACAAGGATTCTTCAGTACACGCAAATCAATCAATGTGATAAACCGTATTAACAAATTGAAGGAGAAAAATCATATGATCATCTCAATACATGCAGAAAAAGCTTTGGACAAAATTCAACACCAATTTATGATAAAAACTCGCCAGAAAGTAGGCATAGAGGGAACTTACCTCAACATAATTAAGGCCATATATGACAACCCACAGCCAACATTGTGCTCAATGATGAAAACTGAAATCATTTCCTCTAACATCAGGAACAAGACAAGGTTGTCCACTCTCACCACTATTATTCAGCATAGTTTTGGAAGTTTTAGCCACAGCAATCAGAGAAGAAAAAGAAATAAAAGGAATCCAAATCAGAAAAGAAGAAGTAAAGCTGTCACTGTTTGCAGATCACATGATACTATACATAGAGAATCCTAAAGACACTACCAGAAAACTACTATAGCTAATCAATGAATTTGGTAAAGTAACAGGATACAAAGTTAATACACAGAAATCTCTTGCGTTCCTATACACTAATGATGAAAAATCTGAAAGAGAAATTAAGGAAACACTCCCATTTACCATTGCAACAAAAAGAATAAGATACCTAGGAATAAACCTACTAAGGAGAAAAAAGACCTGTATGAAGAAAAGTATAAGACACTGATGAAAGAAATTAAAGATGATACCAACAGATGGAGAGATATACCATCTTCTTGGATTGGAAGAATCAACATTGTGAAAATGACTATACTACCCAAAGTAATCTACAGATTCAATGCAATCCCTATCAAACTACCAATGACATTTTTCACAGAACTAGAACAAAAAATTCCACAATTTTATGGAAACACAAAAGACTCTGAATAGCCAAAGCAATCTTGAGAAAGAAAAATGGAGCTGGAGGAATCAGGCTCCCAGACATCAGACTCTACTACAAATCTACAGTAATTAAGACAGTATGGTATTGGCACAAAAACAGAAATGTAGATCAATGGAACAGAATAGAAAGCCCAGAGATAAACCCACACACATATGGTCACCTTATTTTTGATAAAGGAGGCAAGAATATACAATGAAGAAAAGACAGCCTCTTCAATAAGTATTGTTGGGAAAACTGGACAGCTACATGTAAAAGAATGAATTTAAAACACTCCCTAACACCATACACAAAAATAAACTCAAAATGGATTGAAGACCTAAATGTAAGGCCAGACACTGTAAAACTCTTAGAGGAAAACATAGGAGAACCCTCTATGACATAAATCACAGAAAGATCCTTTTTGACCCACCTCCTAGAGAAAGGGAAATAAAAACAAAAATAAACAAATGGGACCTAATGAAACTTAAAAGCTTTTGCACAGCAAAGGAAACCATAAGCAAGACAAAAAGACAACCCTCAGAATGGTAGAAAATATTTGCAAACAAAGAAACTGACAAAGGATTAATCTTCAAAATTTACAAGCAGCTCATGCAGCTCAATATCAAAAAAACAAACAACCCAGTCCAAAAATGGGCAGAAGACCTAAATAGATATTTCTCCAAAGAAGATATACAGATTGCCAACAAATACCTGAAAAGATGCTCAACATCACGAATCATTAGAGAAATGTAAATCAAAACTACAATGAGGTATCACCTCACACCAGTCAGAATGGTCATCATCAAAAAATCTAGAAACAATAAATGCTGGAGAGGGTGTGGAGAAAAGGGAACCCTCTTGCACTGTTGGTGGGAATGTAAATTGATACAGCCACTATGGAGAACAGTATGGAGGCTCCTTAAAAAACTAAAAATAGAACTACCATATGACCCAGCAATCCCGCTACTGGGCATATATCCTGAGAAAACCATAATTTAAAAAGAGTCATGTACCACAATGTTCATTTCTTCTCTATTTACAATAGCCAGGACATGGAAACAACCTAAGTGTCCATCGACAGTTGAATGATAAAGAAGATGTGGCACATATATACAATGGAATATTACTCAGCCATAAAAAGAAACAAAATTGAGTTATTTGTAGGAGGTGGATGGACCTAGAGTCTGTCATACAGACTGAAGTAAGTCAGAAAGAGAAAAACAAATACCGTATGCTAACACATATATATGGAATCTAAAAAAAAAAAAAAATAGTTCTGAAGAACCTAGGGGCAGGACAGGAACAAAGATGCAGACATAGAGAATGGACTTGAGGACACGGGGAAGGGGAAAGGTAAGCTGGGACAAAGTGAGAGAGTGGCATGGACATATATACCATTGGTGGTATACCATATATACAAAAATACCATTTAACTGAAAACTAATGAATAATAAAAAAGAGATCACAGAATATCTGAGTTAGTGTTAGGCATCACACTATATAATGTTTAAAAACTAAAAATAATATGGTCATTGTTGGTAAATATTGACTGAGCTTTTTCTAAATGTAATGAACTATATTTCAAAAATATGAGACATTATCCCTCCCCTAAAAAGATTAAGAATCAAACACTACTATCAAAAAAGAAGTAATAACCTTTTCAGCATTTTCTATGTATCTGATGAATAGTGCACAAAATAAGCAGGAACAAAAGAAGAAAGAGCATTTGCTCAGTTTGGAGGGAAAGGAAAAGTCTTGGTGCAGAAAGGTGGGGTAGAATTAGGCAAGGAAAGAGATGAGGGTAGGATATTGCAGTCTGAAGGGCCAATGTGAACCAAAGGTCTCAGGTAGAAAGTGTGTGTGTGTATACACATATACGTGTGTGTGTGTTATGAAACATGTATCTGTGTATCCATGCTACTTAAATGTAGGCATACATATAAATATATTGATATGTGCATCCATTTAAGGTCAGTCATTTAGTTCACCCTACAATCCACTAGACTCAACTCCTTGATACCTGAAACCTCATATTTGTCAGCAACTGTCATAATGTCTGATACATATTAGGTGTTCAATAAATATTTGTTGAATGAATTAAAAAAATGAATGAATGAATAGACACTGTAGGATAGGTATGAAAAACCTGAGAGTCAAGGTGTGGCTTTCCCAAATTAAGGAATTAGTAAAATGTATTTCTGACAGTGTTTTCACCTCTATTTCCTTTTTACTCAAAGTCATCCATGGGCCAGCAGCAGCAGCATCACCTGGGAGTTTATTAGAGATTCGGAATCTCAGGCCCCACCCCAGACCTACTGATTCAGAATCTGCGCTGTAACCAGATCCCCAAGTGATTTGCATGCACTTTAAAGTTGGAGAAGCACAGCACTATCCTCACTGTATCCTGGAAGAAGAAGATAAATTAGAGAATTCTGGAGATTTGTGAAAGAGAAAAATGAAGAATAAATGTGGAGATGTGAGTGGGAAGCACTTTGAGGAATACTATGAATTCAAAGCTAAGGAACTTCTCTTATAAACCAGGGTTTCCAGAGTGTCTTGACCCCCAGCGGTGCACTAGGCAATCAATCCACTAGGATGTGGGAAGTAAACTTTAGAACTCATTAATATTTAATTTTTATCTAAAAAAGAAAGGAATTTGACTTTACTGATATTTAATATTCAGATAGACCACTGTACCCTCACCAGGTCTGTTACTCAGGTTTCAATTCAGGTATGTCACAGGGAAAACCACAATTCTATTGGCCGTGTTCATACACTGGGTATTGAAATATAGGCATGCTTTACCTAAGAAAACACTTGTATTAGTTATATCATTTTAATTAAAATAACATTCACAAAGTGGACAAGTGGTTCTAAGTGGTTCCTGAGTAAGAACTGTGCAGGTACACATGTGCACACACCAGTACACGCACATACACTCACATCGGATAGAGGATTAAAAATGCAGCACAAAGAAAATAGTAGAGCTAATCCTCCCCTTAGCATCTGATAAAAGCTCTTAGCCCCATTACAAGGGGAAAATTATGACAATCTTACCAACTCTGACAAGAAGGCAGCCAACAAATGAAAAATATAACTGCTTTTCAAAAGAGACTTATGTCATGAAGTTCACATGTTGAAAATGGATGTCGGGAAATATGGATTGTGTTTTTGTTGACAATAATAATGTAAGTGTGTCTTCTATAAAAATTTGCATATATGCATATTTGAAACTCTTGCAAACAAATTTCTAACTTTGAAAAAATCTTCTAAATAGAATGAGTTACACTGAGTTTAAACCAATGTAAAAATTCAGCATCTTCTAATTAGTTTGCAAAAACAACTGATTGACATAAGGAAAGAAAGATGAAAATTTATGAGCTGGCTTTAAGCAAAAATGTTGGCTTTACTGTTGGTTGGGGTTAAATAATGAATATTGTGATTTAGTAAGTGTAGCTCATCTTGAACTTCTTTAGTTTAGATGTACATATCCTTGTGAAGTAGCTTTCTCAATTATGACATAATACCAAGTACTTAAATAAACTGAATTTAGTACTTAAATAAACAAAAATTTTTTTAAATAATGAAACATATTCAACCACATTGTTCTAAGTATATTATGAGAGCTAAGAAGTTTTATGCCACTAATAAATTTTTAATTAAATATTTAAATATTTACTTTCTTTACATAAAAATTTATTTTTATCTTTGTGTATATTTTACAACGTTTGGTATTATAAGTTAAAATATGTCACCTTATTTCATCAAATATAAACTGCCATCAATTAAAATAGGTTACATAATTATATGTTCCACTGAGAAAGGCAAGAACACTGTAATTATTGTAAGATGTCATTAGTTGTAAGAAGCATTCAGATTTTAGAGATGTTAAAAAATCTGGTGGGGTGGGGGAGAAGGGCATATAGAGCAATTATGATTAAGTTTGGGAGCTAATAACAACAACAAAACAAAAACAGCAGTGGTCTTAACAATAAAGGAGTCTTTCTCTTTCTCATATAAAAGTCTGGAGATGTGCAGTCTAGGCACATAGTGCTGTTTCTTCTTGAATGCACCAATCACTTTATTGCTTTGGAGCCTGCACCCCTACATCCCTATTCCTTTTGTCTATGGAGCATGCCTCTCACCTACTCTGGATTAATTTCTTCTCAACCATCAGGTATCAATTTAAATATTCTTCAAGGACATCTCACTTGACTCATAATCCAAGTTAGGTTGTCCTCCCTATTACCTCCCATGTTCTTTTCTTTCCTGGCACTCATCACAATTTGTCATTATACATGTGTGTGTGTGTGTTTGTGTCTGTGCCCCTTGCTCCCCCTGGAAGGCAAGGACTGTGTATGCTTGTTTCACTCTCATGTACTCACTGTCCAACATGGTGCCTGGCAGGAAGTACATGCATGATGAACAGTTGCTGAAGAGCTACAGAGCTAACAGTTATTGAGCCCTTACTCTGTGCCAGACACTCTTCTAATCTTTCCATCCTCACCTAAGGCTCAAACTCTATTAGGGAGAAACTTCTTCTACAGATGAAGACACCAAGGAAGAGGGGTGAAGTTACAACCCAAATTCAGTTCTTTTTTCAAATACTCTTTGCACATTTATCGAACACCTACTGTTTCAGTCACTTAGGCTACGTCAGTGAGTGAAACAGAGAAAATCACTCCCCTCAGAAATCATACCATCTCTCAGATAGTAAATGACAAGCTAGGGCACGGACACTGCAGTGACTCGGGAGTCTGAGGGCTTGGTCCCTACTCCACACTCCTCCCCCACGCTTCCGGAAGGGATGTTATGGAGAGACTATAACAGACACTTCATTTTGAAAACCACACTTACCTAACTTACTTCAGGTTATTCATTCATTCCACTTTCAATTTGTTTGTTCTTAAGTTTCTCCTGATTTCTCAAAGAAAAATGATATGTAAAACTCATTTAATCTCCCGTAGAACCTTATTCTTCTTTATATCCCCAGTACCTTCATCTGTTAAGCACAGAGTAATACTAAAACACACATTTATTGAATGAATGAATGAGGAGCAATAAATTGTTCTCTCCTATGTGCATCAACCACCCATCTGTAACTGTGAAGAGCTTCTCTTATTTTTTGTTTTGATTTTTTAGGCAATAGACTCCGTACTCAGCTCACTAAGACCATGTCTTATCAAATACATGAATATTTAGAATGATAACTGGTGTAGTTTTCACCCCTGCAGGGAAGACAAGAGCATCGTGGAAAGTCTCAGGAGAGGACAGAGGCATTAATCTGCAAGTGTATTTGACAACAGGAAGCAGGCCAGGCGATGGGGCTCGTGAGGAAGGGGAAAACCAGAGAGGAGAGAGTGAGGAAAGAGGGAAAGACAGAGAATAAAGGCACCAGTGAGAGTGAATACATGTAACAATACATAGTGGTATTTTTATAAACAAAAATATTATTTACAGAATATATTCCTTGCCTCCCTCCTTTCCCTGATCCTTTTTCATTAACAAACATAAGTATTTACATTTAATTTCTTGTCGGTTCAATGTTTAATTTTTTATGTCTAATGAAGTATTGCCACTTGAATAAATAATATTTAATATTTATTAACAAGGATTCAAAAAACAGAAACCATTCACTTGCTTGATACAATATCCATGTTTTTTCATAAGATGAAGAAAAACATTTCCTAAAAGAAGCTTCACACTGTGACCATATGCCCATCATACTCAATGTATCTGACTATCACTGTATTCTAAAAAAATGTCCTGGCAAATTTGTCAGATAGTCTGAAAGGTAGGGAAGGGGGCAGTGATGAAAAGTGATTTTGCATCCCAGGAATTCCTTCTAGACACATCATTTCATCACTCTCACACCCAGGAGCTTAAGCTGCATGGTTGAGTTATATAACATATAACACAGTAAAGCTAAGTCAATTTGTTTCACTCTGGGCTCTCTCCTGACATTTCCATGGTGGTGTTAACTGTGAAATGGGCTAATCTGCTATCACATCCTAGAAAAATGGAATAGTTTTGTGCACTGATGAAATATAATTCCTTTGATTATTGATTGTATTCTCCGATTTCATACATTAATTGGTATATAACATGCATGTCATAATGACATATTGGTGACTATTGATTAAAAGCAAGGTTCTGGAATACTGTATGCATTTGCATAATTCTAAAGCAGTGTTTTGTAACACTATCCTGGTGAATCTCTCCACCCATGGTTACATTTTCAGGTCCTACCTTCTTTCACCATTAGACACTAGAAAGAATTGTAGCACCAAATTCCAAGCTGGACAGTAAATCTCAAAACCAAAAAGATGAGGTTGACTCTTTAATGCGGCATACGATTCCCCATTCTTAAGGAAACAGTGAGAAATCAGGGAGAGGATTGAAGATAGGAGAATCTTGTATCATAACAATATCACTTAGCAGCCATCAGAAACCACAAAGGTCATTCTTCTCCAGATCCTCTTGAATACAGAAAACTGACCAAACAAAAACAGCCAGGGTAATCCTGGCTTTTCCATGTTCCCATAGTTCCTAAGATGCCACAATGGAATATACATAGCTTTGATAAAATAGAAAGTAAATGCATGTAACAATCTTCTTCAAAGGGAGGTCAAGTCATTTTTCCTGAACAAGAGGTCTTCAAAAAATAAGAAGAAACTGGAGCCTTAAATATTTCAGAATAAAGCCTGTAACCTTCACAGAGATATTTATTCCAGCTGTGTTCACATTCATTATAATGACTCTGGAGAACAGCACTGACTCATTTTAGATGATGACTACATAACAATTCATTTATAATTAATGAGTTTATTCCACCAGGTATATGATGAACTCTAAACAAATAGTGTCATTGAATCACACATGTCAATAAATTTGAGTACTAATCTGATTCCACCTAACAAAGGTAATGATAAACTAGAAGGAAAGAGAGCTGTGTCTAATTAAGGAAAATGCCCTTTGTATTTTCTAATGGTTGAAACATTAACTTGAAAATGGCTTTCCCTGCAATAATTTACAGACAGACATTCTTTAATGGGAAAACAATTCAAATTTATGTGCAATTGAACTACAATTATTTGATTAACTTTATTAAATTCTTGTTGATTCTAGAGTCTGGGTGAAGTGTATCATTTTTTATGAGTTTCATACGTTGCACTTTTTAGTTTTTCAATCTGAAGATTCAGTTGATCCTGAGAATGTCCTTAAATACCTGCTTCCGTGATTAGTGGACAGAACAGAGGTGGCTAGGATTCATTTCACTTGTTTCTTTCCATAATGGTCATCTTATTTTTGTATTCAAGAAGCACTTGAAGAAATTTAGTAGCAGCATTTACATGACTCTTTGCTGCTTTGTGTGTATTTGAAACTATGGGAAGCATTGTTTCCCATTGACTGAAAGAAACTCCATTCAAATTAAATGAAATCCATGTCCAAATGCTTAGTTTTAACTAGATACTACTGAAAACTCAGATATTCTCTGCTGTATTTTCATGTAGCATGAAAGGCTTATATTGAAAAAAGAGAAAGGTCCCAAATCAATAACCTAAACTTACGTATTAATAAACTAGAAAAAGAAGAGCAAATCCAACCCAAAGTCAGCAGGAGAAAGGAAATAATAAAGGTAAAAGGGGGGAAAAAACCTAAAAACAGAAAAACAATAAAGAAATAAATTAAACCAAAAAAAGTGGTTCTTTGAAAAGAGCAATAAAATTTATTAATCCTTACCTGAAGTGGCCAAGAAAAAGAGAATACATAAATTAACAATATCAGGAATTAAAGAGGATACATTTTTATAAGTATAACAGTAGAAAAGGATAATCGGGAAATATTATGAATAACTCTATGTCCATAAATTCAACAACTTAAAGTGGATGAACCACTTGAAAGATGCAAACTATCAAAACTCACTCAAGAAGAAATAGGTAACTTGAATAGTCCTAAATCTATTAAAGCAATTGATTTTGTAGTTAAAAGCTGTACAACAAAGAAAACTCCATGCCAGATGAATTTACTGGAAAATTTTACTGAACATTTAAACAAGAATTAATATAGATTTTACACAATCTTTCACAGAAAATAGAAGGTAATACTTACTAATCTTGTGAGACCAGCATTACCTTGATAAAAAAATAAAAGACAAAAACATTACAAGAAAAGAATATTACTGATCAATATTCCTCATGAAAATAAGCAAAAATCTTTAACAAAATGCTATCAAAATTGAATCCACCAATATGTAAAAAGGATAACACATGACAACAAAGTAGGGTTTATGCTGGGAATGCAAGCTTGGTTCCACATTCGAAAATCAATGAAATTCAGGATATTAACAGTTTAAAGAAGAAAAGCCACATGATCATCTCAATATATACAATAAAAACATTTGACAAAAATGCAAAGAGTTTTTAGATATGACTCTAAAATCATGATCCACAAAAGAAAAAAATTGATAAACTGGCCATCATCAAAATTTAAAACTCTGTGTCTGAGAAAGACACTGTTGTGGGAATGAAAAGACAAGCCACATACTGGCTTAGCAATTCACATATCTGACAAATGATTTATTAGCAGATTATATAAAGAACTCTCAAAACTCAACATTAAGAAAACAACCTCATAAAAAAATGGAAATGATTTAAACAGACACTTAACCAAAGAAGATATAAGGATGATAATTAAGCTCATGAAAAGATGTTCAACATAGATCATCACTAGAAAAATACAAATTAAAACCACGGTTAAATAGATACTACCACATATCTATTTGAACGACTAACGAAAACAAAACAGACAATTCCAAATGCTGCCAAGGTTGCAAAGCAATTGGAACTCTCATACATTGCTGGAGGAAATGCAAAATGAGGTAACCATTTTGCGGTTTGATCGTTTCTTATAAAGTTAAACATTCACTTATCATATGACTCAGAAATTCCACTCCTAGATATTTACCCAGGAGAAAAGAACATGGTCATACAGTAAAATCTGTATGCAAATGTTTAAAATCGTCTCATTTACAATAATTTAAAGCTGGAAACAATCTCAAAATCCTTCAACTCGTGAATGGATAAACAAACTATTCAGTAATATTAAGGAATGAACTGATGTTACAACAAAATGGATGAATTTCAAATGCCTCATGCATGATGGAAAAAGACAGACTCAAAATGCTACCTACTGTATGTTGCCATTTTGAAAAGTCACAACTATATGGGCAAAGAACCAATCAGTTGTTTCCAAAGATTAGGACTGGGTAGAGGTGTCAACTGCATAGAGGCAGGATGAGGGAACCTGTGGGGCATGAGGCTGAGGTGGTGGTATTTACATGACTCTGTGCATTTGTCAAAACTCATAGCACTGTATACCAAGAAGTGTGAAATGTGTGGTGTGCAAATTAAAAAGAAAATAAATCCATAGAGATCTAGATTAACTGAATTTCACCTTATCTGATATTTCCATTTGTCTTATCTTGCCCCTAAATAAAAACTCTTTACTTATTAATCCATCATAATAGGTGGAATCACCTTTCTTCTGATCCTTGATTATCATTATCTCCCTATCTTTGACTTAACTTCTTACATTCTGCAGCATTGCATTTCTAATCAATTACCAAGTTCTGCCAAATTTTCCTATGCAATATCTTTCATATTCACCTTCTCTTTCTCATTTTTTTAGCTACCATGCTTTCCCCTTTTCACCAATCAATCACTATGTCCTACTAGCTAGTTTGCCTGCCTATAGCAAGTAGTTTGTCTTTTTGTAATATCATCTTTAAATATCATTTTCTTTCCTCTGATAAGAAGTCTTCAGTGGTTTCCCATTTTTTATCATATCTGTTTCCAATGCCTCAAAATGATTGACTATCCTACATACCATTTTCATCTTCATGACTTAGAAATCTCCATTCATTCCAAACTAATACTAATAAACCTAGTATTTACTCTTTATTCTTATTATATTTTATACCCCATGCTAAATTATCTCTTATTATTTCTATTTAATTCTGACAGCAATTCTATGATGTAGATTTATCCCCATTTTACAAATGAGAAAACTGAGGCCCAAAGAAGTAATTAAGTTTCCTAAGATCAGACATCAATCAAGGCTACAATGGGATTTAAACCCAGTCTCCAAGCCCTGTTCTTTTAACTTCTAAACTCTTTAAAGTCCTTCAAATTTTACTTCACTTGATCCTTGACTGTCTTCTCAAATTATTTCTTCTACTGAAAGATTCTTTTCTTCCTGGCTGATCTTTGCCAAATTCTTTAAGAAGAGTTCCAGACTACCCCACACTACCATTTAATTGCCCTCAGCAAAAGTTTTAAAGATATATATTCTTGCCACAAATCACACATTGTTCCATAATTATTCTCTAAGATATTTCACATGTATATGTTTTATTTTCTCCCACCTCACAATCTTATTCATTCATTCACAAGAGAAAGTAATACAGATTTAATGAGCACCTATTCTATGCCTAGCAATGAGCAGGATAGGTCACTGATTCAAGGAGCTCACAGCAAATTCTTGAGAGCTTGAATCATGTCTTTTCCCTTTTATATTTCTGCCTTCCTTCAACCTCCCCAAGAACCTATTATGCTGCATTCCACATGCTTTCAGGGCGGATGAGTGAATGCACTGGTTTGCCTTGGTCACAAATACACAACATCGGAGTGCCAGGAAGGGCTATCACAGCCCTGTGAAATTTTATGTTGAAAAACTGCTAATGATACCATCAGGCCCAGTGTCCTTCAGGGGAGAAAATGAGCTCTTGAGGCAAACATGTAGAAGCTGCAAACCATTTGTAATCAGAAAGTGAAGTATGCAACAGGGGAAGCTTGCCAAGCTCAAGGACTCAGTGGCTTTAATGATGGGATGGTATTACCAGTGGAAATCAAAGTTGCCTACCAGCTGGATTAGCTCATCTTCACAATGAGCTTTGCTGGCTGATAACCACAGGGTCCTGAGAAATTAAGCAGACCCACAAATTACCTGCATAACATTCTGGCTAGATGTCAGAAAGTTGAATTAATTGCCTGAAAATAAATGAATGGGGCAGGGCCAAGAATTGCCTCATTAGTATTCAGCAGCACTGCTGTTTTAGGAAGAAAAGAAGAGGAGGTGGGGGAGGAGAGCAAAACAATGGGAAGTAGGGAGGGAAGGGGAACTGGGAAGGATAATGAGAAAAATCATTATTTTACAAGTGCATTATGGGCACCCTGTTTTTTCAGAGTAGTTACAGAATTTCCTAAGCTAGCCCAATTCACAATTTCTACGAGGACTCTACTCACACTTTCCGATAGAACAGACGCTCTCGGCAGCCGAGCAATTGATACATGTGCAAAATACAAATCAGGCACATGGACCCTTTCCCTTTATCTTCTGAATGAGAGTTAGCAGCATTCAGGTGTTTTTCTTTGGCAAGAAAGTGGGGAAATGGAGAGAAACAGTGCCCAACATGTACACCACTGAAACATTTTCATCACTGGCTTACTTCCAGCAAACGCTAGAGCTAAAGCCTGGATCCTTCAAGAATGAGTATGCTTTCTCTTACAACATGTTTAATTTCTTCAATTAATAATTCTGCTCACTCTTAAAAACCACAGTTGCAAAGCCATGTCTTGTGATGCTCATGTGCACAACAAGTTTCTCCAAAACTTCCTGTTAATGCATCATTAGAGGACACTGCTCCTGTACAGCCCCTTGGAAAAAAAGCCATGCAAATGTCATAATATGAAGGGGATGGTGAGGCCACCTTGGTGGCCAGACGCTGACATTGGCAAGCAGTTTCCTCCCTAAAAATGGCAGTTTACCAGTAACTTACTATTTCTTCCTGAAAACCTATGGAACCTTCTGTTTGATCTTTGCAGTACAATCATTTCCTAAAGTCAGGTTTTTTCAGGATCACTGACATCCTTATGAAATTTCAAAGCCCTTTTGCACTGATTTTATGAAGCCTAAAGGTAAAACTGCTACAATTCGGCTTCATTCGTTTGTGAGGTGCTTTCCTTTGTTGTCAGGAGTGATATCACTTTGTATGATGTGTGTGCTTTGAGTAATTTATAACTAAATGCTTTTCTTCATTTTGAGTGCTGAGAATATGCCTGTCCAGGAGACTTAAACCTGCATTTCTCTTTACACCTCAAGGAAGATTTCATCTAATTGTCCTCACCACACCTTTTAGACTGTATAGCACCATAAGAGTATGCAAAATAAAAATCATTATTTTTTATGTTCCCTCTAAGTTCCTTTGTCTTTCAAACATCGAATTGGCTATTTTGCTCATATTTTTCTTTTATACCCCTAAAATTCTGCTGTATGCTGGCAATAATCTTAAAAAGCAAAAATATTCTCTCTGACCTATGATTTATCTTGGTGAGGATGCTTGCTTTACTTTCTTTATATCCAGTAACAGAAAAGTGAATATCTTTTTTTATCATACATAGATAGCAAAAATATTTTAACCTCATTTCAAAAAAACAAAGGAAATTTTGAAGTGAGAAATCAATCATCACCAAGTATATGTTGAGAATCTACTTGGGGCACTGGCCTATGCACTCTGAGGTATGTATTCACATAGAAGAACTGGGAATCCAACTTGTTTTATGGATGTTTTCTTCTGCTTATTTCAAGAAGCTGGGTGCCAATGATTACACAAGTGATTCATAAATTGCCACATATTTTTTTTTTCCCGAGTAAGAATCTCTTGTGACTCTATGCATATTTCACTTGTCTCAGGCTCAGCCTAAACATTCTCATTTTAGGAAGTCTGTCAGCCCCAGGAGATAAGCTTATGCTTTCATGTTTGCCCTTAAGTTTTCATATTATTTTGGACTTGATGAATTCTTTTACCTGTTAGAGTGCTTTGGCTTGTAAACATAAGAATATCCATCCCAAACCAACTTGAATAATAAAGAGCACTTACTGACTAAAGTAACTGAAAAAGTCCAAATTTAGAGTTGTAACTAGGTGTGGTTTGAGTGGAGCCACAGCCTATTTTCTGTTTTCTTCATCCCTGTCCACTGAGTGTCAGCTTCATCCTCAGAATGGAAGAAAGAACATCTTCTCACATCTTATGTCAGGGGTTGACAAACTATGCCCCGTGGGCTAAATCCAGCCTGTCACATGTTTGTATAAAGGAATGTACTCTCATCCATTTACATAGTGTCTATGGCTGCCTTCTCGCTGTGAGGGCAGAGTTGAGTAGTCGCAACAGATACTGCATGGACCACAAAACCTGAAGTAGGCATTGTCTGCCCCTTTACAAACAAAACTGGCCTTTCAACTCTTCTTGTGGCTCTTTCTTGAGAGCTAAGAAACTTCTTTCCTACAATGTTGGTAAATCTCTTGCCATCTCATTAGGCCACATGGCAGTAAATAAAGCAATCTGTGGCCATATAATGCCGAACTAGTAGGCTTAAACCCACCGTGGCCCAGAGCATGGGACTGTCTGTAGGTTAATCAGATTAGTGGTCTGCATGGGAGAGAGTCCTAGGAGTAGGTATGATTGCTCTATCGTTAGGACAGAATAAAGAGAAAATGTACACAGTGTTATGGGTTGCATCCCCACCAAATTCATATGTTGAAGTTCTAGTTCCCACTACCTCAGAATGTGAGTGTATTTGAAGATGTGGTCTTTACAGAGGTAACCAAGTTAAAAATGAGGTTATTAAGGTGGACCCTAATCCAATATGACTGATGTTCTTATTAAAAGGGAAAAGTTGGAGAGAGACTCACACGTAGGGAGAATATCATATGAAGATGAAGGCAAAGATTGGGATGATGCTTCTAGAAGCCAAGGAAAGCCAAAGACTGCCAGCAAACCACCAGAAATATGAGGAGAAGCGTGGAACAGATTTGCTGTCACAGCCCTCAGAAGGAACCAACCCTGCCAAACACCTTGATCTCATACTTTTATCTGATGAGATAATAAATCACTGTTGTTTAAGCCACTCAGTTTGTGGTGCTTTGTTACAACAGCCTTAGAAAACAAATACACATGGCAAGACAATTAATAATGTCCACTACTTTACCATAAATTTCCCTATCTGGAAAGTGATCTGAAAGACCACAAGAAACAAAATACCTCTTGAATCTTTCTGTGAATGACTTTCATGGTTACAACAGCCTAGTGGTACCATGATAGCAAAGAGTACATGTCAGGAGGAAAAGGATACAGCATGGGACAGACACAACCCCTAGACAAAGAATAAATATACCTTTGGGATAAAATTAAATAGTCTGAGAAGACTCCCCACCCAATGGATCACTCAACTGCCTTCTCCTTAACCTTTGGGCATTGTCTGATTCTTTTTAAACTATCCTTTGTTACACTGTCTAAATCCATCAATCAGAGATTTGTCTGAGTTTAAAAGCACTCTGTTTTTAAAACATAAATATCCTGAAAGGGCTTCTATCCATTCCTATTCACACTGTTGGCATTTAGAGAGATTTGAGATTTGGGAGTGAGAAGGAGTTAAAGCGAACAAGAAAACCAAGCATTATTTCTGTATTGCAGACTCAAGTAAGAAGAGTTAAAAACACCAGCCATTGATATTGTAGTCCTGAGATTTATTCAGTCACTCAACAAGTATTTATGGTGTTCCTATTTCCATATTAAATGTTAAGAATACAAGAATGAACAAAACAAACATGGTGTCTGTCCTCACAGGACTTAGAGGTTAGTGGGGGAGAAAGGTACAGAAAGTAAGAAGAATATTACAATATGGTGTGACAAGTGTTAGTTTATAAAAAATTGCAGAAGTTTATGATTCATGGGTACACATTAGGGCATGTAATCTGATTTAGAGCAGGTCTGGGGCAGTTTTCTAGAAGAAGCATTGTATAAGCTGAGACTTGACAAATAATTAGGAAATCTTCAAGCCAGAAGGAAGGGTATAAGTGAGAATAGGGGAGGTCATGGGTAGTGATAAAAGCCATCTTAAAAAATTATAGTCTTTATCCAGAAGAAAATGTGGAGCCATGAGAAGAAATATAATCAGAGAGTCCATTTAAAATGATGGTGTCAGCTCAGAGCAGTAAGGATGTCATGCTAGGTTTGGCTTTGCTCTCACAAGGAATTATTTCTGAGTCAAGTAAAAGATACATGACCCTAACTATGGAGATTTATCCCTTAGTTAACTCAAGTTAAAACTATCAATTAAAAATTATCCAAAGCTTTACCCACCCAAAATAGTCAACTTACCAGTCATTACATGCAAGCCAAAGTAACCAGAGTAACTTAAGAAAGTATTAAAAAGGAGTTTTCTTCAGGAATGGGAACACCATGATACAACCTTTAGGCAAAATGATTTAACTTGTTAGTGATGATTGCTAAAAAAGATCACAGCTATTTAAAACATGATATTAGAAATCGCACTACAGAGGGCAGATAGCAGAAGCAAGAAGAACTACAATCCTGCAGCCTGTGGAACAAAAACCACATTCACAGAAAGATAGACAAGATGAAAAGGCAGAGGGCTATGTACCAGATGAAGGAACAAGATAAAACCCCAGAAAAACAACTAAGTGAAATGGAGATAGGTAACCTTCCAGAAAAAGAATTCAGAATAATGATAGTGAAGATGATCCAGGACCTCAGAAGAAGAATGGAGGCAAAGATTGAGAAGATGCAAGAAATGTTTAACAAAGACCTAGAAGAATTAAAAACAAACAAACAGAGATGAACAATGCAATAACTGAAAAGAAAACTACACTAGAAGGAATCAATAGCAGAATAACTGAGGCAGAAGAACGGATAAGTGACCTGGAAGACAGAATGGTGCAATTCACTGCTGTGGAACAGAATAAAGAAAAATGAATGAAAAGAAATGAAGACAGCCTAAGAGACCTCTGGGACAACATTAAACGCAACAACATTCACATTATAGGGGCCCCAGAAGGAGAAGAGAGAGAGAAAGAACCAGAGAAAATATTTGAAGAGATTATAGCCGAAAACTTCCCTAACATGAGAAAGGAAATAGCCATCCAAGTCCAGGAAGAACAGCTAGTCCCATACAGGATAAACCCAAGGAGAAACATGCTGAGACACATAGTAATCAAATTGGCAAAAATTAAAGACAAAGAAAAATTATTGAAAGCAGCGAGGGAAAAATGACAAATAACATACAAAGGAACTCCTATAAGGTTAACAGCTGATTTCTCAGCAGAAACTCTACAAGCCAGAAGGGAGTGGCATGATATACTTAAAGTGATGAAAGGGAAGAACCTACAACCAAGATTACTCTACCTGGCAAGGATCTCATTCAGATTTCATGGAGAAATCAAAAGCTTTATAGACAAGCAAAAGCTAAGAGAATTCAGCACCACCAAACCAGCTCTACAACAAATGCTAAAGGAACTTCCCTAAGTGGGAAACACAAGAGAAGAAAAGGATCTACAAAACCAAACCCAAAACACTTAAGAAAATGGTCATAGGAACATACATATCGATAATTACCTTAAATGTGAATGGATTAAATGCTCCAACCAAAAGACACAGGCTTACTGAATGCATACAAAAACAAGACCCATATATATGCTGTCTACAAGAGACCCACTTCAGACCTAGGGACACATACCGACTGAAAGTGAGGGGATGGAAAAAGATATTCCATGCAAATGGAAATCAAAAGAAAGCTGGAGTAGCTATACTCATATCAGATAAAATAGACTTTAAAATAAAGAATGTTACAAGAGACAAGGAAGGACACTACATAATGATCAAGGGATCAGTCCAAGAAGAAGATATAAGAATTATAAATGTATATGCACCCAACATAGGAGGACCTCAATACATAAGGCAACTGCTAGCAGCTATAAAAGAGGAAATCAAAAGTAACACAATAATAGTGGGGGACTTTAACACCTCACTTACACCAATGGACAGGTCATCCAAAATGAAAATAAATAACGAAACAGAAGCTTTAAATGACACAAGAGACCAGATAGATTTAATTGATATTTATAGGACATTCCATCCAAAACAGCAGATTACACTTTCTTCTCAAGTGCGCATGGAACATTCTCCAGGATAGATCACATCTTGGGTCACAAATCAAGCCTCACTAAATTTAAGAAAATTGAAATCATATCAAGCATCTTTTCTGACCACAATGCTATGAGATCAGAAATGAATTATAGGGAAAAAAGCATAAAAAACACAAGCACATAGAGGCTAAACAATACGTTACTAAATAACCAAGAGACCACTGAAGAAATCAAAGAGGAAATCAAAAATACCTAGAGACAAATGACAATGACAAAACACGATGATGCAAAACCTATGGGATTTGGCAAAAGCAGGTCTAAGAGGGAAGTTTATAGCTATACAAGGCTACCTCAAGAAACAAGAAAAATCTCAAATAAACAATCTAACGTTACACCTAAAGAAACTAGAGAAAGAAGAACAAACAAAACTCAAAGTTAGCAGAAGGAAAGAAATCATAAAGATCAGAGCAGAAATAAATGAAATAGAAACAAAGAAAACAATAGCAAAGATCAATAAAACTAAAAGCTGGTTCTTTGAGAAGATAAACAAAATTGATAAACCATTAGCCAGACTCATCAAGAAAAAGAGGGAGAGGACTCAAATCAACAAAATTAGAAATGAAAAAGGAGAAGTTACAACAGACACCACAGAAACACAAAGCATCCTAAGACACTACTACAACCAACTCTATGCCAATAAAATGGACAACCTGGAAGAAATGGACAAATTCTTAGAAAGGTATAACCTTCCAAGACTGAACCAGGAAGAAAAAGAAAATATGAACAGTGCAATCACAAGTAATGAAATTGAAACTGTGATTAAAAATCATCCAACAAGCAAAAGTCCAGGACCAGATGGCTTCAGAGGTGAATTCTATCAAACATTTAGAGAAGGCCTAACACCCATCCTTCTCAAACTCTTCCAAAAATTTGCAGAGGAAGGAACACTCCCAAACTCATTCTATGAGGCCATCATCACCCTGATACCAAAACCAGACAAAGATACTAGAAAAAAAGAAAATTACAGACCAACATCACTGATGAATATAGATGCAAAAATCCTCAACAAAATACTAGCAAACAGAATCCAACAACACATTAAAAGCATCATACACCATGATCAAGTGGGACTTATCCCAGGGATGGAAGGATTCTTCAATATATGCAAATCAATCAATGTGATACACCATATTAACAACTTGAAGAATAAAAACCATATGATCATCTCAATAGATGCAGAAAAAGCTTTTGACAAAATTCAACACCCATTTATGATAAAAAACTCTTCAGAAAGTGGTCATAGAGGGAACCTACCTCAACATAATAAAGACCATATATGACAAACCCAAACATCATTCTCAATGGTGAAAAACTGAAAGCATTTCCTCTAAGATCAGGACGAAGACAAGGATGTCCACTCTCACCACTATTATTCAACATAGTTTTGGAAGTCTTAGCCATGGCAATCAGAGAAGAAAAAGAAATAAAAGGAATACAAATTGGAAAAGAAGTAAAATTCTCACTGTTTGCAGATTACATAGAGACTCCTAAAAATGCCACCAGAAAACTACTAGAGCTAATCAATGAATTTGGTAAAGTAGCAGGATACAAAATTAATGCACAGAAATCTCTTGCATTCCTGTACACTAATGATGAAAAATCTGAAAGAGAAATTAAGGAAACATTCCCATTTACCATTGCAACAAAAAGAATAAAATACTAGGAATAAACCTACCTAGGGAGACAAAAGACCTGTATGCAGAAAACTATAAGACACTGATGAAAGAAATTAAAGATGATACCAACAGTTGGAGAGATATACCATGTTCCTGGATTGGAAGAATCAATATTGTGAAAGTGACTATACTACCCAAAGCAATCTACAGATTCAATGCAATCCCTATCAAATTACCAATGGCATTTTTTACGGAACTAGAACAAATCATCTTAAAATTTGTATGGAGATACAAAAGACCCCGAATAACCAAAGCAGTCTTGAGAGAAAAAAACGGAGCTGGAGGAATCAGACTCCCTGACTTCAGATTATACTACAAAGCTACAGTAATCAAGACAATATGGTACTGGCACAAAAACAGAAACATAGATCAATGGAACAAGATAGAAAGCCCAGAGATAAACCCACGCACCTATGGTCAACTAATCTATGAAAAAGGAGGCAAAGATATACAATGGAGAAAAGACAGTCTCTTCAATAAGTGGTGCTGGGAAAACTGGACAGCTACTTGTAAAAGAATGAAATTAGAACATTCCCTAACACCATACACAAAAATAAACTCAAAATGGATTAGAGACCTAAATGTAAGAGCAGGCACTATAAAACTCTTAGAGGAAAACATAGGAAGAACACTCTTTGACATAAATCACAGCAAGATCTTTTTTGATCCACCTCCTAGAGTAATGGAAATAAAAACAAAAATTAAAAAATGGGACCTAATGAAACTTCAAAGCTTTTGCACAGCAAAGGAAACCATAAACACCACGAAAAGACAACCCACAGAATGGGAGAAAATATTTGCAAACGAATCAATGGACAAAGGATTAATCTCCAAAGTATATAAACAGCTCATTCAGCTCAATATTAAAGAAACAAACAACCCAATCCAAAAATGGGCAGAAAACCTAAATAGACAGTTCTCCAAAGAATACATACAGATGACCAAGAAGCACATGAAAAGCTGCTCAACATCACTAATTATTAGAGAAATGCAAATCAAAACTACAATGAGGTATCACTTCACACCAGTTAGAATGGACATCATCAGAAAATCTACAAACAACAAATGCTGGAGGTGGGAATGTAAATTGATACAGCCACTATGGAGAACAGTATGGAGGCTCCTTAAAAAACTAAAAATAGAATTACCATATGATCTGGCAATCCCACTACTGGGCATATACCCTGAGAAAACCATAATTCAAAAAGACACATGCACCCCAATGTTCATTGCAGCACTACTTACTATAGCCAGGTCATGGAACCAACCTAAATGTCCAAGGACAGATGAATGGATAAAGAAGATGTTGTACATATATACAATGGAATATTACTCAGCCATAAAAAGGAACGAAATTGAGCCATTTGTTGAGACGTGGATGGATCTAGAGACTGTCATACAGAGTGAAGTAAGTCAGAAAGAGAAAGACAAATATCGTATATTAACGCATGTATGTGGAACCTAGAAAAATGATACAGGTGAACTGGTTTGCAGGGCAGAAGTTGAGACACAGATGTAGAGAACAAATGTATGGACACCAAGGGGGGAAAACCGCAGGGGATGTGGGGATGGTGGTGTGCTGAATTGGGTGATTGGTATTGACATGTATACACTGATGTGTATAAAATTGATGACTAATGAGAACCTGCTGTATAAAAAATAAATAAAATAAAATTTAAAAATTAAAAAAAAAAAAGAAAGAAAGAAATAGCACTACATGTAGAAGGTGTAGGTACTAAACCAGCAGGACATTGTCTAAGTTTACCGAGGTAGTCAGTTACATTGGGAGCCCCCAGTGAATCACATCCTTCATGTTTACACCCTTGTAGCATCTCCTCCCTTGAATCTGAAAGAAAACTATGGTTTGGCTTTAGCCAAGAGAATTTGGCAAATATGTTACTGTACAAATTCTGGACCTGACAGCCTTTGTGTCTCTGGTCCTGGAAACCTTGAGCCACCTCATAAGATGTCCAGCTACTCTGCTTA
Source organism: Balaenoptera borealis (assembly GCF_965194805.1). Taxonomy (NCBI): domain Eukaryota; kingdom Metazoa; phylum Chordata; class Mammalia; order Artiodactyla; family Balaenopteridae; genus Balaenoptera; species Balaenoptera borealis. Next base: position 34,731,070 of record NC_138870.1, read on the forward strand.
AGGGACCATGGTGAACAGACCATGCAGGGAGGCCATCTGGAGAAGAGTCCTGCGATTACAGGAAGAGAGAGTCCCAGCTGCTCCAACGTCTTAGCCAAGCCTAAACCCAGGTGGCCCACACTGAGTGCAGTTACCTGAGAGGCCGCTGGAGTGAGCTCAGTAAAGATTGCAGGACCGTCACAAATAAAATGTTTGTTTGAAGCCACAAAGTTTTGTTATACAGCAATATATAACTGAAGCACTCCCCATCATCCTTTTAGAGGCAGAAATAATAAAGATTATAACTACTATAAGAAGAAAATGGAAAAGATCCAGAATAAGTGAGGCGATCGTGAGTCTAACAAACCAAGGACACTGGACACCAAGTCTGGCATCTGACCTTGTGGTGAATAGAGTACTCTCTGCTCTCTTACTGTATTGCGTTGTGTATTATGTATGTACTCATAAGACCAAGAGGTTTGGGAAATCTTTACTACAGTGCTACTTTACTACTAACGACTGAAAATCCTTTCTACTGATTGCATGTCACTCACAGTGTGAAATGAGTGTGTTTCACACTGTGTGTTTCTGAGAAAATATTTCTCAAGTCTTACAGGAGTTGATCAGCTTACAGAGTGAATTGACATCAACAGGCACCCAGTTGACTCCCGACAAGGTTGCACAAAAAGATAACAGTACTTCAAGATTCTCGAGTGGATTAGTTTTCCCACGTGAGGCTTCCTCGAGGTGCCTAATAATAAGGCCTCTTGGGTTCTTTCACATTGGCCCACGACTCATGCCTTCAGAGGCATTTTATAAATAAGTTACCCTATTCTCAAAAGACTCTAGATGGAAACACTTTAATAGAACAGACCTAGTTTTTCAATCTCACCTTTTGTAACTGAGTATGAATGAGCTATTCTTCATGTTCTTGTAGCTTGACAGGAACAAGAAAGTGTACCAAATCATTAATTCTCTAATTTGCCCACATAACATAAAACCAGCTGGCTTTTAATATTTAATTAAATTAGTGTGCTCACCGACTGAGTTCTAATATTCCAATTTCAATTTTCAGCACAAAGCTAATATAAAACCAAAGAAGCACTGAGTGATGTGGAAAGGGAAAATGTGAGCTTGGTAGGATAATGTGAAGACGTCTACAGATGAAAAGAATCTTTTTTTTTCTTAAGAATCTTTTTTTTTTTTCCTTTAGCAGTATGTATAAGATGTCCAACTAAAAATACTGCATCCTCTTTTAAGTAGCATCATGTAGTAAAAATATGTGCAAATTGGGGGACCGTTTCTTTTTTCACTAGTTAATTCCTTTGTCCACTCATTGGACATATCTTTTGCCTGTTGTGTGTCAGGTATTGTACCGAGAGTTCAAGGATGAGGGTGAATCACACCGTCCCTACTCCCAGGAGGACTTACCGTCCCTACTTCTTGCTAGGGACCTGTATATCACTTCATGTAATTTATTTAACCACTTGCCTACTGTTAGATGCCAATTTCTCTTCATTTAAAACAGTATTGTGATGTACATCTTCATAAAGAAATTTTTTCAGATTGACTATGTCTTTAGAAAATCTTTAAAATATTTCCCAGTACAAAATAACATAAATTTATTTAGAAAATCTTAGAAAACACAGCAAAAAACAAATAACATAATGCCATTATTTAAATACAAACATGGCTCTATTTATTATATTTCCCTCCAGTCTTTTTTTTTTCTCTTATTTAGGTGCTTTTAAAATGGTTTCAATTATGATTTTGGTTTTGCTTTTTTCATATAACAAGCATTTTTTCATACCATTTTATGCTTAAAAGGTTCTTTAATGGCTTCATAATAAATAGGTTCATTAAGAAAAGAAAAACAGAGACTTCCTTGACAACTCCTTCCCTTGTGTTTGGTGTCTGGACTTTGTAATAGAGTACAGCCTAAGTTGCTGGAAAGCAAGAAAAGAAGGAAGGATGGAAAGAAGGGAGGGAAAAGAAAAAAAAAGATAAGACAGCAGCTTAACCTAGCTGGAAGTTTATCTATCACATGACAGTCCACATGTAGACAGGGGTCTGAGACTGGTAGGGTGGCTCTCCCTTCCTCATCATGGCTTCCACTTGTGTGTCCCAATTGGTTAGTCTAGCTCTCATTATCTTTCAGTCAGCAAGAAGTGGGGAGAGGACTGGGAAGTGTCCTCATAATCCCTTTGATGACAAGACCTAGGAGTGGTACACATCACTTCCACCTTGTACTTTTGGCATTAACTTAGCCTTACGGCCACATCAGAAACAATGGAGGCTGAACACCTTACTTCCTTTAAAAATAAAAAACTGTATTGAATTAAATAACACTGATTCAATAGGCATTGTGTGCTCAGGACTTTCAGCAATTACTTCATTTAGTATTCCCTTACTAGATATTATCAGCAGCGTGGTACCTGGGGGTTACAGAGACTACAGATAGATAAAATAAGCTGACCAAGGTCACTGCCACCTGTCACACACCAGAATCTAAATCCAAATCTACTGCTCTCTGACTACATTATTATTGCACTTCCTTATTAACCTAAAGAATTGAAATTTAAAAACATGTACAAGGTTTTTTTCTAAGATGTCTGAATTTTTAAAAGTAACTCTTGTTGAATAGTCTCTGTCATGCATCCAAATACTAGTTTAGTAGAAAATATTTAGGTGGTTTTAGAATAAGTGCAGTCTCTGGGTTTCTGAGATGGGTCAAATAAATAACTGGTGTTTATAATCCTTCAGTTTGTTCCTATGTAAATTATGACAATGACAGTTATTGTTTTTCAAATAATTCTAGATCTTAGGGAATAGACATTTTGGTGACAAAATAAACTGGAAAAACACTCTCCCAATACACTAGCACAATAACAGTGATATTACTGTTTTGCTAGAGGCAAGTTCAAGTCATAATCATAGGAGTTCTGCTCTTTTTTCATATGATGAGAAAATAAATAGAAACGTGGCAAAATGGACTTGGTTTTTTTTAGGAAAGCTAATGAGCCAATAAGCTGTGCCACTTTCTAACTGGGAGACTGGTCTGGTATTGGATCACCTCCTTTCAGGTGCACTTACAGGACTGACGCCTTCACATTTAACTTGCAACTTTGCAGGACACAAGAAGGGACCAGAAAGGAGGAATAACTTCCTTCAGGGCATAACAGAGTTCCTCAGAAAGTGGGTGGGCCACATCTTCTTTATCCGTCATATACAATGGAATATTACTCAGCCATAAAAAGAAACAAAATTGAGATATTTGTAGTGAGGTGGATCAACCTAGAGTCTGTCATACAGAGTGAAGTAAGTCAGAAAGAGAAAAACAAATACCGTATGCTAACACATATATATGGAATCTAAGAAAAAAAAAAGTCATGAAGAACCTAGGGGTAAGACGGGAATAAAGACACAGACCTACTAGAGAATGGACTTGAGGATATGGGGAAGGGGAAGGGTAAGCTGTGACAAAGTGAGAGAGTGGCATGGACATATATACACTACCAAATGTAAAATAGATAGCTAGTGGAAAGCAGCCGCATAGCACAGGGAGATCAGCTCGGTGGTTTGTGCCCACCTAGAGGGGTGGGATAAGGAGGGTTGGAGGGAGGGAGACGCAAGAGTGAAGAGATATGGGAACATATGTATATGTATAACTGATTCACTTTGTTATATAGCAGAAACTAACACACCATTGTAAAGCAATTATACTCCAATAAAGATGTTAAAAAAAAAAAAAGGTGGGTGGGGTCTCTCAACGAGGAAAGGGGAATGAGGCCAGAGAAGAAGGCGTGCTGAGTATTCTGCTTTTGGGAGGACTAAGCCATAAGCAAACCCTTCCCTTATGTAGTTCAAGAACATGACTCAATTAGAGTAAATTACAACCTCTGTGCTCCCATAGACCATATTGCCTTTTTTTTTTTTAACATCTTTATTAGAGTATAATTGCTTTACGTTGTTGTGTTAGGTGTTGCTGTATAACAAAGTGAATCAGCTATATGTATACATATATCCCCATATCCCTTCCCTCTTGCGTCTCCCTCCCACCCTCCCTATCCCACCCCTCTATGTGGTCACAAAGCACCAAGCTGATCTCCCTGTGCTATGCAGCTGCTTCCCACTAGCTATCTATTTTACATTTGGTAGTGTATAAAACTTTGTACACTTTCATTATAGAAGGTTTGGTCTTGGGAAGACAGTCAAAACAGTAGTTACTCAAAGAAAAGATGGCAGCTGCTCTCCCATCAACTTTCCAGGGCTACTCTTGACAGGGGAGGCTGGAGATTAATTCTTTGATTGCAACCCCCCAGGCCTGCCTCACCCCCTCCTCTCCACCACCACCCAAGTTAAGCAAGGAACTTCCTTCAGATTAGAAAAGAAGGAACTCTTTTACAAAAGGCTACATATGCATATGGTAAACCCAACTGAAAGTAATAGACACTGGTGCAAAATGTTGAGGATTTACAATTCCTATTGCCTCTCAGTGAGAGTAGCAATGGTTAATTGAAGGGAATACACAATCATTAAATAATATGAGGGGGTTTTGTAATATTCAACATTAGCTTCTAAAAGGCTTCTACTGATTATGTTTTATTACCTGGTTTGTTAAGCATCTATTGTAAAGTGCTGTTAAATTATAATGAATTAGCTTTCCTTCCACAGAAGTGTCACCTGAACATACTTAGCTGGCTCATCCGTGCCACAGATGTGTAATTATTTATTTTATTAGGCTGTTTTGTTGCCTTCTACGCAGTATGAAGTGCTTTTTCATTAGTTTTACTTGAAAAAAAAACGATTATTGTAAAGTGCAGAGTTCTTAGCTACAGTTACATACTCACAAAATTCCAAAGTTCTTAAAGTTTCTTGGCCCTCTGATACTACATTGAATTTTACTTTTGATCTATAGATCAAAGACCATAATGAGAATCTTATTAAAGCTATGAAACTTCTCCCAAGAAAATGAATGTAAACAGAGAATGTTACCTAAAGCTTCAGGGTTTTTGTGGATCCCCAGAAAGCTATTCTCTGGATGCCCAGCCCAGGTTAAGATATTCTGAGTTAAAGGATTTTGAAATTCTTGATAAATTATGTAAACAATGAATTTTCTGATATTCTACGCTTGACTTTTCAGGTATTTATGCAGTAAAGAAGCAGAAGACAAACACATATCACCGTAATGGCAGGGACAACAAAGGTCACTTCAGTCTGGATTTTGTTGGTTGAAAAAATAATGCTCCATTCCCTTAATTTTCCCTTATCAACCAAGATTACATTGTCCAGCACCTTCTCTCAGTTGAAATTTACATGAAAAAGAAAATTCCTTCAGTCATTTCAGCTGTCAAGTCTTGAAGAATTGAGAAAGCATGTCTTGGTCTAAAATCACCGAGTTCTTAATGAAATAGTGCCATGGACCTAGAGATTGTAATACAGAGTGAAGTCAGAAAGAGAAAAACAAATATCATATAATTTCACTTATATGTGGAATCTAGAAAAATGGTACAGGTGAACTTATTTGCAAAGCAGAAATAGAGTCATAGATGTAGAGAACAAACTTATGGTTACCAAGGCGGGGAGGGGGACAAATTGGGAGATTGGAATTGATATGTAGACACTACTATGTATAAAATAGATAACTAATGAGAACCTACTGTATAGCACAGGGAAATCTACTAAATGCTCTGTGGTGAACTAATGGGAAGGAAATCTAAAAAAGAGTGGATATATTATGTATACATATAACTGATTCACTTTGCTGTACAGCAGAAACTAACACAATATTGTAAAGCAACTATACTCCAATAAATACTAATTTAAAAAATAGATACAGTTAAAATAAAAAGTGTCATTGAATTAAAAAAAAAAAGATAACCAACAAAGACCTACTGTATAGCGCAGGGAACTACACTCAATATCTTGTTATAACCTATAAGGGAAGAGAATCTGAGAAAGAACATATATATATATATATATGTATGTATCACTGAATCACTGTGCTGTACACCTGAAACTAACATGATATTGTGAATAACTATACTCCAATTAAAAAAAGAAAGTTATTATAAAAAATAAAAATAAAAAAATTTTTGAAAAAATAAAAAAATAAAATTACTGAGTTCTTACTTTTGCTAGACATTGTGCCAAGCGCCTCCCATGCATTATTGCATTAATTCTTACAGCAAGCATATGAGAAAGTTACTGTTTTTATCTCCATCTTACTTATAAAGAAACTAAGAAGCACAGTAACTTGGCTGAGGTCACATGGTTGGTGGTAAATGATGGGGTTGGGACTCAATTTTTCTTTTCCAATTTGGCAGTCAGGCAAAACCCATCAGAAACAGGCATCTTTTATCTGAAGTTCTGTGAAGTAGGAGCAGTTTTATTTCATTTCAGAGAAACAAATGACCTAAATCAATTTGCTCCTGCCCTTGATTTTGTGCAAATTTATTTATAAGAAATTGTGAAGGAAGGGAAGATAGTACTAAATTCAGAAAAATTTAAATAGTCTTAAATCAAGCAGGTAACGTACAATGCCATTTGTCCAGAAAAGAGGCAAAAGGCAGAACAGTAAATCTTTCCAGAGCAAAATTATCACAGGTCTATGCAGACTCTTCCAATCTCACTTTTCCCCTTTGAATGGAAACTGCAAATCACTGGGTTATCATGTGTTCTAAGTAGTGAGTCCATTAATCTCTTTCGCTCGTCATTTGTCTCGGATCTGATTTGACTTTGTGATAATGCATCACTCTGATCACACTATGCCCTCCTTGTTACGGAGTCTCCAGAGAAAGCTACAAATAGACAGAGAAAGAAGGCTGGAGGCTCAATCCGCGCAGGGTCTCAGGATGAGGAATGGCCATGTTTGGAAGCATCTTCAACATAATCGTGGTACCCAAGGGAACTTTCAAGATATAAACCAGCAGTAAAATACCTGTAGAAGTGAATGGTAAAGCAGAAACTGAAAATGAATTATTATAACCACTCCAATTCAGTGTAAACTTTTGCTGCTAAGGATATAATATTCAGATACCTGCTGAGCATACAAATGTGCATCTAAAAAGGCACCACAGCGGTTAATGAAGAGAAAATGCAAGATTGGGGGTTTTCACATGAGAAGGTAGGGTTTAGAATACTTGAATTACTTGAAATCTCACTGAACATTGTTGGTGATAGGGCTTATTCCAATGTATGCTCACTATACTTCATTCCTACGCTAGTCTACTATAGACCAGGTGTTGGCAAGCTTTCTCTTGGAAGGTCAAGTAGTAATATTTTACACTTTGCAGGCCTTTCTGTCTCTGTAGCAACTACTCAACTCTGCCATTGGAGCACAGAAGCAACCACAGACAATTAAAAAAATGGGCACATGTTCCAGCAAGACTGTATTTACAGATCTGGCCAGCAGATGGTAATTTACTGACCCCAGATCTAGATGACAATTTCCAGTTCTGCCATTTATTAATTATGGGCTTTGATTTAGTGTTTAGTCTTTCTCAACCTCAGTTTCTTCCCCCAGTGAAATACATTGCTTTCCCAGTAAGGAAACAATTTTTCTCAGATAAGTTTATCGAAAGTAGTTTCCATAGAATATGGTCTGGGAAATACCACTGTTAAGGTTTATAAAATCACATATAAATATGTGGTGTATATGTGTATAATTTATTGAATACTATTATGTGCTAAACATACATTTAATACTTTACATCTGCTGTCAAATTCAGTCCTCATAACTGTCTTCCATGTAGACGTAAGGTGGTTCAGAGACAGTAGCATCTTTGGCAAAGTTGCACAGCTCACAAGTGGTAGAACTGCAGTCAGTTGCTTTGGAAGCTTCACTACGCTAAGCTGTCTTTTTACTGTCTTATTTTATTTTAAATTTTATTTTATTTCACTTTATTGTGAAAAGAACACAATAAAAGATCTACCCTACTAAGTTTTTAAGTGTACAATACATTGTGCTGCACAGTGTTGTGCCGAAGATCTCAAGGGCTATCGTCTTGCTTAACTGAAACTTTACACCCATTGGTTAGTAACTCACCATTTCTCCCTTCTCCCAGCCCCTGGAAACCACCATTCCACCAATCTTTGCTTCTATGAATTTGGCTATTTTAGATACCTCATATAAGGGGGATCATGCAACATTTGTCTTTCTGCAACTGGTTTATGCACTTAGTATATTGTCTCCTGATAAGGACATACTGGTGATCTTGAACAGTCATGAGGGGCAGGAAGTGTCATGTACATTGAATATAAGTTATTTTTGTGGGGAATAGCCTTCTGCCCAGATCCAAACATTCCTTGGGCCACGTTTTACTAACGAGTAAAATGACAGTACTGAAGTTTAGAGTTCAGATACTTTCTCATCCTGTTCCTGCTTCCTTTTCTCCTTTTAGCTACAGGGACCCCGACTCTTAAAGAGAAAAGTACAGGTCATCTCCTCTCTGATCTCTCAAAGGAATAGGTCATTTTCCCACCATAGACTATGCAGCCAGTCATTGGGGCAAATTTTTACTCTCTTGCAATCTTGTTCCTTTTACCCTTGGAGTAGTGGATAAACTTCAGATTCACTTTTTCTTGCAATGCAATGGTAAAATCCTATTCTCAAATCTGAGATGTATAATAGGCATAGACACAAGGAAAAAGAAGTAGAAAGCTCCAATATGGCATTAGACCTAAACTATATGCTATAAGGTAGTTGTTAATTTAAGCTCTGCATTAAGAGGTTTGGGAAGTTCTCTCAGGTTAATGAAAACAATAATTTTTCTACCATTTGACCACAATCTTTGTGCTTGAGATTCCCTTGGCAGGGAATGCCCCAGAGGAAGAGGGATAGTGGCCCGAAGACTCATGTAGCCCTTCTACATTTAAAACAAACAATCAAAACAAAACCAAAAAACCTTCCACTGAAACCCTGCATTAAGCATTTCTCATGGGTTCTAGTTCCTTCATCTCTTTTTCATCTTCCTCAATCATTGGCTTCCACCCTCATATTCCACGGGAACTTTTACCATTACATTTACCAATGGCCTCCAAATATTCAAGTCCAATGGCCATTTTTCAATCTTCTTAACCCACTTGATCTTTCTAGGATGGTCCTTGTTTTTGGAAATCCTCTCCTCCCTTTGACTCCCTGAGAGCATTTTCCTTGTTCTCTTACAGCATGAGTCAAACTGGAATGCTTACAGGGGGCAAGGAGATGACATAAATGACTGAAGTGGTCTCTTATGTTACATTCTTTCAAAACAGTTGCATTTGTACATCTATCAAACATGTAAGAGTATTCTTATCTCCTGCAGCTAACATGGTCTTGCCCATTGTTCTTGAAATTTGTGACCCGCATGTCTGTCCTTAATTTTCCCACTTTTGATGGAAACATGGATACAAGAAAAGTTTCACTTTCCTCTTACCTATACTATAAGAAAAACAGCTGTCACCTAGATGATAATTAGCTCCAGACCCTTGGTCCCAGGATAACAGATTATGGTGAGACTATGGCAACCTAGAGTACACAAATTCTACCTAAAGAGGAAGTTTCTACCCAGCTTCAGGTTATTGTTTGCAAGTCTTGTTATTTGCAACAGGTGCTAGAAAGCCAGATTTTATGTAATCTCTGAATTTTTAAATGTTGGCAACACTGTGTAGGTCAAAGTCAAACCCTCTAAGTGTGAGGGTTAGGATGCTAGTTTGCCACATTTGTGGTCAGAACCAGATGGTTTCTTCACTCACTCCGTTTCCACCAGTGTATCTCCTGGTTCCTCCTTGAACCATGTTCTTATTCCAAATGCTCTTCTTTTGAGAAAGTCCATCCCTTCTGCCACATCTTCACCCCACAGCACTTTGTTGTAACTTTATTCTCACACATTATATTCCTCCTCATATTATAGTTATTTATGAAATTATCTTATGAGTCTCATATGCTTGAAGTTTATTATGGGTAGTAACCAATTGTATTTGTATATGCATTCCACGTAGCTCCTAGATCCATTGTTTTGCACAGGAAAGTTTTGTCATAAATATATCTCGATTCATTAATATTTACAGTCTCAATTTCTATAAAGAAAATGTTAAAAAAAAAAAAAAGACCTGCTAAATTCAAATGGTTCCAAGATTATGCAGGTATCCCACGCTGTAGATCTCTATTTGTATAGGGGAATAGTTCCTTCCTCAAATTCCTGCAAAATCCATATAGGGCCTAGGGCAGCTTTGTTCCCTAGGACAGTAGTTTTGCTAAAGGCAAAAAGTATTCTGTGGGGGAAAAAAAGGGCGTGTTCCATGGTCAAAAAAGTCTGAGAAGTTCTGGGTTAAACAATGTTTAACAGATTTCTTTATTGCAGCAGTTCTCAGAACTTTACTGCGCTAAAATGCACTGTGAGTATCTAAAAGAGTAATAGAGTGCTTTTCAGACATTTTAACTCTGGAACCATTTTGTGAGAATCTATATTAAGATCTCATGGGATGGGACCACAGTTTGACTGGAACACAGTTTGACCTAAGAGTCTAAATGCTTGCAATACAAGGTCTTCTATGAACCATCTCCTACCAAAATTTTCAGTGTTGTTTCCTACTAAACAAATCCTCCATCCATTCCAAAATTCAACTTATTCTTTGTTTCCCATACATATATGTTCCTACTTCACATTTTCTCCCCAAATTTCCATAGTCTGAAGTATGATTCTGCCTTCACTAAACCTAAAGTGTTATCTGTCCTTCAAAACCCAGTTAGATACATACTTTTCTAAGAACTCATCGGAAACCACTCCTGCCCTCGCTGACCTCTCTTTCCTCTAAGCAGCAGTTACACTAATTTTCTTTATCGGACCTTTGATATATAAGACAGCCTATGCTAACTTTGTTTGTTATATTCGTCTGCACGTATCTCCTCTCTCCTCTTTAGATTAGTATCTTCTTAGGAGCTCTGTCTTTTTACCCAATGCCTTCTTCATAGAGGAAATTCAATCAGTAACTTTCATGATAAAAAACAAAACAGAATAACTTGGCAACCTAAAATGAATGTGATTACAGATTCTGAGAAGTGAAGGGGAGGAAGTGACTGCCAGCGTGGCTGAAGTTTCAGTGTAGCACAATACTCCCAGCAACCGTGTGTACAAGAGAGCTTTTTATCTCTCCTATAGAAACAGTGGAGGCCTGGAATTCAGACTTTCAAAATAACAAAGACAGACCAAAGAACCCCCTACAAGGGGAAAGAAAATACCCTACCTAGAGGGCAGGAAGTGCTCTCTCAGGGAGAAAACATGTGTCCAGATGTGAGCGATTGTTGAGAAGGCAGAGACTGATACAGGGTAGAGTCACACAATTAACTCTTGCTGCCATCCAGCCTGCTTCTTGGAGGGATTTAGGATATGTTCTTTAAAAGAGAGTCAGAAGCTGGAAGAGTACTTTCTGAGGTTTCAAAAAGACCAGGCAGACAAAGAATGTTTGAAAGAGCTCTCATGTTTAGAAAAATTTTCCTTTTACCTACAAGATTTGGGGGTCTATCCAGAATGAAACACCTGGGCGCTATGACTGAGGACTAGGAATGCAAATGGCTTCAGTGAGGATCATGAAGACCCCACAGAAGGGACACAACCAGGGAGGGAATCTCTGTATCCGAGATGGGAGAGGTACCAGGGAGCTGGTACCCCAGGAACAAACTGAAGACCACCTCGAGCCAAGGTCTGTAAGTGAAACCCTTACTGTCGTTCTCCTAGCCATAACATCCTGAGGAAAGAAGGTTATACTAGAATGCAGCACTTTATTTATCCCAATAGAGTAAATGTGTGGAGTCTAGAAATTTATTTTGCTTGCCGTTTCATTTCCTGGCCTGTTACTTTCTCAGAAAGAAAAAAAAGGAATTCGAAAGTGAGAAGTATTTACTTATGTGGGAATAAATATGCATGAAAATGCTTTAAAAAAGTGCAAAACCAGTATTTATGCCCATTTGCATGAATTTTAAAGCAATATGAATCAAGAGAGTTTCTAATATTATCATTCTGACTCTATAATGGAACAGAGAATAAAGTAATATATACATTTAAAATGTATTCTATGTAGGAATAGATAAATATTATGTGGATAAATTTCTTTATGAAATAATTGACTATTTTTTTCTTGTAAACTTAATAACAACAGTTTGAGATTATCAAAATTAAGAGATCAAGCTAGTGCAAAACAAAGTGAAGCATTTTAATCTGCATATGTAAATGAGGTAACAGCAGCACGTTCAACATCTGTCAGGCTCACAGTAAATAGTGTTCCTTTCATGAGGTTTGAAATACAGGCAGGAGTGTTATGAAGGAGAATATATGAAGGGTTCTCTCACATAGAGAACCCTATGTGACATTTTTTTTCATTTCATATTTACACTCTGCTGTGTGTGTAAATAAGCAGGTATTTTAATATCTGTACCAAATGAAAAAATATATTGCACTACTTTGAATTCTGATGAACATGGTTTATATATGTAGTTTAATTTTGAAGAAGAAAATGATGGAGAGCCTGGAGATTATCAAAGTTACACCAAGAGAAATGAGAAATTATCACCCTAGCCACCTTCCTTGTTGAATAGAAGTTCACCTGGAAATGCATTCTTTTTTTTTTTTTTAACATCTTTATTGGAGTATAATTGCTTTACAATGGTGTGTTAGTTTCTGCTTTATAACAAAGTGAATCAGTTATACATATACATATGTTCCCATATCTCTTCCCTCTTGCATCTCCCTCCCTCCCACCCTCCCTATCCCACCCCTCTAGGTGGTCACAAAGCACCAAGCTGATCTTCCTGTGCTATGCGGCTGCTTCCCACTAGCTATCTATTTTACATTTGGTAGTGTATATATGTACAGGCCACTATCTCACCCTGTCACATCTTACCCGTCCCCCTCCCCCTATCCTCAAGTCCATTCTCTAGTAGGTCTGTGTCTTTATTCCCGTCTTGCCACTAGGTTCTTCATGACCTTTTTTTTTTTTTTTCCTTAGATTCTATATATATCATTCATTTTTATATAAACAGAAAACACTCTGTTGCCTGGTAAATAGTTGCATATTATAATATGTAGATTATTTCTAATTAACAAAAAGAAAGACATTGCCTTTTAAAGCCTAGGAAAATTATCTTATGGTTTTTGTCACAACTGATCTTTATTTAATTGTTCCATTTTAAGGATTATTTATCTTGTTTTAGCCTCTTTGATTGCTTCCTTCTAGTGCCTTATAAATTGGAACCACTATTAGCAACATCACTAATTTCCCCTAAAGATCATCTGAGCTTTCAAGCTGAAACATTGCACTCAGTTTTATTTTTCATAAAATTGAAATGGTTTTAGATGGCTAATTTTTATCATCTTTAATTTAAGCCTCAAAGGTAGCCAATTTTTTTTACAAATAAGTAATTGCTTGGACTGAAAAATTAACTGCAATATTTCAAAGGGAAGATGATGCTGAAATGGTGTTGGTTATAATAATTAAACCCTTTGTTCAATCAAAAATAGACTCTAGCTAAAGGCCACTAAACTTTATGAGGTATATAACAAATCATGTTTCAATTTATTGAACACAGATTTTTTTCCTTCCCTGTGTTTAGTATGTCATTTAGGTACATAAATAGAGAACTAGATTCTGAATAAATTAAGCATAGCAATAATTTGTGGCAGCTCTGATAAATCATATATATATGCATTGTGATTACGTGAATTGAGAGGGCCATCACACATCAGGCTGATAAATTGCTCTAAGTCCAGAAAGGGTTGGTCTGCAGACCAGCTCTCTTTTCTTTCTCACTCAGGCAGACATTAGCTGTTTAACTAGAAAACCTTTACCTAATACTTGAAATAAACTTCAAAATATTACCAGACCTAGGTGGTATTCACCTATTAGGATTAAACACAACAAGAAAAAAAGTATCATTCCAAAGACAGAACTGAAAACTAAAGTTGTGTGACACATTTCACTGAGAGTGAGGAGACTTGCCTGGCTGATGTAGAGAAAAAAAAATATGATGTAAAGGATGATAAAATTGGAACAGAAAGCTATGGCAACGTTGTAAGAGGGATAAGGATGAGACATTTAATTTATAAGTAATGGGGAGCTGCCTTAGTCAGTTCAGGCTTCTATAACAAAGTACCATATGCTGGGTGGTTTATAAACAACATAAATTTATTTCTCATAGAAGTCCAAGATCAGGATGGTCACGTTCGGGTGAGAACTCTCTTTCTGGGTTGCAAATTGCCGACATCCTCACGTGGCTGACAGCAGAGAGGAAGCAAGCTCTCTCGTGACTCTTCGAGGGCACTGATCCCATTAATGAGAGCTTCACCCTCGTACCTTGATATAATCCTAACTACCTCCCAAAGGCTCCACCTCCTAATACTATAACACTGGGGGGGAGGGCAGTTCAACATATGAATTTGGAGGGTACACATTCAATCCAGAGTAGGCCACTGTGAATTTTGCGTGGGGTGGTGTGTAAGGTAGGCAGCATTTTCTGAAGAGTGATCTGGCTGCTGTTAGCAGGAGATACCTTACAGAGAAGGGTCTGAATGTAGGGACACACTTTAACTGTAGTGGTTCAAGAGTGAAACGAGAAGTTGCTGAACACAGGTGTTGGCAGTGGTCATGGATAGAAAAGGATATTTTAAGAGATACTGTGGAATAAACATGGACAGGGCTTTCTATCTAATATATATGAATGTTTGAGATGATTCCAGAATTAAAAACTGGAGGTGGATTTGGGGACAAGAAAGGTTATTTCTGCATATCAGTTGAGATGGTCTAAATTGTGCTACAGTAACAGAGTCACCAAATCTTATGCTTGAAACACCAAAGCTGTTGTTGTTTGTGTTTCCTGCTCACACTCCATGCCTACAGTGGGCAGCGGGGTTCTTGCTCTTCACTGTCAGCCTCATTTGGGGACATAGAGCACTGCTAGTAAGTCTTGCAAAAGGAAAAGAGAAGGAGGAAGCAAATACTGTCTCTTAAGCTTACACATGGGAGGGACACATGAGACCTCTTGGCACGTGTCATTAGTTAAAGCAAGTCACATGGCTTTGCCTGATTTCAAGGGGATAGATATTGGAGATCTGTAGTGCAATCTACCACTTTCTCTTTTGCAATGGGCCTGCACACTTGATGTGTAAAAACATTTTTTCTAAACTATATTCTACAAAACACAAAAAACAAAGCTCTTTTCTTCTTCTCTTAGATGACAAATAAGTACACATGGACCAATTTAGAAGGAAATGGAAATGTAATTAAGTTATAAAGAAAGTCCCCAGCTATGCTGCACAGTTGGTTTTATCAATATCCGATCTCCAAAATATTTGGTTTGCCACTTACTAGGACTTTCTATATACAAATTAGTTTCTTACGGCTGCTGCCACAAATTTGCACAAACCCAGTGGCTTAAAAACAACATTCATGGGACTTCCCTGGTGGCACAGTGGTTAAGAATCTGCCTGCCAATGCAGGAGACACGGTTCAATCCCTGGTCCTGGAAGATCCCACATGCTGCGGAGCAACTAAGCCCGTGTGCCACAACTACTGAGCCTGCATCCTAGAGCCTGCAAGCCGCAACCTGAGCCTGCGTGCCACAACTACTGAAGCCCGCATGCCTAAAGCCCTGCTCCATAACAAGAGAAGCCATTGCAATGAGAAGCCTGCACACCACAACGAAGAGTAGCCCCTGCTCTACGCAACTAAAGAAAACCCACATGCAGCAGCGAAGACCCAATGCAACCAAAAATAAATAAATAAATAAAAATTTAAAAAAAAAATCATTCCCTTTGAGTTCTGGAGGTCAGAAGTTCAAAATCAATTTTACTGGGCCAAATTCAAGGTGTCAGCAGAGACACACTCCCTTGAGAGTTTCTGAAGGAGAAGAGATTGCTTGCCTCTACCCACTTCTGGTGGCTGCCAGCATTCCTGAGGTCTTAGTTGCATCATTCCATGCTTCATCTCCATAGTCTCATTGTCTTCTCCTCTTCTGTGTGAATTCTCCCTCTGCCTCCTTCTTGTAAAGACACTTGTGAGTACATTGGGTCCACCCAGATAATCCAAGGTAATTTCCACATCTCAAGATCCTTAACCTAATCACACCTGCAAAGTCTCTTTTGCCATATAAAGTAATAGTCACCAGTTCCAGGGATTAGGACCTCAATATATTTGGAGGCCATTATTCAGCCCACCAAACTCATCACAGAACAGTACATTACTTCTTGTGGCTCCCACTCTGTTTGGATAAGCATATGGAAGAAAATCAACTAAAGCACCATTAGCATAAGCCTGTTTGCGAAAATGCCAGGCACAAGAAGACTCTAAAGGAATATTCTAACTCAGGGCAAGAGGGTGTAACTTTATATAAGGCTTAAGGTGGAAGGGTCAACTAAAGCTCATCTACCTTTGGGAATAGTTGGTCAATGAACGTTCTTGGAAGAGGCAGGATTGATCCTGTGGCTTAGCAGCCAACAGTATAAACTTTATTCCAATGGGTGGGAGGGAACAGTTAGGAGCTAAAGTCATGCACAACATTTGCAGATGAAGAACATCCGCAGGCAAAGAGATTAGGTGTGAGGGCCACAATGAAAAATTCCCAGGTTTTCTGTATATCTTACAAACATAGTAGGGAAAAAAATTAATCTGTATTTGTTTATAGACTTCCAGTTGTAGAAGGGGCTTTGTCTAGGTAATGGAGCAGCTTCTCCTACTATATGGGAAGTTTCTATGTAAACTTGACCCTTTGCTCTCTAAGCTTTCTGTCATATTGGTCTGAAGAGAATAAAAAGAAACCCAGAAAAACCAGACATTTATACGTTAGAAAATGCAAAGAGCTTTCTGTGCAAGAAAATAATAGATCTAGAAAAGCAGTGAGTAAAGGGAAGAACTAGGACAGGTTGAAGAACAAATAGGAGAAATGGGGAAAGATCATTTTAAATAATTGTGCATGTTGTTAGGAATGTAATTTTTATTTACTTTTTCTAAAAACTTCAGAAAATACACAGATTGCCAAGACTAGATGCATATTCCCTACAGAGAAACTTCCTACTAATTATCTAGCTTTATACACTAAAATCCAGCAACTCTTGTCTTGAATATTTTTATGTGACATTTTGGAGGTTATATTCTTTCTCATTTGGTAGGCATTTTCCAGTTATAATCTTACCATAGATTTTCTTCACATGTAGAAACCTGATAACGCTTGTTGTGTAAAACCATTTTGGTCACTTAGGCGTATCTGAATGACCACGTCAGAAGAACCAAGCAAGGATCTTAATGATTGCTCAGCAAGCGGCCATAATTAGAGAGCCAACAAGAAATGAACAAAAGATCGAATGATAAATTTGTTCATGTAATAAACAAACTATAAGATTTCATTTGTTCTTAGACATCATATCTGTCCTGAATCCAAAGGATGATAGTGAATATTATATTCTAATCATATTCTAAACAATCTCTTTCTCTCTCTCTAAATCATCCCACAAACTATTGTGCATGGAGTAAAGATGATCAGACTCTGCCTAGGTTTAGAGGGAAAGTCCACTCTGGAAAGTGACCAGAATCTTCAACTATAAATGACAACATATATTATCATTTTGGATTTTTCTAGAGAGTTGTTTATAGCCCTTAATATTTGTTATTTTCTTTGCAGCTCACAAAATCCCTAAGAGTCAGTAAAAATAGCCATTGCATACTGTTTGGTAAAGAAACTGCTTAAAAAATTGATGTCATTTTTATTTACTGCAGAACAAGTTCTAGAACACAGGTGTCCTTCTACTACTCCCACACTGTCTCATAACTAATTCTAAAAAAAACCAGGCATTGTCTTTTTTGGTTGGCAAATAGCTCATATTTACAAAATCCCAAGGGCATAGATCAATTTAACAATCCTTATACCCCAAAAAATTCAGCTGAAAATTGGTTTCTGAATATAAAGGCAGTGTTGGTCAGAAGTAACTTCTGGGCTGGTAGGCTGGAGAAACTCCATCTCAGTTGCTAGGCAGAAGGCCATTATGCTATTTGGTCTGATTTTCCATGCAATTCAAGTGCATATTCTTACCTCTTAGGTTCTAAATCCAAATAAAACCCAAGAAAAAAGTTCTTCCTCAAAGGTTCATTATAGCAGCCTGTTTATATACTACAGAATCCCTTTAGCAGACTTCATTAAATATTTTTAGGAAAATGGCAATTAAAAATATTTTAAGAAAAATCTTTGTTTAATAACATTTGCATTTTTGGCAATATGTTGTATCCCCAAGAACTTTCTTGGTCGTTTTTCACATTAAAGTCTTGAATTTTCTCGATTAAACTGAGGATGTGAAAATAACTCTGTGTAAATAGCAAAAGACTTCAATGGTGACAGCTTTAACATGAAGGGGACATTCATTATCACTTACTGACCGCCCACTTACATGTGCACATACCACACACATAATCTCCGCCTCATTCCCTACTCTATTTATTGTGCAATATATTTTCTGCATGATTATTATATACTAATGGACTGTGTAATATCCTTTCCAGATTTCATTGTAGGTATATTATAAAAATGAATAGATTCAATTATAGAAAAAAATATTAAGTCCTTGCCTACTGCTGTTTATTTTAATTGTAAGTAGTTAGGAATTTACAACTTGCACTCTTTGGCTTGGACCTAAATTATATGAAGGGTCGGATTCACATTTGGAACTCTTTGGGCATTACCTTTGCATTATAGATAGGCCAGGATGTGAATTTCTGCTATTATGTTGTACCCATTACAACCAAAGCATGTAAATAAGCATTTGTCATCTTCAGATGTTGCAGTTGGAAAAAGAAAGTTTCATTTATTTATTCATCCATTTCACAAACATTTATTGCCTGCCTACTATGTACCAGGCACTATTTTAGGCACTGATGAAAGATCATTAGAAAAAAAAAGAAAAGATAACTATCCCTGCTGTGATGAAACATTCATTCTAATTGGGGAAGACAGGCAATAAATAAACAAACTAGTGAAATATATAATATGCCACACAGCTAAACATACTAAAGAGGAAACTAAGGCACAGAAAGTGCTGGGGAGTTCTAAGTTGTTGCAATTTTAAATAAATTGTGGCCTTTCTCAGAAGCTATCATTTCTGAATAGACCCAAGGAAGATGAAGAAGCAAGCAATACAGATATCTTGGGGACATTGCAGGTAGAGGAAAGAATAAGAGCAAAGGCCTTGAGGCAAAATTGTGCATGGTGTCCTAAGGCTAACCCAGAGGCAGTGTGCCTGGAACAGAGTGAGCAAAGGGAAGAGTAGTAGGAGATAAGGGCAGAGAGCTAATGGTGAAAATTACACAGGTTTTGTAGGCTACTCTAAGGACTTTGGTTTTCACTCTGAGTGAAATACAGAGACATGATTTAACTGACATTCATTTGAAATGTGAAGTAGGTTGTCCGGTGATGCTCTAGGTGGCCGTCCTCTGCATGGTGATTCAGCTGGATCCACGATGATCCAGCCTCTACTTGTGGCTTTATTATTTTAACACAGCTGACATATTCATTAGGAAGGAGAAAGTGAACTGGAAAGTCCACAGACGACTTTTTCTTCTACTAACACTCCATTGCGAAGAACTAGTCAGAAGGTTCAAGAAATACAGTCCTCCCAGGAGGAAAGGAAAACCAGATTTCAATGAGCACTAGGAATGTCTACCACTGGGACAAATGTAGAAGCAGCAAAGCCAGTAAGAGAATATTGCAATTATCCAGGAAAGGAGATGACAATTATTTGAACTGTTTTGGTAGCAGGAGTCAGATTCCGGATATATTTTGAAGGTAGGAACATTGGATATACTGATGGTTTAAATGAGGGATTTTAGATAGGAAGAAATTGAAAGCATGGAGTTACTATTTACTGATTAGAGAAGAATTCAGGAGTAACATGTTCAAGGGGCATAGCAAGAGTTTGGTTTTACAACACTAAATTTTTCATGGGATATCCAAGTTGAGATGTTGAATAGACAGTTGGGTATATGCGTCTAGAGTTCAAGAGACAAATAGATTTAGGAACCAGCAGCATAGTGATAGTATTTACAACAATGTGACACAAGAGACTTAAAGAGTGAGTGCAGGTAGAGAAGAGGAAATTTCCAAGGACTGAACTCTAAGGCACTCCAATGTTTATAAGTATGGTAAATAATAAAGGCAGACAAAGGAGCTTGAGAAGAACAGCTATGAATTAGTAGAAAAATCAGCAGTGTACAGTGTTCCAGAAACCAAGCAAAAAGGGTATTGCAAGGTGAAAGTCAAATCCACACTGTCAAATCCTGCTGATAGACAAAGTTAGATAAGGATTGATAATTGACCATTGGATTTAGCAACATGGAGGTCATTGCTGACCTTGACAGGAGCTGTGGAATGGGGAAGACTAAAGCCAAAAGTTTTTTGGGAGCAGCAAAATTAGGTGGTAGTTGGAGTGGGATATGGAGAAATTCAAAGTGGATGTATGCTGATGAGGATGAGCCGTCAGAACGAGAACAGAGGAATACCCAGGAGGGGCAGGGGGGAATGTCTGGGATGATGTCTCAGGTAGATTAGAAGAAATACGATCTGATACATTGGTGGGAGGATGGAAGGGGTTCATCTCTGAGTGGAAAATAATAGTTTCATCTACTGAAGTAGAAAGAAGACAAAGTGTCTGGGCACAAACGTAGGTGGGTGGGAAGGGGTGATGGTGGGAACATGTGGGACAATCCTCTGATTGCTTCTATTTTCTCAGTGAAATAGGAATCAAAGTTATCACCTAGAGCTAGAATGAAGAGAGAAGAGATGATGACTTATCACCTAGAGTGTGGATGAGTAAATGGACTGGGGGTAGAATATTACTTCCATGCTGCTCCGAGGAACCACTTGAGCTCATGAACTTAAACCAGTTAGTGTGTTTGTATGTTTTTCTCAAGCCATGGTCAGCTAAGTAGATACAAGGGCAGGTGTGAAATAGAAAGCTGGGTTTTAAGAAGTCTCATTTTCATTGATCATGATCTTGCCATTAAAGTCTTGATTATTTGAATGGTCTCCTTTCCCACAGATGCTCTTGAGACTGATGAATCACTGTGGATTCGGCCTCCCACAGTCCACTCTAAATTCACTTGCTCTCACTCCTTTGGTTCCAAACCCATTATCTATACCTGGTTCCCCCATAGCACCCACCTCCTTTGCCAAGATTTCATCTTATTCCCACTTGGCCTCTGAAGGATATGGTTCCAATTTTCCTCAAGTGCAAATGAAACTGAGCAGGACACTGTGGGGCCCTCCCAGGTACAAAAGTATTTCTGTGTCCCCTGTTTCTTGTTTGGAGGAAAAAGGCTTCAACCTCCTAGGCCTTCCCTGAGTTCCAAATGGCAGATTCAAACAATCAATAATTAAGGAAGTGTGGGAATGCAGAAACAGAGGAAAGGCAGTCAAGAAACAATCATACAGCAACGGGCAGGGTCCTGGGTCCTCCTTAGGGGATGTGCATAACAATCTGATACATAACTTCTGCAGGACCTGGGGCCCCCACCCAGGTGGAGGATGGTAATCTCAGGCTAAGCAAAAGCTTGTGGACCCCAGACTGGTTGGAACCAGAAGGCTGATGATTGAGATTCCTGGAACACCCCTGTTACCTCTCCACCAACCAAACAGAAGAAAGTCACACACTCTGCAGCCCTCCCTCCGCCAATTTTGCCTTTAAAAACTCTTTGCTGAAGCCCATCAGGGAGTTTGGGCTTTTTGAGCATGAGCCACCCATTCTCCTTGCTTAGCCCTGCAGTAAATTTTCTCTGCTCCAAGCTCAGGTGTTTCGGTTTGTTTGGCCTCACTGTTCATTGGGCACACAAACTTGGTTTCAACAACACAAGCCCAGCAGTCTCTGAGCCAGCTTCCCAGTTCTCTGTCTCTCCCCATTCCTCCTGTTAAACCCTGTATGCAGCCACTAGTCTGGATCATACCCGGATTCAGGGAGTTCAGAATATGGATTTGAGCAAAGAGTCCTACTGCAGAGACCTGTTCTCAAATAAAATAAGAATGAACTGAATACCACTGAGGGATGAAGCCAGAGGTACCAGGACCCCATCTCACCACTGAGGGATGAAGCCAGAAGTACTAGGACCCCATCTCACCACTGAGGGATGAAGCCAGAGGTACCAGAACCCCATCTATACCACCCTGCTTTCTGAGTCTGCCTTTCTCCTTCATCCAGAAGCCAATTTGGAGGCAGTTTCGGCTGTGAGTGACATGAGGTGACAGACTGCATCATGGAGTCTGTGCTCCTCACCTCGAATTGGACCACTTCTTTCACAGTCCAGATGGTTAATGGTGCTGTAAAGACCTAATCAACATGTTGAGTTTACCATCTTGAGTAAGTCACTCCCAAGGAAATGTGAGAAATTGTTATCTAAACAAATGGGAGGTCAGCTTGTTTAGTTTGAAAAAAAAAAAAAGACTCTCTACAGAAACATTTGGGCAGGTTTCAATTTAAGCAAAAAGCATTTTATTCATTTCATTTTAACGGTCTCTGTTGAATAAGCATGAAAAATGGTTTTCATTAGTCCTTCTTCCACATTATACCTGACAAGCAGGAGGAAAACATGAATTTTTCCTGTACTTAACAAATATTCTGTAGTGATATGGAGCAGCAGGAGAGATGCAAAAGGAATAGTAATTTTGCAAAATGAAAGGCTTGGGCCCAAACAGATCATTTATTCCCAGGAAGGAGCAAGAATATGCTAGCACATGATAAAAATAAACTAATGAAATTTCTAATATTGGAGATTATGATCAAAGATAATTTATAATTGGTCTGAAAATGAGGTGAGGAGGAAGGCTTCATTTTCATTATTTTCCTCAGCCTTATTTATTTTCCCAAGCCCCATTCATTCAGCAGGGGACCCCCAACACTCTCCATAGGTAGAACTTTTTGCCTCATGCCCTGGCTAAAGCTCGCTACCACACAGCTTATTTCACAAGCTACTTTTCTTGCTGGATCTAGGATTCTAACACTCATGTGATTTTTTTCTTTCATTTTAATGCTCTGAGATTAATTGTACTTGTGGAATGTCTAGTTTCGAAATGTAAATGGCTTTGACATTTTACTTTAATTCTAATTTGGATAGTAATTTAAGGGTTTAATTAACAATAAAGATGAATCAACCAATAAAATGAATACATAAACAGGGAACAGCAATATACAAAAATGAAAAACAAAATTTTCTAATGTATTCTCTATAGATTCGTATTGGTGTGAGAGAGTAGTGTGTGTTTCTGTACTTCATCACACAATTTAGGATAGAGACAACCAAGCCTGAAATATTGCCTATTCAAATAACATTTTAGGCCAGTTATTGGCTGTGAATACCAGTAATAATAAATAGGAAAAAATGGCTATTTTGAAGAAAGAGTTACTAAAGCAAATAAGCAGTAAAAGTCTAAAAACAAAACAAAACCAAACCACTTCCCTTGTTTACATAAGCAAAAACGAGTAACTCAGTAAAGTATGACAGAATTTGTATTGAGCTCTAACTATGAGCCCAGGAATGTGTTAAATACTTCACTTGTATTGCTCATTTATCCTCATACAGCTCTATGAGATAGATCCTATTATTATTCCTAGTCTACAGATGAAGAGACTAAAGTTCAGAGAGGTGAAGTAACTTCCATAAGATCACACAGCTAGTAAGCAGCCTGGACAGGATATAAATTCAAGTCAGTCTGACGCCAGACTTATTTAATACAAAGATCATTTCTTAAAATCTATTTTTCTTTATTAAAAAATCCTCTCGAAATATATAGAATAGTATTAAGTCTGATCATGAAACTGCATACCCATTAAAATCAGATATATATTGGCACAATTGGGGCACAATTTGAAAAGAATTTTCCCAGAGGCTGTGATACCAATTCTTGTGCCAATTTTACTTTCTAGAAGCTCTCAGGAAACTGTCAGAGGTGGTTACTAGCCTGCAACATTCAAAGGCTACAACCTTCTTACAAAAACAAGCTGGAGTATCCACTCTGGAACTGCATCCTATAAGGTGCACAGAGGAAATTGGCCTCATCTCCTCACTGTGGGAACACACATGCTCCAGCTCATTAAGGATGATCTGGCAGAATGTATTCCTTTAGGTTGTTTTGGTAAAGGGGGAACTAGAATAATATTTTCAGCGCACACAAGTCAAATGGCATTTTTCTTTGCAGAAACTGACATGTCAACAAAAGATTCAGTCTTTTTCCTTAGAAAAGCAGGAAATAGAAAGGAGTTATTTTTTAATGTGGAACATAAATAGGGAAAACTAAGTAGATAGTATGTTAAGTATTTATAAGCTCTTACATTACTATAGCACTTGACAGTTTATACAGCGCTTTCAGATAAAATTCATGCATTTTGATAAAGATCCCTTGAGTTGGGTGGGGCAGATTTTATCCTGCTCATTTAATAGAAAAGATAGAGGCTCAAGAAGGTCTAGGTGCTTGCCCAAGGTTACCTGGATTTTAAGTGATAATATTGGGCTCCAGCACAGGTATTTTGATTCCATCAAGATTTAATATTGATAAAATGCTTATTATCTGGAGGCTTTTATGGGCAATTATTTCTCTAAACAGAAAGCTCCCTTGGGGTTTTTCCTGAAGATTAATGCTTCTCACTACATACTACCCACGCCACAACACTTCACAGTACGAAATTCCAAGGATAGGACATCATCAACATCTTAATCCCCAGATCACAACAAATTTCACTTCCTGGGTTCCTCTGTGTCAGACATTTTCAAATTTTAACTTTTTCAGTCATCACAAAAACCCTAATGAGGTAGGTATCCTTACTCCCTTCCGTACAGAAGAGGCTGAGAGAAGAAGTAATTATCCTAGCAATGCTATTAAGTAACTGTATCATCAGACTATGCTGCAGTTAAAAACAAAAAATAAAAACAATCAGACAATAAACACTCCATGGCTCTTAACTACAGAGGTGCACTTTTTATTTGTTGGCAGCGGGTCTGGTGTGGCTCTGCTCCCTGCCCTGCTCACTCCAGGATCCCACCCGTTGAGGCAGCCCTCTCTGGGACCTTATGGTCTGCTCAGAAGTTCATGTCCCTTCTTCTCACAGCCTGAAGCAAGCCACCTGAGCAAGTCTGACCTCAGTGGGGTGGGGATGTATCATCCCTCCATAGAGAGGCAGCACGTAGTTTGCACACAATCACACTTTACCAAAGTCTATAATCTGGGTTACAACTAATTGCTTCTTCCTTTATTGGAGTCAACCCCCAAATTTTATCTTGACATAAGACCAGACTGAAAGTCTAGGATTTTGTGAGGGTTTGTACCTAGTCTGGGTATCGCTCCTGTGGTTGTTGAGACCTATAAACAATCAATCAGTTGGTCAGTCAAATTAAATATGTCTGCTTCATCCTCACACCAGTGGTGTGTTGGAACTAGCTTATCCTTAGGAGAGTCGATTGTTAAAATTTTCAGGAATTTTGCAAACATCACATTGGTAGTTTAAAATTGGTCGTCATTGGAGTATTTACACCACAGAAAGAGGCAGATGCTATACAATGGGGCTTTTTTCACTAGAGAAAATTGTACCACATTTATCAGCATATCATTGCACATTTGGCATAGACTGACGGCATAGGAACAGGTTAATGGCAATAAATTCTCCCGTTTGGAAAGAAGACAAAGGGAAACCACACAGCGGTCCTTGGCCCACAAGAATTCTGGAATGACGCTGGGCAGTTTTTGCAAGAGTCCCTCACCCTAGAGGTGGGGAACGTTCCTCTATTAACTGTTTCTGTTCCCTGGAAGTAGCTCTCCAGGAGACGGCTCTCAGTCACCTTGTCTCTGCCCTCCGGGTGATCCTTTGTTTTCCTTTTCCTCCTTGGTTTCATCTAAAAAATACATTGGAAACGGCGCTCCTTAGAGGTTGTGCAGCTCTGGCTGCCTGCTTCTTGCACACAGAAGATTAGCTCTGTATCTGCTTAATTCCAGTCAGTTCCATATGCCAGTAGTCACACCACCAGTTCTTTTCCAGATATGTCCCCTTTAATAGCTAATAATTTGAACCTATCAGGCTTCTGTGGAATAGTCTGGAAGTCTCTTTACCTTGAGCCATGTTTTCCATTTGAAAGAATTTCCTGGAGACCAGCTGAATTGACTCAGATTTCAACAAAGAACATGGAAGCCACACCCTTGATTTGGTTTTTGCCAAGAACTGGGGTTTTAATCAGTTCTTGTAGCTCAAAGCTTTTCTCAGTTTTGTCATGTTTGGTTTTTAACACAAGTCCCAGAATTTCTGGATTCTCTCTATTCCTTTTTACTTCTTCTTATAAATCAGTTGATTCTTTCTTCAAGTACCTTATCAAATACAACCAATAGTGACCAGTTTATGCTACAAACGTTCTACTTTCTCATCACCTAAAGTTACAAGTTAATTAAATACATTATCTGCTTTCCAAGCCACTGTGGGCAACCGTTTTGCTAACTGTTTCACTACTGCATTCAACGGCTTCCCGCCTGCAATGAGTTTCTTTGCCACCCTCTGACCAGTCCCAAAACAAGTCACATATTTCAGGCATTTTTTAATGGCAGAGATTCTACTTCCAGGACAATTTTCTGTATCATTCTGAACAGGCTAGTTTAATGGTAAGAATATCCCCAAATCTCAATGGATTACACTAACAAAGTTTATTTCTCACTTATGTTAGTGTTGGTTACAAGGGAATTGTGGCCCTGCTTCACTCCCCCTTCATTCAGGGATTAGAGCTGAAGGAGTAGCCTTTATCTGGGACATCATTGGCCCCAAGGCAGAGGAGAAGGAGCTCAGGTGGTTGACCGTGAACTGGATCACTCCCGCTCACATTCCACTGACCAAGAAGGTGATAGGATGTGCGTATCCCCCATGCGCAGAGACTGTAGGGAGAAAATATTTTGGAATACTAATGCAGTGTCCTGTGGCAGTAGTCTGTCTGACTCCAAAGCCTGTGTTCTCAACCACTATATCATACTCTTGGCTCCCCAAACTATGGCTTAGCTTCATTTTGTTATTTGATTAGTAACAAAAGTTCAAAGAATGCTTGGTGACCCAGAGCGATTACTGTTGTGCTTTTTATTTTTAATTCAATAGAATTTTATTTTGTTAGAAAATATGAGGTTATATCCAACTTTTTTTTTTCAGATAACTATCCCACATTGGCACAATGCTATTCAGTGTATGATACATATTTTCTTCACTGACTTGAAATGTCATTCTTTTTATATATATGACAATGATGATTTGCTCAGTTTTCGTATGTGATTTATTGATAGGGTTTTGATTTGATTCAATTTTTTTCTTTTTCTTTTTTTTCTTTTTTTACCTGTATCTATTCTTTTTCAAATTCTTTTCCCATTTAGGTTGTTACAGAATATTGTGCAGAGTTCCCACTGCTATACAGTAGGTCCTTGTTGGCTATCTATTTTAAATAAAGTAGTGAAGTCGTGTGTATATGTCAATCCCAAATTCCCAGTTTATCCCTTCCCCCTGACCTTTCCCCTTTGGTGAACTTCCCCATAAGTTTGTTTTCTAAGTCTGTGAGTCTGTTTCTGTTTTGTAAATAAGTTCACTTGTATCTTTTTTTTTTTTTTTTTTTTTTGCTACAGTTTCCTTTCTTAAGTGACACAAAGGTAGTAAACAGTCAAGGTTACCAGTCAAGGCTGAGCTTTCCTCAAACTAGACTGAGACAAAGTTTATTTCAAACAGTGAGACTTAAGCAAAGGGGTTTGCCCACAGTAATAGAAGGTATATGTCTGCACCCTCTTTAGAGCAATGAAAAAGTTAAATCATAAAAAATTATGTTTTTAAATGATGTTTTTCATCTTGAGAGATTACTTGTAATTACTTATCATTAGCTATGATTTAAAGCACTTAGGGAAATAAATACTTTATCCCTCCTATTTTATAAGTTAGGAAATGTAAACCACGTCTGTCATTTATATATTGGCACAAAAAATTTGGAGTTTAAAGTAATTATACAGATGATACATATATCACGTATATATATATACACACACTTTGGAAATATATATATATATAGCTTTTTTCCCCTCATCTTTATTTAGCCGTGGTAAATCCAGCCCCAAGATCCTGACTCTCAAAAGAATATTTTAAAAGAAAGAAGTTTGGATTGTACGTTGGAGCATCATTTTTACTGAAGACTTGGTTTGGGAGTGGAGTGCCTCAAATGTCTCCTTCTATTTCCAGTGGGTCTGGGGTATATGGTGTAATGTGGGACTCAAGAGGCTACTGGCAAAAGGGAGTTGCAGTGTCAAGATTAGAGTCAAATGAGTGGGCAGCAGGTTTAGGTAATGATTATCAGTGTGCAATTTTATCATTTTCTAAAGCTATCAGAACCAGGGTCATGCAGGGGTTCCAATCAAGATGGGAGTATTAGGATGTGGAACTCACCTCCTCCTATAAATACATGAAAAATACATCTACAAATGGAACAATTTTCACAGAACACCTACTGAACACCAGCAGAAGACCTCAAACACATGAAAGGACAAGAAAGATTTTCACATAACCGGGTAGGAAAATAGGAAAAAGAATCAGGGTCATGCAGGAATTAAAGTCATATCTGGGCAGTGGAGGTTGAATATGTCCCAAAAGGGTCTTTGACCATTGTTTTTAAGCCTGTGAGATAAAGACTGGGGAGGAAGTTGTTATTTAGCTCGATGGAAGTACTGATGTCCTGGAAACAAAATCAACCTAATTGATCACATAACAATCACTGGTTCTTTGGTCCTACTTTTCTCTCCTGATTTCCAGGCTGAAGTTTCTATTGACTTCCCACATTTGCCTACTGCCTTCCTAGTACTGATCCCCCTGAAAAACAGTGAGGTCCCAAGGGCAACGATGCAGACATCTTATATAATGACCTCTAATAATGGCTTCATTCTTATTTAAACAATTTCTAAATCATAATGAATTAATTACTAATGTATATTCTACTAATGAGCAATAGATATTTTGAACTCGACACTGTCAATAGGCTATTTAAGCCCCACACTTGGTACATTTAGATCATAGATAGCAATAGTTTATTAGTCCGAAACAAAAGATATTTAGGAAAACAAGAACTTTTGAAGATTATACCCTGGAAGATACCTCTTCCCTCTCAAAAGCCCTCCCTTCATGTGATTTTAAGTGGTATAACCTTGAGGTATATGGGCAATTAGCTGAATTCAAGGGACCTTGTTTTATATTCTTCCTAGATTAGAAAATCACAATGAATTAACACTTCTGATTTTTTGGCTTCTACATGGGCTCACCACAAACTGAAGTAGAGATCTGGGGTAATTATCCAGAAACATAAAATCCTAGCTTTCTTAGATGTATTATGATGAAAATATTTTCTACTATTGAAAGCACTAGCATAAAAAGTAACTGAAAATTTTAATCAACAATAAGCTCATTATGTGAAAATATTAAACACACTCGCCTCACAGATCCTTGGCCTTGTGATTTCCAAATTCATTTCAAATATGTTTCCAAGTGGTGCTTCCTCATTCTTTCCACAGGCCTCATCATCACTTTCAATCACTTATTCTGCTATCTCACAAGGGAAAGATTCTTTTCTAACCATTACCTCTTCCGTTCACTTTCAAACACTTGGCCCTTCCCTTTTCTCTAAGTTCATTATCCAGCTTGGATCCTCTGATCATTTCTTCCTAGCTTGGTTTCCATAGCACCTCAAAACACCTTTCCTCCTTTCACCAAAACTGCAGTGTATTATGGGTCTAGACCGAGACATCTTGTGAGCCACGTTGTCTTGATGGTGGCAGCATGAATGGTGACAATCCATTCTGCATGGGTACCTGAAGTTCTCACCAGGAGAGAAAGTGTCCCACAAGAAAAGATTTAAAAAGCTATGGCCTTGAAGGATATATGTCCTGAAGACTTTAAGAAAGAGAAAGAGAGAGAGAGAATATATGTGGACACCAGTAAGGTGGCCTGAATAAGGAGTAAATGAAACCCTGAGCTGGTCTGGAATATTTCGGATCTTTGGCAGTAGATTGCAGTACCAGATGATGACTTTATTAAACCTCAAAGCCTTGGCTCCCCAGTCTTCCTTTACACAAATAAGACAGGTTTTCCAAAAGTGAAGTGGAAGATCTAATACACCACTCCACATGTTGTTGATCTAGTATCTTGAGAAGCATACCAGGCTGGGTTACAATACCTTACCTTGATTTTCAAGGTAACGTGCTTGTTCATGATTGGGTTTACCCTCTCCCCCCATTTATAGCCAGAACTCTTTTCTTCCACTGGATCTTCCACATACTTCTGTTTCCACAGCTTGAATTTATTCTCAAACAGATCATGACAGTGTAGCTGTTATCAAAGTTTCATCTTTTAATTAAAGAGCATGTATACTAGTAAAATGTGAGTGTGGGAAGAAAGAAAATTGTTTTTATGAGTAATTGAATGCTTTGGAAAGACAGGGTTATAAAGAATAATCAATTGCTAAAAATTTAGACATCTGTATTAGTCAGGGTTCTCTGGAGAAATAGAACCAGTAGTGTATGTATACATTACATATATAGAAAGATATTTAGGAAATTGGCTCAGAGAATTATGAAAGCTGAGAAGTCCCAGGATCTGCAGTTGGCAAGCTGGAGACACGGGAGAGCTAATTTGTAGTTCCAGTCTGAAAGCCAGCAGGGTTAAGACCCAAGAAGAGTCAATATTTCAGTTGGAGACCAGAGATCAGAATATACCAATGTCCTATCTCAAACAGTCGGGCAGGAGGAATTCCCTTTTACAGCAAGTCCCCTACATACGAACCTCAAGTTGTGAACTTTCAAAGATGCGAAAGGCATTTGCATGTCCAATCACATAAATTAGTTCATGTGTCTGGCGTACATTGTCACATGCGTGCATCCTTTCCAAGTGGTTGTGCTTTGTGTACTTTACTGTACAGTACTGTATAGAGTACAGTAGTACAGTATCTTTATTTCAAGCTAGATCTGCAGCATTCATTGAACTCCTTGCTGTGCAACACGAGGAGCTTACTAATGAAGACCTGATGGAATTGGAGGCCCAGAGAAAGGACGAAGAGACACAAGAGGAAGAAGTAACTGAAGAACTGAAGAGATTCACGACACAGGAAATAGCAAGGGGATTTTCTTTATTTGAGGAGGCACTGTTAGTTTTTGAGGCACAGCATCCAAATGTAGAATGGTACACCGTGGTTGCAGCAACCGTTCAGAATGCAATCCAGTGCTACCGTGTCATTTATGAGGACAAAAACAAGAGCTACTATCCAGACATCACTGGATCATTTTTTCAAGAGGGTAGATCGAACTGAATCCAGCAAGGAACCAGAACCTGGTCATCAACATCAAGTGTAAGTGAAATTGCAGCTTGCCCTCCATCTCCTATTGCTGAAAATCCTTCAGCTCTACCATCTCCCACCTCTCCTCCCTCCTCCAGTCAGTAACTCTTCTTGCCCGTTCACTCAATGCCAGCCCCTGTATGCCAGCAGTTGTACTGTACTACTGTACTTTTCAAGGTACTGTACTGTAAGATTAAAAATGTTTTCTTTATTTTTTGTTTGTTTTTTATGTATTATTTGTGTGAAAAGTATTATAAACCTATTACAGGCTAACTTTGTTGGACTTACGAACAAATTGGACTTACGAACCATTCTCAGAATGGAACTCGTTCGTATGTAGGGGACTTACTGTACTCAGCCTTTTTGTTCTATTCAAGTCTTCAGTTGATTGGATGAGGCCCACCCACATTAGAGAAGGCCATCTGCTTTACTTGAGTCTACCAATTTAAATGTTAATCTCATCCAGAAACACCCTCACAGACATATCCAGAATAATGTTTGACCAAATGTCTGGGCTCTGTGTGGCCCAGTCAAGCTGACACCTAAAATTAACCATCACAGCATCATCACTGTGGCATTTATTTTAAAATTAGAGAAATCCACAAGAATTTTGAACTCAGATGCAGTGTATGGAAATTATAGATGATATATTATGTGTACGGTTTATGTAAAAGAGGGGATAAAAGACCTTATGAATATGATTAGATTTATATCCTAAAAAAAAAAAATCTATGTTCTACATTAAACATTTTGGAGAATAAACATGTTTTAAGGTAAAATAAAATGATGTTTGTATACTCTAACTTTTTTATGATTCTTCACTTTAATAGAATTTTTTAAATTAACCCACCAAATGGCTATTCCAGATAACATTAGTTAAGAGTAGCTCTGCTGTATAAGACCGTAAAATTGACAAGTACAGTCAAGGAAAAGAGACACATGACTGTCAGAACTGTTTATGAGGACAGCTTGATTTTGCCTAAATCTTTTTACCCTGTACATCCTACATATATGTTAACTCTTGTTATTTGGTGTTTTAAAGGTCACTCCGAACCTGAAAATATCCATCATGGCCATTTCCAGCCTTGGGTAATGTCAATCATCAGATCACTCTTCTCTTACTATTGACAGCTGAGCAGTGTTAGAAAAAAAACCACATAATCGTGCCAGCTGCCGTTACTACCAATCCACATTACCCAACATCCGCGGGCCTGTCAAGACTGCTGGGCAATCGTTTATCTCTAGCTGACTCTAACTTCATGCAATTTTTGTTAAACAGCTTTCCTGCTTTTTCCACTCATATAGAGTTCCCAAATGCATGTGCATCTCGTCACTTTCAGCAAATGGGTGTCTTGCCTCCTACTTGAGAAGATAAAGACCATATTACATGAATTGCCTCCACTCCCCTCAATTCATCCACAGTGAATATCACCCCTCTTTCTCTCTTACTTTCCTCTGCCTTCAGGATTTTCCTCACTCTGTCCCTTGGCAATCTCACTCATTCCTACATTATAATGGCACAAGCTGTCATTTGAATACTGGGTGTCCCCAACTAGACTTTCTGCTTATGCTTTAAACTGAGTGCCCTTAAGTTCTTTAAGATTTCTTCCAATTCTTTAAAATGTTGTGGGGTCTATAAAATTATCTGGATGGTAGTCTTTATCCTCCAATTCATTTATTCAGGTCAAGATAAGTGAGAGGGTTGTTTTTTTTTTAAATCTCTGGCACTAGAACTCCATAATCCTTTTATTGTGTAGAATCCAATACCCTATCAAATTCTTCCTCCAGGACTTAGTCGCATAATGCATTCACTGTGGCCATCTTAATTATGAGTTTATTCCTGTTCTAAAGTGAGTTTGCATTTCCCTGCTTCTCCGAACGACAAGCTAAATGAAAGATCTTTGCCAATAGATTTCTTAAACGATAACTTAAAGTTGCCAAAATGCTCTCCTGAGAATTCTCCCTTCACTCGAATAGGATCTAAATCTGATAGACACGAGCCCCCTGAAGGCCATACCTGCCAGCTGTCACCGAGTGCTTCCAGGTGGGCATCTCAGCTAATCGTCAGTGCTGTTGGAGGAATCAAAATCCAATTACAGTGACTCACGGCAAAGGCAATTTACCTTTCTTTCACAAATGGAAGGACAGAGTGCCAAATGCAGCAGGTTGCATATTTTTGCTCATAAAATACATAATTTGTCAAATTATTTTTCTCTAAACATTTTTAATGGAAATCCTTGGCAGGCCTATACACTAATGATTTCCATGTTAATTTAGACTCAGGTCTTTCATTTTATTCTCAAACTCTTTGCATCTCTCAGATAGTGCTATTATGCTTTTATTATAATCACATACAGACCATTTTCCAAGGAAGAGGGCATCTCTGTTACATTTAAAGTGCTCTGTGATTCTCCTTGGATGGCTTGTGCTGAAATTAGTAATTAGAGGCTGGATCAACTGCAGGGCCACATTGAATAATTTCTTGCATGTTGAATTATGTGGACCCAGAATAATGAAGATAAACATTAACAAGGCAAAGGGAAAGGGGAAAGAGAGTTTTCAAAGTTATGAAATCTCTTCTGTCAAACTTACCTTATTAAAAGTGATTTCCAGATTTCAAAAATATTAGAATATCATGCATTTTACTGATAAGTTTGATTTTCTTTAGCTATTTCAAAAACTTTCCTCAAATAAAATTTAAAAATTTTATCTCACCTCCTAATGACAGGGGCATTTTGGCTGCCAACTTGATAAAGGAATAGAAAGGGAGAGGAGGTGTGTTTTAAGAGAAAAAATCATCACCTTCCATTATATAATAATAGACCAAGAGTGAAGGTTCTTGGGCTCTGAAGTCTATGTGAGCTACATCAGTGCTCTTATTAAAATTCATATCACATTGCAAGTTTGTTTCTGCTGAAAACTGCTCTGCTTAATCTATGTTATCAGTCAGATTTTAAGCAGCACTCCTCTTACTTTTAAGAATGTGATAATGTGTCCTACTAAGCCATCAAACTAATTTTGTATTTTGTTTAGTTTAACCCTTCAAGACACTGTTGCCAGAAGGGTAGGGAGCCCAGGGGAGGCCATTCTGTTTGCTACACAAGTGCTGGCTGCCCACCTTCCAGGTATGCATCTTCTATGTTTTCCGTGTCAAAGCTAAGCTATTCAAATTTCACAGCCCTAACAGTTTTTCTTCTCTTTTTCTCTCTTTGCCCTCAAGATATTCTCAGAGGGGCTTTACTCAATGCCATATGATGCTGAAGCTGTATAGGAGGATATGGTAATTGCATGCAAGCTACAGTTAAGGCCTAATGAACATTATGTTTATGAAGAATGTAGCTCTGATTTCTAAAAGCACTTTGGTAAATTATACAAATTAAATATTCATTACTTTGTACTTCATTAGTTCACATTTGTAACACTTTTCCTTCATTATAATAGCCTGGAGTAAAAGCTTTTTGGCTTTTTTTTTAATATATTTTATTCTGTTATTTTTCAGAAACTCTTTACTTACAATATCAGGGGAAAGCTGTATTTTTCCATGGGAGGGCAATAATATTCAGATTTTTCTTTTTTAAAAAAACTACATATTTATTTCATACAAAGAAAGTGAAAATGTGTGTGCTTGCTGTTCTTATTTCAATAGTCAGCATAAAAATATGTAAACTTTTCATTCTAATTTTCACTCAGAGTTTACTTACTACATTTATTCCTATAAAAAGTTGCTATTTCATTAGGGAGAACCCTTGGTATTAAGTTAAAAATACTTCAGAGTTATAAAGAATGTTTATTTTTCATGTTGGAATAACTTTCCAGTGATTGATTAGTCATCAGACTCTGAGAAGTTAAAAACCCTTTAAATAGTAGGTTGTTTGTCCGAGATAGGTGATAAATAAACAAGCTGCTCTGGCACATGGAAATTAAAATAGAAAAAAGAGTTATGATTGGAGCTACTCTTGTCCACTTCTAAATACCCT
Organism: Balaenoptera borealis; assembly: GCF_965194805.1. Classification (NCBI taxonomy): domain Eukaryota; kingdom Metazoa; phylum Chordata; class Mammalia; order Artiodactyla; family Balaenopteridae; genus Balaenoptera; species Balaenoptera borealis. Next base: position 34,766,397 of record NC_138870.1, read on the forward strand.
AGTTAGCTAAAATGTATTCTTCCCTCAATGTATTCAGCAAACGTGTGCATGTGAAATACTGAAAATAAGTAACTGCTCCTCAAATTCTATCAATCGAATGTCTGTTGCAGCCAATCATACAGTTACACTCCAACAAATAGAAACAGGTGACTTAAAAATGTACTTGTAATCAAATTAAATGTCTCTAGATCTAGAGATCTTCAGATTTTTTTCATTTAAGATTTACACAAATGGCAATTAATGTTGGGTTTTTACTAAAAGATGTTGGACAGAGAAATGAATTCTGAGAAAAGATTTTTAAAGATTACAGATAAAGTGGTCTGCCTGACTTGAAATGAAATGATATTTAAATTTTAGGGAGCAGTGATGGGACAGGAGACAAAAGACCTGAACTTGAGTTCTGGACGCATCATGTAGTCTTGCAGTCTTCATAAAACCCCGTAATATCTTTAGACATTCAGTGACCTAACCTGGTAAATGGGAATCATAATACTTGTTTTGCCCACTCCTCTGGTTTATGGTGAACATACAGTGAGATTATGAAACATTAAAAAAAACCTCTTAAAACATAAAATATTCTATAACTTAGTGATATTAGAAAACCAAATCTTGGGCTCCATAATTTCATATACAAAGATATCAATAATAAAACATTAACTCCATTTTAAAGCTTGCAAAGTGAAGAGAGAACTGTGGTCCAGGCAATTAATGAGATGCTATCTCCTCATGAGTGCTAGCCATATCCTACTCTATGAGCAAGCTTCAGAGGGTCATCATTACATCTTTTAGGTGAGAGTTTATTCATTATTCTTTTTGCTTCTAGAATTTTTTTAACTGACTTTTATCTCCTAGGGAATTTAAAGAAAATAATAGGGTCATAAGAATAAGCTTTCAGCAGGAACTTGAAACAAAAGATAATGGGTGGCTTTGTAGGTGTTAAACCACTTATTTCAAAATTGAAGGAATCCAGAGAATGTCATGAAGTGAGGAAAGGAGCAATGTGATGACTCAAGAAGCTAGAGAACAAAACAGGAACTAGAACACAGGCTAGGAAAAATGTGTTGGCTGATTGTTTTGTTTTTGCATAAGTTGGGAAAGAAGCTCTTGAAAGCAACTGAGAAAGAAGAAAGGTAAAGGTAAAGACCCTACTTCAGAAAACTATGTGAAGCTTTGATTGGGATAGAAGTATTTTGCCTGTATCAAAGAAAAAATTACTAAAAGGAAGAGAGTCTTAGAAGCCGGAAAAGCAATCTACAAATAGATTCTGCTATGTTATAAAGAAACAACATCTGAATTTGTCAGCAAGATTCCTTTGAGGAGAGAATGGTAATTGGATAGAGTCAAACACAATGGGGAAATTGCAAGTTAAAGCAATGGGATGGATATAAGGAGCTTCCTACAGGATAGAATGACAGGCTAGGATAAATATTAAGACTAGCAAAGAGTTAAGCTATAATCCTGTTCTCTATTGATCTAAGTTCATTCCTGACATTCAAACTTGTTTAAAATTCACTTTACTCAATGTGCCTTTTTTTTTTTTTTTTTCAGAAAAATCACAGAACCATGATACATATTTCAAGTAGTTCATTTAGCCATCCACTCCTTGAATCCTTTCAATAGCATTCCAGCCAATGGAATGTCTGGCTTACATATAGACACCTCCAGGGATGAGATAGTCACGGTTTCCTGAAGCAAGATATGCCACATTTGGTGACTTTGTGCGTGATAAAAGTCTTACATTAAGCAGAAATCAATCTGATACAGCTTCTTCCCATTGTGCCTGTTCTACTCTCTTAGGGTCGCACAGCCTCCCAGCTCTGCTCAGTTCTGTATTTTTTACTTTCTCATACGAATGTATGGAACAAATACACAAACATTATATACTGTGTTATTATAATCCATCTCCCCTTTTATCTCTACAATGGAGCAGAGACCCCACCAAGATCCATGTCTTGACATCACCACAGGTCCAAGGTTCTGTGACAAACCCACATTTCCTCAATTTCCCGGGAGGAAGAAAACTTACATTTGATAAATCCTGTGATGTCCCAGGGATATGACATAGATTAGGTCATTCATCAACTCTATAAAACAGGTAATGTTATTAACCATTTTAAACAGATAAGAGTAGTCAGTTTTATCCTTTTACACTTAAGAGACTGACTATATGATTACTTTCCCAGGCACTAAGTTTCCATGTGTACTCTTGAATTCCCTAATATATATTCTCTTTCAGTATTCATATTTTTATTCTTTTTTATATTTGTTCTTCTAGAAGTGTTTTCCGATGAGGCAAGATATAAATAAAACAGATGGTATTTAAAATTGGCATTTCACAGACAGAGTGCTGAAGCTCAAAGAGGTTGAATAACTTGACCAAGAGATGATCAGACTCTGGAAAATGGATTCTCAGTAACTGAACTCTTGAGAATCTAATTTATAAATATAAAGTCTCATTACTACTTTTAGTGGAAGATCTATTGTGGAAGGACTACTGATGCCCACCATTGATTGCACAAACACCGGAAGACCAGGTCACAAATCAAATCACTGAAAATGGAGTTTATGATGCCAAAATGATATTTACATAAATATAAAATAGCTTAACTTTTAGTCTTTGTCTAGAGATATTTCAAGCTAAGAAGTTTTTTTAAATGCACACTAAGATTATAGCATTAAATCTCAGATATTTTTGAAGCAGACTATCCAGGCTTTATTTTTTAAATTTCTTTTCTCAATGTTACCAACTAATCACCTACATTTTCAGCCACAGGGCTTCCTAATATTGTAATTTCAAAACTCATGGTAAGCTAAATATACTTTAAATATTTAGGGAGAAAATATTGTTAATATTCAAAAATACCACATTTATTTCGGTAAAAATTTTTTTTTCCATATCAGGGTACAACATTTTATGACCTCATTCCTACATAGTAGGGATATACTCTGTCTAAGACATGGAGGCCTGGCCACATCCTGTGAAATGAGTGGGATGTTTCCTTTGAAGAAAATGGGTGATAAGTAATGATGGGAAAAAATCTAGGACCAGGAGGAATGGATTCTGAAGTCCAGGGATGGAGGACTCTTTCAAAGAACCCAGGTTCAGAGAATAGGCCACAGTCATAAGGACACAGGCCTGGGGCTGAGAAGGAGCCAGTCTGGGGGACCCCTAAGATGAGAAGGGCAGGGTGATGAACTCTAGGAGTCCCTATTTCTCTCATAGCACTCTAAATTTTCGTATTCTGGTGTATAATCTTATTATGGAATCCTCAGGTCTTCAGGGAAATTTTCTTAAAATGTCACTTCTAAGTGTTGTGTTTGGTGGATTTAATGGAGACGCAAACTTGGATTTCCTTAGGAAGAAGGAAGGGGATAATGAAAATTACATAAGTGACTAACAATATTTGCCTCAGAAAGTGAGCCACAGAATTGGGAAAAAAGTAGTGTTTCTCCTGATGGTATCTATAAATATTGTCTTGAATTTTAAGTTTTGACAGTCTCCATTGAATTTTCCAAATTATGTTCATAATAAACCAAACTCCCAAATGGATATGTAAAATCAGGGACACATGGTTTTATTTTATTTTTAATATTCATTTATTTACTTGGCTGTACCAGGTCTTAGTTGCAGCACTTGGGATCTTTGTTGCAGTGTGTGGGATCTAGTTCCCTGACCAGGGATGGAACCTGGGCCCCCTGCATTGGGAGGGTGGAGTCTTAACTGCTGGACCACCAGGGAAGTCCTCAGGGACACACGGTTTTAGGAAGAGAGATAAGTATGGCAATTTGTTGTACTTACACTGATAATACCATCAATAGAAAACATACCCCTCTTCTTGTTTTATAATTATGCAAATGAATAATAAATGATCATCAAAGGGAACTTATAGCCATTTTAACTTCATTATAAAACTAGCTGTTACATATTTTGAGATTTTTTTCAACTAAGGCATCTTTTATATTTGAGAACCAGATTTTTTAGCCTCTCAAAAATCAAAAATTTTACATTTCTAAAACATCATTCACTAAAATTGATTTGAAATAATTTTAAAAGTTTTCTGCTATCAGAGACTTCAGAAGCACATAATAACTCATATTAGCTTATATTACTCTTTAACCTACAGGAATTAGGAAATTAAAATTTGAAGTAAGCTCAGTTCAATTATATTTTAAAAGCTAATCGGTGCTTTCAACTCTTTTATCTTTCTTAGTCCTGTCATATAAATATATGTTATCAAGAGTATTAAGCTCATCTGAGAGGAATACAGATTTCTTAGGCTATGGACTCAAATGTGCAAAAAATGTCAATTTAATTTTCTATAATGCACTTACTTTCTGTCTTGAACCTCTGTTCTATCTGATATCTACTTAATCTTTGTCAATTCAGAGTAAAAAAATAACTCAGAGTTTTCTCAGTCAATTGACACATTTTCTGAGTCAACTTTTATTTCCCTTTCAGCCCCTACCATTGTGTACAAGTTTTGAGAAGGCTCACACAATGAGTCTTACATAGACTCATGCCAGCTCCTCTGACTGTCCTTGTGCATGGCTGGTCTCCAGTTTTTAGAACCTGGAGGCCATCTGATTTCTCATCCAGTCTCCATTCACAGATTGCAGTCAAACTTGCTACTGCATTATTCTCCCAAGTAATGTAACGCTATTTCTGGTCTATAAGATCCTTATCAACTACTGCTGTGTTTTTCTCTTGTGCATGGGTAATATTCAGATGCTGTCCAAAACCCCTCCGGACCTAAGCGAAACACACTGGGTTATCTCCAGCCTTCTCTGATCAGATACCTGGAGGGGCAGCCCTATGACTTAGGTTAGGGCTCTTGGTGTGACTTCCTAAGATGTCTGGGTAATTGACTGATCTTATTCCACCAAGACTGGTCGAGGAATGTGCTCACAGCCGGCTGCATGAGCATGGGGAGGCTGAGAGTGATGGCCAAGAGGTATCAGTCCTCAGGGCATTGTGTTCTGTTCTTCAATAACTATAAATTCATTGTATACACCAGATTCCTGTGAGTCCAGGTGAATGGTTAATTTTCTTGTACATAGGAAAACACCAAGCCCTTCTTAGATATTTATTAGCATCTAAGCTCCCTCTTGTTCAAAACTTGCCCCATAGTCCCTCCCTATGGAATTTTTATCTTCTTGACAACATCATGCACTTCTCTTACAAGATGTTTATGGAAAAACCCCTTGGCCATAAGTCCTCCAGGGCCATGGATTTTGAGATAAAAAAAGAAAGGCATTGTAATTATTTCACAATGTATATGTATATCAAATCATCACATTTTACATTTTAAATATATACAGTTATATTTGTCAATTATTCCCCAATAAAGTTGTGGAGGGAAGGTATTGAGACTCAGAAATGTTCTCTGTAAACTTTTATCTCTGCCATGAATTTTAAAAATCATTATATGATTCAAGGATGTATTAGATCATTTTAAAATACTCTGGAATTTAAAAGACTATAATTTATATAATTAAACATATAAATCCATCCAATTTTATTATCAGATAAACTCTTACCTTAATAACCAGCAACTGTATAATTTTCTCTGAATTATAAATAATTTCAACTTAAATATGACATTGTGCTTTCTTGATTGGAAAAAGTGTTCTCTTGTTTAAAAAAAAATTTTCTGAGTCTGTTTTCTAACACTTTCTCAGCATCAGCTCTTTACCAGTATTTAGAAGATTTTTTTTTTTTTCTCATGCTAGTCTGGTTTTAACTATAGAACTCAGTCTTATAACACAACTTCAAAAATACTCTCTGGAATCCAATTTTTAGACAATTTTCTTGCAATTTTCAATTTATTATGTCATTAAATTTGTACCCTCATTTGATAATGCATTATTTCTAGTATTTTTGTATCACCTATGATTTTATTTCTTTAAAGGTTTGGCTTTATTTTATTTCAGTCAAACTAACCTACATAGGGAAGGACTGAGCCCAGTTTTTCCTACTTATTAAGGCTGGGAGTTAAGATTTCTATCCCATAATATAAAAATGACTTTCCTAGTCACTTTCTAGAATGTAGATCTTAGGTCATTCTTTAGTAAATCAGTAAAAACTCCAGATTTACTTTTGTCAAAGTGCTTTTCACATAAATACTCTCCTCCGTGCAAAACACAAAAACACGAACTCTGACATATGTCAGTGTCAAATATATGTCAAAGTCAAATATATGACTGTGGTCTATAGATACTTTCTAAGTAGAAATCACTGCTGATGGGAGTATCAAACAGTATGATCACTAGAGTAAATAATTCAGCAGCATTTAGAAAATTGAAAAGGAGTTACCTAGCAAACCCATGTCTAGGTAAATACCTTCAAGAGACTTAAACATGTGCATAGGAGACACTTACAAGGATGTCATTACAGCATTCTTCCAATGGTTAAAATCTGATATATTCCGAATGACTTTCAGTAGAGGAATCAATAAATACAATATCAGTACTTTAAAGCAGCTAAAAATAAATGTGATCTATATCTACGAGCACTACTAGATCTCAAAAACAATGCTGAGAAGAAAAAGCAAGATGCAGTTTCAGATTAGTACATAGAGTGTGAGATAAACTGCATGCATTTAAAAGCACACAGAAATAGAAACAACATGTTATTCATTTGCATATATACTTATAGGCATCATACAAATTAAAAATGGATACACATCAAATTCTTCATCTAAAATGTAAAATATTCTTGGTCAGAAACATTAGTCTTTTTTTTTTTTTTTTAACGATGTCTTTCAAGCATCTAGAATTCCCTCTGACACAGAGTAGGGGTTCACTAAATACTTACCAGAAAATGCATTTATGATAGTGATTGCCTGGGAGTTGGTCTGGGAGGGAAATTAAATGGGGAGTGAGAAACAAGAGCATCAACTTAATCTGTAATGAAATATTCCTCTTATCTGGAAAGAAAGAACAAAAGAGAATGAGAAAGAGAGAGAGGAAAGGAAGGAGGGGAAAAAAGACTTGTAAATATTAGTAAATTAACAAGTTTCAGTTGTTAATTGGTCCATGGATGTCTCTTATAGCTTCCGTCTGCTTTTCTGTGTTGTTTAGCTTTAAAAAAAAATGCAGTCTCATAAACTGCAACACATAATTTTAGAAGCCATGGGACTTGAAAATTAATAAGGAATTTTAAAGGAAATTCAGCAGGAACACCTTCACCCTTAACTCTAAGCCCCTGACATTTTATAATTATATTCTAGTTGTCTCATGTGTATTCGTTTTGTTTTCTTCTTTAAATTGTGAGCAACTCATGTAGAACCCCTCCATCTTTAATTTGCCAAGTTTCTCTTAATCTCCTGATTCAAAAGTCAGAATATTTGGCTTCTAGCCTCAGTTCCACATGTAACTAGCTGTGTGACCTCCATCAAGTTGCTTAACCGCTGTGTAACTTTGCTTCCTCCCTTGAAAATCAGAGTCATTGCCAGTGATCTCTCTCTGAGCTTCTCTCATATTTAAGATTTTACAACTTTACAATCTATACTTCCTTTTAGTTCTAAAATTTGATATTGATTTTCCTACTAAATTCTTATTACACGTTTTGTAACTTTGCTGTAGCAATAAGCACCTCTCTTCCCGGCAACGACTGCACAGTACATAGGAGGACACAGTAAAGATTTGTTGTTTTAGGGTGAATAAGTCCTGGAGTGCTAATTAAAATTGTTGAAAGAATCAACTCTAATGTTAGTTTTATGTATTCATAAATGTTGCATTAATTCAAGCCACAAGGCTATGAGAGAAGAGGCTGTTTATTGGATTGTTTGCTTAGGGCAAGTCAGTGGTGGAATACATATTATTTCGTCTTAATTTTGCAACATATTGATATGAACATGCATATTGCCCATAGTTTTCCCCCATGCCTTTGAGCAATCATAGATCAAATGGCATGTAATCTATGACTGAATCTCTGCCTTTCTCCGGCATGATGCTTTTGAAGCCAGTGCAAGGTAGACCTGTTTCTGTGTGACTTTTAAGTTCCATTTCAACAGCCCTGCTTGAAAATCCAGTTACTATGGTGATATGTACCACTGCAAATAATCTCCTTCTCAACGATTGAAGTTATACCCTATTCAGTAAAAGTGGTATCTATGGCTTAATGGTTCAGCAAAAGGCCAACAGATCTATGGTCTTATTTCCAACTGAGAGGTTTTTAATAAGTAGTTTGAGCTCCTGAAATCTGAGAAGACTGAACAGGCTCTGTCTAAATTTAGCAGGGTCAATCTTTACACTTCCTCCACTGATTAAATACTGTATAAATTGGCATATGCTGAATCGTCATGCCAATATTTGACTCTTTTTGGAGGCAATGGAAGAGAAACAAACCGAATAATCCCTGGGTCTTTCAAAAGAAAAGAAAACTGACTTACAGGGAGTGGACACCTCTCCTCCAGAGTGACACTCCTGCCAGGAGCCCCAGCTCAGCCCAAACTCACCCAGCGGGTCACCCCCCAGCCTCCTGGAGCTTCGATTCTAGCTCTCACTCTCTCAAAAGATAAGGAGAGGGGCTTCCCTGGTGGCACAGTGGTTAAGAATCCACCTACCAATTCAGGGGACATAGGTTCGAGCCCTGGTCTGGGAAGATCCCACATGCCGCGGAGCAACTAAGCCCGCACACCACAACTACTGAGCCTGCACTCTAGAGCATGTCACAGCTACTAAGCCCGTGCACCACAACTACTGAAGCCCACGCACCTAGGGCCCATGTCCCGCAACAAGAGAAGCCACCGCAATGAGAAGCCCGTGCACTGCAACAGAGAGTAGCCCCCGCTTGCCGCAACTAAAGAAAGCCTGCATGCAGCAACAAAGACCCAATGCAGCCAAAAATTAATTAATGAATTAATTAATTTTTTAAAAAAAACTTAAGGAGAGTGCAAGAAGAGCAAGTTTCCTATCACTGCAGAGAAGTGATCTTCTTGTCACTCTGAGTGGCATCTCTGAGTGCATTTTTCTTAAACATATTATTTTACATAAGGATTAGATTCAGTAACAGCATATGTCATGGGTTATGTAGGACTGTGGTTGATTTGTTGCATTAACACCTTTTATGTCCTATTTATATGACAAACTACATGCTCAGTTTGGAACCACTGCCTTGAAATGGAATTTTTTTAAAAAAATTGCTATGGTAGATAACTTTGTAAACTGCTACCCTATGAATACCTCAAAGGACAGAAACCGCTTTCTTCCTCTTCATACACATCCAGCAATCAGCACATGCCTGACTAGCATAATGATAGGCACATGGCACCTCATAGTGTTTTGGTGTGAATAAGATAAGTGGGTAAGACATGAATAAATTTAATCAGAAAGTCTTCTGATATGGGAAACGTTTCCAGATACATTCCATCTGTTTATCACGGTTTATTTTCAGCTTTTTTTAGGAGAGATTTTTCTAAAGATTAGGTAAAACTACCGGTCAAACCATCCCGTGAAGGTACCAGCAAGTAAGGAAAGCAAAGAAGCTATGTGTGCATAAAATGAACCAATAAAAATTACGATTTTAATCAAGGACTGCAAATTAACAGGGTCGCATTCTGTAAAGAGCACATCTGATGACATAAGCAATTAGTATCTTAAATTAATATCTGCTCTGAGATAACTACACAGCTTGAGGCAAAATGCAGGCTGCTGGAAACACTCTAGTGTGCACTATTGGTGGTAAGGCCTGAGTCAGCAAATATTTTTATCATTAGATGGTACTTCTACCTTGGAGACTATGGTTTTAATTGTGATTTCTATTTATAATTACTAATCAAAATTCTATGAACCAAAAAAAAAAATCTCTTAATAATATGGCACTATATTTTCACTGAGAAAAGACTAATTCTTCACTTCATGTGGTGTGTATGTGTGTATGTGTGTGTGTGTTTTCCAAGTTTGGCTACACAGTCTCAGTCAGCCATGAGTCCATGTTTATTTGAAACCCTTCCTAGGTGGCTAAATTGTAAATAACTCCAGATCAAAATGCTGAGAAACTTGTTACCTAAGCTCAGTGACCATTTTCCCAGCTTACTTAGAGATAATCACAGTTTCTTTGAATCCAACTTTAAAAAAGATCTTTCTGAACATGAAATTCATGAATTGTATGGTTTTCGATCAAATCATTTTGCAAAACATATTAAAAATAGGTTTCTAAAGCATCCGATTGATGTGGTTTCTCTCCTTCCTTAGCTTCCCAAGGAGTCCACAATCCTAATTGTCTTTCTTTTTTCTCTGCTGGCTCTTGCTGTGGTCCCTTTTCCTCCAGTTTTATAAATATAAATGCTGTTTAATGTACTGTCTTAGAGCTTGGCAATCACATTTTATTTCCTCTGTCATTTCAACAATTCCCCACCTCTTCAACTGTAATGCTATGGATGTGACTCCCTAAATCTACATTCCAATCCTAAATGCTCTTCTAATTCCAGACCTGCCATCTAGAACTCTTTATTAAAATAACATATCTGAACAATATGTATGTGCTTCCCCTCACCCCCCCAGTAATCTCCTCTTGACATCTCTTTGCCTTATAAATACCTTTTCCAGGCACTATCGCCCCAAATCTCAAATCATTGTTAATTCTTTCCCTCCCTTGACCCCCACATCAAATTAGTTCCATCCTGTAGTTTATGTCTACATTATTCTATTTCTTCCTTCCTGATCATTCCTAGCCCAGCTGTCTTTGTTCAAGTTCTCATTACCTTTCACGTATACTATTACTCGAGTCACCTAACTGGCCACCGGATTCCTTGCTCCAAGTAACTAAAGTGACTCAAGTACATAATATATAACATTATATAAACAGCTGAATTTTTAAGTCATTCCCCCTGTTGTGTGTGTGTGTGTGTGTGTGTGTGTGTGTGTGTGTGTGTGTGTGTGTGTGTACATCTCCATTTATACCATTTGACCGTTTAAGGTTTCTGTGTCATTTGCTCTAATACCTGGAAGTCTCATACACTGCTGGTGGGGATATAAAATGGCACAATCACTAAGAAACTGTTTGGCAGTTTCTTATAATGTTAAATGTGAACTTACCATATGTCTCAGTCATTCCATTCCTGGGTATTTATCCAAGAGAAATTATTTAAGTCATTTTGATAATCACCCTAATGCATTAGATTAACCAGTTTTTAAACCAGTATTTTTCAACATATAATGATAACGCACAAGTGTGCTTATGTAATGTTTCACAGCATCCTAAATCAAGCACATTAAAGTGCTTGGAAGAAATAGAACTTCTCAGAGAATGGAATGTTTGGGGAAAACATCCTCTCTAATTACATTAAAGAAACAAGCAGGAATATGGTGCTAACTTCATTATTTCTCCCCCAAAGAAATTGAACTTGTCTTCAGTTTTACTGGCAGACTTGATATGTGTGAGTTTATTCACTGGCTCATTGATGTGAGCAATTGTATTTACAGTAGACAAAACTAATGAATACAGGGAAGGGGTGACTGTTGGGAAGTAGCAAACAGGAATTTTTAGTCATTAAACCTGTATAGACTCTGTCAAGCTCCTTTCCCTGAATACCTCCAGGACTTTACAACTGTTATTTATTAAATCTGTCTGATCCTGATGCAAGAAGAATAATGGCATCACCACCTCCTTTTTGGAGTTAGAAAAAGAAATACCTCTAACAGAAAAAAAGGAAGACATCTCTTTACTAAATGAGCTAAGGACAGGGAAGAGCACAGAGCCTTGTTCCAAGGCTGTGGCCTCTGAACCTCAGACATCATCAGCTAGGTGACTTCAAGTAGGCCAATTACATGAGAGAAAGGAGAGGGATTTAGCTAACCATTCACCCAACTTTTAACTTTCTCAATTATCACATGTAACACCATATCTTCCTTTGTATCCCCCATATGTGACACATGATAGGTACTCCACATTTTTTTGCATTTTAAAACTTTTATTGAGGCATACATGACATATTATAAAATTCACCCATTTAAAATATGCAGAATGATTTTTAGTAAATTTACAAAGTGACACACTATCATCACATTCCAGATTAGAACATTTCTATCATCCTCAAAAGTTCCAACGTGTCCTTTTGTAGTCAGTTTCCTTTCCCTCCCCTAGTCCCAAGAAGCACTGATCTGTTTTCTGTACTTATAGTTTTGCATTTTCTAGAAATTTCATATAAATTGAATGATACACTATATAATATTTTACATCTGAATTTTTTCACCTAGTATGTTTAGGTTCATTCATGTTTTTGCATGGAACTTTTTTTTTTTTTCATTTTTATTGTTGGGTAGTATTTGATAGTATGAATATGCCACATTGTGTTTATCCCTTCACCAGTTGGTGAATTGTGGACTGTTTTCACTTTTTGTCTATTATGAATGAAGTTCCAATGAACATTTGCATTACAAGTCTCAGGAACATATGTTATTTTTCTCCAAGATATGTACCAAGGAATGAAATTACTAGGTCAAATGATAATCATATGTTTAACATTTTATGGAACTGCCAAATTGTTTTCCAAAGTAACTGTACCATTTTACACTACCACAAGCCATGTATGAGGGTTCTGGTTTCTACATATTTTCTCCAACATTTAGTATTTTCAATGTTTTTTATTATAATTAATTTAGCACGTATATATTTAGCTGTATCTCACTGCGTGTGTGTTTTATTGGTAGCTCTATGGACATATAATTAAGATACAATAAACTGAGTATGTTTAAAGTATATAATTTTTTAGGTTTTGACATATGTATACAACCATGAAATAATCACCACAATCAAGATAACAAAGATATCCATCACCAACAAAAGTTTAATTTTGCCTCCGGGTAATTCTTCCATCGCACATTGCCATCTCTACTCCATGCCCAGGAAACCACTGATCTGCTTTCTGTTACTGTGAGTTAGTTGCGTTTTCTAGAATTTTATATAAAAAAATTAATTCATACAATATACATTCTTTTTTATCTGGCTAACTTCATTCAGCATAATTATTTTGAGATTCATCTATGTTATTGAGTCTCTCATAATTCAGTCTTCTTTATTGCTGAATAGTAGTGCATTGTATGGACTATGGTTTACCAATTTACAAGTTGAAAAGCATTTAGGGTGATTTTTTTCCCCAATTTTTGGCTATTACAAATAAAGCTTCTATGAACATTAATGCCTAAGACTTTGTATGTTCATATGCTTGCATTTCTCAAGAGTAAACACCTAGGTGTTGAATGGCTGGAACATAGGTAAGTATATGTTTAACTCTTTAAGAAACTGACAAATTGCCTCCCCAAATGGCTATATTTTATGTTCTCACCCAAGGGATTAGAATTCTAGTAACTCCATTCTTACCAACACTTGGTATAATCAATCTTTTTAATTTAAGGCATTCCTGTAAGTGTGTAGTGGTATACCACTGTGGTTTTATTCTCATTTCCTAATGACTAATGATGTTGAACATCTTTTCATGTCCCTTTATGAAAAATACTTGCAAACCAATATCTGAAGGAATTATAAAAAGAATTCTCAAAACCCAATAGTAAGGAAACAATCCAATAAAAAGTAGGCAAAATACTTGAACAGACTCTTAGCCAAAGAAGGTATACAGAGAGAAAATAAGCACATGATCTGAGCTAACTCAGATAATCTCACCTCAAAATCCTTAAATTAATCCCAACTGCAAAGTCCTTTTTGCCATGTAAGGTAACATATTTCCAGGTTCTGGGGACTAGGACATGTACATATTTTGGGGGGCTGTTATTCTAACACAAGTGGCATCCCATACATTTTGGTATGTTATATTTTTATTTTCATTCTATTCTAAATACTTTCTTATTTCCTTTTTGAAGTCTTCTTTGACCTACAGGTTTTATTTAAAAGTGTGCAATTATGTTCCAAATATTTATAAATTGTATAATATCCTTCTATTATTGATTTATATTTAATTACCTGTCATTAATAACATTCTTTATATGATCTAATCCTAAAATTTTTGAGACTTGTATTATGGCCCAGAATTTGGTCTGTCTTTGTAAATGTTCTAAGTGTGCTTGAAAAGAATGTGTATTCTGTTGTTCTTGGGTTTAGTGTCCTATAAATTAGGTCAAGTTGATTGACAGTGTTTGATATTCTTACTGATTTTCTGTCCACTTGTTTGATCAACTATTGCTATTGGGTGTTGAAATCTCCAACAATAAATGTAAACTTGTCTATTTCTCCTTGCAATTTTTATATCAAGTATTCTGAAGCTCTGTTATTAGGTACATAATATATTTAGGATTGTTATATGCTCTTAATTAACTGGTCCTTTTATAATCTTCAGGAGACACTTTTTATCTCTTATAATATATTTGTCTTAAAATCTACTTCATTTGATAGTGATATAACCACCCTGGCTTTCTTTTGCTTCATGTTAGAATGGCATATCTTTTTTTCATTTTTTTACTTTAACCTATTTACATCTTTATACTAAAGTGTACTTCTTATAAGCAGCATATAGATGGATATTCTGTTTTATCCAACATTACATTCACTGCCTTTTTATTGGAATATTTAGACCATTTACATTCAATTTTATTATTGATATTGCTGTGCTTAGATCTGTCATCTTGATATTTGTCTTTCATTTGTCCCATCTTTCCTTTGTTCCCTTCTCCTCTTTAACTGCCTTTCTTTTGGACCAAGTAATTTTTATAATTCCATTTTATCTCTTTTGTTGGCATATTAGCTAGAATTCTTGTGTTAACATTAATGATTACTTCAGGATTTATTGTACATTTTTAACTTATTAAAATCTACTGTCACGTGATATTATATTACTTTACATTTTGGTATAAGAACAATAAAACTTTATACTTATGTTTTCCCTCCTTGTTTTTATGCAATCATTGTCATACATTTTACTTTTACATATGCTATAAATATTATAGTAAGTATATTATTGCTATTTTGGTTTTAAACTATAGATTATCTATTAAAGAGATTCTTTGCGTAGCTCCATCTTTTTGACTAATTATATTTTTCTTGTGCTTAAAGGACTTCCGTTAACATTTCTGGAAGTGGATGTCTGCTGTTGAATTCTTTCAGCTTCTGTATGTCTGAAAAGGTCTTTATTTCACCTTCATTCTTTAAACAGATTTATTGAGGTATAATATACATAGTATAAAGTTCACCCTTTGTAAGTATACAAGTCAATATATTTATAATTCAGTACATTTATAAAATTGTGCAAACATTCTAAAATCAAGTTTTGAACATTTCCATCATCCAAAAAATTCTATCATTCCTTTTTGCAGTTAATCCCTGCTCCAGGTCTCAGCCCCAGGCAACCACAAATTTTTTTCTGTCTATAAATTTGCCCCTCCTAAGCATTTCATATAAATGGGATTCTACAATATGGTCTTTTGTATTTGCCTTCTCTGAAGTAATATAATGTTTTTGTGGCTCATCCATACTGTAGTAAGTGTAAGTAGTTCATAATTTTTATTGCTAAATATTTCTTCATTATATGGATATACCACATTTCATTTTTCCTTTCACCAGTTGATGAGCATTTGGGTTGTTTACAGTTTTTGGTGATGATGAAGAATGTTTCTATGGACATTTGTGCATGTGTCTTTGTGTTGACATATGTGTTATTTCTCTTAGGAGTGATTACCTTCATTTTTGAAAGAGAGTTTTACTGGGTGAAGAATTTTAATTTGACAGAGATTTTTTTTCTTTCATTATTTTAACGATATTACACCACTGTCTTCTAACTTGTATTCTTTCCCATGAAAAATCTGCTGTCATCCTTATTTTTGTTTCTCTCTACATAAAGTGTTCTTTTTTCCCTCTGGCTCCTTCTTAGGTTTTCTATATGTCACTGGTGTCAAGCAATTTGATTTTGAAGTGTCAGTGTAGTTTTCTTCATGTTTCTTTGTGTTTCATGTCTGATAAGCTTCCTCAATCTGTCAGTTTATACTTTTCATTAAATTTGGAAATTTGGGGCTATTATTTCTTCAAATGTTTTTTTTTTTCATCCACATCTCTCTCTCATCCCCATCAGTTTTGCTTCTCAATAGTCCTAATGTCCACTACTTTCATTCCTCCTCATTTTCAGGTACAGCCTTCCACTAACTGTCCTCTCATCACAGACGTTTACACCTACCAGATGGTGGTTTGTTCCTTTTCTTCACACTCCCTACACTGTGCACTGCATTGATGTTGAGTGCAATAAACATTTCAGCTGTTCAAAAGCTGTTCTAAAATTTATGACATAGTTAGCTTTGTTAACCATTGTTAACCATGCTGGTTGTCATGAGAGACTGAGCCTTGGTTAACCCCAATGACTTCTCCAAATGATAATAAGTGACACATTTTAAAAAAGAAGTACCTTAAGAGAGTACTAAACACAGTGGAATGAGTAACTCTGAGCATGGAGGTGTGTAGGATTTTCTTAAGAAAGCATCATGGAAGAGGTGATGTTTGAATTGCATCATGAAGGAAGAGTAAGAGTTTGTCAGACAAATAAGAAGGGAAATAACATTCTAGGCAGAGAAAACACTGCATTCAAGACTCAAAAAGGGAAAGAACTAAATATCTTTTGTGTACAGTGAAAAGTTAAAAAATTCTGTAACATGTGGAGAGGTTATAAGGGCAAGTTGTTGAAGCACTATTCCAAAGATAACAGTCCTATTAAATCCTTTTAGAATGTTTGTTCAGTAAATGGTGTGCTAAAAATATTAAAACAAACAAACAAACAAAAATAAACACTGTTGGCTTTGTTTTTTGCACCTGGAATTTCTCTAATTGTCCACCACAGATAATTGTTCCAGGGCCAGGAAAGCCCAGTCTTTCCCTAGCTCCCTCTCTGACTGCCTTTAGTATAGACAACTTTAATAGACTGATGACTCAACCTCCACACGGATCTCCCTCCAGAACTTGACTTTTGTATATGCCTTCTGGTTCTATTGACCATGATCTCTGGAGAGAACTTTATGCCCTCCTCTTCCCACCCCCATCCCCCCTGCCCCCCACCCCCACACCCTGCCTTGGGTTACATAGCAGTTACCTGCTGGGTCTCCACTCCCCCAGCCTTCCTCATCAGACACTGGGATCAGGCAATTAGCAAAACAAAGTCAAAGAGTGGATTCAAGCAAAGAAAAAATGTGTTAGAGTCATCAAGAGTATTAATATTGGCCTTTTCCCCCCCTTATTAAACATAAAAGCAACAGTCATTAAAATATTAGAGTTCAAAGAAAGCCAGGTAATGCAACTTCAACAAATTTTCTCAAGTGATAGGCCTATGAATGGCAAGTTTTTACAAATTAATTATGGGTATAATAACACACTCAAACACAATAAAAATAGTAAACTGTACAGGTTTTTTTCAGAATTAAATATTTGTCTAATATCCGTTTTCTCCACTGCCATGAATTTCATTAACCAAAATAACATGAGAAGCCAAGAAAAGAGACAGAGAAGGAAGAGTGTGGTATAAGATAACAAACATGAGTACTCATTATTGGACTGTAATGCAAAGTAATATTAAAATGTAAATCCCCATAGCATGAATTTAGAGAGATTTGCATGATATCAATGTCATTTATTATTAGTTTTTCTGCACTTAGAGATAAACGTAGCCAAGAAAATCTCCATTTTCCCGGCTGCAAATTTTCTGACTATGGTGTAATATTAAGCTATTGAATTGAAGAGTGTTGTCTGCTTTAACTACTAGTTTTGAATATAACATAAGTAATCAGCATGAAATAGTATTCTTAGACCCCTCATTGTAATCAGCATGTCATTGTTACAATATTATGGTACCCAAATAAAGTAGAGTCTCCTCATTCTTAATGTTTGAATAAGTGTCTAAGGCATAAATTATAATAATTTCCAAACACATGAAGGACAGCTTTGTAAGAGTGCATCTTTCTCCTAAAAATGATAAGAAATTCACTAATGAGTCCATTAGACAGAGTCCATTAAAGGTGACAGGACAAAGATCTCTTGGAGACCTCATCAAGCGGAGACAATATGCAGGATTAATTCAATGTCCATTCAGCTTTCTGCGCTCAGACGGGAAACGAGATTTGAGTGACAACTTTATTTAGCAAGCCAAAGACTGCTGAAAATTTTATGAAATGGTGCAATTCACATGCAAAACAGGGCAGAGTATTATTAGGAGAGTTTGATATGATACTGTGAAAAATGTGAATAATTCTCATTAGATATAAGTTAATAAAAGTCATGAAATATAAATTAGTTTCAAGCTTGACTTGCATAAAGTTGAATTTGTGTTTGTGATAGTGGTGTTATCACTGTACATTTATTAAACGGGATCTTAGTTATTGTTCTGTCTCCTTTTATACTCAACTCATTTGAAATCATAATGCTTCCTATTAGTTAGGCTTCATTTAAAACTATCATTGATTGTTTAAACATCCATCCTTAGAAATTTATTTATAATTGCCATTTTTGGTTCTCAGAGATTTTGCTTCATTCAAGAACAAATTTTTAATTTAAGAAAATGTCTTATATACACAGATATACAAAGCAAGGGTTATGGATACTTCAACAATTGGAAGATTGAATTCTAAATTTTTAAGGGATTAGTGGAAATATTCCCATCTGAAAAAGCATAAAGCTGTATGAACTAAAACCCACTGGGAACAATAATGCACATGTATAAATTTTATAATAAATATAAAACTTATTAAACTATATTGTTATATTACATATTATTATAAAAGAAGCTAAATTTTAAACAAAGAATATGGAAGCAAAGCCTAACTTTATTCTATTGTATTCTATTGTAATCATGATAACACAACTCAATGTTCACAGAATTGTAAACATAAAACATTCACTAAATAGTTTACATTTTTTAATATCTTAACAATATATAAGTTCAACAGATATTTGTGTACGTTTAAGGATGTTTTGACAAAATAACCATTCTAAATTGTTAATACATTAACCAAAATAGCACTATTAAAAAAAAAAAAAACAAGATGTGGCTGGCATTCAGTTTATGCTGATTTCTATTATTTCAAACAATGAAATTCTTAGTGTTAGGTCCATTTTGGGGGTATTTTAGGGGTATTAATATACCACTATGTCCCAGGACAGAAGCCCAAGATACATAAGCCTGAAAATTCAAATGAGATCACTTTCACAATAGTACTCCAATCATGGATTCTCTGGCCCCCCACCACCTCTTTAACCATCAAAAAGTTGGCATCAGGCTAGTTGTCTGATGAATGTCCCACAGCACAGATGTGTTCATTTCCTGTGATACATTTTGCTGGTTCCTCTGAGCCCTATATCTTCTGTAGATAGGTAGTGAATTCAAGTTAAATATGTTTGGCAAGAATATTTTCTAAGGGATGCAGTGTACTTTGTATTATATCACATCAGGAGGCCCCTGATGTCTGGTTTTCCCACTAGTGCTGTAAGTTTGATCACTGGATTAAGATGGTGACACTAGGTTCTCTCTATTATCAAGATAAGTTTTTCCATTTGTGGTTAGCAAACAATCAATAGGGTGATACTTTGGCATCATACGAAGTCTTTTGCCTAATGGTTTAGCATCATGTGATAATGCTTGCTTGAATCAAATATTATGTTAGAGGTTAAAAATGATTTGTTTAATTGCATCATTCCTTCTGCATTTAAGTTGGCATTCTTCTATGAAGTTCTTGAGAGAACTTCAACATGAGTTATTTGCTTACCCTGAACTATAGTCCTAGAAAAAAGGTAGGATAAATACTTAATTCTCTCTTTTTAATTACCAACTTCTAAAGTAAGGAGTTCATTTAATAGTACTTGCCAATGGTGACAAATGTGAGTTTAGTGTTCTGTTTTATTGTAGTTGTTAAATATCAATATAAATTCATGATTTTGATATATTCAATGACTTTCAATTAATTGCATTATTTATGATGATCAAATTTGGTAAGTTGGCATCCTTTCAAATTGGTTCCCATATCCATTTGATATGATTTCTTTGATTACTTTTTTACTTTCTGGCACAAAATATCTCAAACCTGGAAACAGCTATTTTTCCAAGAATTTTTTTCTATATAAAGTGTTTAGAAATCATGGTTCAGACACCAAGAGTTTCTTTGCTCCTGGGGTATCAGTGATTCTAGGCTTTCTCAGTGGACAGAGTTAGAAAAAATATACATTCTAACATCATGAGTTCATATGGATAGTTCTCATTCAAATGTAACATTTCAGAGTTTTATTTCATTTCTTGGATTCTGTACTTATATTTCTTTTCTCTTATACTTAAAATTTGTTTCCTACTAACCTTAGTATTCATTCTTGCTCTATCCTACAATATTAACAAAAATAAATTCTAAATAACTGTACCAGTATTATCAATACTAATGGTGAAACTACTGGCTGTAGTTTAATATTTTTCACAGTTGTGTTTTGTCCTTAGAATATATACCAGTAAAAGTATTCAGAGTCTAAAGCCATTAGAAATACTTTTCTTTGTGTGTGGTTGTTTCCAACTTGGCATAGAGTTAAATTCGTTCTCACTCAGAAGGTTTCCTTTAGTTACAGCTCTGCAGTGCTTCATTAAAGGCACATACCATGGTTGACTCAACCATCCCCCTATGAATGTCCCTTTGTGTTGTCTCCAATCTTTTGTTATTACAGTTTGCCTTTAATTCAAATCTCACCACGCACCTCTGATACTATGACCTCTATTTAAATACGAAACTGAGGTTCAGAGAAATTGAGTACTTTTCCCAAGTTTGGATAGCTGTCTGAAACCAAAATCTTGCTGTTCATTTCCAAGTACAGTGCCCCTCAGGCATCCCCATCACCATAATCGTTAACCATTTTCTGTGCTTCATTGTTTCCAGGAATCTTTGTGAAAATGAACAAACAAATGAACAAAAGAAAAAAAGCAAGTCTCTACAGGCACATTTGGATCCAAATGAATATGTGAAGAAGGCCTGGGCGGGAAGTGTATTATCTAACACCTATGGCTAGAACTAGCTCAATACCACCCCTACCCAGCCACCTCCTAAGGCATAGATAATTCACTATACACCCTCACTTCTGCTTAACCAAAATGCCATATCTAATTGCCAGCAAAGTGTAGTGGAATGCACAAATCCTTTGTGACAGTGGCTACTGATCCTATCTGCTTTGGTATCAGTGTACAGAGTTACATTGAAATAATACAGTTTTATTAAAATTTCTCCCTATTCAACAGTATGAGATCCACCGATAAAGTACCTGATATGAGTCTAGGTATAATATATGAAGAAACAGTACATGATTAAGAATTTGTTTTAGAAGCCCTAATGAATTTCCTGACCATAGACTGTTTTCACATGACAAAAATTAGCCACAACTTCAAAATGGCCACTAAGATGTCATTGTTTCAAAAACAGCAGAAGCCCACACACTCTACAGGAGTGGCTTGATTTCCTGTAAGGGTGAGTGTCAGAGATTCAAGGGAAAGATTCTGCAGGCCCTTTTCCACTGATGCTTTGTGGTAGAAGTAGGGGGAGGTAGTGAACTAATTGTTCCTTTGCATATAGAAAAAAAAAATAGAAACTCCTCTTGGTTTGAATTTATATTTCATTTTCATCAAGCTTACTTTGTCCTAGAAGATAGTGTATTACAAAGTTTCACCTCTGGGATTCATGATGGCAATCCATCTCTTTCCCACATCTAAAGTTAGAATTGGCAGTATTCTCCTTATTCTGTGAACTACTTTTAAATGACATGCAGGAGAAGAAAGACACTGTAGTTAAATATATAAAAATAAATTTTCTTGGCTTACTGGAGTAGCAAACAAATATCTATGAGTAATGCCCCTATATCGCCAGCTAGCAGGGCACTTAATAAAACCCAAACAACTGTCACACACAGGTTATAAGGTCATTTCTCACATGTAGGATAAACTAGAAATCTATCCAAAGGATAGAATCACAGAGAATGTTATGAAGTTTGCTGGAAAATAAAAAACGAGTTTCACATGTTATTTCATTTCCCAAGGCTACTTTGATAAGCATACACACATACTGTCAATGCATGTTGGGCCCCAGTGCATGTTATGGACACAGAAACAAGCAAGTTCAAAATAGTAAATGTCATTTAGTAACAAATTAAATATTTGCCACAGGTGACAGGAAAGCAAATAAGTAAAATAAAGCTGTATTTTTTCTGGTTGCCAGCAATGTGGAGAAAGACATAAATGTAAAATATAAAGACACTGTCCTTCAGGAAGGTAATGATAAGGTTTATATTTATAACATTTCCATTTAAAATAGTCACAGAGGCTTGCACCTGTCCATGTTTGTTGAATGAATGAAAGAATGAAAATAAATGTTGTGGGAAGTGAGTTTATACTCACTTGTAAGGAGAAAAGGGAGCTCATGGACATTGTTTCACAATGGTTTAAGAAGCAACAGATTTCCAAATAAAATCTAAGACTAAAGAAACCATTAGTTTTCAACACTTTCCAATACTGTGCACACATGCACAACAAAAATTCTAACCTAGTGGTGTTTAAACTTCTGTAACACTAAGATTCCCCTGGGGCATTTAACCAAAATGGAGATTCTGATGCAGGCCCAGGAATTCGCATTTAAATGCAGCCCATGTGATTCTGAGACAACGTGGCCCAGAGACAGTACTTTGAGAAACACTGTTCTATATACCAAGTGGCAGGCTTGAGGAGAGGTTTGGGTTTCCCCTCTCTCCTCTGTGGGTTTTCTTTGATAGCAGTTTTTATTTTGTTTGTTTTTATTGTCCACACCACACCTCACTGTCCAATACCATACAGCCTTCTTATTGGGAAATGCTATTTCTTAAGCTCAGAGTTCATATTTGGAATGTATTTTAAATTAGAACCATTCCCACAAAAGCTAACATTTAAACAGAGAAAATTAGTGAATCAAGAGTTTTGATTCTGTGGTAATTAAATGGAATTTGTAGTGGAAAATGTAACATGTAAAAATTATTTTCTTTATATTAAAAATTAATTAAAAGTAATTAAAATACATATAAGGGTTGTCTGATAAAATACAGGATGGTCAGTTAATTTTGAATTTCAGATATACAATGAATACTTTTCTAGTATAAATATCATCCAGTATTTTTATTTGTTAAATATGGTAACTCTAATACTTCCCATGCAAAACAATTGTTAAAAACTACTTCTCTGGGGGCCATGGAGTGAAGAGCGTGAGTGATGTATCTTTGAATGGATCCCTGATATAACTGGGATCTGACTTCCACTTGAAGGAAACTTTACAAGATATTTCCCCTACCTTGGGAACTACCATTTATATCAAACATCTGAGAAATTTCCACAAAGACTATTTTACTCAATCAATAGAATTCTCTACCAGCAAGATCCTCTTAATACCCCACAGACCTTTTTAATGAAAGTGTATAGAGGGCAGTTCAATGCACATTCATTTTTAAGTGTATATAATTATCTAATAACAATGTTGTATACATTAGACTTTCTCTTCTTTCCCATGGAAAATTCATTTGTGCCTTCTTGTTTTAAACATTCTTAAGTTCTGAGTTTTTGGTGTGTGTCTCTGGTTTCCTCAAGGCATCCTATTTACTTCTTTACAACAACAAGCTTTTGTTTCAATTCAGCACTATTGACATTTTGGGCCAGATAATTCTTTGTTGTTGGGGGCTGTTTTGTGTATTGTAGGATGTTTAGCAGTGTCTCCGGCTTCTACCACTAGGCAGCAGAATCACTGCTTGAGTGACAACCAAAAATGTCCCCAGACATTGTCAAATGTCTCATGGAGGGCAAAATCACCCCCACTTGAGAAACACTGCTCTGCATGAATAGGTTGTAATTCATTGCAGCTTCTCTTCCTTCCCTACTATGTTTCTTTCTTTCTTCCATCCTTCCTTCCTTCCTTTCTTTTTCTTTCTTTCTTTCTTTCTTTCTTTCTTTCTTTCTTTCTTTCTTTCGAGGTGGGAAAAGATAGTAATTTACCTTGCTTCTTATGGGAAAATGAAAGTGAAATTCTTTGTAGAATTTTAATTTTTAAAAATATGAACAGTCAACTACATCCAAAAATGGGTTAGGAAAAAAATCAGTGAATGACACTGGAATACACTGATAAGCAATTTAAGAAAAATATAGAACATTAAATTAATTACATATCAAATAAATTTTTTAACTAAAAAAATATATAAACTGCTTGAACACAGTATTGGGTATTTATCAGTATTGCATATTAATAACTTGGTAAACTATTTGAAGTGATAAAAAATAAATCATGAAGGAACGACTGAAAGTTTAAACTCTATAGAGGTTATCTACTATATAATGTTATTTAGCATAATAACAAAAGTGAAAATACTGCAAAAATATACCTTGCTAATATCTAAAAGTATATATACATATAATTTAGTATATAGTAGAAACCCTCTTACCTGAGGCTATTGGGACAGTAGTTATTGAGTTCATCAAAAATTTCAAGTTCAAATTATTCATAAGTACCTGAAATACGTTAGTTTAACTTAAAAACATGTAACTGTACAGTTATTCAGCAGTCTTCTGTTATACAATCACCCCCAACATTTTGAGTATTAGCCCATCAATAACTTTCCACATTTACTTTACTGCAGAAAACAAAACCAAAATGCATCTGCAATTGTTTCCAGGGTATTTTTCTTTAAGTAAGATAGAATTTGTTTTAAGTATGAGGGCAAAAAATCCTTCTCAATAGTTATAATGTCTTTCAGTATGTTGCAATTATCTATACCACTCTAAATTTAAAAGTATTTTTCACTTAGCAATTAATCTTTATTCTGTCTTTCTGAAACATTCAACTTAATTTTTACAGAAATACCTCTCTTTGGCACTCATATTTTGCTGTTTTAAATAATATGAAGTTGAACATTAATTATATAATACATATAAATTTCAAGTGGCATGAAAGAGTGTGGGAAGAGCACAGTTGACTCGTGGTAAGAATACGATAAATACATTTTAAATAAAACTGTACAATTGGCAGGAGAACCTCTAACACTAGCGGGACCCTAATTGCAAACTAAGAAAATAGATTAGTGCATTTCAGGAGCTTTCCGACCATAAAGATTGAAACATAAATCCTCAGGTATAAGAATGAGTGAACTCTATAATGCTCAAATGGGTTGGTGTTTTGACTGTACATTGCTGTATTATAAAGAGGAAGGAGGAGACCTTCAAGATGGTGGAGGAGTAAGACGTGGAGATCACCTTCTCCACACAAATACATCAGAAATACATCTACATGTGGAACAACTCCTACAGAACACCTACTGAATGCTGGCAGAAGACCTGAGACTTCTCAAAAGGCAAGAAACTCCCCACGTACCTGGCTGTGTAGCTGACAAGGTCTTGATGCTCTGGCTGGGTGTCAGGCCTGTGCCTCTGAGGTGGGAGAGCCAAGTTTAGGACATTGGTCTACCAGAGACCCCCACAGCTCCACATAATATAAAACAGCAAAAACTCTCCCAGCGATCTTCATTTCAACGCTAAGACCCACCTCTACTCAACAGCCAGCAAGCTACAGTGCTAGACACCCTATGCCAAACAGCTAGCAAGATAGGAACACAACCACACCCATTAGCAGAGAGGATGCCTAAAATCATAATAAGGTCACAGACACTCCAAAACACACCACCAGATGCAGTCCTGCACACCTGAAAGACAAGATCCAGCCTCATCCACCAGAACACAGGCTCTAGTCCCCTCCACCAGGAAGCCTACACAACCTATTGAACCAACCTTAGCCACTAGGAGCAGACACTAAAAACAACTGGAACTATGAACCTGCAGCCTAGGAAAAGGAGACCCCAAACATAGTAAGTTAAGCAAAATGAGAAGACAAAGAAACACACAGCAGATGAAGGAGCAGGTAAAAACTCACCAGACCAAA
Source organism: Balaenoptera borealis (assembly GCF_965194805.1). Lineage (NCBI taxonomy): Eukaryota > Metazoa > Chordata > Mammalia > Artiodactyla > Balaenopteridae > Balaenoptera > Balaenoptera borealis. The sequence continues at coordinate 34,792,281 of NC_138870.1, forward strand.
CAAATGAAGAGGAAATTGGCAGTCTACCTGAAAAAGAATTCAGAGTAATGGTAGTAAAGATGTTCCCATATCTTGGAAATAGAATGGAGAAAATACAAGAAACATTTAACAAGGACCTAGAAGAACTAAAGAGCAAACAGAAAATGATGAAAAGCACAATAAATGAAATTAAGTATTCTCTAGAAGGAATCAATAGCAGAATAACTGAGGCAGAAGAATGGGTAAGTGACCTGGAAGATAAAATAGTGGAAATAACTACTGCAGAGCAGAATAAAGAAAAAAGAAAGAAAAGAATTGACGACAGTCTTAGAGACATCTGGGACAACATTAAATGCACCAACATTCGAATTATAGGGGTCCCAGAAGAAGAAGAGAAAAAGAAAGGGACTGAGAAAATATTTGAACAGATTACAGTTGAAAACTTCCCTAATATGGGAAAGGAAATAGTCAATCAAGTCCAGGAAGGGCAGAGAGTCCCATACAGGGTAAATCCAAGGAGAAACATGCCAAGACACATATTAATCAAACTCTCAAAAATTGAATTCAAAGAAAAAATATTAAAAGCAAGAAGGGAAAAACAACAAATAACATACAAGGGAATCCCCATAAGGTTAACAGCTGATCTTTAAGCAGAAACTCTGCAAGCCAGAAGGGAGTGACAAGACATATTTAAAGTGATGAAAGGGAAAAAACTACAACCAAGATTACTCTACCCAGCAAGGATCTCATTCAGATTCGATGGAGAAATTAAAAAATTTTACAGACAAGCAAAAGCTAAGAGAATTCAGCACCACAAAACCAGCTTTACAACAAATGCTAAAGGAACTTTTCTAGTCAGGAAACACAAGAGAAGGGAAAGTTCTCCAATAACAAACCCAAAACAATTAAGAAAATGTTAATAGAAACACACATATCAATAATTACCTTAAATGTAAATGGATTAAATGCTCTGACCAAAAGACATAGACTAGCTGAATGGATACAAAAACAAGACCCGAATATATGCTGTCTACAAGAGACCCACTTCAGACCTACGGACACATACAGACTGAAAGTGAGGGGATGGAAAAAGATATTCCATGCAAATGGAAATCAAAAGAAAGTTGGAGTAGCACTTCTCATATCAGACAAAATAGACTTTAAAACAAAGACTATTACAAGAGACAAAGAACGACACTACATAAGGATCAAGGGATCAATCCAAGAAGAAGATATAACAATTGTAAATGTGTATGCACCCAACATAGGAGCGCCTCAATATATAAGGCAAATGCTAACAGCCATAAAAGGGAAAATCGACAGTAACACAGTCATAGCAGCGGACTTTAACCTGACTTTCACCAATGGACAGATCATCCAAAAGGAAAATAAATAAGGAAACACAAGCTTTAAATGATACCTTAAACAAGATGGACTTAACTGATATTTATAGGACATTCTATCCAAAAACTACAGAATACACTTTCTTCTCAAGAGCTTATGCAACATTCTCCAGGATAGATCATATCTTGGGTCACAAATCAAGCCTTGGTAAATTTAAGAAAATTGAAATCAGACCAAGGATCTTTTCCGACGACAATGCTATGAGACTAGTTATCAATTACAGGGAAAAAAATCTGTAAAAAAAACAAACATATGGAGGCTAAACAATACACTATTAAATAACCAAGAGATCACTGAAGAAATCAAAGAGGAAATCAAAAAATACCTAGAAACAAACGACAATGAAAACATGACGACCTAAAACCTATGGGATGCATCAAAAGCAGTTCTAAGAGGGAAGTTTATAACAATATAATCCTACCGAAAGAAACAAGAAACATCTCAAATAAACAACCTAAACTTACACCTAAAGCAATTAAAGAAAGAAGAACAAAAAACCCCCAAAGTTAGCAGAAGGAAAGAAATCAAAAAGATCAGAGCAGAAATAAGTGAAAAAGAAGTGAAGGAAACAACAGCAAACATCAATAAAGCTAAAAGCTGGTTCTTTGAGAAGATAAACAAAATTGATAAACCATTAGCCAGACTCATCAAGAAAAAAACCGAGAAGACTCAAATCAACAGAATTAGAAATGAAAAAGGAGAAGTAACAACTGACACTGCAGAAATACAAAGGATCATGAAAGATTACTAAAAGCAACAATATGCCAGTAAAATGGACAAGCTGGGAGAAATGGACAAATTCATAGAAAAGCACAACGTTCCAAAACTGAACCAGGAAGAAATAGAAAATATAAACAGACCAATCACAAGCACTGAAATTGAGACTGTGATTAAAAATCTTCCAACAGCAGCCACATACACTGGGAGATCAGCTCGGTGCTTTGTGACCACCTAGAGGGGTGGGATAGGGAGGGTGGAAGGGAGACACAAGAGGGCAGAGATATGGGGATATATGTATATGTATAGCTGATTCACTTTGTTATAAAGCAGAAACTAACACACCATTATAAAGCAATTATACTCCAATAAAGGTGTTAAAAAAAAAAATCTTCCAAAAAACAAAACCCAGGACCAGATGGCTTCACAGGCGAATTCTATCAAATATTTAGAGAACAGCTAACACCTATCCTTCTCAAACTCTTCCAAAATATAGCAGAGGGAGGAACACTCCCAAACTCATTCTACAAGGCCACAATCACCCTGATACCAAAACCAGACAAAGATGTCACAGAGAAAGAAAACTACAGGCCAATATCACTGATGAACATAGATGCAAAAATCCTCAACAAAATACTAGCAAACAGAATCCGACAGCACATTAGAAGGAGCATACACCATGATCAATTGGGGTTTATCCCAGGAATGCATGGATTCTTCAATATATGCAAATCAATCATTGTGATACACCATATTAAAAACCATATGATCATCTCAATAGATGCAGAAAAAGCTTTTGACAAAATTCAACACCCATTTGTGACAAAAACCCTCCAGAAAGTAGGCATAGAGGGAACTTACCTCAACATAATAAAGGCCATATATGACAAACCCACAGCCAACATCGTTCTCAATGGTGAAAAACTGAAACCATTTCCACTAAGATCAGGAACAAGACAAGGTTGTCCACTCTCACTACTATTATTCAGCATAGTTTTGGAAGTTTTAGTCACAGCAATCAGAGAAGAAAAAGAAATAAAAGGAATCCAAATTGGAAAAGAAGAAGTAAAGCTGTCACTGTTTGCAGATGACATGATACTATTCATAGAGAATCCTAAAGATGCTACCAGAAAACTACTAGAGCTAATCAATGAATTTGGTAAAGTAGCAGGATACAAAATTAATGCACAGAAATCTCTTGCATTCCTATACACTAATGATGAAAAATCTGAAAGAGAAATTAAGGAAACACTCCCAATTACTATTGCAACACAAAGAGTAAAATACCTAGGAATAAACCTACATAAGGAGAAAAAAGACCTGTATGCAGAAAACTATAAGACACTGATGAAAGAAATTAAAGATGATACCAACAGATGGAGAGATATACCATGTTCTTGGATTGAAAGAATCAACATTGTGAAAATGACTCTACTACGCAAAGCAATCTACAGATTCAATGCAATCCCTATCAAACTACCAATGACATTTTTCACAGAACTAGAACAAAAAATTGTGCAATTTGTATGGAAACACAAAAGACCCTGAATAGCCAAAGCAATCTTGAGAAAGAAAAATGGAGCTGGATGAATCAGCCTCCCTGACTTCAGACTATACTACAAAGCTACAGTAATCAAGGCAGTATGGTACTGGCACAAAAACAGGAACATAGAGCAATGGAACAGGATAGAAAGCCCAGAGATAAACCCACACACATATGGTCACCTTATTTTTGATAAAGGAGGCAAGAATATACAATGAAGAAAAGACAGCCTCTTCAATAAGTATTGCTGGGAAAACTGGGCAGCTACATGTAAAAGAATGAAATTAGAACACTCCCTAACACCATACAAAAAAATAAACTCAAAATGGATTAAAGACCTAAATGTAAGGCCAGACACTATCAAACTCTTAGAGGAAAACATAGGGAGAACCCTCTATAACATAAATCACAGAAAGATCCTTTTTGACCCACCTCCTAGAGAAATGGAAATAAAAACAAAAATAAACAAGTGGGACCTAATGAAACTTAAAAGTACTTGCAAAGCAAAGGAAACCATAAACAAGACGAAAAGGCAACCCTCAGAATGGGAGAAAATATTTGCATATGAAGCAACTGACAAAAGATTAATCTCCAAAACTTACAAGCAGCTCACGCAGCTCAATATCAAAAAAACAAACAACCCAAAAATGGGCAGAAATTCTAAATAGATATTTCTCCAAAGAAGATATACAGATTGCCAACAAACACATGAAAGAATTCTCAGCATCACTAATCATTAGAGAAATGCAAATCAAAACTACAATGAGGTATCATCTAACATTAGTCAGAATGGCCATCATCAAAAAATCTACAAACAATAAATGCTGGAGAGGGTGTGGAGCAAAGGGAATCCTCTTGCACTGGTGGTGGGAATGTAAATTGATACAGCCACTATGGAGAACAGTATGGAGGTTCCTTAAAAAACTAAAAATAGAACTACTATATGACCCAGCAATCGCACTACTGGGCATATACCTTGAGAAAACCATAATTCAAAAAGAGTCATGTACCACAATGTTCATTGCAGCTCTGTTTACAATAGGCAGGACATGGAAGCAACGTAAGTGTCCATCAATAGATGATTGGATAAGAAGATGTGGCACATATATACAATGGAATATTACTCAACCATAAAAAGAAACAAGTCTGAGTTATTTGTAGTGAGGTGGATGGACCTAGAGACTGTCATACAGACTGAAGTAAGTCAGAAAGAGAAAAATAAATACCGTATGCTAACACATATGTATGGAATCTAAAAAAAAAAAAAAAAAAAAAAAGTGGTTCTGAAGAACCTAGGGCCAGGAGAGGAATAAAGACACAGATGTAGAGATTGGACTTGAAGACACAATGAGGGGGAAGGTTAAGCTGGGACGAAGTGAGAGAATGGCATGGACTTATATATACTACCAAATGTAAAATAAATAGCTAGTAGGAAGCAGCTGCATAGGACAGGGAGATCAGCTCCGTGCTTTGTAACCACCTAGAGGGGTGGGATTGGGAGGGTGGTAGGGAGATGTAAGAGGGAAGAGAAATGGGGATACATGTATATGTATAGCTGATTCACTTTATTATAAAGCAGAATCTAACACACCATTGTAAAGCAATTATACTCCAATAAAGGTGTTAAAAAAATAAAAAATAAAAAAAGAGGAAGAAACATGCACAATTTCACACTTAATCAAACAAATTAGAATCAGTGACGTCTAATATTTTCAATTATTTCCTCACACAGTAAACTGTTTCCAACTTCATAGATAAAATATATTAGAATATCTTTATAGTAAAGTTTATTTTTCTTCTAAAATTTGGAATTTAAAATTTTTAATGCAATATACTTTACATTCACAAAAATATTCAGAACTCAAGAGCACTGACATTATTTAAACACTTTGTTATGTAAATTTTAAAACTGATTCAAATAAATCCATATTTAAATTTCAAAACAAAACTGTACAATTATCAATTTTTTTCTTTATGTATTGTACTTTTGGCATCATATCTATGAAACCTGTGTCTAACCCAAAGTCACCTTTTCTTTTATATTACCTTCTAGATTTTTTATAGTTCTCATTTTTACACACTGATCTATTATCCATTCTGAGTTATTTTTATACACAAATATTAATAGTGTAAAGAATAGATTGGATTAGAATTTTCTGCTACTCAAAACATTTAAGAGCATGAAAAGACAAGCTACAATTGGTGAAACTTAATTTTAAACTCACCTTGTCAAATTCTACACAGGAATAAACAAACAAACAAATGAGATTTTGATTTGAATTTTATTGATTCTATAGATCAGTTGGAGAGGAACTGACAGTTTTAATATGTTGAGACTTCCAAACCATAAATGCTCAATTTATTTAGATCTTTCTTATTTATTTATTTATTTATTTATTTATTTAATTTTTGGTTGCGTTGGGTCTGCGTTTCTGCACGTGGGCTTTCTCTAGTTGCAGCGGGTGGGGGCTACTTTTCATTGTGGCACACAGGCTTCTCACTGCAGTGGCTTCTCATGTTGTGGAGCATGAGCTCTTGGTGCGCGGGCTTCAGTAGTTGTGGCGCACGGGCTTAGTTGCTCTGCGGCATGTGGAATCTTCCTGGACCAGGGCTTGAACCTGTGTCCCCTGCATTGGCAGGCGGATTCTTAACCACTGTGCCACCAGGGAAGTCCTAGATCTTTTATCTATCTCAATAATGTTTTGCAGCTTTCTGGGTAGAGGCCTTAGAAGTACTTTCTGTTTTATTCATAGGCATTTCATATTTGTTATCTTATTATAAGTAGCATCTTTTAAATTCTTTTCTCTTCATATTTCTGTAATTTGGTATATGTTTTCTCTATGTTAATTTTGCCCCTTTTTTCTAATGCTGTGAATTATACAGATTTTTTTCATGCTGAACTCAAGCTGCATTCCTGTAATAAGCCCAACTTATGTACTTTCTTATAGACCTAGTTTCAATCTGACTATATTTTGCTTAGAATTTGCACATCTGTGTTTATGAATAAAATCGGCCTGTAATATTCTTTCTAATAATTTCCTAGCCAGGTTTTGATATCAAGAATATGCTAGTCTAAAAAATAAACAAATGGGACCTAATCAAACTTAAAAGCTTTTGCACAGCAAAGGAAACCATCAACAAAAATGAAAAGACAACCTACATAATGGGAGAAAATATTGGCAAACAATGAGATGGACAAGCGGTTACTATCCAAAATATACAAACAGCTCATACAACTCAATATCAAACAAACAAACAAACAACCCAATCAAAAAGTGGGCAGAAGACCTAAAGAAGACATACAGATGCCAAACAGATACATGAAAAGACGCTCAACATTGCTAACTATTAGAGAAAGGCAAATCAAAACTACAGTGAGGTACCACCTCACACCAGTCATAATGGCCATCATTAAAAAGTCTACAAATAACAAATGCTGGCAGGGGTGTGGAGAAAAGGGAACCCTCCTACACAATTTGTGGGAATATAAACTGATGCAGCCACTATGAAAAATAGTATGGAGCTTTGTTAAAAAAACTAAAAATACAGCAACCATATGATCCAGCAATCCCACTCCAGGGTATATATCTAGAAGGGATGAAAACTCTAGATACATGTACCCCAATGTTCATAGCAGCACTAGTTACAATAGCCAAGATGTGGAAACAAGCCAAGTGTCCATTAACAGACTTAAGAAGATGTGATATATATATTTATCTGTATACACACATACACACACACATACATACACACAGAGTGGAATATTACTCAGCCATAAAGAAGAATGAAATACTGTATTTGCAGCAACATGGATTGACCATGTTTACATTATCATACTAATGAAATTAGTCTGACAGAGAAAAACAAATATATGATATCACTTATATGTGGCATCTAAAATATGACACAGATGAATCTATATACGAAACAGAAACAGACTCACAGACACAGAAAAAAAACTTTTGATTACTGAAAGGGGGGAGGGAAATTAGGAATATGGGATTAACAGATGGAAACTAGTATACATAAAATAGATAAGCAACAGGATTTACTGTATAGCTCAGGGAACTATATTCAATATCTTGTAACAACATATATAACTGGGGGGAAAATGACAACTCTGCATTGTGATTGTTGTTGAACAATTCTGTGGGGCATTTGTTGGGTGGATGGAGTTCCTACCTTTCTCATTTTAGTGACAAACTTCCAATAGAACTTCCCTTCCTAAAATGTCCATCCTAAACGTTCCAATAATTACAGTGATCTTGCATTGTGTTTGAACTTTTATAATGCTGTAAACTACTCGAAAATAAATGGACCAGAAATAAAATTTTTTAAAAAAAGAAAAGAATATGCTCATCTCATGAAAGGTTTGGGAATTGTTCCTTCTAGTCTCTGGAAGAGTTTGTGTAAGATTGGTGTTATCTCTTCCTTAATATTTATTAAAAATTAGTCATTAAAACCATCTAGTCAGAATCAAATCTTTAATTAGTGCAAGTCTCTTCTAATTTTCTATTATTTCTTATGCTAAGTTAAGTAAGTTGTATTTTTTTAGAAATCTATTTCATCTAAATATTCTAATTTATTGACATAAACTTGGTCATGATGACAATCAGAATACTGATATTTTCTGTGGTATATGTAATAATGTTTTTTTTATATTTTACTCCTCCTATTGATTATTTGTCCCATTGCCATTCTTCACTTGATCAGTGTAGTAGAGGGCTATAAACTTGATTAGTTTCTTAAAACAGCCAACCGCGAGCTTTGTTGTTTCTCTTGATTGTATGTGTTGTCGATTCTAATAATTTCTACTTTTATGTTTTTTTCCTTTCTCCTACTCTCTTTGGATATAATTTGACATCCTTTCCCTAATTTCTTGCTATGAATTCTTAGCTCATTAACTTTAATCTCTTTTCTACCTTTGGACTATACTTTTACCTTTAAAAAGTTCTAATATGCAGTATTTTCTTTTTCATTTAATTCAAAATATTTTCAAATTTCCATTCTGATTTCTCCTTTAACTCATGAGTTATTTATAATTGCATTTCTTAATTTACAAAAACATGGGGATTTTTTTCATTTTATTCTGTTATTTGTTTCTAGTTTGATATCATTGTTGTCAGAGAACATACTCTCTATAATATTATGCTTTAAATATATTGAAATGTGATTTATAGCTTAAATATAGGCATATTTTTATCAATATTCTATTCATACTTACTTTAAAAGAGTGTGAAATCTCCAAATTTTGTGAACAGTGTTCTATGTACGTCAAGTTTTCTAACAACCTTATTCAGATATTTACTACCTTTGGTAATTTTTCATCTGATTGTTCTACTGTAAATAAGAGAAGTTACCCACATATTTACTATTTTCACTGCTTTTTTATTACTTCTACCACTCCAATCCTTCATCAAAAATATTTGTTCTGCTTGAAGAACAATTTTTGTTACTTTCTTTAGTGTATATCTGCTGTCAAATAATTTGCTTTGTTTTGTCATTATTCATCTAAAAATGTCTTTGTCTTCTTTCTTGTAGGGTTTTGTTTGTTTGTTTGCTTTTTTGTTTGGTTTATTGGCTGATAGGTTTTTGGTTTTGAAGGGATTTTTTTTTTACATATATAATTCTTTCAGCACTTATAGACATCATGCCATTATTTTCTGTTTTCCATTGATTTTTACTAAATGACAATTATCAATCTAAATGTTGCTCCCTTAAAGACTATCTATTGTTTCATTTTATGTTGTTTAACTGCTTTTAAGATTTTTGTATTTGTCAGTCTAGAGAAAACTGACAATATTGCTTCTGTCTAATTGCTCCTCTCCTCTTCTGCTGGGCCCCTGATCAGTTGTGTTACCGAGTTGAGGCTCATACTGCTCGCTGCACGTCAAGACAATGAATCGAGAGACAAGGTGTTGGGGCAAGGAATAGCGACTTCATTCAGAAAGCCAGCAGACTGAGAAGATGGTGGACTAGTGTCCCAAAGAACCATCTTACCTGAGTTAGAATTCAGGCTTCTTTTATACTAAAAGTGGAGAGGGTGTGATTGGTTGTTGCAGACTTCTTGATGCCAGATCCTTCGTTCTTACAGCTATCCACATAGTTTTGGTCATGATATTCCTGTAAAGTTCCAATAAGACAAATGTTATTCTCTGTTCCTTGACTTTTTAATCTCTATTTGAATGAAAAGTGTTATATCTTTAAAAGTCAAGCCTGGAGAGAGAGAGCCTTGAGAATGGGCTATCATGTACATTTCAGGCTCTAGGCAACATTCCTTTAGACAAAGGTGCAGAGCCAGTGTGACTAAGCACAGGCAACGGAGCATAGATGTTAGAGCTAAAGGAATAGTTGTAATATGGAGTCAGGTTTGGTCTTCTCTGTTACACATCTATATTAGACCTTATCATTCTCTTGTCTATGTCTCTTAATCCTTTCTTCTCTGCTTTAAATCTCTTATTTTTCATTACTTTTTTGTTGTTACTATTCTAATTGATCTTCTTCAATAAATCTCAATTTTATCTAATGTGCTGTTATTCTCATCTTTGTGCTCTTAATTTTGATTATGATACTTTATTGCACTAGAATGAACATTTAATATTTTCCTATGGTTTCCAATTCTCTGACAAAATAATCATGTACTTTTTCAATTATAAACGTATATTTTTAAAAGTCTCTGTCCAATATCTTCATCCTTCCAATATTTGAAGCCCCTATTTGTCTATCTCTATTGTTTGTTATTTCTACTGTTTGTTCATGTTGTATTGTCACCTTGTGTGCCTGATTTTTTTTAATTGTATGCCAGACATTGTATTTGCAAAATTGTTTGTAAAATTAACTTGGACCTAAAAATTATCTTTCTCTAGAGAGAATCTGGAACTGATCAGAACCCTGTGCCCCCACTCCCCCAGTACAAAGGACCCTCCATGTCCCCTTCGCCTTGTTTGTCAAAAAGTTGAAATGTCCCAGGCCTCCCTGAGTCACAAAAGGGCAGGCTCAAGTCGTTAAAGATTAGGGCAATAGAGTCACAGATTCAGTATCTGATGTACCTTCCTGAGTTGTTTTACAGATGCTATAACTGCCACCAGAGGGAAAAAGCTAACTGCACAATGACCATACTACAGCCATGACATAAGCTGCTCCATCTTGAGCAATACTGAATCTATGGCTAGCACAGTTCCAAGAACTGGCCTTAAGAGAATAGGATTAACACTATTGCTCATAATAATCTATATCTTTATGCGCATCAAAGTAATTGTAGCTTGTCCTGCCCATATATGTAAACAGGCAACTACAATTGTCAGCAAAGAGATGCTACAGACCCATGTCAACATCTTCCACTCTCAGAATACAGCGCCCTATGTCAGCAAGAAGAAGTTACAAAAGATGGACCTTTGCCCATAATCCCATAGAAATGGAATGATGTTCTAACAAGCAGGGATTTGTAAGCAGCTTTTGGCAGGAAAGAGCTTTCTGTCGCTTGTCTTGTCGCTTTAGCAAAGCTATATTGTAACTAACCTTAAACCAGGCACCACGTGCTCTGCTCATCTCCAGCACAATCACACCTTTTAAATCTTTTGATCACACAATACTTTGCTTAACCTGTTGGTTCTTTCTGTAACTCAAAGAAGTAGAAATGAAGAATAAGTAATTAACCAATGACAAGATCTCTTCCTTAGCTTCCCCTTCAGTAATCTCACAAACAGTGTGAACAAGATAGCATCTAAAGGAAGAACACTAGAAGTTGACAAGCCTGCACGCAGTGTGGGATGGTGAGCACTCTGACACCCATCTCAATGATTAACAGATTATTTTCCTTTTCCCTTTAAAAACTTTCATGGTTGGGTAGAATCTTGGGAGTTGGTTTTTGGGGACGCTGAGTCTGTGTTCTCCCCGTATTGCCAGCTCTCTGATTAGAAGCAACGTTTCCCATTCTACCAACACTTGCCTCACAGGTATTGATTTTCGACTGGTGAGCAGCCAGACCTGAGTTTGGTAACAAGTCTGTTGTTTTTTCAACTATTTGGGGCCCCTGGACATCTGGGACCACCTTCTTTTAGTTCAGAAATAAAAAGTATTTGTAGGAAATCCAGTCCTTTCCAGGGCTGTTTACTCTGGTCTGTCTTTAGTCCTATAATGTAACCCCATGGAGTATGAGACCAAAGCCAGAAATTTTCACCAGAACATGTTTGCCCTCTTTCCTTCCAGCCCTGAATTCAAACTTCTATTCCTTTCAGGGCTGTCAAGACAACCAGTAAGGTTCTCAGTCTCTTATTTCTTTTCTCTAGAACCAACAACACACACCCACCTAAGGAAAGCAGCCCCAAACAGGGAACTCACTTCTTTGGATCTCAATCCTTCCAGGTTCTAGCCTGATTTAACTCTACTCTCTTGATAACTTTCTGATGTCTTCACTGATAAATCGCTGTTGCCCTTTGGAACCTCTGAGCCCAGCAAAGTGGGGCCAGTTTTCCTATGTGAGTCGTAAGCAAAAAGCATCATTGTAACATCAGTGACAGTAGAAGCTGAGAATGAGGTTTCTTTCTCCAATATTCCTTAACCACATAAGACCCATGTTTTCTCCTTGTATTCAGTGGAAGAATTTCCTAAATTATTTCATAACAACAATTACAGAAGTGGAAGCCAACTCGTCTGTGGTTTATGTCTTTTTGGTTCCCTTTGTTACAGCAGTTTAGGTTTCAGACTGACTAATAAAACACTTATAAAAGTTGACCCATGAATCCTATTTCTTGGGGAAAAAATGATATGCTACATGATATGTATTGTAGCATTATATACATGATAGGAAAATCTATTGAGATGTGAATATGGGCCTAATTCTTAGAGGACAGATAAGAAATTTTTTTTCCCTTCCTTCCTTTACACAACGGACATGTATGACTTTGTAATATAAAGTTCAAGGCTCTTCTTGGAATGGAGTTCCTGGGTGCTTAACAAGCTCTTTTTGTTCTCTTTATTTCAGAAGCTGCCCTAAAGTAAACTCCCACAGAGGCCTTGATTTGAGAGGTCTGGATTTATAAAGGAAGAAATTAAAATTGTCTGACACAGGATGGGAACAGAAGCTGGAACCACTGGAAGAGCAAGTTAATGCCAGAAGACTGCAAGGAGCGTTTGGGTTTAGGTTTTTTATGGGGGAAAAACTGTGCATATGATTGAGTACAGTGCTCCAGAAGTAGCAGAGGGAAGGTGGTTACCTATCAGAGCTGCTACCAGTGGGGCAGGGCTTCTGTGAACAGTCATCACTGCTGTTGTTTGGAGCATCCGTAAGAGCAAGATGGTGGGGACCAGCCCCCCACATTGGACTGTAACAGAAAACAAAAGGAACAAAGATGAGCTGAGGTTAGGAGCCCTTCTCTAATTTTCTTGAGCCACATTAGCCCCAGGTTTCTGGTAAAACCAATGAAAGACACAGAAACTGTTTCAGAAATGACTGGGATTGTATTTCTCATTAACCTTCACAGGTGGGAGCCCTAGCCAGATTTCATTTGATTTAGACAAATAAAGAAAAGTGACCTTTCTAATACTGGAGGGTCATGGAGCAATTTATTTAGGTTAGATTCATAATAGTAAAATATAGAAAACAATCTAAATGTCAGACAACAGGGCAAAGATAGTCGCACTATAGCAAATGTAAAATATTTTATGCAGTTATTAAAAACTGTAACTCCTCAGACTATTTAGAAATATAAGGAATGTCTATGCAACATTTTAAATGCCAAAAGAAAGCAAAAATTCATCTATGATATCAGTTTTTCAGAAATTGTGTACAGATAAAATTGAAGTATGGAATAGAATAGAAAATAATGTAGATGATCTTTGGGTAATGCTTTTCTGTTTTGTTCATCATCACTACTACTATTATTATTATATATCTTATCCCAAAGTTAAGTGATTTTTATTTTTTAATGGTGCATGATTTATTTGTCTGCAAAGATTCAGTACATCTGAATTCTATTATTTGGTTGATTATTAATCATTAGTTCATTCAAAAAATGTTTATTAAGCACTTAAAAATGTACCAAACACTATTCTGGGTGATATTATTATAAATATTATTTACAATAAAACTGAACAAATCTCCCATGGACCACAAGCTGGGAGGGGGTAGACATAAACAAAACAAAACAAAAGTACAAATATGTATTTCAACTTTTAACTGTTATTATTCAAATTACTCCTTGCTAAGAATGAGTGGCACATAACACTCTTCAGGGAACTTTGAAATTAATATTCAAGCTGATACTTGAAAGATATGGAGCTGGTAAGAAGAAAAGGGAAGAAACAGCCTTAGAGGAGATGTGTCAGAAAGTATCAGGCCCCGTTTTGAGGCTAGAAATGGGAGCAGAACATAGTAAGAGAATGGGAGCTGTTTAATGGTTTGAGTTTCCCTGGTGTGCATCATGTTTTCTCAGATGAAGTATTAGTCAAAGAACAATCTCCATGCCATGCTCTCTCATACAATTTTAATTTCTTCCCTCTATAAATTGGTCATTGGAGGAGAGTTTAATAATGGAACTACGTGTAGGGACTCATAAAGACAGCAAATAGGGAAGCCACAAGGGGTAGTGCAGTATTCTAGGACAAGTAATGGTAGGAGGCTGTACATGTCCCAAAACTGAAAGATGGAGGGAAAGAGCAATTACCAGAACCTGAAACAAGTGTTGTGTGGAGAGGGCCACCTGAAAGGGGCTGTGACCTAGGGCCTGGGCTACAGCCAACTGGCAGCAACCCTGAAGAGAGGGGATAATTACCTTCACTTTACTGTCTTTCCTCCCATTGATCTCCAGATGGTGTTCCTTATTGGCCAAACCCAACTGGAAGCTGAAGAGCAAGAGAAAACTGGAATGCATGACACACAGGTCAGGCTCCCAGGACAAAAAGCAGTGAGGAGAAGGGTAGAGACGGGAATCTGGAAAGGCACATGGAAACTATCCAGCATGGATGATAAGTTGACCTTGGCTTTGCTGTTGGACAGAGAACCAAGAGGTCCAGCAGTCATGAAGCCAAGGTCCAGAAAGGGTCACTGCTATTGCACCCATTGCCGGCCACATCCAATCCAAGGTCTAACTGGTCCTGAGACATTCTTGCTTTCCAGGGTAAGAAGTCAGGGGAAAGACAGTTGGTGCCACCTCTACTTTTTCAGTCTTCTAAACCCACTAGATTGGCTTCTGTTCTATGAAATAACTCTATTCAATTGGTCCACATGGCAGGTTAGGGAGAATCAGGGTCAGCTAATGTTCTTAGCCCACCCTTCCAGCAAAGGTGCACTGAAGCATTCTAAAGTCCTTTTTACTCCTAATGTGTGAGTCATAAATATTTTTAGTTTTCTATATCTTCTCAAAAGTCTTCTGTCAACTAATTATGGATAGATTTTCCTTCCCTTTTTCCTTATATACATTCTGAAACATTCTTACTAGTTCATTCCAGGGTACCAAAAAGCCCATTCAGCTTTGAATGTCAGGTTAAAGGATATATCAGTCCATCTTAGGAACTGCTGTGATTTTAATGCACTGCAAATGAGTGGAATCAGTAATAAACACAATTGCTGTACCCCTTTTGAAAAGGAACAAGAACAATCCCACAGCAACTGCCATTGTGTTGAAAAAACTCTTTCCTCATAACTAAATGAAGGAGTTAACTTCTTGACTAGGGCTTTAACAATTAGCTCCTCAGGCTGCTGGTTCCTTGAACACAATTTGCAAAGTATCTGCAAAGTCACAATCAAAAAAACAGGTCCAATATTAAAATGGGCAAGGATTTATTAAATAAGATACAAGGTAATACACAGAAAAGTGATAAATTTGATTTTCTTAAATAACTTCCATTATAAAGAGACATCATTAAAAGAGTAGAAAGGTAACAGACTAGGAAAAATATTTGTGATAAACATAGCTGACAAAGGACTCCCATCCAAAATATACAAAGACCTTCACACACCTGTAAGAAGGATATTAAATAACAAAATTTTTCAAAATGGGTACCAGACAGATGCTCCACACATACCTACACACACAGACACACACACAGAGAGAGAAAAATGACCAATAAACATATGAAAAGGTACTAAGCAACATTACTTATCAGGGAAATGTTCCCTAAATGAAATTCAGGAATATATCACCAATCCCTCACCAGATTAGCTAAACTTTTAGAAGACAGACACAGTCCCAAACAGTGAGGATGTGGAGCAGGTTTAACTCTTACACTATCAGTAGGAACATACACTAGAAAAGTCAGTCACTTGGAGAATTATTTGGCAGTATTTATAAAAATTATGCCTAGGCCTGCCCAATGGTCCAGCATTCCCACACTGAAGTATATATTCAAGAGAAATGAATGAATAGATCCACCAAGACACTCAAGAACATTCACAGCAGTTTTATTCACAGTAATTCTAAACTGGAAACAACCCAGATGCCCAAAAAGAGAATAAATGAATAAGCTCTGGTATATTCATAGAGTACAATACTGCTCAGCAATGAAACAAAATAAGCTGTTACACACAGCAACATGGATGAATCACACAGACATTATACTAAGTGAAAGAAACAAAAGTCAAAAGACTATAGAGTATAAGATTCATTTAGGATTCATTTCATGAAGTTGAAGAAGAGATTAAACTAAATCAATGGTGATAGAAGTTCAAGGTGGGAGTATAGGCTGGAAATAAGCACAAGGGAACCTTGTGGGAGGCAAGAAATGTTCTCTGTCTTCAGCAGGGTGGTTGTGATGTGCGTATACATATGTAAAAATTCACTGAGCTGTACACTTAGGATCAGTGAGCTCTCTGCTCATTACTATGTGTATGGTATGCTTCAATTTTACAAAGTAAAAAAACGATCAGGACCCATTCCCCAAATTTCCTCCATCAGGAGAGCCTCATGTGACTTTAGCAAAATTAAAATGAATGCACTTTGCAGTTCCCTCAGGTGAAACTCTAACATGACAGACCACCACAAATTCCAAGTGTAATTGAATTGACTCAATACTCTCTCATAATGAAATTCTGCAAGTTTGGATTTAGCTGAGAGCACAGAGAGACTCCAAAGGAGCTGTTAAGAAGGATGGTTGAACAAGCCATTACATTCTTTCTCAACATATTTTTAAATGAAATAGGTATTTGAATACGTATTTTTAAATGAAATGAGTATTTAAATATACCAGTTATGTAGGTCAATGGAGATCCATTATCATCAAATAAACTAAACCAAGGACTCTGCAATGGTGAAGGATGAGAAAAAAATTTTTTTGAAAGTGCTTTGTGCTCATTTGCAGCCAAATTCAATAGCTTTCATGCAGAAACCCAGGGGAGTTTTTGTTTAATTCAGTCCTTGAATTGTTTCAAGTTAACGGTCTCACTTCTATTTACAGCATTATTTTCTATTAAAGGACAAGCCTGGAAAGTCAAAGAATTTAGAGCTACTGTTTTACTTAAATAATCAACACTTCCTAGGCTGCCTTTATCGTTCCCTTATAAAAGGATGGAAATCAAAATGACTGCTTTTATCAGTTGAGCTGAAACTTTCCAGGAACAGGGATTTGCATAAATATATATATACAGTAACTTTAAAAATGTAATCAGCCATGAGAGGAAGCCAGTTATGATCCTATAATGGAAACAACTGGAATCAGTGGCCTTCTCACACTGAAAGATGGTGAGAAGGAGGCTCAGTTACAGCTCAGCTTCGCCATGACAGCAGATCTCATGTGGAGACACTTTGACTTTGTAATGCAACCAAAATATTTGACTTAAAGTTACCTTCTAAATTCTGAAGCAATCTTGAGCAAATCTCAAGAAAAACCACCTCTCATCACTCACTGATCTAGGAAACAACCAAATAACTTATTCTTTTAAAAATCAAAATTTGAACAAGTTTTCATTTATTCCAGAATCCATCACCTTGGTACTAAAGGCTTTGAAAAATCCCATCCCTGATCACTTACTTTGAGGGGGTTACCTAGGCATTTATACCGAAGTTTTTCTTTTAATTTTTTTAAGGGAATTATAAATTGCAATCAAACCATGGGTTTAAGTGACCTTTCAGAAGTAATATTCAAAAGCCCCAAGAGGACATATCAGGACTTCAAATCCTGTGTTTAAAACATATGATGGTTTTTATATTAGTTAGCTGTCAAAACACTGGAACAAAAACTCAGATCTGATCATTTCTAGACCAAGCCTTTCTCTACTAACCACAGTGACCCTCCTCCGCCCCCAGACATCTCTACCATTGACCTTGAAATTTCTTCCATGTTGTAATGCAAAGAAGTATGTGGGATAACAAATTGATTAAGCTATTGCCCATTGTTATACCTACTCACCCTCAGGAGAGCAAATCATCCTAGAAGCATCGAAGGTTTTTTCCCTCCAAAGAATGGGTGTCTGACCCTGGACACCACTGAGAGTAGCTGCCATCAGGAAGATGAACAAGTGGCCAAGTAGCTCCACTGTCTGCAGAAAGTGGTGCAATCACATCTTTTTGTGTTTTGAGAATTTAAAAGAGATACCACCAGACCCTCACATAAGAGACTGGAAGAAGGAAAAGCACCTGGGTTCTGGTAAATTCTGACCTGTGCTCTGAGCCAAGGTGTAACTGTGGTCTTGAAGGTTCTATGTATGTGGACAGAGAAGAACTTCTGTAAATGGTCACTAGGGCTGTGACATAGCTATGATAGAAGACCCAGCTTGACACCACTGTAAACTGATTATCTTATTACTAGAGCTAGACTATCATTTTTTTTTTTTACTATTATTATTACAACTACTACTACTTGTTCTAAACTGTCTTTTGGCAACCCAAAGTCACTATCACTTTCTTCTAAGATCTCAGGATAGGAGCCAGGAACAACAGTTTTTAGTATTTCTTCTCTGAATGGTTCCAGGTTAAATAATAAGAGACACTTACTTGGGATTTGAAAAGTGGAAAAGGAAAAGCCACTGTTCTCCAGAGGCAGCTGCAAGCAGATTTGAGCTTCTTTAAAGCAGCTTCCAGGGAAGCTTTTAAAAACTACCCTCTTTAATGCTTCAGGCTGATAATCTTGCTGGAGGCTTCCTTGCCCTTTGTTCCTACAGACTTTCTAAACATCGTTTAAGACTTTACTTTCCTTATTAAAATGTTTTTCATTTGAAATACAGAGAGTTGCATATGTTTTCCTGACTGACACTTTCCATCTCAAAATTCTGAGATGAACTACTATAACATCGTGAGATGCTGGTATTACCATTTTTCTTTACAAAACAATTATGCAGTCGAACAGCATTATTCATGGTAGTTACGTCCTACCAAGTCACCACAAACACTGAATCTGTGAATACTAAACCACTGCTCCTAAGGGAAACACAGGGTTAGGTTCCTGTGAGCCTCTGGGCACATTTTCATCAATCAGTCAATACATTGCCTTGTTTTGTGTGTGTTTCTCTTTAGAGACACTTCATTTAATATATATTGTTACTTAATTAACATTGAACTCAGGGCCAACAGCACTATAACTCATGTCTGAATGAAATGTAGCTAGCACACATATTTCCTCCAGAAAGCACATCATAGCCTTCTTGCACTTAGGAACACAAAACAGCCTTGGGCACTATGCAAAGGGGGTTATTTGGAAAAGAAAAGTCACCAACAAAAAAGCAAAAATTGGAACAAAACGTGGCACTTAATAGAGCATGAGAAGACACTTGTTTACAGCATAAGAGCTGAAACCTTGTTTGATCTCAGCAGGGAACATGTGCTTAGGGTGACAAGTTTATCATTGCTCTGTGCCTGTCCACGAATAACAATAAAAGTACCATGAGTATTGATTTGGGAGTTACAAATAAATTTTAGCAAGTAGGCAAATTTGCAAATATGGAATTATATTTGAGAAATTAAATGCCTTCACTTACTGACATAGTCAGTGACAGAATTAGGACCAGAATCTCTGCCTTCTGCTTCCAAACCTGCTGTCTTCCCTTCCTATGCACATCTGTATTATCTCTTCTCTTTTTATTGCATCCATCCTGTAGGACCAAGAAGCAGGGCTTACTGTGTTTATAGCTTAAGAAATAAATTCATAACTCAAAACTACTCTGAAAACAAAAACAAAAACGAAAGTCACTCAAGACACACTGGTTGGGAAAGCATGTGGAAAGCTATCAGCAATGTCACAAGTTTCTGCAGACTTTTTTGTTGTTCAATCAATTAAAAATATAAGGAAATTGCAAAGAAGTAGGAATGAGTTAATACTAATTCATTGGCCCATATTTTTATAAGTATCTAGTTTATTCTGACCTATTAATAAAAGATATACATGTAGAACCAGGTTTCATAGCAAACAAAGAGAGGGCAGACCAGGAGTTTACAAGCCCATCCAGAGAAGAGCTTGGTGGACTGTGGTTCCCCTTCCTGCCACATGTAAAGAATCCACACATTGTGCACTTCAGTGCCTTCTTATCCTCACCTTTCCTATGACCAAAATAAAACTTCTGTATTGTTTCATCAACTAGTGACATGGTGGTTAACAACACATCCATTGTTTTATCTCTATATTCTTTAGAATTTCAGGGAGCTATTTTCAATGCTTTGGGGTCAGTTGTGCACATAAAGTATTTAAAACAGATTGCATTCCAGCTCTCTAATGCCTGAACACTAAAAGAGATTCTGTCTGTTGAACTAAAAGCATTTAACACCTGTGAAATGCAATGGGATGAATCTGTCCAGAACCAAAAGAAAACCTATATTTATAGCAGCTGATTTATTTGGTTGATATACATTATGTGCAGTGGTTTATAATTTTTAAGGCATGTGAACTGGGACACATTAGATATTACAGAAAGAGTGAGTTGATGATTTACAAGACTTCATATCAGGCCTATTGACCTTCTCAATAAGAAAGGTTGGTGGTCATAAGAGCACTGAAAAATGCAGCCCTCGGGAGTCAATTTAATGTAGAATAAACTCTTTAACAGCCAGCAAGATGACCATATCAGCGCTCCATCTGCAGATTATGCTGCTGTTGTAAAAAGCACTTTTTAATAAAAAATGCATAGGCTTTATTTTTGAAAACATATGTTTCCCCTACCAAACCAGCAGTTTCTCCCACATAAGCACCCTTGCATTGCAAGAATACTGGGTGTTAACAAAAACAAAAAAATGAGGGGGGGGGCATGCCCTATTTTCCCAATACAAAGAATGCTGGCAGCAATTTGCTTAGTGTCCTTCTAAAAGTTAATTATGGGTCACAAAACAGAGATATACCTGTGTGCCCTTTGTTCTGATTAGACACAGTCATCTCACACTCAATGCAAGCAATATTAGTCCATGTACAGCCCAATACAATCAATAAATGGACTCAGCAATTGATGGTACTTCATGTTAACACCCTCACTCTAAAGTTGATCTTTTGAGGACTTGATGTCTCACTTAATTACCAGAGTCATATGTTAAGGGGATTCCATACTAAACCTGTCTCAAACATAGTAAATCAAGGTTGAAAAAAACTCTAAAAATCTTCTTTATTAGCACAGATTTTCTGGGAAATCATTCACCTTTAAACCACTGGAATTAAAAAATAAAAATGCATTATAACTTGCATGGTCTTTGACTCTGTTTAGGGGAGGGGGGTGTTTCCAGAGCATTCCATAAGCAATTAGCCAAAATCACTCAGGGAAAAAAGAAAAAAAGGAAGTATGATTGAGCCCTGTAGAAAAAGTCAAACTTATAAAAATTAAAAAATATTTTTGTTTATGCAAACAAAACAGTAGTTGAGTGAGACTGAATCTGTAAACAACAGTAGAGCATTGGGATGCAAAGTGGAAAACTGAAACAATAGATAGCATAATCTAGTATTTGCCGAGCAATGAGTTTGGTTGAGTCTTCTTACTGTGTCAGGTTTTTGGATGATCAAGACAAAGCTTACCATCCCACAACTTTCCTTCAAAGATTTCCTTTTATTTGTAAATCCCTGTGTCCACCCCTCTATCTTAGAACTTATGCCATTGCCAATTTGTGTCTCCGTCTCCCTATTATGTTGTGAGGTCTTTGACATTGTGACCATTTCTTAGTGATCTTTGAATTCTCCAAACCTAGCATAGTATATCTAGTACATAGAAATTCAATAAATATATTTCAATAAATATATTTTAGATTGAATAAACTGTGTATATGCAGGTCCTTTCAATACTAATGGTCTTTTCTGTAGTCAGACTCACTGGTACTCATCAGAAGTTCTCTGGGATGCAAGTATCCTTTTGAAAGTATCCAGTAAGCCAAAATTTAATCAACATTCATTCATCCAACATATCGATATATTTGTGGAGCAGCTGCTGTTTGAAGTCACTCAAATAGGTTATGTCGAGGATAAA
This sequence comes from Balaenoptera borealis, assembly GCF_965194805.1. Taxonomy (NCBI): domain Eukaryota; kingdom Metazoa; phylum Chordata; class Mammalia; order Artiodactyla; family Balaenopteridae; genus Balaenoptera; species Balaenoptera borealis. The sequence continues at coordinate 34,814,288 of NC_138870.1, forward strand.
AAGAACGTTAAGATGTTGTCCTTGCCTTCAGTAAGACTTTATTCAGAATGAGGATATAAAGTTTAAAATCTAATAAGGTAAAAAACACAGAAGACTTAGGAGTCGCACGGAAATGGATGAATAATTACCAGGTTAATGGAACAGGCAAGAAACACCGAGGGGCACAAACAAAGGAGACATTTCTTTAAGCTGCAGACTGGATGATCAGGGAAAGGCATATAGCAAGTAGGATTTGAGGTAGGTCATAAAGGGAAAACGTGCTCTACTTAGCACAGAAAGCCCGGGAAAGCAGCTGAGTCGTTTGAAGGGATTTTATATTCTTTCTCCAACTTCCCTTTCCGCTCTATGCCATTTCCGGTCAGGACTAAGATGGAGTAGCGGCAGAACAAAGCATTTTAAAGCAATGATTAGTATGTTCGGGAGTAAAACACGTAGGCTGTGCTGCTTGTGGGGCTTCTCCTTCTCCAGCGAGCACAGGTGAACTGTCTCCAGGGGCGCTGCGGCCACCTCCTCCGGTGGGAAAGCTCTGTGCCTGGCGGAACACGCCTTCCTTCAGCGCTGCTCTCTAGCTCCCTGGGGGTCTTCTAAGTATCCTTTTCTAATATGAATTCTGGTTACAAGGAAGCTTCCAGAAAGGCAAATATCATAAAATGTGACTTTTTAAAAGATAAAATACATTCTAAAAATGTTTAGTTTTAGTCTGGAAAAATGCAACCTGGCAGATACATTTACAGTACTTCATATACTACAACAATGCATAGGAATTTTTTTGTCCTCAATTCAACTGATAAATCTCTCTCTCCCCTCTCCACACACAGACAGGGAGAGAGACACATACATTTCATGGAGCAGTCAGTCATCCAAGGGTCTTCAGGACACTATTATGAATTCTTGATGAATTTTTTCTAATAGAAAAAAGGAAGGAAAGGCAATTAATTTTTTAGGTTGGTAATCTCCAAAATATTTAAATCTCAGTGCAGGTACACATTCACTAATTGATATTTAAGTAAACCTTCAGAAGTTCTTAACTTGGATATCCTCCAAGATGGCCTGCCTGCCGGAGAAGTTAGGTCAGTTTTCAAATGTCGGTTGCTAGACGTTCCTTCTGAAATAGTCTGACTCTGGGTTTGAAGCCAAGTTTCCTTAAAATAGTACTTCTCAGTCTTTTCCCTTAAAGCAGACCTAATAACAGAGGGTGAACCCATTCTCAAAAAAGCCTGAGGGCATCAATTGCTTTGAAGTCTCCTGTTTCACACCAGTGTCATGCTTATCTTAATATAAAATCAGTTTCAAAAAAAAAAAGGTTGGGGGGAATAGTGCTCTTAAAGATGTGCATTTTAGCATCCCATCTGGCACACTGAGATACCCTGGTGTTTTGTGGTCACCCCACAGAGGCAAGATCAAGCCCCCAACCAAAACTGGTCAGGATGTTGACACTGATGATGCCACAAACTCACTGATCGGGTGACAAGGTTAATGACTCATGTAATGAGGCTCTCTGTGGAGAGTAGGGTAACTTCTGGTCCAAAATATCTTGAACAAAGGGCAGGATGAGTGGTTTGGGAGTTTTCTTGTGGTTGGGGAATTAGGCCAAGGTGAGAGTTTCCACCTGAAGTCCAGGGTTTTTTTTGTTTTTTTTTTTTAATATTATTTTTTTTTTAATTTTTTATTTTATTTGTTTATTTATTTATGGCTGTGTTGGGTCTTCGTTTCTGTGCGAGGGCTTTCTCTAATTGCGGCAAGTGGGGGCCACTCTTCATCGCGGTGCGCGGGCCTCTCGCTATCGCGGACTCTCTTGTTGCGGAGTACAGGCTCCAGACGCGCAGGCTCAGTAATTGTGGCTCACAGGCCTATTTGCTCCGCGGCATGTGGGATCTTCCCAGACCAAGGCTCGAACCCGTGTCCCCTGCATTGGCAGGCAGATTCTCAACCACTGCGCCACCAGGGAAGCCCCTAGTCCAGGGTTTGAGTGGTTTGAACTTCTGACCCAAGGGAGGGAAAGTGGGGGAGTTTCTTACCAGCTTTGCCAGATTTGGGACAAGAGGGGAAGAGGTAGTAGAAAGACCTGAAAGATATCAGCAGTCAAATATCAAAACCTGAGTCAGAGTCTTCATTAAAATTCACCCCTGATGTCTGACCAATGATGGAAATGTGTCATGTCTCCTTTAATTGAATTGGGACTCGTTGAAGTAAACAATGATGGCACTCTTTGAGGTCTGCCGTATGAGGTCAGTAAGAGTCTAGCATTGTGCACTTTGAGAAGTGAGTGGCATTGGGTATTAGTTTCCTATGGCTGCGGTAACAAATTACCACAAACTTGTGGCTTAAAACAACGAAAATCCATTATCTTACAGTTCTGGAGGTCAGAGGTCCAAAATCAGTCTCTGGGTTAAAACCAAGGTGTCAGCAGGGATGGTTCATTCCTAGAGGTTCTAAAGAGAATACGTTTCCGTGTTTTTTTCCTGCTTCTAGAGGCTGGCCACGTTCCTCACGTTGTGGCCCCTTCCTCCACCTTCAGAGCCAGCAGTGTAGCAGCTCTCTCTCTGATTTTCTGGTTTCTATTTCCACTTTCATAGCTCCTTCCCTGACTCTGGTCCTCCTGCCTCCCTCTCATAAGTACCCTTTTAATTACTTTGAGCTCATAATCAGGAATAATCTGCACATCTCAAGAGTTTTAAATTAATTGCATCTGCAAAATCCCTTCTATTAGGTAACATATCCACAGATTCTGGGGATTAGAACGTGGACATCTTTAGAGGGTTATTATTCCTTATATCACAGTTTGTAACCTTCAGTAGTGTCTAGAACTTCAAAGGGGATAAGAAATGTTAGTGAGGCTATGTTCTATGGCTTTAGTATATGCATAGACATGTGTAGCCTTAATTTATATTTTGGATATCTGTGAGACAAGAAACTTCCAGAGTTTTATACCTCAAAGAGGAGTACCTTGGATATGGAATTGTTGTTGATATTGGTAGGACTAGACAGCCAGACCATTGGTAATGGGCCAAAACTCTAAAATTGTACACGTGGAGCTGATTGTTGGCCAGGGCAGCCTCTAGTGCTAAGATAATTGCCTGAAGTTCAGCCTGCTATGCTGACTTTCAGATCTCATGCTTGATCAGAGACATCCCAGTCAGGGGATGGATAACAGTAGTGTCCAGCAGACTATAACAAGTGATGGTGACACTACCATCCATAAAGTGCACAGACTCCCTTCTGGATTACTCAGGTGATCTCCAGAGGCTTCCCAAGCGGCCAGTGGATCCAAAAGACAGGTGACTTCCTTTCATGTAATTACACCCAGCAAGGAACTGAGGACAGGGGAAACCACTTCCTCCTGTAAGTGGGATATGCTAGAAGGCCAGGAGTTGGATCTATCTTGTGAGTACCATTTTATGTCAGTAAGAGGATCTTTGTGGCCGTGGCAATCCTGAAGGGTGCTGCCTCCATGACCTAAGAGGTAATGGGCAGCTGGGGGCAGGGAGAAGTCACAGGCTCAGGACCCATGAGAGCCTCTGTCTTCAAAGGGCCCAGTATATGGCCAAGAGTTGCCATCCTAATGGTGTGTGGTGTGGACTGAGAAGGGCAATTTCTTGCACTAGAAGCTCATGGGCAACTTATGGCCATCATGGGTTGTCCAGGGACTCCAGGAGGCTTGAGAGGAGACTGCTAAAATCTCAACAGTGAAGGGATCTCTGGGGATCACTAATAGTTGTATTGCAATTTAGATGGATTTTAGAGCATTCCTTGTACAAGACTCCACTCAAAATAGGCCAATTTGTGGGACAGTATGAATGGGCTTAACTAAAACTTAGAAATAAGAAACATGTTGCATCTAAAATCTAAAACGACCTGTTTCAATATTGGGAATGCTAGGAGGGACATCAGTTGCTTCCTCACAGTGTAGAGACAGAGCACATCAGTGGGTGTCCAAATAATTAGCAGAAATTTTACTGAGGTGTCCGGACCTTGTAATTTGTATAAGGCAATGGGCCATCCCTTCTTGTGAGAGCTCCTTTGTAATTGTAGGTCCTGAATGGATGTGTTCAGTGAATCTCCTTGGAGAATGTCATCAGTAGGATGTCAGACCTGTGTTCCTGGGGAAAGTTGGATGTGGCTGAACTCTTGTCTGCAAAGATTGTGTGCACATAAAACCTATGTTGTAGAGGTGCAAAAGCCAAATGATACCCCTTTTACCTTTTTTAGTTTTGGTTTCTTTCTTTTTTGTCTGTTTTAATTTTTGTTTCCTGTCCTTGGGTCAAGGTGTTTTGTTCTGGTTTGTTTTGGTTTGGTTTTGATGGTTACGAGATACACTTTGGGAAGCTCTACCCTGCTCACATTGACAAATTTCTTCCTCCAGGGATTGCCAAATCAGTATCATCAGGGTAAAAGACCTCCCCCGTTGCTCTACTGAGTTTAGGGACCCTGGACTTAACCCTTTGCTGTGTTGATAAGCTGCAGCACTCAATCAAACCCAGAGTCTTTGTCTATCCATTTTGCAGGTGTTCCATAAGGCAATGGTGTCTTTGCATCCTTTAAAGGGCATGGGGTAAAGCATTAGGGCTGCCATTCTTAAGGGTCCGGGCTATGGGTGCATTCCCTAAAATCCAGAGGATCACAATCTTCTTGATGACAGAGGTCTGGGCAGCAGCAGAAGAATTATTTTGTAGAGTCCTAATGAGCCATGGGCTTTTTGGAGTATGGACCTCAGCACTCCACATAGTGACTACTCTTCCTCATGTGAGTGATCACCTGAAGAGCCATATACTGCCCAGAATAGAGTCTTTCCCTTGAGACAGAACAAAGGACAATGCATACTTGAGACAGATCCAACGATCACAGGGTAAGAGTCATTCCCCTCAGTCCAGTATCAATTACTGCTTATGCTGAAATTGAGACACACAGTTTAGTCCAAGACTCATAGATAGATCCAGGACAAAACACATGGCCCATGGCCACTTAATAACCAAGACATGGCAATAATAAGTGTCCATTGACAGATGAATAGATAAAGAAAATGTGGTATATATGCACAATGGCATGTTATTCAGCCCAAAAAAAGAAGGAAATCCTGCCATTTATGACAACATGAATGGACCTTGAGGACATTTTGCTATGTGAAATAAATCAGATAGAGAAAGACAAATACTGTATGGTCTCACTTATATGTGGGATCTAAAAAACCCAAACTCACAGAAACAGAGAATAGATTGGTGGGGAGCAGGGGCTGGGGGAAATGGGTGAAAGTTGTTAAAAGGTACACACTTCCAGTGATGAGATAAGTAAGCTCTGGGGATGTAATGTACAGCCTGGTGGCTACAGTTAACGATACTGTACTGTATATTTGAAAGTTCCTACGAGAGTAGATCTGAAAAGTTCTCATCACCAGAGAAAAAAAAATGTAACTATGTGAGCTGATAAATGTTAACTAATTATTGTGATAATCATTTTCCAATACATACATATATCAAATGAAAAAAAAAGAAAAAGAAAGAAAAGGAAATAAGAGAAAGACCCAGTCTTTTCCTCCTGTCCCTAGGCACCAGTTACCAAAACTTCCAACAGCTTGGGTCGGTGAAATCTATAACAGAAGTTCAGTAGGACTTGGGAAATGTAGTATAAAGTGGGACAGTTCAAAGCATACACTAGCCAGCAGGCAGGAGCTCAGAGTGCACGCTCATTGTTAGCTAGTTAGCAAACAAAAGCCAGAGAAGAGATAGTCACCACCTAGACCATCCTGCTTATAACACCAATCATTTTGTGGTTGCCCTCAGACAGCAGGATCAATGTCCCACACACAACTGGTTCAGATGTTGAGATTATTCATGCAACACATGCACTGTAAAGGTCTGAAATGTTTATTATTCACATAATGTGGCTTTCTGGGGAGCCGGGGCAGACACCCAAGCTGGTCCAAAATGGCTTGAGTGAAAGGAGTGAGTGGCTTTGGTTTTTACTGTGGTTAGAGTGTAGGGCCATGATGAAAGTTGCTGGCACCAAGGAAAGGAGTCCACAGCTTCCATACTGGCTTGCCCAGATGTGGGTATAAAAGCTGTCAGCAATCAACCATCAAACATGGAGTCAGACTCTTTACTCCACCTCAAGAACCATGGGATTTTTTTTTGTTTTTTGTTTTTTGGCCGCACCATGCAGCAAGTGGGATCTTATTTCCCCGACCAGGGATCAAACCCTCACCCCCTGCAATGGAAGCTCAGAGTCTTAACCACTGGACCACCAGGGAAGTCCCCAAGAACCATGGTTTTAAGTTAACTGATTTCAACATTTTTCTTGGTTTATTTAGTAACAAACTAAACTTTCTTCTCTCTTTACGCTGATACAGGAATGTCTAAGAAATCTATTCTTTGATTCCCTGAATCTCCAGATATTTTCCTAGTGCCAGGAGCAGAGATTCAACTCTACATGTGCAAAACATAAATAGTTAGAAAAAAGTCTAAGTCTTCAGCAAAATGCAACTCAGTGATTTAAAATGCCAGAAATTGATTTATCCTATTCTTATGCTAGAATCAAGAGTAATTAGGAATTACTTTTTCACTTTTTCCCAGTCAACAATGAATGCATTCTTTTTATTTTGAAAGGAAAGCTGAAAATGTATGATTTTTGTGACATAGAATCTGGATCCAAAAGACGACGAAAGCTTCCAGAGAAATAAAGCATTTTGGTGTCATTAAAGCAATTATCCTTCTCAAGGAAAAAAAAAAAATAACTTTCCAAATTAGATACATCAATAAAGACTGAACGTTAGTCTGCAAAGAGCACAGGTCATGTTTTTACGTGGTCACTGACTCAGATCGTTTCCAGCTTAATTTTTTTTCCAGCCAACTTAAAAGACTTCTTCAAAATCAATGGAATCAATGATCTAGTCAATTCACTTTAGTTATTAAGGCAGGTAAAAACAATGGATTGACTATATTTTTGATCCAGTTGTGTTTGGGGAGATATTTCAGTCAGAGAGAAATGGCAATAAATTTTCTTTGAAAGGAAATCTGGGTGGGAAAAGAAATGGCAGCATTAGCTAACAAATGTTGCTTTTCAAACCCACTAATGCTCTCATATGATTTATCACCATTTGAAAGCTTTGGGCTACTTTACCAAAGAAAATGCATCATCCCTTGAAGTTGTGTAAAATTTTTCTCAAAGTCACATTTATAAAACCGAATACCACCTGAAACGCACAAACTCAAAGTTGTCCAGCTCCTCGATACCTAATGGCCGACAACAACAAGGCAGCCTGAAGGATCTTCTGCCGTCTCATTTCAAAAGGTGAGATTTCACATATCATGTATCTCCAGATGCTGGCTTCCCATACCCCTCTCAGAAAGGCGTCTAACTGGTGATAGTATTTGAATGGTCGTCACAGAAGTCTCCCCAGAGGTGGTATCTGGAGTATTCACTCCCATCTATCTGATGAGAGAAAGATGGAAAAAAAAACCCCTAAGAAACAAGACTTTGGAAGACATTACTCTATTTCGAGGACTTTTATATGGATGCCTGTATGGTTTGCCGAGATAGAGCTCCCCTGATCATCCACAGCCCTGTCGAGTCCCAGCCAGGCCTCGTGGCGTGAGACAGCCAAGAGATAGTCAGTCCATGGTAGGGCAAAGGAATATAAACAAATCCCTCCTGCTTTGTTTTCAAATCAATGGCAGGATTTTTAAATGAAACAGTACAGCATTTGGCTGGCGCAGTTTCTATCAGCAGCAGCATCAGAGGAAACTTCAACCCCTGAAAATGAAACAGGCTATACTATTGATCATTCACTGAAAGTTCATTGACATTCCATGGTTTACTTTTACCCTTCTTACCCCAGGTATAATTCATCAGAAAACACACATGGTCTTCTAAATTTTTATAAAGAGGTGACTGTCCCAGCTGAAAGTTAAAAAGTCCCCCAACCACCCCCCCCAAAAAAAAGAGAGAGAGAGAGAAAGATGTGAAAATAACCTGAAGTGAGGTTTCAAGCAGATAAGCTTCCTCTTTCTTCCGCAAGTCCAAGTTGAGAAATCTCTTTCTCGTTTAGTAATAAATAATTACTGAGCACCTACCGTGTGAAAGATGTGAGACCAGGCTCCATGGTCATACACACAAAAACTGATAACTGTATCATGATAAATAATAAATAAGTGATAAAGTGTATCATGGGCGATAGAAGACTTGCTCAAGAGGGGAAAAGTGAAGAATTGTACCATATGATTAGCTATTCCATTCAATGTAAATAATCACTCATGGATGCATGGCTACTTGTTTATTTATTCATTTGACTCTATGGATTAAAACCTCATACTATCATTATTTTGTTGCTTAACTCTTTCAGTTTGGGCCATTAAAAGCTCCTTCAGGTTGGCTCCTGTATTCTTTCAATAAGCACCACCACTTCCAGGTTTTTTTGAGCATTTCCTTACTTTCTGGCACCACAAGACATTCCAGGCTAAGTTTGTATTTTCCCTGCAGCATCCCCAGCATCAGCCACTTCTGCAAGGAGCCTTGGCTCCTTTTTTTTTTGAAGAATGGTGTTTAGAAACCAAGATCTGTGTGCTAGACGTCAGTGATTCTTGGTCCACTCAGCAGACAGAAGTGTATGTATGGAAGTGTATGTATGGACTCTATCCCACCTCACACACATACCTATATTTATGTATTTATCTACCTGTATGTGTAATAAAAACCAGGAGCTCATAGTGACACCTCTGATTCCGATCCAGTCCCGCAGGGTTCATTTTAACCTTCGCTTTTCTTTATTCATAACTTCTTTCTCTAACAAAGAGAACCCAGCTTTCATTATCTACTATCTATTCACTTATTTATGCAATTCTAGTTAAGTGCTTAAAAGAGTTTCAGAATTCCCAGTCCAGATCCTGGTGACAGAGAACTGACCTACTTTTACTAACGAGATGGCTGCGAGCACGTGTACTGTTCTTTTGCGTTGGCCTCAGAGTAACTAATCCAAGACGCTGTTTTCCAGTTACTTAAGTTAGGTCTTTTCTTTCCCGCCCCGTCAGTGTGGGTATGTTATTTGTCTGTAACACAGTAGGTTTGTTTGTTAGTGTTTGTATTATTCCATTTTGTGTTCCTCCCACTGCCTGCTTGCTTTTCATCGCTTACTAATTAGGTGTGTGAAATAGTACTATGATTCTAAGAGTCAGAGCAAAAATTACACTCACAAAGTGTCATCCCTCCTTGTCCAGCTACCCTTTTCCCATGTCCCCTTCTTTCCAGCCCATCCCCTCCCATCCTTTAGGAAACCAGTCCCTTAAGTTTCTGGTTTATCTTTCCTGATTTTCCTTTGGCAAATATAAGCAAATATCTATGTAATTACCTATATCCGCTTCCTTCTTACAGGAAAGGAATAACTATAGGTATTCTTCTGAGCTTTCCTTTTTTCACTTAACAGTGTGCTATTGCTGCAACTTCTTGCTTAGGCTTCACTCCTGGCTGTATCTTTGGTAAAACTTATTCTTTGTATGGAGTTTACAGGGTTTCCTCTGACTTCTAGTTTCACTGAAAATGTCATTTATGGGCTTTGTTTTTGTATTCTCCTTGTTGCTCTAGAGGGTTTCCAAGAGGGAAAGCAGATTTGGAACTAAGCTGTTGCCTTATTCCCACTGAAACCAGAAACCCACAAAGTATTTGCATTTTAAAATGTTTCCCCTAGAAGAAGACTGAAGACAATGACTTTATATTGCAGTTTGAAGCATTGAGTTCCTTCCTGGAGATGTTTGAATTCAGTGAGGAGGAGGGGCCTTTATAAAAACAGTATCAATTCATTACTCAGGCAGAGTCGCTTAGCAAGTAGTTTTCAGTGCCTACTATGTGACAGCATTGTTCTAGGTACTGGGCATACATCAGTGATCAAAGCAAAGATCCCCATCCTCATGGAACATACTTTCTAGAATTCTTTCTATATGCAAGATACTATACTAAGGACTTAAAGGAAAATAGATATATAAAAGATAGAAATACATAGGTCCCTGCCTTAAGAAGTTTCCATTCTCACTAATAGACAATATGTATACACTTTTTGAGGGGAACTGATGTGCACGTTCATGAAAAATACAAAGTGACATCCTAAGTTCCAAATGATTAACATGAATTTCTTTCTTCTTTCACTTAAATATTTATGGAGCATCTACTATGTGGCAGTCACTATTCTAGGCACTAAGGATACATCACTGAACAAAAGAGGAAAAAAATCCTGTTTTCATAGAGCTTAGAGTTTTGTGGTGGTAGAAACCCCATTGATCGATCAAAAAATATAAAGTCAAAACACATCAAATATCAGGTAATATAAGTGCTCTAAAGAAAAATAAATAAATAAATTTTTTTTAAAAAAAAGGAAAAAGAAAGCAGGAAAGGGGAATGGGGTGGTTGGGATACAAATGGAGTTGCAAAGTCTCAGGAAGTTCATTTCAAGGAGTAAAGACCTAAATGATGTGAGGACTGAGCCATCTGGAGAAAAGCATGCCCAGGCCAAGGGAGCAGCTGGGGGGATTTGGAAGGGAGGAAGTCACTTGCATTGGTTTCCAGGGAGACCTCGTTGGGGAGATGCTGTGTGTCTAGGCTTTGAAAGATGACTAGCCTCTGGGATGTGGAGAGAATAAGAAGGTCATTCTAGGCGAGGTAATAGAACTAGTAATGGAGCACAGGCAGGTCCAAATGAGTTAACCCATCTGATTGTAGAGGCGAGTTTGGGTAAGGCCAGAAGAGCAGGTTGGAAACAGTTACGAAGGTGCTGAGTGTAGACCAAGGAGTAGTTCTTTTTCCTGTAGGCACTGGGGAAACCATTAAAAGAGCCTAAAAGCAGAATACACAGTACTGTACAGTTAAACCTCCATTTTATTATCAGGGAAAAAAAGCACATGTGTGTACCCTCAGAGATAAAAGTCTACAAGGACTATGCCAAATGATAACACCAGTTACTCCTGGAAGATGGAAGGGTGAGTGATTTTTATTTTTCTTTGAATTCCTCTACATTTTCCAAATTTTCTGAAAATAATAATTATTACCTTTACAATCAGAAAAAAAAAAACAAGCTTTGCCATCCTCACAAAAGAAAGATTTAACCTGGGCATAGCCCCAGGAAGTGTTTTAGAAAAATTAACAACAGTGGATACAGATGGACAAAAGAAGGAAGGAGAAGGCTACTCTGTAGGAGCATCATTTGAGCTCCAGAACCCCAGCTCCTTTCTCCTGTAAGGCTGGCCCTGGTGCTGCTATTGAAAGTCAGCAATAAGACAGCTGTGTGGATGGTGGCACTGCTCCCCATTTCACCCAGCTGTAGGCAGCAGGCCCATTTTCTCCCTTCTCCAGTGTGGAAGGAGAATCTGCTAAATTGGAAAAAGAAAATATCCAAATCCAAAATCCATTAAGATACAGCTCCTATGTTTATTCCTTTTACATATTTGTGTTTCACAGCTCACATTCCAATCTAAAAGTGATAGAAGAATGAACATTCCTTGAGAAGTGAGATGGAGTCTCCAATGTATGAAATTCTTCCTCTGGGGTGTGCACAGAAGCAGTCATCCTCCTTTATGTAACTTTGGGAAATGAGATCGCATGGGAGAGGATGTCTCTCATGGAAACTGTCAGGATTGGAGGGCATTATATGGGCAGGTCTTTGTCCTCAGATCAGCAGTGCCAGAAGCTCACCTTCTGCTGTGGACTGAATCATGTCCCCCAGAGTCATATGGTAGAGTCCTAACTCCAACCGTGATAGTATTGGGAGACAGGCCTTTGAGGTTAAATGAGTAATTAAGGTTAGATGAGGTCATGAGGGTAGAGTCCTCGTGATGGAATTAGTGCCCTTATAAGAGGAGATAACAAAGAGCTCGCTCTCTCTCTCCACCACATAAGGATGGAATCCCCTTTTCTATGCCAGGTAGCTGGATGTTGATGGGGAAAAACACACAAGGTAGTTGACTAGTCAGTGCTGCCCCAAAAGCCTATCCCATTTCTTTAGTAGACTCACATTACCCTCCACTCAATATTTCATACCTCTTTCACTCTCTTCAACTCTATCACACCTCAATCCACTCACAGCATATGACCTTGCCATATACTCTAAGGAAGTATAAGCCATCAGATCTAATATCCTACATCTGCCCACCCCAAACCTACCAACTTAGTTACCCATGTACGCATCCTCTTTACTCCTGGTACAATGGGGAAGAATCTCCCACTGTCAAAGGACAACTGCATCCACCCTCTTTTCCCTTCAAAGATTTGGCTCCTTCAATTACCCCCAGTTATTCCCTTTCTCTAATTTGTATGAGTATGGATCATATTCTTGTGTAGCTCTCACTTTTTAAAAGTATATATATATTATATATATATACTATATATATACTATATATATGTATATATATAGTATATATATATATCACATGTACGTATACACATATTCCCACACCCATTTCCAGCTACTGAACCATTCCTCTTCTCCATTTCATAGCCAAATTTCTGGAAAAACCTGCTTACAAAGGCTGTCTCAACTTCATCTCCACGTACTTCATACCCCACCACATACCATCATCTATCCCAGTCCTCCACTGAGACTGCCAAGGTCATCAAAGACCTCCGTGTTGCTGAAACCAATGAAAATGTCTCACTAGGCTGAAACACTAGGTGGCTCAATCAGTTTCCATCTATGCATATCCCATTTACGTCTCTAGTCTACAGCATTTTCTGAGCTCTAGAATTGCATTTTGTATTGCCTAGTTGATACCTTTGATACTGAAACTGGCCTCTGTACACTGACACTGAATTAAATCTCGGAGATAGAGTTTTGGATGAAGTGGAAAGAATAGCTTTATTGCTTTGCCAGGCAAAGGGGACCACAGTGGGCTAAAGCCCTCAAAACTGTGTGTCCCAACCTGGAGGGGTTATTGAGGAATTTTATAGTAATGGTTCAAAGTGGAGGGCGTGATCAGCTCATGGACATTCTTCTGATTGGTTGGTGGTGAGGTAACTGGGAGTCAGCATCATCAACCTTCTGGTTCCAACTGGACTGGGGTCTACGTGCTTATGGGCAGCACACAGTTAACTTCTCTTACCTGGTGGAGGTTTCAGTACCTGCAAAACAGCTCAAAGATATTGTTATGTGTATCCCTTGTCGGGGAACCAGGACCCTGCCCCAAGGCTGCACTATTGTTTCTTGACTGTTCCTCCTTTGTCTCTGCATCCCCTCCCTTCCCTGATTAGCAACTGTTTGAACCTGCTTGTTGGAACTCAGGGAAGGTCATGGAGGCTGAATGAAGCCTATTTCCTGTAATCAAGAAATGGGGGACAAAGAAAGGCTTTTGTGCCCGGGAGCCCCACAGGGTCCTGCTTGGTTTCATTTTCCTTTGGATGTCTGACAGTCTTCTAAAACAGCCCCACAAAGTGACCTTCCTTCACCTCAGTCTTCCTCTTCTCAGTAAATGTTATCATTGTTCATTCAATTTACAGGACAGAAACCTAGGAGATATTATTTTTTGGTTGCTTCACCCTTTTCATGGATATCCTCCCAGCGTATATTTCCAAGGGTGTGAAGAGGCTGTGCTCTCGGCTCACCTCCACTGTAACCCTCACAGTGCAGCCTCCGTTATCTCTGTCCTATGTGACAACCTCCTCCTATCTTGTTTCCTTCATTTCTTCTCTCACCCATCCCATTGCCCACTTGCCTGCCAGGGTGATCTTAGGAAATAGAAAACCCTCTTCTTCCATGGGTTCCTATGCATACTGCATAATTCTGTCCCTCCCTTTCTCTCTGACTACGTCTCATCCCACTCTCACCAAATCCACCGAGCTCCAGCCACAGTAGTCTCCTTTCAGTTTCTAGAACAGACTATACTATTTCTCACCTCAGGATCCTTATTCATCTTGTTTTGTCTCCACACAATGTGCTTCTCTCCCTCTTTAAATGGCCAAATTCTTTCTCATGCTTTATGTCTTAGCTTTTGAAAGAATGGAAAATCAATCTTCAATATTATGGGTGTTGGGTTTTAGTTGATAAGAATGTAGAATGAATATCAAGCAGGATGAGGGGGAGAAGGAAGAAGAAGAAAACAATAGAAGAAAATAAACTAAAATTGATGAACACATCACGTATGAGGTGCTACCACTTGAGCAGATAACAGAGATGCATACAGGAGCAAAATGAGACTTAGAATGGGGCCAGGGAAGGGAAGAAATGAGCAGAATTGAGGATGCCCTCATTCAGGGAGATTCCACCTCACTTTATAATAATAACCACAAGGGTGGTTGTTGGGGAAGACAGGAAACCAGTAAATGAGCCAAAGAATGACTGATGTCATTGACCAGCCTCAGAATTTCACTTAGAACTTTAGTGTCCACTCATCATAGTTTCCTTCCAAGCGTCATGAGAGAAGGATGGGCCAGGCTGAGCAAGCATGTGTACATGCCATGTTCAGACACCAGCCCAGGGATATGAGCAGTGGAGCACCATCCACCCAGCTGGGGTGGAAGATGGGTACATGGTGGGGCAGACAAAGGGCAGGAGAATGGGTAAGCCCAAGGACAAACACTTAAACTCCATCCCAGAGTAACTGCTCAGTGAGTATATGTACAGCACCCTAAGTCTTTAGCATAATGAAGGTCCTTAGAAACTCAGAAAAAACATTTTTTTTAAATGCTGTAACTGAAGTCTCAAAATTAAAGTTGTGTGGTTCTAAGAAGTTACACCTTAAACCCGCTTTTCCAAAATTTAGCAAATTAGAAAAACATCTTTGCTTTGAATATTTTACAATACTTTGTTTTTCATTTTTCATATTAACAGTGTTTTATAGAGATACAATTTACATAAGACTCATATGCACACGGCTCCAGTACCCAGGTCCGTGACTGCTAACATATGTATTCACCCTCTGTCACCACTGCCGAGCCCAAGAGGACAATGCAATACAAGTACTACCATTGGTTCCAAAGTGAGAAATACAATTACTTGTGCTAGGCAATACCCATTATCGGTGACCCCCCCCAACCCCGAACTTCAGTCTAAGGGAGCCAAGGTAATTTTGGTATGGTTGAGTTAATGCCTGGCATTGAAAAGCCATTTTCACTGAAGTTACCTGTACAATGTCAAAAACCCAATAGATACCATTCTTTTCTAAAAGAAGTGCCAACCATAGTAGCTTTATATTTAGAAGAAAATGAGAAATATATTCTTATGCTTTGGGGAGTAATTTGTGACCCTGCTTCTCTGAGTGGGGTTTTTCCAGGTTATTCTGTTTCTTAAAGCCACTAATAACCCCAGCTCTACCGGTTTTCCTTACCCTGTGCCCCCAGAGGGACATATGTACAGTCCTGCCAGGTGTAAAAGCAGAGGGACAAGAGCCTTTTAAAAAATCTGTTATTACACTGCTTTTGCCTTTGTGGGTCTCACCCTAGTGGGAGGGTCTGTGGTTTCCATGGCAATGATACCTGGCATCAATGCTGGGTAGCCTTCCAGGGACTGGGGTTGGAAGCTGTGAGGCTAAAATACGTCTGTCAGAGGTAATGAAGAGTTCTCTGTGTAAATATTTCTATCTGTCTGCTCCACTCAGCCACGTGAACAGGTCCAGAAGGTAAAGCGAATGATGCAGGGGTAGGGATCAGGGGATGGGAGTGTCAGCCTGAGACTAACATAACACGTATCACACAGAGCATCTTTATTGCATGTATCATGATAGGGCCAACACTCCCACCCAAATGGATGGCTTATTTATCCAGATAATAAATTAAAAGCTGATGCTGGGTGACTGCTGGAAGTCTTTGCAAAAATTTGCAACAATTCTCAGATTCAACTCTAAAAGTTGAATTCCCTGTGTTCCTACTCCCTGCCATCTTTCATGAATTGTTTTCCCTAAATTTACTGTCTGTTAACACTATCATCATTTTCCTATGCATCTAATGCTTCAAGTTGGGCTTTCAACCCATTTTTTAAATTGAAGTATAGGTGACATAAAATAATAGTTTCAGGTATATAACATAATGATTCGACATTTACATACATCACAATATGATCTCCACGGTAAGTGTAGTAACCATCTGCCACCATTCAAAGTTATTACAATATTGTTGAGTAATTTCCTGTGCTGTACATTACAGCATGACATTTATTTTCTGACTAGAAGTTTGTACTTCTTAATCCACTTCACCTATTTCCATTCCCCCTCCCCCTTCCTCTCTGGCAACCACCAGTTTGTTCTCTGTATCTATGAGTTTGTTTATGTTTTGTTTTGCTTGTTTGTTTTGTTTTTTAGATTCCACATATAAGTGAAATAATACGGTGTCAATATTTGTTTTTGTCTGATTTATTTTGCTTAACATAATACCCTCTAGATCATACATGTTGCTGCAAATGGCAGTCAGAATGGCTATTATTAAAAAGACAACAAATAACAAGGGTAGGTTGGGGGGTTGTGGAGAAAAGGGAACCCTCTTGCACTGTTGGTGGGAATGTAAATTGGCGCAGTCACTATGGAGAACAGTATGGAGGTTCCTCAAAAAATTAAAATAGAACTACCATATGATCCAGCAATTCCACTGCTGAGTATCTATCCAAAGAAAACAAAAAACATTAACTCAAGGAGATATAGGCACCCCTATGTTCATCACAGCATTATTTACAGTAGCCAAGATATGGACACAACCTAGGTGTTCATGAACAGACGAATGGATAAAGAAGATGTGGTACATATGTATAATGGAATATTACTCAATCCATTTTTCTAATTGAGTCAACAAATAATCCTAACAGTTTCTACTCCCCATTTTTATATCAGCCATTTATATCCATTCATTTATTCGTGCATCCATTCACTTAAAAAGTACTGAGGATGCAACAAAGAACAAAATAGAAAAAGAAAAGTTCAGTGTCTACAGACAGACTAGTGCACAGAACGAGGTGAGAGCTGTAACTCTCTATTGAGACAGCTCAAGTCAGATTTCTGCCCACTAGACTAAGAATTTTTCCAGTTGTAAAGATCAAGTAATCCTCTGGTAGGCTGCCCATTTCTTTCATACCTCTGGACTTATGATGAATTAGCTACCAGGAAATATCCTTTTCAGGTCCATGTATTCTGATAACATTCCTGTTGTTATTTACTGTTTCTACTCTGTTGGTGCCTTATTTCTGGAAGTAAGTGCTGGTGTTTGATCTCTGCCACTGTAGGAGCCCTTCATCCCCATCATAATGACAACATCTCCCACCACCAACCTAACCTACAGAGGCAGCTTCCATTGAGCTTTTCAAGAATGCTGGTAATTGATTCACTAGTTTATTTTTTAGTGCCTTCATGAAGTGAGTACCTCGTGGGATTACCAAAGCACATCCACCACAAAAGAGGCTCTTAATATCCAGCCATTCAAGGAGGTGTGTTTTGTGGCAGGTAGCAGCTTTCCCCAGCCACCTCAGGGTTCTTAATGGCAGGGATGGAGGAGTTTACGGTCATGGAGTTCCACTCTCCAAAGCTGAACTGGCAATCACTATGGCTGAGTGTTTAACCTACCAATAGCATAGACCAAAACTATCATTTGCGCAGAAACCAAGTAGAGAGAGCTACCTAGTAGAGGATTACTTGTACTGGAATGCTTCATCATAGGAGAGAGCCACTTGTGCTGACTGGAACATACACGTATTAGAGTATGGACTTCTCTTCCCTATTTCTAACGTTTCTGCCCATACCATTATCCTTTGACTCACATAATGCCTTATTCACCAACCTGGTATCCCACACAGGATTGCTTTTAACCAAGGAAATTATTTCATGGCACAAGAAGCATAGTGGTAAGTCCATGCCCATAGAATCTACTAGTCTTACCAGGTACCACATCACTCAGAAGTAGTTGCTCTGATCAAATGGTGAAATGCCAATTAAAGGCCAGTTGAGAGAGAAAACCCTAAAAAAATCTAGGTTCTATCCTACTGGATGAAATACATGCTTTCATCCAGTGACCAATACATGGAGCAATTTATCTCACAGGCATAATCAAGAGGTAGAATTTGGGAATAGACCCTCCTACAAATACATCTTATAATCTACTGAGATAGTTTTTGTTTTCTGTCTCTACAGTGTTGGCTTTGCTGGTTTAGGGCTCTTAGTTCACAAGGAAACACGATTCCACTTAAGCTTCTCTGACCATTTGGGTTTCTCATGCTACTGAACCAAAAGGCTCAAAAGAGTCTCATATACTGCTGGGAAATTTGGGTTCTGCTCCTCATGGGGGCAGAAAGGACTATGTGTGCAAACTATAGTCTTCTATGGGTATCTCTTAGTACTTACATATTTAAAATTTGTGGAAATCTACATCAACCCACTGAAATAATGACTTCTGGGAATTCAGACCCTTTTAGGAATAAACGTTTGAGTCATGCTACCAGTAAAGAGGCTTTACCAATTGAGTTGCTACCTTAAGATAAAGGGAACATCAAATGGGTAGTGGAAAGGAAATTATAAATATCAATCATGGCCTCATAAACAATTACAAAAATGTCACTGTTATAAATATTTTCTACCATGTTTGTAGTGTAGACATTGCTAATGTTAAGTCATGTTTTTCCTCACACCTCCTTTCTCCTATTATTTTTCTTAAGCACTACTGTTGGTGTAACAAATCTGTAACTTTTTCTTTACATTACAGAATATTCAGATATATGTGCATATGATTTCTGTAGGAAATCTTTCCTTTTGGGGAGAGAGTACAGTCTTGGTTCATATGAAAGATAATTGCATCTTTAGTCAGAAGCATAAAACTCTATCTTGGTTGGGAGAGTATGGATGCTGATTAGCTGAGGAGATAGATGGTATTGGTTATTTTACCTGTTTTCTCAGTGCCCCCAAGTGCTTCTGTGCTCTGGGCCTAGATCTGCATACTCCATTCTTCACAGTAGCTTGCCAGTTGGCATAATAGGTTTTGCTGATGGGAGGCACCAAAGGAATGGAAGGTGGCAAGAGGAGAGAAGGGACATTCCTCCTATTTTCAGTCCCTTTAGCAAAGCTCCAGCAAACACAGATGATTGAGTCCATCCTCCAGCCTTCTTCACTATTCCCAGCATCAGCCTTTCCACGCACCTTCATAGGTACCAGCAATAGTGCAGCTGGGGATTCTTTGGCATTCCAGTACTAACCACGTCACACTCCCTCACCTGCTGGGCCTGGCCCCCCTCCACAGTCTGCACCTGTCAGATCATGCTGACTCTCAGAAGTCCAAGCACCCGCTAGGTCACACACCAACTTCAGAGGTCCAGCACTCACCTAACTGTACCCTTCCTCAGAATTCTGAACACCAACAGTGAGGGGGTGTTTTATTTTTTGTTAATATAAATTCTAATATTGCTTTAAAAGTGATAATATAGTTCTATATGTTTTCATTACCAAAACAGAGTTCTGTCTATAATAGGAGTATCATGTATTCTAATAGTAATCAATCTTTCTAAAGAAGATCCTTCTTCTCTGTTTGCAATAAAACTGGCATTCATTCAAACATTCCTGACGGAGGGTAGAAAGTGGGAAAATGATGTACTCTCTGTTTTAAATGTCTAGTTTCTTAGGTTTTGTGGGGTTGTTTTTTTGTTTTTTTTTATTTCTGACTGGACCCTGCTTGATATAGAGAAGAGTGTCAGGTTTGGAGGGGAAACTAATTACCACCACCATTCATTGTTACTGTATTCATTCATCCCTTCCACATTTGATACTTACTGGATACTTATTAGGTTTTGGGATTATAAAGATGAGCCAGGCATTGTTCCTTCCAGCCATCAAAGAACTTAGAGTTAGTGAAGGAAACAGGCAATTAAAGCAGCAAGAGAGTGTAATAGATGGTAGAAGAGTGCTTATCTCAGTCAAGGGTTGGGGGAGAGTGAGCATAAGCTTCCAGAAGCCATGATATCTGAACAGAAACACAAAGTGTGAATAGGAACTAACAAGGTAGAAAGTGGAGGTTGGGGAGAAAATGTTCCATGCAGACGGAACAAGAGACAAGAAAAAATGTTTAAGAAAATGTGACAAATTTAATACAGCAGTAAGGATGGAGCTCAGTTTGCAGAGTGTGGTGGGCCAGAGCTGGAGGGGATGGCAGGGAAAGTATAGAGGAAAAGCCAGGCAAGAGAACAGAGGCTTGGGGGGCTTCCCTTGTGACGTAGTAGTTAGGAATCTGCCTTCCAGTGCAGGGGACACGGGTTTCAGCCCTGGTCCGGGAAGATCCCACATGCCATGGAGCAACTAAGCCTGCGAGCCACAACTACTGAGCCCTCGTGTCACAACTACTGAAGCCCGTGTGCCTAGAACCCGTGCTCCACAACAAGAGAAGCCACCACAATGAGAAGCCTGCACATCACAAGGAAGAGCAGCCCCCACTCGCTGCAACTAGAGAAAGCCCATGCACAGCAGCGAAGACCCAACGCAGCCAAAAAAAAATGAATTAATTAATTAAAAATAAATGAGCTTCCCTGGTGGCACAGCGGTTGGGAATCTGCCTGCCAATGCAGGGGACACGGGTTCGACCCCTGGTCTGGGAGGATCCCACATGCCGCGGAGCAACTGGGCCCGTGAGCCACAGCTACTGAGCCTCCACGTCTGGAGCCTGTGCTCCACAACGGGAGAGGCCACGACAGTGAGAGACCCATGCACCACGATGAAGAGTGGCCCCCACTCGCCGCAACTGGAGGAAGCCCTCGCACAGAAACAAAGACCCAACACAGCCAAAAATAAATAAATAAATAAATTTTAAAAAGATAAGAGTGTGGCCCAAAGCCAAAGATAGTGAGAGCTGTTAAGTGTATGTCAAGATATTTCAGATCAGAACAAATGTGTATCCAAAAAATAAATAAATAAATAAATAAAATAAATAAAAGAGAGAGAACAGAGGGTGGGTGGGTAGGAGGAGGGGAGCCTGATGGCTCTTGTAACCTCTTTTCTTCCTTCTCTTGTTCCGTACAGTGTTCAGAGCTCGACACAAAGAGGTCATCTTACCCGTGGAAAAGGAATAGTGCAATGAACTGGAGCCCCCCCACTCCAAATTCATATGTTGAAATCCTAACCCCCAAGGTGATGGTATTAGGAGGTGGGGGTCTTTGGGAGGTGATTAGGTCATGAGGGTGGAGCTCTCATGAATGAGATTAGTATCTTTATTAAACAGACCCCAGAGAGTTCTTTCCATCATGTGACTTTGTTATAGCAGCCTGAACTAAGACGAGTGGAGTGTGATTGTAACTGAGCAAGACCCTATGGGCCCTTCCCAGGAACAGACACCACCCTCCCCCATGTCTTCTGCCTGCCTCTTGTTTGTAGAAAAACTTTAGCCTCCTAGACCTTTCCTGAGTTCCAAAGAATGAATATAATCAGAGAAGTGAGAAAATGCAGAAAGAAAGGAAAACAGTCAAGCAAGAAAAATAATAATAGTTTAGCCATTAAACGAAGTCAAGGACTTTTAGTCCCTCCTCAAGGGCTATGGTTAATATTCTGAGGCATGTCCTTTGAGCTGTTTTGTAGGTACTGAAACCCTAACCAGGTGGGAGAAGTTAACTGTGTGATGCCCACAAGCATGTAGACCTCAGATTGATTGGAACCAGAAGGTTGATGATGTTGATTTCCAATTACCTCACCACCAACTGATCAGAAGAATGCCCACTATCTGATCATGTACCCCACAATCCCCCTCCCTCACCCTGTCTTTTAAAACATTTCCTTGAAAGCCATCAGGGAGTTCAGGCCTTTAATCACTAACTACCTGGACTCCTTGCTTGGCACCTGCAGTAAACTCTGTACTTTCCTTCATCACAACCCAGTGTCAGTAGTTTGGCTTTACTGTGTGTGGGCAAGTGGACCCAAGTTTGGTTCAGTAATATGATGAGTCCCTTACTCAATTCTGCAGCCTCAGTCCAAGAGTACCAATTACAACACTTCCCAAGTAAGTCTTCTCACCTTCAGGTTACTTAGCTTCCCCTCAAATGTGGCTCTCCACTTCTATTTCCCTCTAGATTTTTCTCTCCTTTGTTTTTCCTGGGCTTTTTCCTTCTCAGACTCTCCTTCTTCCTATGCAAAGCAATCTTGTTCTCCCTCGGCTCTCCCAAACGTGCATCATCACCCCCATCACATTTATTCATCCTGTTACAAGGACCCACCCTCCTTAGCAGGCAGCCAGATAACATGTGACAAAGCATATTTTCTTGTTGGATTTCCCTGGTGGTGCAGTGGTTAAGAATCCACCTGCCAACGCAGGGGACACAGGTTTGAGCCCTGGTCTGGGAAGATCCCACATGCCGCAGAGCAACTAAACCCATGTACCACATCTACTGAGTCTGTGCTCTAGAGCCCGTGAGCCACAACTACTGAGCCCATGTGCCACAACTATTGAAGCCCGCATGCCTAGAGCCCGTGCTTCCTAACAAGAGAAACCACTGCAATGAAAAGCCCGTACATTGCAACGAAGAGTAATCCCGCTCACCACAAGTAGAGAAAGTCCACACGCAGCAACGAAGACCCAACACAGCCAAAAATAAAATAAATAAATAAGTAAATTTATAAAAAAGAATATTATCTTGTCATTGAATGAATACAGTAAATAACTTGAGTAAGTGTTAGGAGTGTGTTAGAAAGTCATTTGAAGAAATTCTGTGTGAAATAGCTACCTCTCCTTGCCAGGCTCACAGTGAAGTTGGCAGCAGAAAGAAATACTCTTAATGCCTGGTGAGTATTCCCAAATCCAAGAAGATTGTGAATTCATCTAATTACTTTCTAGTAAAAGATTTTGTGAACAAAGTACAACCTAAGTACCTTAAATGATTTTTAAATCCATTTCAAATGCTACATTTGAAGTTACAGGATTCTTTGACTTATATGAAGGGTGTATTCCACGTGTAATTAAAATTTTGTTAATGAAATTCTACCTCCCCTTGACTGCCACATTTAAGCCATGTCTATATTCCCTCACAAACTATATCCTGGCACCAACATTTGGATATTCTCGCCACATGTCAGAATGCCCAGCCATCATCCCATCACTTGAAATCCAGAGCAAACGCAGAACCAGACAACCATCCAGTCACTGTTACGAAGAGAATCACCAAAGTAAGATGCAAAATTATGTGTGTAAAAATAAATCTCTCTCCCTCACACATGATCTCACTCCAGGCTTCCTTCTCTCAATACTCTCTATCATCAAATATGGTGGCACCATGAATATATTTTTCTATTTTCCAAACTGTCTACAATGCAAATGTATTCCTTTGTAATTATGTAGTAGAGCCTTTACACAAGGTATTCAAATATCTGGGAATATCTGGCGAACCAATGGGGTCAGCCTTCCTGATATGTATTTGCATGAGGAATTGAAGAGACTTCTCAGAGAAGAGGTCACAAAACAGAGCCAAGAATGAGAGTCTTGACCCAGCAAACAAGCCATAGTCATCAAAAGGGAAGGATGATCCTGAATACATCCTGATATGGGTTATTGGATGTGTCTGTCAACTTTGCTTTCATATCTGAGTTTTTTAAAGAAAGTGTGGCTGAGATAAATGTTAACATCTCTGTATCACTGAACATCCTTCATGACACTGGGGTACAAGTAGCCCAGGTTCAGGACCCCTCTAACTAGGTACAACACAGGGACAAACATTCTTCCCTCATTCACAATGGAACTGCCTTGGCACCTGAAACAATCTGGTGGGAGACTGTGATGCCCAGCAAGAGGATGTTGGGTCTGGAAGTCACAGAGATGCTCAACTAGGAAGAGAAGTGACTCTCTGCAGAAGCAGTGGTATTACAAGATGATTCTCACAGAAGAAGCAAAAGTGCCTATTAGATGTGAGAGGTACCAGGTGGACCCTGAGGTCGTGTCCAGAAATGTCAGACACAGCGGTGTGCTTGGCAGACTTGATAAACCACTTGAGGAAGACAGTGCCAGGAGAAGACGAATAAAATCCCCAAGCCACGTGGAAACACATCAGACATTCCTTGGGGACTCCCAGGAAAACACAGCAAGAATTTTCAGGATGTCAAAGCAAGCTTTTGAGAAGGACATCTAACAGTGTCTCACACAGTGTAGGCATGCAAGCTTTTTCCTTTAGAAGTGTGAGTTTAAATGCCAGTAGAGCAGGTAGAGAGTATGATACAAAATGAGTGACTCATATTTGTAATGAGGTGGATGGACCTAGAGTCTGTCATACAGAGTGAAGTAAGTCAGAAAGAGAAAAACAAATACCGTATGCTAATGCATACATATGGAATCTAAAAATACGGTACTGATGAACCTCGTGTCAAGGCAGGAATAAAGATGCAGACGTAGAGAACAGACTTGAGGACACGGGGGGGAAGGGGAAGCTGGGACAAAGTGAGAGAGTAACATTGACATATATACACTACCAAATGTAAAATGGATGGCTAGTGGGAAGCTGCTGCATAGCACAGGGAGATCAGCTCGGTGCTTTGTGACCACCTAGAGGGGTGGGATAGGGAGGGTGAGAGGGAGGCTCAAGAGGGAGGGGATATGGGGATATATGAATACATATAGCTGATTCACTTTGTTGTACAGTAGAAACTAACACAACTTCATAAAGCAATTATACTCCAATAAAGATATAAAAAAAAAACAAAATGAGTAACTCAAATTTATAAACGTATCCTCTAAATAGTGTTACAATCTGCTGGAGGAAATGTCTGTCTTCTGGTCCTTGCTCTGCTCTCCATAGCAGTGACTTACCAAACTGTATTTTATGGATTATTGGAGGCTCCTCAGAGGGAAAGTGAAGGTCTGTGGGAGGGGCTCAGGGGTGATTTCATAACTGATTTTGCTGACATAAAAAAAATAAAAAGATTTTCTCAACTTAAGACAAAGTCACTGCTGTATGGCCTCATAATATAAGACAACTTATTCTTCAAAACCATAACCCTTAAGATATTTGAAGACAGCTGTCATGTCTCTGCTGAGTCTCTTCTGAGGCTAAACACCTTGGACATCTGTTCCTCAGATAACACGGCTGTGGTCCCTTCCACATGCCAGTTGCTTTCCTACGTTGTCCTCTGGTTAGTTAATACACG
The DNA here is from genome assembly GCF_965194805.1 of Balaenoptera borealis. Classification (NCBI taxonomy): domain Eukaryota; kingdom Metazoa; phylum Chordata; class Mammalia; order Artiodactyla; family Balaenopteridae; genus Balaenoptera; species Balaenoptera borealis. The sequence goes on from NC_138870.1 coordinate 34,839,322, forward strand.
TCTTTTTGAAAAGGTGTGTGGCTGAATCAGAATTCACAGACGTTGACACAGATGTGCTTTTTAAGAAGTTTTTATTGTCGACAATTATTTTTGTCTTACTCACAAGCCCCTTTCCTAATCATGAAAAGAAAAATTAGACTTTCCAAATAAATCTATTTCTCCTGATTTAAAATATAGATTATTCTGTTACAATGCACATTTTTATAGCCCCAATTATTCATACATGATTGGTTAGTAGGAGAATGATGTCAACATAATGCAGAAGTTACTTTGGTTCATACATCATTCCTGCTAGGCAAGGGAAGCAGAATTAGCAGGGAGAGAATTAAAACCATCAGCAGAAAAAGAAAACACCCTCAGCTTGACACCTGCACAAGCAGGAGCCTTCTACTCTGCACTTTAAGAAAATTAAAAATGGGTCTCTACTAATGAATTGTTTGTTTGTTTGCATCAACACCAGGGGCTCTTCCCCGTGCTCAGGACTCCAGCTCACCTGCCTTCCCTCTGCACAAAAAGCCTGTGCCCTTGCACTATTGTTTCTCAGAATTCTTATTCCCTAAGGTAGCCTGAGGTCATGGATCAGTGCTGGGCAGCCCATTTCAGCCCTTAAATAGATATGATTGTTTGGTTAGTGCTCTGATGAACCAGGCACATAGGTTTTTCGAGTGGTTTGTGCCTAAACTTATTTTTCCTACAAACTTGCTATTCTTCCTGAGCAATTTTACAGATTGAGAGGTTTTTCAGGTACAGGTACATGGAGTTGTAACAGAAAGACCCAGAGACTCAGCCATGTCAATATTCAATCAATTCAAAGGTTAGCCTCTCCATAAGGCTGTTTCTCCCTTCTCAAAGCAACTCCCACCCCCATGCCCTGCTTTTCCCAAAACAGTGTGTAAGTTCAGAGGCAGCTTTTGTATCCTAATGGCAGTAGAGATGGGCAAGGGCCTCCGACCTCATTCAGGACGATCTCTGAGTCATCACTGTCCTCTGTGGAGATGTTCCCTCTCATCTGGTTTCTGGTTCTCTGGGCTGCCATTAGCATGCCCCGTCCTTCCTAGTGTCTCTAGTTATTATGTGAGCACCAACTGCTAAAAACCCTGATCCTTCCTATACCCTTCACTCGCAAAGTCCGTCAACTGACCCAAGACCTTGCCTGGTCCACAGGCCTCCCAACCCCTCCATCCCCCACTGGAAGAGGCAAGAACCTCTGGGTACACTGCTCAGTCTTTGTAGGATGCAGGCGACCAGCAGCATAGCCAAGACCCCTCCCTCCACACTGCTGCTCTTCTGCTCTGCACGGTGTTAAACAGTAGTGTGGCAGGAACTCTCCTTATACCTTATCCTCCACCTTCTTAAGATCTGCCTTCTCTTATGACTCTGTGCTCAGACTGTCATAATCCACCCTGGATAGCTAAAGGGAAACATGGAAATTTACAACCCCTTTTTGTCTGGCTTTCAAGATTATTGCCTCTCTATATTCTCAAGAATAGTCAAATTTGAGTCTCAATATTGAAAATTATCTTTCCAATTTTTTTCCCATCCCCATAAATGGCTAATAAACAGCCATTTATTAGGCTGTTATTTTCCCTTCCCCTGAAACAATGATTGTCAATGATTTGGGATGAAGGAGCCATGGGGCAACAAGGAAGTCAGGAACATCGGGAATCAAAACATTGGTGGATATGTTTCTAAAGTTTATCAAGGTTTCATGTGATGTCCAGAACTGAACATGGAGGTCTGACCAACAGAGAGTTCAGTGGGACCTCTATAAAGGGCCTTCCTTTTTTTACTACGCATATCATGTTTTTGATTCATGTAACTAAGTTAAGTGACTATTGTGAAAGGGAAGATGTGGTCCCCCCTTGGGTCTGCAGGGTCCCACACTAGTCGTTTCCTGAGCCAAAGATCCTGCTGAGATTTCACCATCTGCTGTTATCATCACCATGAGCTGCCTCTGCTCCAGGCCCTAGTGATCTATTAGTTTTACTTGTTCTATTACCATATGTCTCCAAGTTCCTTTGCTCACAGGAGTTCCCTGCAGCTGCCAAGCACAGGGAACAATGATGCAGCCTTCCCCACAGGTAGCTGACCCAAGCCTCCCCACACCAGACACCATGGTCGAAGAGCTCCCAGACCTTCGGGAAGAGAGGCTGACCTCATCCCATGCCTGCTCTCTCTGCTCTCCATGGGTCACCTAGCGCCCTTGCCTGCTCCATGCCTTGCAACCTGATCAAATACTCCTGTTATTTTTTCTTCATTTTCAATTAATAAACTTCTAGAAGAGGGTTTCAGCATCTAGAAAGGGCTACACCAAATGGCAAAGTTCATGTTAAAGAAGAAACAACACAGAGATGGGTGTTTCTATGAGGAGCACTACCTAGTTTCCCCTGGTGGCTTCCTTCCAACATCCCTAAATAAGGAGCATCCCTGCCAAGGAGCCTGTCAGACACCCTGCACCTGACATTCAGATCTCAGTGTCCTCTGCAGGGGAAATGTTTTTTTATAAAGTTTTAAAAGCTAATTAATATTTTTTATTGTCATCATTTTAGTAGGTGATTTCACTTCAAATGAAATAATTGCCCATTTTTTGACTAGCTTTACTTTAATTGGAACAAGTATTACAATAAGGTTAGGGGAGGCCTCAGGATATGAAATGGCAGACTTGCTCGCTCATCATTTGACTCTCTTTCTCCCCTAGAAATGAGAGAGAAAAAATTGTATGACAGAATGAATTCATTAGTGACAAAATGAAAGCAAAATAGGATTTTTGCTCTTAGAACTGGACTCTTGAAGCCTAAGAACTACATTTTAACAAAAGTGTGTTATCTGTCTAAGGAGGAAGTAAGGATACACGACAAGGCTGAAAGGACTGGAGGAAGAAGCCAAGTTTGAGATAAACCTGGACCTCCAGGAAACAATGAAACAGAAAAGGAGTGAAACAGACCACAGCTCTGCATGCCCAGAATCTTGTTACCTGCTCAGGTGTCCTACAAGGAATCTATTGTGCTCATATGCCCCCAAATACACACACCTGCAGTGAGCCCTCATCAGAAGAGAGGTCTTCTGGATGCAGGGCCACCCACATCAGCCACCTGTACTCATCAATAGAGCGCTCCACTTGCAAAAAGGAATGGAACACCCAAAGAAATCCAAAAGAATGGGAGAACAGAGAGGGCAGACAGCAGAAGCAAGAAGAACTACAATCCTGCAGCCTGTGGAACAAAAACCACATTCACAGAAAGATAGACAAGATGAAAAGGCAGAGGGCTATATACCAGATGAAGGAACAAGATAAAACCCCAGAAAAACAACTAAATGTAATGGAGATACGCAATCTTCCAGAAAAAGAATTCAGAATAATGATAGTGAAGATGATCCAGGACCTCGGGAAAAGAATGGAGGCAAAGATCGAGAAGATGCAAGAAATGTTTAACAAAGACCTAGAAGAATTAAAGAACAAACACACAGAGATGAACAATACAATAACTGAAATGAAAACTACACTAGAAGGAATCAATAGCAGAATAACTGAGGCAGAAGAATGGATAAATGTCCTGGAAGACAGAATGGTTGAACTCACTGCTGCGGAACAGAGTAAAGAAAAAAGAATGAAAAGAAATGAAGACAGCCTAAGAGACCTCTGGGACAACATTAAACGCAACAACATTCGCATTATAGGGGCCCCAGAAGCGGAAGAGAGAGAAAGGACCCGAGAAAATATTTGAAGAGATTATATTTGAAAACTTCCCTAACATGGGAAAGGAAATAGCCACCCAATTCCAGGAAGCACAGAGAGTCCCATACAGGATAAACACACTGAGAAACACACCAAGACACATAGTAATCAAACTGGCAAAAATTAAAGACAAAGAAAAATTATTGAAAGCAGCAAGGGAAAAACGACAAATAACATACAAGGGAACTCGCATAAGGTTAACAGCTGATTTCTCAGCAGAAACTCTACAAGCCAGAAGGGAGTGGCATGATATACTTAAAGTGATGAAAGGGAAGAACCTACAACCAAGATTACTCTACCCGGCAAGGATCTCATTCAGATTTGATGGAGAAATCAAAAGCTTTACAGACAAGCAAAAGCTAAGAGAATTCAGCACCACCAAACCAGCTCTACAACAAATGCTAAAGGAACTGCTCTAAGTGGGAAACACAAGAGAAGAAAAGGACCTACAAAAACAAACCCAAAACAATTAAGAAAATGGTCATAGGAACATACATATCAATAATTACCTTAAACGTGAATGGATTAAATGTTCCAACCAAAAGACACAGGCTTGCTGAATGGATACAAAAACAAGACCCATATATATGCTGTCTACAAGAGACCCACTTCAGACCTAGGGACACATACAAACTGAAAGTGAGGGGATGGAAAAAGATATTCCATGCAAATGGAAATCAAAAGAAAGCTGGAGTAGCTATACTCATATCAGATAAAATAGACTTTAAAATAAAGAATGTTACAAGAGACAAGGAAGGACACTACATAATGATCAAGGGATCAATCCAAGGAGAAGATATAACAATTATAAATATATATGCACCCAACATAGGAGTACCTCAATACATAAGGCAACTGCTAGCAGCTATAAAACAGGAAATCGAAAGTAACATAATAATAGTGGAGGACTTTAACACCTCACTTACACCAATGGACAGATAATCCAAACAGAAAATTAATAAGGAAACACAAGCTTTAAATGACACAATAGACCACATAGATTTAATTGATATTTATAGGACATTCCATCCAAAAACAGCAGATTACACTTTCTTCTCAAGTGCTCAAGGAACATTCTCCAGGATAGATCACATCTTGTGTCACAAATGAAGCCTCAGTAAATTTAAGAAACTTGAAATCATGTCAAGCATCTTTTCTGACCACAATCTATGAGATTAGAAATCAATTACAGGGAAAAAAATGTAAAAAACACAAACACATGGAGGCTAAACAATATGTTACTAAATAACCAAGAGATCAGTGAAGAAATCAAAGAGGAAATCAAAAATACCTAGAGACAAATGACAATGAAAACACGACGATCCAAAACCTATGGGATGCAGCAAAAGCATTCTAAGAGGGAAGTTTATAGCTATACAAGCCTATCTCCAGAAACAAAAAAAATCTCAAACAATCTAACGTTACACCTAAAGGAACTAGAGAAAGAAGAACAAACAAAACCCAAAGTTAGCAGAAGGAAAGAAATCATAAAGATCAGAGCAGAAATAAATGAAATAGAAACAAAGAAAACAATAGCAAAGATCAATAAAACTAAAAGCTGGTTCTTTGAGAAGATAAACAAAATTGATAACCCATTAGCCAGACTCATCAAGAAAAAGAGGGAGAGGACTCAAATCAATAAAATTAGAAATGAAAAAGGAGAAGTTACAACAGACACTGCAGAAATACAAAGCGTCCTAAGAGACTACTACAAACAACTGTATGCCAATAAAATGGACAACCTGGAAGAAATGGACAAATTCTTAGAAAGGTATAACCTTCCAAGACTAATTCAGGAAGAAATAGAAAATATGAACAGACCAATCACAAGTAATGAAATTGAAACTGTGATGAAAAATCTTCCAACAAACAAAAGTCCAGGACAGGTGGCTTCTCAGCTGAATTCTATCAAACATTTAGAGAAGAGCTAACACCATCCTTCTCAAACTCTTCCAAAAAATTGCAGAGGAAGGAACACTCCCAAACTCATTCTATGAGGCCATCATCACCCTGATACCAAAACCAGAAAAAGATACTATAAAAAAAGAAACTTACAGACCAATATCACTGATGAATATAGATGCAGAAATCCCCAATAAAATACCAGCAAACAGAATCCAAAAACACATTAAAAGGATCATACACTATGATCAAGTGGGATTTATCCCAGGGATGCAAGGATTCTTCAATATATGCAAATCAATCAATGTGATACACCATATTAACAAACTGAAGAATAAAAACCATATGATAATCTCAATAGATGCAGAAAAAGCTTTTGACAAAATTCAACACCCATTTATGATAAAAACTCTCCAGAAAGTGAGCATAGAGGGGACCTAGCTCAACAAAATAAAGGCCATATACGACAAACCCACAGCAAACATCATTCTCAATGGTGAAAAAGTGAAAGCATTTCCTCTAAGATCAGGAACAACACAAGGATGTCCACTCTCACCAGTATTATTCAACATAGTTCTGGAAGTCCTAGCCACGGCAATCAGAGAAGAAAAAGAAATAAAAGGAATCCAAATTGGAAAAGAAGAAGTAAATCTGTCACTGTTTGCAGATGATATGATACTATACACAGAGAATCCTAAAGATGCCACCAGAAAACTACTAGAGCTAATCAATGAATTTGGTAAATTTGCAGGATACAAAATTATTGCACAGAAATCTCTTGCATTCCTATATACTAATGGTGAAAAATCTGAAAAAGAAATTAAGGAAACACTCCCATTTAGCATTGCAACACAAAGATTAAAATACCAGGAATAAACCTACCTAGGGAGACAAAAGACCTGTATGCAGAAAACTATAAGACGCTGATGAAGGAAATTAAAGATGATACCAACAGATGGAGAGATATACCATGTTTTTGGATTGGAAGAATCAATATTGTGAAAATGACTATACTACCCAAAGCAATCTACAGATTCAATGCAATCCCTATCATATTACCAATGGCATTTTTTATGGAACTAGAACAGAAAATCTTAAAATTTGTATGGAGACACAAAAGACCCCGAATAGTCAAAGCAGTCTTGAGGGAAAAAAACGGAGCTGGAGGAATCAGACTCCCTGACTTCAGACTATACTACAAAGCTACAGTAATCAAGACAATATGGTACTGGCACAAAAACAGAAATATAGATCAATGGAACAGGATAGAAAGCCCAGAGATAAACCCATGTACCTATGGTCAACTAATCTATGACAAAGGAGGCAAGGATATACAATGGAGAAAAGACAGTCTCTTCAACAAGTGGTGCTGGGAAAACTGGACAGCTACTTGTAAAAGAATGAAATTAGAACACTCCCTAACACCATACACAAAAATAAACTTAAAATGGATTAGAGACCTAAATATAAGACTGGACACTATAAAACTCTTAGAGGAAAACATAGGAAGAACACTCTTTGACATAAATCACAGCAAGATCTTTTTTGATCCACCTCCTAGAGTAATGGAAATAAAAACAAAAATAAACAAATGGGACCTAATGAAACTTCAAAGTTTTTGCACAACAAAGGAAACATAAACAAGACGAAAAGACAACCCTCAGAATGGGAGAAAATATGTGCAAATGAATCATAGGACAAAGGGTTAATCTCCAAAATATATAAACTGCTCATGCAGCTCAACATTAAAGAACAAACAACCGGATCCAAAAATGGGCAGAAGACCTAAATAGACATTTCTCCAAAGAAGACATACTGATGGTGAAGAAGCACATGAAAAGCTGCTCAACATCATTAATTATTAGAGAACTGCAAATCAAAGCTACAATGAGTTATCACCTCACACCAGTTAGAATGGGCATCATCAGAAAATCTACAAACAACAAATGCTGGAGAGGGTGTGGAGAAAAGGGAACCCTCTTGCACTGTTGGTGGGAATGTAAATTGATACAGCCACTATGGAGAACAGTATGGAGGTTCCTTGAAGAACTAAAAATAGAATTACCATATGACCCAGAAAGCCCAGTACTGGGCATATAACCAGAGAAAACCATAATTCTAAAAGACACATGCACCCCAATGTTCATTGCAGCACTTTTTACAATAGCCAGGTCATGGAAGCAACCTAAATGCCCATCGACAGACAAATGGATAAAGAAGCTGTAGTACATATATAGAATGGAATATTACTCAGCCATGAAAAGGAACGAAATTGGGTCATTTGTAGTGACGTGGATGGATCTAGAGACTATCGTACAGAGTGAAGAAAGAAAAAAATCAAATATTATATAATAACGCATATATGTGGAATGTAGAAAATGGTACAGATGAACCAGTTTACAGAGCAGAAGCAGAGACACAGATGTAGAGAACAAACGTACGGACACCAAGGGGGGAAGGCCGCGGGGGTTGGGGGTTGTGGTGTGATGAATTGGGCGATTGGGATTGACATGTATACACTGATGTGTATAAAATGGATGACTAATTAGTAAATAAATAAATAAATAAACATTAAAAAAATAAAATAAAAAGAATGGGAGAACAAAGACCAAGATGAACAAAAAGAAAAACAAATCTGAGAAACAAGGGCAGAATAAGACTAAGTTGTACTTGTCCACAAGGACAAATTGCTACAATAAAGGAACAATTCGAGAACAGGAAAGATTGGAAACCTTATGGTCAACTTAATGTAAAGGATAGATTAAATGATAATAAGAAAGTAGTCAAAGATAGGACTGGTGATATATAAAATAAAGTCCATAGCTGTGCACAGGCCTCTCACTATCGTGGTCTCTCTTGTTGTAGAGCACAGGCTCCAGATGCGCAGGCTCAGTAGTTGTGGCTTATGGGCCTAGTTGCTCCGCGGCATGTGGGATCTTCCCAGACCAGGGCTCGAACCTGTGTCCCCTGCATTAGCAGGCAGATTTTCAACCACTGCGCCATCAGGGAAGCCCTTAAAGAGAGTGGCCCCTGCTTGCCACATCTAGAGAAGGCCCTAGCACAGAAATGAAGACCCAACATAGCAATCAATCAATCAATCAATAAATCTTTAAAAAAAAAAAAAAAAAAAAGAGACCAGGAAATCCTCCAGAATGCAGAACAAAAGTCAAAATAATGTAAAATATGAGAGAAAAAGGACAAGGTTGATAAATTTTAAAACTTTAGTATTCATTTGATAGTTCCAAAAACACAAAACAGAGACACTAGTGTGGAAAATATATACACATATAAAAGAAATAGTAAAAGGTGATTTGCCTCAGTTGAAAAGGCCAAGGTCTGAAGATCCACACAACTGGTCATTTCCTACTGAAATTTTAAGATAAGATAAATTAAGATCTGAGAAACTTCCAGAAAGAAAAAGAAAGCAGGCTAACTGCAAAGGAAAAAGCCACAGTTGATACTACAGAATAAAGAGCAGAGTCCAGAGAGGAAAGTTGTCTCTTGAATCTAGAAATCTATGCACAGTACAGCCAAATTCTGAACCACAGGTGAGGAGTTTTTTGATGCAGGATATCACAAAGTTTAAAACCCATGTTCCACATATGAAAAAAAACTTAGAAGTATATACCAGCAAAAGTAAATAATCAAAGACATCCAACAAAGAAAGGACATAAAATAAAAGGAAAAAGAGCAACTGTGACACAGATATAGTAAAGGAAATGAGATGGAAAACAAAAGAAACTCCTTAGGCTGCTAAACTTCGAAGATTTTATTTCAAACAGCAAAAATTTAATTTGCTAGATTATATTTCAATTCACTTAAATCTAATTATTCTATGTAGTTCTGGAGTAAATAATAGTTTATAATTGTAATATTGAAAACATTAATTAATTTTCTTATTTTAGAATCAGCCTATGGACAGAATATGAGAGAGTTAATTATAAGCACAGAACTGCAGGACAAAATGTAAATGTTATAAATAATGTACAATAATAAAAACCAGGAAATAGATGGGAAAAAGTAAGAGTAATGTAGTTGGAAGAATTGATATTATTAAAATGACCATACTACTCAAGGCAATCTACAGATTCAGTGCAATCCCTAGCAAAAGAAAAATGGCATTTTTCGCAGACCCAGAACAAATAATTCCAAAATTTGTATAGAAACACAAAACGATCTTGAGGAAGAAGAACAAGGCTAGAAGTATCATGCAACCTAATTTCAAACTATACTACAAAGCTACGCTAATCAATACAGTATGGTACTGGCACAAAAACAGACACACAGATGAATAGAAAAGAAAAGAGAGTCCAGAAATGAAACCACATTTATATGGGCAATTAATATATGACAAAAGAGGCAAGAATATACAGTAGAGGAAAGACAGCCTCTTCAATAAATGGTGTTGGGAAAACTGGACAGCTACATGCAGAAGAAACAAACTGGACTACTCTCTCACACCATGCACAAAAAAAATTCAAAATAGATTAAAGACTTAAATATAAGACCTGAAACCATAAAACCTCTAGAAGAAAACATAGGCAGTATGCTCTTTGAAATCAGTCTTAGTAATATTTTCGGGGTTATGTCTCCTCCAGCAAAGGAAACAAAAGCAAAAATAAACACACAGGACTATATCAAACCAAAAAGCTTTTGTACAGCAAAGGAAACTATCAACAAAACAAAAAGGTCACCAATGAACTGGAGCAGGTATTTGAAAATGATATATCTGGTAAAGTGTTAATATCCAAAATATACAAAGTACTCATACAACTCAACACCAAAAAAAACCAAACAACCTTATTAAAAAATGGTCAGAGGATCTGAATAGACACTTTTTCCAATGAAGACATACAGATGGCCAACAGGCACCTGAAAAGGTGTTCAACATCATTCATCATCATGGAAATGTAAATGAAAACAATGAGATATCACCTCACATCTGTTAGAATGGCTATCATCAAAAAGACAACAATAACAAGTGTTGGTGAGAATTTGGATAAAAGGGAACCCTCAGGCACTATTGGAGGGAATATAAAGTGGTGCAGCCACTATAGAAAACAGTATGGAAATTCCTCCAAAAATTAAAAATAGAACTACTACTTGGTTGAGCAATTCCACTCCTGGGTATTTATCTGAAGAAAATGAAAACACTAATTAGAAAAGATATATACGCCCCTATGTTTATTGCAGTATTATTTATAATACCCAAGATACAGAAGCAACCTAAGTATCCACTGATAGATAAATGAATAAAGAAGGTTTGGTATATATGACGCAATATTACTCAGTCACAAAAAAAAGAAAGAAATCTTGCCATTTGGGACAACATGGATTGACCTAGAGTGTATTATGCTAAGTGAAATAAAGAGAAAGACAAATACTGTATGATTTCACATATATGTGGAATCTAAAAAACAGAACAAATGAACAAACATAACAAAACAAAAAAAGAGTTATAGATACATAGAACAAACAGGTGGTGGCCAAAGAGGTGGGGGATGGGAGGAAGAAAGAAACAGGTGAAGGAGATTAAGAGGTACAAGGTCCCAGTTGCAAAACAAATAAGTCATGGTTATGAAATTTACAGTGTGGGGAATATGGTCAATAATTATGTATTAGCTTTGTATGGTGGTAGATCATGACTAGACTTATCATGGTGATCATTTTGAAATATATAGAAATATCAAATCACTATGGTGTGTACCAGGAACTAACAGTGTTGTAGGTCAATTACACTTTGAAAACAAGCAAACAAACAAACTCATAGAAAAGAGATCACACCTGTAGTTACCAGAAGCAGGGGGGTACATGAAGGGGGAATTGGATGGAGGCAGTCAAAAGGTACAAACTTCCAGTTATAAGATAAATAAGTCATAGGGATGTAATGGACAACATGATAAATATAATTAACATCACTGAATGTTATATATGAAAGTTGTTAAGAGACTTAATCCTAAGAGTTCTTATCACAAGAAAAAAAACTTTTTTTTTTTAAACTTTTTTTTTTTTAAAGATTTATTGATTGATTGATTGATTGCTATGTTGGGTCTTCGTTTCTGTGCTAGGGCTTTCTCTAGTTGCGGCAAGCAGGGGCCACTCTTCATCGCGGTGCGCAGGCCTCTCACTATCGTGACCTCTCTTGCTGCGGAGCGCAGGCTCAGTAATTGTGGCTCACAGGCCCAGTTGCTCCACGGCATGTGGGATCCTCCCAGACCAGGGCTCGAACCCGTGTCCCCTGCATTAGCAGGCAGATTCTCAACCACTGCACCACCAGGGAAGCCCAAGAAAAAAAACTTTTTTAAATTTAATTTTGTATCTATGTAGATACATATAGATGTATGTTCACTAAACTTATGTGATAATCCTTTCATGCTGTATGTAAGTCAAATCATTATGTTGTATGCCTTAAACTTATACAGCACTTACACAATTATGTCTCAATAAAACTGGAAGGAAAAAAGAGAGGAAAAAAAGAATAAGGTAAGAACACTAAATTGCTCATCTTTCGTAGGAAAGTTAATATATAATGTTTAAAATTGATAAAGCAAGAGATAGAGGCATAAAAATATTACTTCAGTGTATAATGGAAACCTCCAGAGGCACTAAAAACCAAATCTGCCTCCACAGTTGCCTCTGGGAGCTAAGACTGGAAACGAGGTGTGGCGAGACCAGGAAATTGTATGTTTCACACTATACTCTTTTGTACCGTTTAAATCGTTTACCTTTTGGATGCACTCATTCTATTACTTAGTACAAAAATGTGGAGAAGGAAGCACTATACATGAAGAGCATACCCTTAATCTTCAGTGTATATATTTTGGCTATTTAAATGGAAAAACAAAATAGGTCCCATTGTATGTTTAAAACTTTGTTTTTACAAATCCTGAGTTTTCAGAATAAAGTCTGGGAATCTTTCCATTAGAGGCCCAAGTAGCTATGGGTCCACCAGACCTGTAATCCCCACAGTTATTTGCAGCTTTGGATTTAGACATGGAAGGCATTGGCTGAAATGTGCAGTAATCTGCAAGAACAAGGTAATTGATATTTAACCCTTTGTTAAAGGATTGAGAATTTAGCATAAATTAGTCAATCAGATTAGCTAGTGAGTCACAAAGATGCCCAAAATTAATTGGAGTTTTGGTTTGGAAACAAATGGGACAGTAAAATGGAAGAGCTCCCCTAAAAAGAATGTCCCATTAAGGACCAAGAGGATACCATAGAGTCATTTGACACCTAAAGAGGGGAAAAGGCAGGAAGGAAGCTACCTATTTCACAATATTGCTTTGGGTCAGCCCTGACTGTAAACCTGGACAAAGCTGAAGTCTTATCTGAGGTTTGAACATCACATTTTAGATCACTTTGCTAAAAATATCATTGATATTTTTATCACAGGCCTCTAAAACAAAGCTTTATCCAGTCATCCTCAGAAACCAGGGCCAAAGTAACGAGTCTATTTAGGCACAATGGGATCCATAGTGACCAGACGCAGGTATACTTTGTAAATATCAAAGCTGACCCCAAAGCACATTTAACAATGAATCTTTTATAAGAATGAAGACTATCAAAAGGGCTGTATGAGATATTAAGGTAATAGTCACACAGTATTAGGTAATGGTTATAAATGCTTTGAGGAATAATAATATTTACCAACGTGTGGTATATTGGTTTTAAGTGTAATTGTGTAAGGTCATTTGCATAGAGTTCTTTTTAGCTTATCATCTCTGTGTCTTTTCTCATTCTTTGAAAATTCGTTTCAGCTATGTAACTTATGGTATCTCGCTGGATACAAACAACTACGTCAATCTGAAGGTGACACTCAGCACAAGAAGAAAACAGGTGACAAACACAAATCAAAGGTGTTAAAATAAATCATATGGGATCACCTGAGTGAGAAAATATATTAATAAATGGACTAAAATTTTTGTCACTTATATTTAACCCTATGAGTGAGAAAAAGTAAGTGTTAGAAAAATTTGATCTTAAGGCCTCTAGAGCAAAATCTGTACATTGACTAGAAGAGCAAGGGAAGAAGTAGAAAGGCATCTTGCTATCAAATGCAAACAGAGAGGACTTTCCCAGAGCCGTCAATGAAGTGACAGTCCAGGTGTGTCTGGGGTTGGCTGCTGAAACACCTCTCAACCTCCATCCAGCCTTTCCTCAGGCTCCACCTGCCCTGTAATGACACCTCCCACCACTCCACAGTTGCCTCCAGGGCTCGCCTTGTAACCCTGTTTTCTTTGTATGTTTGGGAAATCCCCAGTTTGACTTACTTTGGGAATTCACCTCTATCTCAAATCACCTGGAGGAAATCTTAAAGAATAAATCTCCAAGAGAATAAAATATCTGATTAGCTGATCCAATCAGTATGACAAAATTTAAGGAGAGCAACTCTTGTTCCAATATGGTTTCTATTTCTTTTCATTTTCATTTTGAAGGCAAACGGGACATTTTTTAGTAACATATCTTCTGTACTACAAAGATGGCATAGCTTTAAAATTTGCTGCAATTGAATTATTTCCCATGTTTCTCTGACTCTTTCCTTGTATAGGGTCTGAATTTCTGTATCATATTTATTGGATAATTCACCACTCACCAATGCCAGCATCTCGCGAGCACATGAAAGCCCTGCTAATTACCGATCTGAAGCATTCATTAAACTATTCTGAAACACGACAAGCACCACTCTATCACATAAAATAAGGCGCAGGGTACACATGCATGCCTGCTTGTTTAGTGGTAATACGGATTTTAGCGTGCACTTGTCATCCACTTTAGGTTCTCATTACTGTCCTGCTCACCCTAATTCAGTGATGTATCATCTTCCTGCATTTGTCTAAATCAGTTCAGCAGCCGATAAATCAAAGCTTTTCTTGCCCTTGTCCTTCCAAACTGTTCAAATCATCCATCTGACCATGGAAGAAAGGAAATAATCACTTGCTTGGAAGAAGAAAATATCTGCATTAACTCTACAGTAAACTTCTGCGTCAATGTATGCAAATATGCACGAGAAGCGTGTATGTGCACATATCCTACACACTGACGTCACACACCTTGGGTCAGGTTCTGAAAGAAAAACATCAAAACCTCAAAATGTTGCACTTTTTTTTTTTAAGGAAAGAGAAAAGCCATTTTCAATTCTCTTCTTTTAAGAATAGAGTATGTCCTCCATTTCAAAAGCCATGTAAGATCCTATTTTTATATCCTCATGAGCTGTAGGAGCTGGAAATTAATTGGTCCTTTAACTGGCAAATCCTTTGACAGACAATACACCCTGGCATTTGGAGGCCTAATACATTTTTCTCTTTGTGGTTCAACAGAGCAAGAATCCTAAACCAGGAAAGACTTCCTGGGTAGACCTAAAGAAGGCAGCACCGCCCTCTTGTCCTTTTCATTCCCTTTCTCCAGCCCACTCCCACTTTTTGATATTTTATTTTACTTTTTTTTTTTTCTTGCCTTTGGAGCTTTTGCTTCTTTTTCTAGGAAGAATGTTACTGGAAAATAAAAAATATAAAGAGAGAAAGCAAGGGCTACGGCTGTGACAAGGGAGACTAAAGTTTCCACCATATCCTCCGCTGGCATCTGCTCCATTTCCCATGTCTCCCTCAGGACAGGGGTTACACAGCTCTTCCCTCTATCGCAGAATTAACTCTGCTGCTCCTGGAGCATTTGCTGGCATGTCAGAAATGAAATCAGGGCATTTGTCTTCTTTCACGTTCTGTGGGGTATCACGCAAAACTCCAGTTTTACAGAAACAATAAAATAAACGGACAGGAGTCTCCCCGTGTTCTGGAAGGGATCCAAGCGTGCTTCTCTGAACTGGTTTTACTGTGTCACTTGTGCCCAGGGTAGAATCTAGGTTGAACTCTGGAAACTAGGATTTTGAATTTCTTTCTCTGGAGGCAAAAGTAGCAGAATGTGGTTGTATAGTATATTTATTTCAATTTGTAATTTTATAAAAAATTGTACTCTCTCCCCATCTTACTTACTCTTTTGTTTTATTATTATATGTGTCTTTATACATATGTTCTTTCTCTTTTTTTTAAAGACTTTTTTTAGAGCAGTTTTAGGTTCACAACAAAATTGAGAGGAAGGTACAGGGGTATCCATATACCCCCTACCCGAGCACATGATAACCTCCCCCAATATCAGCATCCTCCGCCACAGTGGTACATTTCTTACAATGGATGAACCTGCACTGACACGTCATAATCACCCAAAGTCTACAGTTTACATCAAAATTCACTCCTGGTGTTGTAAATTCTATGGGTTTGGAGAAATGTATAATGACATATGTTCTTCATTATGGTATCATACAGAGTATTTTCACTGCCCTAAAAATCCTGTTCTCTGCCTATTCAGAGCCCGACCCCAGCCTCACCCCTGGCTATCATGGATCTTTTTACCATCTCTATAGTTTTGCCTTTTCCAGAATGTCATGTAGTTGGAATCATACAGTATGTAGCCTTTTTCAGATTAGCTTCTTTCACTTAGTATATTGTGCATTTAAGTTTTCCCTGTGTCTTCTCATGGCTTGATATCTCATTTCTTTTAGCTCTGAATAACATTTCTACTGTCTGAAGTTGCTACAAACATCTGTGCACAGGTTTTTGTGTGGACATAAGTTTTCAGCTCCTTTGGGTAAATACCAGGAGTGTGATTGCTGGATCGTATGGTGAGAGTATGTTTAGTTTAGTAAGAAATCGCCATCAAATGGTCTTCCAAAGTAGCTGCACTATTATGGATTCCCACAAACAATGCATGAGAGTTCTTGGTGCTCCACATCCTCATCAGAATTTGATGTTTTCAATGCACCTTATATTTTATATAAATTAATTTTCTCAGCTATGAGCCTAATATTTTTTAATTAACTGATAAAAGTAATATATATTTTCTTTAAAGTTTTCATGTCATGTATCTGTGGGTGTAGATACACACAAACACATACGTTCTCTCTCTGGTTTTGGAGAGCTTTTCTTTTGATTCTTTATGATTTCATCAACATCCCTAAGCTTAATGCCTCTGTATTATTCCCTTTGTATACTAATTCTGTCTTCTCTTTCTTATCCTAAAAAATTCTGTCCTAATGTTTCACTGGACAGCACCCAGAGGAGAGAAAACCTCCATAAGCCTGCAGGTTCATTTCCTCCTTGGATCTGTTAGTAGTTAGGAGAGAGCTGACTCAATTCCTCTGAGTTAGCTCAAGAGAACAGACTGATAGAAATCCCTGAGTTCCAAAGGTTTCCCTTTCTCACAAAGCCACTGCCCTGATCAGGGAGCACAGCTGTAACCTGCTCCTCCAGTCCCTACGGTACATACAGCATCACACGTCCCAGGCTCTTCTCTATGGACCGCTGGCCATGGTGCACGCAGTTCACCTATGGCCCACACGAGCTGTGGGATAATGAGATTTTGATGGATTTGTGTGCACTCTGCTACCTCTCTGCTTCTGAGTTTTTCCTCAATGAGGTCTATTTTATACCTGCATCCCCAGTGGCTCTGGTGGTCTATTTCCTGACTCCTCCTCACATAGTTCAATCTCTAGCTGGTAACTCTTTACCTAACTTCTTATGAGGCATCCCTCACCATCTAGAGGAGTGGCTTATAAACTATTGTACAAGTTTCTCAGGCTAGTTCCAAGGCGTGCATCTTAACAGCATTAATGTTTATTTCACACAATGACCTTGTTTCTGATTCAAGCAGTTTTCTGACAACATCTCTCACAAGAGAGCCATCAAGGCAAGTCCCATTCTTATAAGAATTTGGGAGGTTATGAGCACAGAACCAAATGAGTGAGGGGTGTGGTTTTTGTCCGGCCACAGTTATCTGCAGATTAAGGACATTTGACTCTGGCTACTCAGATTCCTGCCCTTGTTGTCCCTTTACTAGTTGGTTTGTTCTCTTGATTTAGGGCAAGCGTATGTGTGTAGAGGGTAGGGTGAGATGATAGCATATGTTAGTCACGATTCTAATATTTTTCAAATTGTTGAAGCACGCATTTAGAATACTCACCAGTCATTGCCTGTTGCCTCTAAAAACATTTAGAATTTTTCAAATAATCAGGCAGAATAAAAACTCACAAAGTTATCATGCATTATTTTATATATAAAAACCCCAATTAAAAATTATAGCTAGAGGTTTCAAACATAAAAATAAAAATTAAGTAATAGTCTGTGTTTGAAAAAGTTTAAATAAAGATATCAGCAACTCACCAAATATTTTACGTACTAAAGGGAATTTAAGGAAACATAATTCCTTATCTTTCTATGTTTCAATGAAATCTTACAGCAGCACATGTTCTACACAATTTAGTCAGAAACCTCAGAGGATTCAGAAATATAGTCATGGGAAGAGTGCTGTTCCAGAATGACAACCCGACAAGAAGTGAAAACAAAATAAATGGATTACAACAAGCGTACTAAAAAAGGAAAAATAATGTTAGATCAATTTCCCCAAGAAACTAGTGCTAAAGGAATAGATTTTGCCTGGTTTTTTAATGTGCTTTGTTTTCTTATTTCCAAATAACATGTGCAGTTCAAAAAATAAGATAACATCAAATAGCATTATTTTCCAGTTTATCTCAGGGGAACTTAGTATTATAAAATAACAATAACAAATAATAATACATCTCAGGGCTTAGGACTGATTTATTAAGAGATTCAAATTATAGAAATCTAAATGGGGGGAAGACAAAGGATATGGTACATTAATAATTCTTTGTAAGTAGCAAGCATCCCTAATGGGAAAATAATTTAATTAACATAAAGGCAGTGAACAATTAGTGGTCTTTATCTGGCTCAGGACCCATGAACTCAATTATCACTAGTCATCCCATTAGTTAAGGTTAAATTTGAGAAACTTCGGAAACTGTAGACAGGAATGTGATTCAGCTTCAGTGTTTGCCAAGTTTGAACACAAAGTACCAGGTAAGGGAGAGCCGTGCGCCCCCCTACATTTTCACTGCTGTATGTTACAGCTGAAACGTAGTATTGATGCCAACAAAGTGTGGTACAGTGTCCAGCGAGGGCTGAAAAATGTGGGAACAAGGGGCATGGTTTATTTTACTTTCACTTTGAGAGGTGGAGTTTTGGAAGACAGGCATGATAGGCTCAAAAAATTCTCAACCTACATACACCACTGTTACTTCCCCTTAACCTCTTTGAGAGCCAACCTGGGGACCCTTGGGACCTCTGTTGTGATGTTGGTTTAGAAACCACTGGTTGGCAAGAGCAAGTGCAGAGAGTGTCAGGGATGGAGGTGTGAGTGGACAGGTGAAGGAAGTACTTCTAAACTCTTCCATCAAAGAAAAAAATGGTGTCAGTGTCACCAGCCTATCATAAAGAAAGCATTGCAGGCCAGGTTAAAGATTGTGGTCATCCTCCTAAAAGCATCAGGGAACCCCTGAAAGATTTATGTGATGTGACTCTATCTCACTGAGGATTTATTGGGTGTGAAAATAGTCAGATACTTGAAAGCATACAGTCTGTCCACAGATGGACCTTTGGAATTCTGCCATGTTTCTTGTACGGCCAAGAAGCCCAGACTGCCAAGCCCTTAGGCATCGTGACATGTGCTGCTTGTGCAAGATAACACGCCCACAATAGAGGTTAGTAAATACATCGACACTCCAGAAACCAAACCAGAGGAATGGGGTCCATCTGGATGTCATTGCCACGCACGATTCAGAAAATAAGACAAAACCATGATAATTGCCACAAAGCACTGTAAAAGCCTGTTCTGCATCAAGACCACATTCCGGGCAACGTTGCAGAACAGGTGGGACATCACAGGGATAATTCTGGTCATTGCAACACCTTTTCAGTAAAACAATATGTATAGTATCTTCTTAGCCCCTCAAACCCGGTTCACCTATTTACTTATTTCCAGAAATGGGGCTTCATATAAAATTGAGAAGCACTTATCTGAAAGTGGAAGAATCAGGGATCAGGGGAGCAAAATTCTTAAATCAGAGCATTATTTTTCAGATTCAAACTAATTAACAGCGATTCTGTAATAAAGTTGCTTTTCTTTTAAACATGATTTTTTTTATACAATTCATGTGCTTAGATTAGAATTAGTGGGTAGTATTTTCATTTTAGCTTGGCTAATATATATTTTCTTTATCATATTTCCCCTTACATTGACTATGTAAATTCATGTCTTTTTAAATTAACAGATAGAAAAATAGTCTTTTCCAACAATCCTTTAAAAATGTAAAGCTGTATTTTAAAAATAATTACGAAAGACCAAGGTGGCAGCTTGAGCCTAGGCACCCAAAGACAAAGACTCTCTTTTGACTAAACCTGAGTTATACTACCCTGAGCCCATTTCTCTACTAGGTCTTGACCTTGGGCTCTGTCCTTGGCCTGCTTAGTCCAGTTTTAACAAGAATCCTGCCAGGTCAGTTTAATGGAAATCCCCCACTCTCAATATCTAACCAAATTCCTTATCCCTCACCCTGGATACCTTATCGCCCTGGCCTGCCTTCAGCAAGAATTCCTGTCAAGTTAGTTTAGCCAAAATCCTCCCTTACCTCTGATGTTTCCTCTTAGTAATTGTCTATCACTGACCCCACCCTGCTTCTTTGCTCTAAATCTCCATTTGTTTTGGCTGCATTTGGAGTTGAGCCTGATCTCTTTGCCTTACTGCAAGATCCCCCACTGAGTTGAAACCCTCTTGAATAAAGTCTTCCTCACCATTTTTAACAAGTGTCATAAGTAATTTTTTTCTCTAACACCAGGATTCTTCAAAATTCACATAGAAATGATCAGAGAATGTTCTGAGAGAAACATCTTCATCCTTACTGCAATCAGGAATGATCATCATACATATACCAGAGATCTGGATGAATTTCAGTTAGATGCAGTCTCTGTGGTGTGAATTGATGAAAGGCAGGGACCACCATTGTCAGCATCCCTTGGAGAGAACAACATTGGGAAATTAGTGGAAGGTGACACCGACACTTGCAAAAACCAGAGTTGCAGTAACGGTAGATCAAAGTAACGAGAAGGGTAATGAAGAATTTTGGTACTTTGGTTCTTCTGGCCTCTATAGCCATGTGATCCTACCAGTCAGAAAAGAGGCATAAGGGAAACTTTCTCTGGAAATACTGTCCCTGTCAGTGTCCTTGAAAACCTCTCAGCTATGGCCCTGGTCCAGCTGTCTCCCCAGTCCCCAAAACTGCTAATCCTATGATGGTTCTCTCCTGCTTTACTTCTTTCTGTACATTCTAAATAGAGAAATCTTTCTATAAAAATTATTGGCAGAGAAACATACATCAAACTGTGTTAAGAACCCAGCTTAATCCTACTTAACAAAAAGTCAATGAGATGGTTTCTTATAAAGCTAATCATACACTTATCTTGCAACCCAGAAATACTACTCCCAGGTATTTGCCCATGTATTAGTCTCCTATGGATGCTGTTACAAATTATCATAAATTTAGTGGCTTAAAAACAACCCGAACTTATTATCTTACAGTTCAGAAATTCAACACAGGTCTCACTGGGCTAAAGTGAAGGTGTTAGCAAGGCTGCATTTCTTTCCGGAATTTCAAGGGCAAAATCTGTCTCCTTGCGTTTTTAGCTTCTAGAGGATGCTTGTATTCTTTGCCCCTTCTATCTTCAAAGCTAGTAACAATGGATCAAGCCCTTCTCAAGCTGCTATCTCTCTGGTTTTCTACAACAGTTAGGAAAGGTCCTTTTCTTTTAATAACGTATTAATAACTTATGTGATTTGGTTGGGTCCACCTGGAAAATCCAGGTGGTAAGCTCATTAGCAACTTTAATGCCATCTGCAACTTTAATTCCCTTTTGCCTGTTATGTAGCATATTCACAGGTTTGAGGATTAGGGGATGGGCATCTTTGGGAGCCATTGTTCCGCTGCTACAATCCAAGAGAAATGAAAATATATGTCCATACAAAGACTTGTATTCAAATGTTCATAGCAGTTTTATTCATTAAAGCTGGTAACTAGAAACAATCCAAATGTCATCAACTGGCGAATGGATAAACAAATTGTGATACATCCATATAACAGAATACACTCAGCAATAAAAAGGAACAAACTACTGATACACACAAAAAATAAATTATTTTGAGTGAAAGAAACTAGATATAAAAGCCTCTATACTGTATAAATCTATTTGTATGAATTTCTAAGCAAAGCACAACCATAGTGTTAGAAAGCAGTGATAGGATGCCAGAGAGGAGAAGAGACTTACCACAAAGGTAGAGAACTTTTTGAAATGATGGGCATGGTTTACATCATGAGTGTGGTGGTGGTTACACAATCATATACATTTGTCACATCTTATTGGATCATACCTTAAAATTGGTGAACTTTATTGCATATAGATTAATTAAAATATATAAATAAAATATATAATTATATAAAATATATAATAAAATATAAATTCCATTTAAAATATAAATTACATTAAATATATAAAGGAACTGAAATAGACTTTAAAAAGCCACTAAGAGGACTATCATAGACTTCCTAGTAAGAATGAGTAAAGAGTCATGAGGTCCATGAAAAATTCTGCAATGCAAAAGATAAATACAAAAGAAGAGAACTCTGGAAACTGACTTCCTCTGCAATAAATTTTCTAAAAAGACCAAAAAAATCAAAATAATATCTGATTTTTATTTTCACCTAGAGAAACTGCACCTATGAAAGAAGAGGAAAACATCATGAAAAAGAAGAATCTAAGACAAGGAGAAACTGGACAGAGATGTTAAAAAGCCAACGTCATATTGAAATTAAAATCCACAGACAAGACACTTTTCCCCACGTGAACTAATTGTGTTTACTCATTTGTTTACTTGGTGATTGTCTCTTCCCCCGATGTAACCTGTGAGCTCCCTAAGCACCAGAACCTTGTCCTCTGTGTTCACCTTCTGCCCTTGGTATCCAGCACAGCCTTGCATTTTCCAGGTCTCCATAATACTGGTTGATTTAAAGGATGCATTATTTAAAATTAGAAAAAATAAAATGAGTTATTACACAAAATGGAGGGATACACAATGAAAAAGAAACCAGCCCCTCCATAAGAAATCAGTGCCACTATCTGTAACTAGAGAATTACCAGGAAACCTCTGAGAGCCCTTCAGAATACGAGTGGGCAGAAACCCTCTGTATGCAGCCTTTTTGAAGTTGGCTACCTTAAGATTGCAAGGTTCCCCTTCCTTTCCCCTGCCGAACATGAGCTCTCCTCTCCCCCCAGTGAGTATTTCCTCCCCTGCTTGTCACAAAGCAATCTTGGAGAAAGTCTTATGTTGCACTCGGGTATGACAGTTTGATGGGAGCTGGGGTGTGGCGAGGGCCGCTGCCAGCTTCTTTGCTTTTCTTCCTTCCTCCTACAATGCTGTTCTTGTACACGACATCTTACTTAAACTCTTAGATTGTGGTCTTATTTTCTACAAGAGTAGCTATTAAGGTAATGCTAATAAAATTTTCTCATCAGGAAAATGCTTATGATGTGACATTAAATTTTTTAAAAGCACTAGATAAAAATACACAGAAAAATACTGGGAGAAAATTAACTATGTCGCTAATAATTGTTATTTCTGTGTGGTGAAATTTGAGTCATTTGAATTTTTGTCTTTATACTTTTCTAGTGTTTTTCTTTCATTATTTAAAAAAAATTTTGAAGAAAGAAAATGACAAACAAAATAATACAAGAGGGGCTTCCCTGGTGGCACAGTGGTTGAGAATCTGCCTGCCAATGCAGGGGACACGGGTTCGAGCCCTGGTCTGGGAGGATCCCACATGCCGCGGAGCAACTAGGCCCGTGAGCCACAACAACTGAGCCTGCGCGTCTGGAGCCTGTGCCCCGCAACAAGAGAGGCCGCGATAGTGAAAGGCCCGCGCACCATGATGAAGAGTGGCCCCCGCTTGCCGCAACTGGAGAAAGCCCTCACACGAAAACGAAGACCCAACACAGCCAAAAATAAATAAATAAATAAATAAAATAATATGAGAGTTCTAAATGAAGTGTGATCTACAAAGGAATATCAATTTTGTTTAATATTGAGCACCAGCTACGTCTAAACCCTAAGGATTCACAGTCTAGAAGGGATGCCCACATACACACTTATACCTATAGTAATAGGCAGAATGTGGTAAGTACCACAGATAACACTGCATGGGAGTTTCAAGCATGAAAACATGAATGTGAGCACTTTATAACAATACTGAGAACTGTTATACTTGACATATAAGAGAGGATGTGGAATTTTTCTGTATTCACTTGAAATCATTAAAGTAGTTCGGAGACTGGGAAGGAGAGAGGGACATAGATTTCAACCAGTGGTTTTCAATCAACATGATTTTGCCCTTCAGCAGACATTTGGCAATATCTTGGCGATGTTTTTGGTTATCACAACTAATGGAGAGGTATTACCGGTATCTAATGGGTAGAGCCCCAGGATGCTGCTAAAAATCCTGCAGTGCATAGGACAGCCCTCCACAACAAGGGATTACCCAACCCAAAATGTCACCACTGCCAAGTTTGAGAAACTCTGAATTAGACAGATAATATTGTATTGGGGTTGGCCAAAAAGTTCCTTTGGGGTTTTCCATAACATCTTATGGAAAACTCCGAAGGAACTTTTTGGCCAACCCAATATAAAGCATGTATGTATTTACATAGTGGAAAATTCATTTGAGGGATTTATAATTTGTTAGATATATAAAATTAATACTTTACCCTGAGATCACTAATAGGTAGTTGAGTAATCCTGCCAACACTTATACTATTCCCAATGACCATATCCTAAAGGATTTTGAAAGACTCAAATTCCTATACTAACATCAGATTAAAACATGAAAGATTGCTTAGCCCAATTCCTGGATGTTGACTGGAAATAACATAATTGGCTATGCAAACATAAATAGGAGAAAGAAGATCTGTCTGATGTGTCTCAGATATGATATTCATCCTACAATTACAGATTAGAAGGTGAAAGGGAAGAGAAAGAGCCCATCATTCTCTAGAGACATTTTTCTGAGTACTTACAGCTCCCTGGGAGTAATCTTTTGTTTGGTAGATAGCAAAATTTGTGCAGCTCGCTGAGTCGGTCATTAAACATTTGCCTGAAGATCTGAGTGTTAGCATCAGTGACAGGGTTTCCTAAACATGTCACATTTCCTCCAGCTGTCATGAAGAATTATAGCTTCTGTGAGTCACATTATAATAGCAGCTATTTGTGATATTTTAACCTAATGTACAGCCCCAGAGGAGACACAGCAGAAACAATAAAACATCTGCCAGGGACTTGCTTGAAGGAAGGGCTTCTGAGTGTTCTCAGGATTCCAAATTAAAGAGTAAAGTCTCAGGTGTCAAACACTAAAGGGTCTGCCTTTATTAACTTCCCAGTAATTTATGTCTTGATTATCTCCATACCCCAAAGGGGGACATTCTAATTCACCTATGTTGGCTTTATTTGGTAAAATCATAGGCAAAGCCAGAAAATGTAAAGAGCCTAATTTTGTTTTTCTATTTCCACGGGCTGGGGTGGGGCAGGGGAACTACTAAACTCAAATACAAAAAAAAATCCTCTTTAATGAGAGTTTATTCTTCTGCGTGGATTCCTGCCATGGCTAGATTTTTGCTGTGTGGCAGGAAGGGAGGGTGGCAAGGGAATTGGTCGTTTTCTTTTTTAATGAGAAGCCCAGTGTCAAAACCACCGTCAGGATTTCTCCTTTCTTCCTCTTCAGCCTGTCAGAGCCGAAGGTTCGCAACAGGCTCTGGAGAAGCGAGCACCAGCTTTGGAGAGACCAAATCCACTAAACAAAATAAACCGTGTCATTTCATGCTAATTCAAAGACTCATTCCAACTGCTGTGTGATGAGGAAGCCAAGAACCGAACTGTAACCCAAACACAAACACATCGCATTGCCAGGAAACGGCTAATGCGGCCTCCCATTACGCAGAGCTTTCAAAATGTTTTAAGCGTTGATGAATACCTCGTTTTGGAAAGAGTTCAAACATATGCAGCATTAATTCGACAGCTATATCTTTCTTTCAAAAATAATCCCCCTTGCCTCGGAATGTGGATGAGGAAACGGGGCCTTTGAGTCGAGGCGCGTGGACGGTGCCTCCCGGTGGTTTACTCACCTGCAGTACGGTGCCCAGTTCCTGCAGCCTCATTAGAGCGTCTTCCACTGCATTGATCTCCCTTTCAGAAAAAAGCACAACCATGCTAGAGCCTTACTCTTCAAGACCGGGAGGTACATTGAAAGTCTCTTTAGGGTGCTCTGTGCAATTGCAGGCTTCAGGGACAAAGACACAAGTGTATTCACTTTAAAATTCATTTTTGAAGAGAAGGAAATGTGATCCCCTGTCCCATAAAAAGGAGTATATGAAGACTGATAATCCCCTTTGTGCCCATTTACAGGAAGGGGCAGCAAAATCCACAGGGACTATGGAACATAGTGAATAGCCATCGGGTACCATTTGCAAAAAAAAAAAAGCTGCCCCTAAAAGTAGAAGGGCCACACCAGGTTTGGCACAAGAAAAATATTCGTTCATCGAGACCCAAACACTTACCAATATCAAGCCAGTTGGAAACAATTTCAATCTGAGTTGAGCCCTGGACTTATTTTAGTCTACACCTAGACGGCTAGCGGACCTGCTTTTAAAACTCAGATGAACACAAGAAGTTCCTCTTCCAAAGGTTCTAACTGGGTGGGGCCAAAGCCAACGGGAAGACCCTCTGGTGAACTGAGGAAGCCACCAGGTTAAGTTAGCTGGTGCTTCACAGTGGGAAGGAGGAGCATTTCAACCTGGCTGTGCCAGTTTGTTATTTACCTGTTTTCTCTCCACGCTAAGGAGGAAGGGAGGGGACAAGGGTAAAGGAAACCTGGGTTTATGGAGAAGTCAAGGTTTTCCACTTGTTGGAGGATCAGCTAAAAGTGAGGCTGTGGATCAATGGTGTCCAATAGTGATGTCCAATAGTGATGTCCAATAGTGATGTCCTAATGTCCAATATGGTAGTCTTTGAAAGATGGCTAGTATGACTCTGGGACTGAACGTAAGTCATTTTTTGGTATTCAGTTTGGTTATGTTTAGAACAACTTAAGTAAGTGAATGTACTCTTTTAACTGCACATTTTATGACATCTATATAGAGATGAATTATCTCTGATGAAAAGGTTGCATACAAATTGAGATATGCTATAAGATACATGCTGGATTTTGGAAGCATCACATTTTTAAAAAAGAATGTAAAAATCTCATTAATAATTTTTCACAATGATAATATGTTAAAATGATACTATTTGGGATATATTGAGTTAAACTAAAGGTATTATTAAAATTAATTTCACCTGCTTTTTTTGTCAGTGTGGCCACTAGAAATGTTTAAATTACTTATGTAGTTTCCATTCTATTTCTATCACACCATGCTGCTCTGGGCTCTGATTTCTTATACCCTCAATAGCCAGGTTCTTCATCCAAATACATTGCTTTAGTTATTGTGCATTTGGTAGCACGTAACAAAAACCAACTCTGGATAGTTTAATAAGAACAAATTGCTGGATACCAAAGCAACAGCAAGCAGAGTAGAAACCTGAAGTTAAAACACTAATGTAAAAATGTCTGGAGAACCAGCACTATCCTGAGTTTGACACCAAAGAACTCAACCTCTGTATACTTCCTCACGTCCCAACATGCTATTGTAGAGCCAGATGGCAAACAAAATAACAGAAACACATAAACAGCAATGCCAGATAAAAGAATATCCCTCTAAATTCAATCTAACAGTTGCAGATAATTAGCTTATGATGTCTGAGTCATTCAATATGCTTTCAAATTTCACAGCAAAGTCATCCAAATGATTACAACTCATTTGTTATGAGTCAAGGTTCACCAGTAAAATAGAGTGAGAATTCTGGATTTGGGGTTTCAGAGGAAGAAATATAGTAAGATAGCATCAGCAATTATACCATACACTTAAATTGTACATTTCTGTGTATTTCCATAAGACAGGTTTCCTATTAATGTTGTCTCTTTTCTAATCATAAGAAAACTAGTTTGCATACAGAATTTTTCTATGTTATAGCCAATATGTTTCCATTACAATTCTTTAAATTCTGTAAGAACCTACAGACCGATCGAGTAATATGCAAATGCTTATTCAATGTCTACTAGGAAACAAAGCACTAGGTGAGGGGCTTGGGTGTTGAAGAAATAACCATGTCTTCTTGGCAAGGAACTTGCAAATGAGAGAGAGTGAGAGAGAGAGAGAACATACAGAATACTACAACTTTAGCTTTGGAAGAACCTTAGAGGTCACGTAATCTAATCTTCTAGCTGATGGATTATTCAGCTTCTGCAACCGTCCCTGTGAATATTCAGCTTCTGCTTAAAGCTGCTTAAACAGGAACAGATAATTCACTACCTCGGGATCCTGTCTACTCCATGTTTGTACTGCTTTGATTTTTAACAAGATCTTTATGCTAAATCAAAAAACGCACGCTTATAATTTCTACTCACTGTTCCTTTTTGTGTCTTCCTTTACAATTAATAGACCTTCAAGTATTTAAAGTGCCTTATCATATTTCTGTCTTCTTTTTTATTGGCAGTATTGTCCTAGTATGTTTCATGAAAGGGAAAAGAGAGCATTCCATGGGGAAATACTCTTATAAAATAGAACATACTTTAATCTTGTCTTGAAAATACAACTTTTTTGAAGCTCTGAAGGTTTGAGCAGTAAGGAAACCCATCTGACTGTACTGCACTTTCCAAACCAATTTGACCACAGAAATTTGATTTCTCCCAATTTTACCCTTTTAATATCACACAGATCTATGGTTCAATGGAAATTTTATCTATTCATTCACTCATTCAACAAATATTCAGTAAGCATCCATTTTGCACTAGGCATCGTGGTATGTGCTAGAACGCTATAGTAGACAAAACAGAAATGATTCTTGATGTCCGAAAGCTTAAAGTCTAGCATGAAAAATGAATGATTAAGCAAAAAACAGCATAAAAAGTTAACATAGGAGTTGTTGGGGAAGTGCAGTTCCATGGGTACACGCTTTGGGTATTGCTCCTCTGTGCTGAACAGTCTCAGATTTTTTCCCTGGTTCTTTTTACATCAGAGTTTCCAGAGTCTGTGCTTTCCTGATTCTTTGCACACCATCTAGTTTGTCAATGTCCCTCAGAAAGGGCCCCAAACTAAACATAATACCACAGGAATGATTTGACCAGTAGAGCCTTGGGCAAGATAATATCTTCCTTGTTCTGGGCATTGAATGCCTATTAACACAACCCGCTACACAAATATAAAACACTAAAAACAACCATAAGAGAAAAAATAGCTTATTGCAAAAAAAATTAGAGCTGCTCCAAGAAATCCCTTTATACTAAT
This sequence comes from Balaenoptera borealis, assembly GCF_965194805.1. Taxonomy (NCBI): domain Eukaryota; kingdom Metazoa; phylum Chordata; class Mammalia; order Artiodactyla; family Balaenopteridae; genus Balaenoptera; species Balaenoptera borealis. The sequence continues at coordinate 34,868,341 of NC_138870.1, forward strand.
TATCAATTACATGGTAGACCAAGGTGACTATCAGAAAAGAAACCTCATCTCCATCATGAGAGACTAGATAAGACTTCAAGAAATATTTGAGTTAAATCTCGATAAGAGAGTAGAATTTGGATGGGAAATGCCTTTAGATTGTTCACAGAAACATAAAAACTAAATGAGATCTGGGAAACTCAAGCTTAACCAAGATCCCTATAAGCTGCTTAGAAATACAGAAAACAAACTCAGGGTTCAGAAACCAATTTGTGGCATCTAATCATAGATTCAAAGCTTTACAATGAAAATGGGTGGCATATCAGACAATTTGTGTTTAGAATGGCCTTGACTGAACTTTCAGATTCCTCAGGAGATCCAAGGATCTGCCTCCTCTCACCTAATGGAAGCTAACAGTGAGTACAAATGGTGCTTCTCATCCTGGCAGTGGTTCAGGATGGGAACTACTCAGCATAAGGAAAATCTGTGCTTGAATGGATAAAGAAGATGTGGTACATATATACAACAGAATATTACTCAGCCATAAAAAAAAAAAAGAAATAATGCCATTTGCAGCAACATGGATGGACCTAGAAATTATCATACTAAGCAAAGTAAGTCAGAAAGAGAAAGACAAATACCATATGACCTCACTTATATGTGGAATCTAAGATATGACACAAATGAACTTATCTACGAAACAGAAGCAGATTCACAGACATAGAGAACAGACTTATGGTTGCCAAAGCAAGGGGGGGAGGGAGGGATGGATTGGGAGTTTGGGATTAGCATATGTAAACTATTATATGTAGGATGGATAAACAACAGGTCCTATTGTATAGCACAGGGAACTATATTCAATATCCTGTAATAAACCATAATGGAAAAGAATATGAAAAAGAATACATATATATGTATGTGTATATATATGTAACTGAATATATATATATGTAAGTGAATCACTTTGCTGTACACCAGATACTAACGCAACATTGTACATCAACTATACTTCAATTAAAATAAATAAATAAATAAATAAGAATCTGTGCTGAAACAGAGATCTTAAACTAACCTCAAAGAAGTGACCATCTTTTATGTTAAGATGGCATCATAACTAACATGTCAGTACTATTAATAGGTAAAAGCAGCCCTGAAGGTAAAATGTGAAACAAACAGACAGGCAAAACTGCAGACCGACTTCCTCATTGCCCACATAGCCCTCTGGAGCCCTTGATGTAACCAATACTGTGCTTGCTAAATCTTCCCCACCATTTCCAAAGGAAAGAATAGATAATTCAGCCCTTTCTACTCCTCTGGCTAAATGGTAGAGGATATTCAAAGGAATAGCTGAGATTATTTTTTATTATTACTATTATCATCCTGGTTTTCATTCATCCATGCCTCCTGTCTTCCTGATTGGCATGGATAATTGAGAGCTGGATGTGGTATGCTGCATTTAAATCAGGAATATCTAGTACTACTAGCCTGATCCTCTTTCCCTCTCCTGACATCACACCACCTGACAGCACCTAATACACTGAAGGACACGAATGCCCTGATATCATAATTGGCCACAACTTATTAGTTACACATGAGAGGCCCTCCTCTGTTTACTTTTAATTTGAGTTTCAGAAATTGTTCTATTCATCATCAACAATGGAGAATCCACAAGGGCAAACCAAAAGCTGTATGCCAAGTACTCTGATGAATGAAAATTTTCAAACAATCGTCTGAAGAGGTTTTCTATACCAGGTAAAGCCTTCAAAAGTATGGGCACTTTTAGGTAACTGACTGAATTTTTCATATTTAATTAGGTTGCTTGACCTCAGCATTTATTTACATTTCCCTAGCTGGATATGCCAATAATCTAAATTAGCTGTGAAAATGACCAGCAACAGCCAGGTACGCTTTATTTCCAGCCAGGCTAAATAGAAATATCATTGGAGGGAGGGAGAGGAAATTGATGGAGGCTAATGGAACAGAGAAAGATGAAATGGAAGAATGAAGGAAGGGAGAAGGAAAGAGGGCCAACAAGCAAAGTGCAGAGTAAATCACTTCTCACATGCCTGATGCATGTAGGGACTGCAAAACCTTCATTAGTTTTTCTATGTGTTTGCTCATTTAATTGATGAGATTTTCTGTTGAGTGATGAGCTTTTCTATTGGTAATATTATGAATGGATGCAAAAGAAAATGAGAGTCACTGTCTTGGCCTTAGATCACTTCTTCCAGGTTGTCCATTTTATTGGCATAAAGTTGCTTGTAGTAGTCTCTTAGGATGCTTTGTATTTCTGTGGTGTCTGTTGTCACTTCTCCTTTTTCATTTCTGATTTTATTGATTTGAGTCCACTCCCTCTTTTTCTTGATGAGTCTGGCTAATGGCTTATCATTTTTGTTTATCTTCTCAAAGAACCAGCTTTTAGTTTTATTGATCTTTGCTATTGTTTTCTTCATTTCTATTTCATTTATTTCTGCTCTGATCTTTATGATTTCTCTCCTTCTACTCACTTTGGGTTTTCTTTGTTCTTCTTTCTCTAGTTGCTTTAGGTGTAAGGTTAGATTGTTTATTTGAGATTTTTCTTGTTTCTTGAGGTGAGATTGAATTGCTACAAACTTCCTTCTTAGAACTGCTTTTGCTGCATCCCATAGGTTTTGGGTCATCATGTTTTCATTGTCACTTGTTTCTATGTATTTTTTAATTTCTTCTTTGATTTCTTCAGTGATCTCTTGGTTATTCAGTAATGCCCTGTTTAGCCTCCATGTATTTGTGTTTTTTACAGTTTTTTTCCCTGTAATTGATTTCCAATCTCATAGCATTGTGGTCAGAAAAGATGCTTGATATGATTTCAATTTTCTTAAATTAACTGAGGCTTGATTTGTGATCCAAGATGGGATCTATCCTGGAGAATGTTCCATGTGCACTTGAGAAGAAAGTATATTCTGCCACTTTTGGGTGGAATTTTCTGTAAATATCTATTAGATCTATCTTGTCTATTGTGTCATTTAATGTTTGTGTTTCCTTATTTATTTTCTGTTTGGATGATCTGTCCATTGGTGTAAGTGGGGTGTTAGAGTTCCCTATTATTATTATGTTACTGTCGATTTCTCCTTTCATGGTTGTTAGCATTTGTCTTATGTATTGGGGTGCTCCTATGTTGGGTGCATAAACATTTATAATTGTTATAACTTCTTCTTGGATTGATCCCTTGATCATTATGTAGTGTCCCTCCTTATCTCTTGTAACAGTCTTTATTTTAATGTCTATTTCATCTGATATGAGTATTGCTACTCCAGCTTTCTTTTGATTTCCATTTGCATGGAATATCTTTTTCCATCCCTTCACTTTCAGTCTGTATGTGTCCCTAGGTCTGAAGTGGGTCTCTTGTAGACAACATATATATGGGTCTTGTTTTTGTATCCATTTAGCCAGTCTGTTTCTTTTGGTCGGGGCATTTAATCCATTCAAGGTTATTATCGATATGTATGTTCCCATTACCATTTTCTTAATTGTTTTTGGGTTTGCTTTTGTGGGTCTTTTTCTTCTCTTGTGTTTCTGGCTTAGGGAAGTTTCTTTAGCATTTGTTGTAAAGCTGGTTTGGTGGTGTTGAATTCTCTTAGCTTTTGTTTGTCTGAAAAGTTTTTGACTTCTCCATGGAATCTGAATGAGATCCTTGCTGGGTAGAGTAATCTTGGTAGTAGATTTTTCTCTTTCATCACTTTAAATATGTCTTGCCACTCCCTTCTGGCCTGCAGAGTTTCCACTGAAAAATCAGCTGATAACCTTATGGGGATTCCTTTGTATGTTATTTTTTGTTTTTCCCTTGCTGCTTTTAATATTTTTTCTTTGAATTTAATTTTTGTTAGTTTGATTAATATGTGTCTCAGTGTGTTTTTCCTAGGGTTTATCCTGTATGTGACTCTCTGTGCTTCCTGGACTTGGGTGACTATTTCCTTTCCCATATTAGGGAAGTTTTCCACTCTAATCTCTTCAAATATTTTCTCAGACTGTTTTTTTTCTCTTCTTCTTCTGGGACCCCTATAATTCAAATGTTGGTGTGTTTAGTGTTGCCCCAGAGGTCTCTGAGATTGTCTTCAATTCTTTTCATTCTTTTTTCTTTATTCTGCTCCTCACAGTTATTTCCACCATTTTGTCTTCCAGCTCACTTATTCGTTCTATTGCCTCCGTTATTCTGTTATTGATTCTTTCTAGTATATTTTTCATTTCAGTTATTGTGTTGTTCGTCTCTGTTTGTTCTTTAGTTCTTCTAGATCTTTGTTAAACATTTCTTGTGTTTCCTCAATCCGTGCTTCCATTCTATTTCTGAGATTCTAGATCATCTTTACTATCATTACTCTGAATTCTTTTTCAGGTAGATTGACTATTTCCTCTTCATTTACTTGTTCTTGTAGGTTTTTACCTTGCTCCTTCACCTGTGACATATTTTTTTGTTGTCTCATTTTTTTCTTTTTTTTTTATGAGTGGGATTGTGTCCCTGTTTTACTGGTTGTTTGGCATGAGGCTTCCAACACTAGAATTTGTAGGCTATTGGGTAGAGCTGGGTCTTGGTGCTGAGATGAGGAAGTCTGTGAGACCTCACTCCAATGAATATTCCCTGGGATCTGCGGTTCTCTGTTAGTCCAGTGGTTTGGACTCAGAGTTCCCTCCACAGGAGCTTCCCCCCGACCCCAGGCTGTGAATCAAGATCCTGCAAGCCACATGGGGTGGCAAAAAAAAAGAGAGAGAGAAAAATAACAAAGTAAAAAATAAAATTAGACTAGGAAACTAACAGATATGTTAGAAAGAATGTAAAAATAAAAACATAGATGAATTGACAACCAGAAGGTACATCAGTACCACAATAGTAAAAAAAGAGGAGGGGGGAAAGAAAAAAAAAGGGGGAGGGGAAGGCCTTGGCTGTGGAGAGCAGGGTTTGGGCGGTGGGCAGGGCCAATGCTCAGGACCCACAGAGCTGGAAAAGGCCCTGGGGGCTGTGGGGGGTGGGGCTTAGGGTCAAGGAACAGAAGGGGCCCAGGCATGCCCCCCAGCCCAGTCTCAGGGGCAGGGGACCTCACCTGGGAGCCTAGCAAGCTTCCTGGGCTCAAGTGGGTGGAGCAAATGTCCTCCTCTCCTCTCCTGCTCCTCCAGTCTGGGGTCTGAGAGGACCCCTCCCACCTGCCTCTCCTGATCTCCCCAGCCTCCCTCCTATGCCCCCAGGACCAATATGGCTGGTGAGGGGGGAGGGGGACCTTGCAGGGCAGGGGCCAGCCTGGGAGCTCAGCAGGTTCCCCTTGCCCAATTGGATGGGGCAATCACCCTCTGCTCCTCTCCCACTCCTCCCTGAGGGCCCCTCCTGCTGCCTCTCCTGTTCTACTCTCGGCCTCCTTCCTATGCCTCCAAGGACCCACACAACCTAGAGGGGGCTTTGGAAGGCAGGCCTGAGAGGTCAGCAGGCTCCCTGGACCCCAGTGGGCAGGGCGACCACCCTCCTCTCCTCTCCTGCTCTTCCTGGATGGCCCCTCCTGCCTGCCACTCCTGATCTCCCTGGCCTCCCTCCTATGCTCCCAGGACCCACGCAGCTTGGATGGGGCTTTGGATGAGGCAGAAGCAGCTTGGGCGCTCAGCAGGCTCCCCTGCCCAAGTGGGCCAGGCGATCGTCCTCTGCTCCTCTCCTGCTCTCCCCGGAGAGTCCCGCCCACCTGCCTCTCCTGATCTCCCTGGCCTCAGGGGCACTGATCTTGTCTGGCCTCCACTTCTCCTCCCTCCTCGGTCCCCCTATATCCTACCAGTTCACTTTGGGGTTCGTCCTGTCTCCTTGGGGGTCAGAGTCCCCCACCAGCGGCCAGCAGATGCCCTAGTTGTGGGGAGGCACTAACTCCGCATCTTCTCACATTGCCATCTTGACTCCTCCCCCCGAAATCCTTTTAACAAATTCATTTTCTGCTCAAAATCAACCAGAGTTTTTCTGTGATTGCACTGAAAACCCTGACTGACAATACTGCTATCTGAGTTAGAGCTCTTCGCTGTCTTTGTCTAAAGTTCTCACCTATTCCAGGAAGCAGCCAACCTTCCATTGTTTCTATGTATTTTCCTTCTTACCCCAAATGGTACCTCACCCTGTACAAGACCATGTTATTCACTTGGCTTGATGATACTCTGCCATGACAGTGTGTGTCTTACATCTTATGTATATCTTCACTTAAAGCAAAAAACAAACAAAACAAATTTTAATACATATGTATCTTCATTTAAAGCAAAAATATATTTTAAATATATATATTTAGGAATGTTAAATATATCGTAAATATCGATCTCAGTTGCATACTTATGAACTGTATGAGGTGCAGAAGTGTGAAAAAACACTGAGTTAGTTAGAGTATGGAGAATGGACCTACTCAACTTCTGGAGGCAGAGAAGAGAGCCTAGGGCAATGGTTACCAATCAGATGATCATTAGAACATTCCAAGAGCTTCTGATTTTAAATATAGATTCCAAGTCCCTCAGAGAAACTTATTTTATATATCTAGCATATAACCCAGAAATATGAGCTTTTATAATGCTTAGCAGAATCAAAAGAGACTGTCCAAACCGACCAAATAAGAATGGAGGTTCAAGTTACAAAGGTAAGCAATAAAAAGATTAATGTAAAATATAACTAACAAAACTTGGGAGAAGTGTTGTAGAGTAGAGAACTATTATAAGAAAGCTAAATACTTCATCTTTCATGATAAGGGCTCAATAGATAAGGACTAAAGATGGTAAATCTACAAATGGACTTATAAACCTTATCACTCAGAATTATGGCAGCAACCATCTGGAAAAACTAAAACTGTATCTTTTCAAGGTTCTGGCCCAATTAACTTCATCCACAGTCTCTTCCTGCCCATTATGCTCTTTTTTCTGCAATTCTTTATACTTTCTATTTGATAATATATTTTTATTTGTTTATTTCTAAAGTTATAGCAAGGCCCATTAGGCAAGGATCTTGTCTGTCTTGTTCTTTGTGTCCCCACAATTGGAACAGTGCCTGTATATAGCAGGTGTTTAATAAATTTTTGAAGAAGGAAGGAAGGAAGGAAGGAAGGGAGGGAGGGAGGGAGGGAAAGATGGAGGAAGGAAGGAAGGGAGGAAGGGTGGGAAGGAGGGAGGGAGGGAGGGACGGAGGGAGGGAGAAAGGGAGGGAGGGAGAAAGGAGGGAGAGAGGGAGAGAGGGAAGGAGGAAGGAAGGGAGGAAGAGAGGGAAAGAGGAAGGGAGGGAGAGAGGGAAAGAGGGAGGAAGGGAGAGGGGAGGGAATGAGGGAGGGTGAGAGGGAGGGAGGGGGAGGGAGGAAGGGAGGAAGGAAGGGAGGGAGGGAAGAAGGGAGGGAAGGAGGGAGGGAGGGAGGGAAGGAGGGAGGGAGGCATATGTAATGGTAGATACTCCTGGGGAGTAGAATAAGTAATGCAGAATTTTACACTTTATTTATGCTATTCTAGACCATTTGAACATACTTTTCCATGAAAATGTATTATTTTCCAATAAAAAAATGTAAATGCTCTCCTAGCAGCTCTGATGTGTAGCCAGGTTTGGGCACTGGACTAGGGCATGAAAGAAAATACCTATATGGTTAGAGAAGGATTTAGAATCAACTTAGATGTGTGTGTGTGTGTGTGTGTGTTTGTGGAAGGGGTGGGTTTGCTGATTTTGTTAGTAAGCTTTTTTGTTTTAACATTTTTTTCTTCTTTTTTCTGATTTTGTTAGTACTAGGCTGTCCCCCGTATTATGTGATGCGAATAGCCTTGGAAAGACAGTACCCAATCTTCTCCTAACAATTTAAAATTATCCATTCTTTTATTCAAAAAACTTTTCCAGATTGTTTATTCTAGTTGGATGCCCACTTCAGTCCTCTTTTAAAATGCGAACACTCTATAGAGGGGTGGCACACATTATGTGATCAGTATCTTAGTGTGAATTTCTTGTGTGGTTTAATCATCTTCTCACTCTGTTTAAATGCCAAAACACAGAAAAAGGAGATAAATCTCTCTACAGGATTCCAGCTATGAATGTTTCATATGATGAATGATGAATTTGATCTTCTCTTTCATATTTGCATTTACACAAAGGCTGAGAGTAAATACGGAACTTTCAACTTAGCCTTTTTTTCTTTTTTGAAAACTGATTTTTTCTTTTTTATTGAAATATAGTTTATTTACAATGTCTCAGGTGAACAGTAGAGTGATTCAGTTATATACATTCAGTTATTTATACATATATATTCTTTTTCAAGTTCTTTTCCATTATAGGTTATTACAAGATATTGAGTATAGTTCCCTGTGCTATACAGTAGGTCCTTGTTGGTTATCTATTTTATATATAGCAGTGTGTATCTATTAATCCCAAATTCCTAATTTATCCCTCCCACTCCCTTTTCCACTTTGGTAATCATAAGTTTGTTTTCTATGTCCATGAGTCCATTTCTGTTTTATAAATAAGTTCATTTGTATCAATATTTTAGATTCCACATATAAGTGATATCATATGACATTTGTCTCTCTCTGTCTGACTTACTTCACTTAGTATGATAAACTCTAGGTCCGTCCATGTTGCTGCAAATGACATTATTTCATTCCTTTTTATGGCTGAGTACTATTCCATTGTATATATGTACCACATCTTTTTTATCCATTCTTCTGTCGATGGACATTTAGGTTCCTTCCATGTCTTGGCTCGTGTAAATAGTGCTGCTATTGAAACCACACTCCTTCAGATGGGGCTCGAACCCAGCCACACCTCAGATTGGGACTTGAACCCACAACCTCTGACTTAGGTGGGGACTTGAACCTAGTGTCTTTTAATTGAAACTGCTCACCTGGAGTCAGGACTTACTGAAGCTCAGGTTCTTTTGTTTCAGCACAGAATGAATTTAGTGTGAGGCAAACTGATAGGCAAAGAGTGAGTTTATTAGCATAGGATGCTTGTGAGAGATACAAGCAGGCAGGCAAGGGAGCACAGCCCAGAGAAAAAAGCGGGCTACATTTTTATAATCAAAGAAAAGGGGGGGGGGGAGAAGACCACCTTCTTTCTCATTCTTCTTCCTCATTCTTTGGTAAATGTCAAGGCTTACACTATGAACATTGGGGTGCATGTATCTTTTCCAATTAGAGTTTTCTCTGGATATATGCCCAGGAGTAGGATTGCTAGATCATATGGTAACTCTATTTTTACTTTTTTAAGGATTGAAAACCGATTTTATTTTATTTTATTTTTTATAGGTTATTACAAGATATTGACTATAGTTCCCTGTGCTATACAGTAGGTCCTTGTTTTTTTTTTTTTTAATATTTATTTATTTATTTTGGCTACACCGGGTCTTACTTGCAGCACGTGGGATCTTCATTGAGGCATGTTTAATTGCGGCATGCAGACCCTTAGTTGTGGCATGCATGTGGAATCTAGTTCCCTGACCAGGGATTGAACCCAGGCCCCCTGCATTGGGAGTGTGAAGTCTTACCCACTGGACAACCAGGGAAGTCCCTGAAAACTTATTTTAATAACAAGGTAGTGAAGCTTTTGACAGAGTTTGCCTCATATCTGTATGAGCCCCATTTGGAGTCAGTGTCATATATTCAAGTGTACCAATGATTCAGTATTTTTAAAAGAAGAGGAAATAAGTGAGTGGCATGGCTTGCTTTTGCTGATACACTCTTATATCTACTTGCTCTGAAAGAGATGAAAGCTAGTGTATACGGAAAGTCCTCCCACACAGACACTGCTGTGGTGCATTCTTCAAATCACTTCCCTTCTAAATGGAAGATCAGGCAGCTCTTCTGCCCCTAATATAGATTCAGGGCTAAGGACTCAGGGTGATCCAAGGTTGCAGAAGCCCAAGAGTCAGGTCTCAGGACTTACAATACAGGTTTCTGGAAGTAACAAGGTCACCTTTCAGTACCTGTTTCATCCATTTTCAGGTCAGTTTGTTTTTCTTCTGCATATACTACTTTTTCTCACTTTCCAGTGATGACCCAAAAGATTAGAATCTACACACCATGAGGAGGATTTTGCTTTGATTCAACACAATAGAATTCTCTATCCAAATAAGTTTTACTCAATTAAATACTTATCTTGGGAAGCCAAAGATTCATTCCACTGATGTACCATATTTCAGAACATTTTCAGAGGTCCTTGGAATTGTCTTCAGGGCCTAGAGTACTTTTTTTTTTTTTTTAAGTTCAGAGTGGTAGCAAGTAAGTCTTTAGGAATTTAATTGACTTAAAGCAGCAGGTCTCAAAATTTTTGGTCTCAGGATCCTTTCACACAGGTAAAAATTATTGAGGATTCAGAAACTGTTTATGTAAATTGTTTTACAGTATAAATATTTACCATGTTAGAAATTAAAATAGAAATTTAAAATTTTTTCATTGACTAGTTCATTTTAAAATAATAAACCCATTAAATTTTTATAAAAATAATCACTATGTTTTCTCAAACAAAAATCTTTTGTGAGAAAAGTAGCACTATTTTACATTTTTTTTTTTGTAAATAATTTTAATGTCTGGCCAATATAACACAGCTGGATTTTTATATCTGTTTCTGCTTTCAATCTGTTACAATGTAATTTTAAATGAAGTATATGAAGAAAATCCGGACTCACACATATGTAGCTGGGAAAGAAGGATTATTTTAAGAGTTTTTTTCAAATAATTATGGTATTCTTCTTTGACACTTTACTAAACTCAACAAGTGGTAGTTTCTTAATGATTAGTTGCATAGTGAAATCTGAAACCATATCAATAAGCTTTTCATATTCTATTACATTAATATCCCTTGGTCTAACTTGCACTTTGAAAGAATTCTTTATCCATGCATAATTTTGTAGCATCATGCACTGGCTATTTGGAAACTGTCAATTCACTGAGTTGTGCAGATCTTCCAAATATCAATACATTTCATTATATAATGGTATCACGTGCCATAAAACCTCTGGAAAACTCCACTGTACTCTCATGAGAGTAAAAGAAAAAAGACAAATAATGTCTCAGTATTATTAGTTAAAAACAGGTTTGACTTTATTGACCCCCCTAAAAGAGTCTCAGGAACCCCAGAGTCCCCAGACCACACTTTGTGAACCCAGACTTAGAGGATAAGCTAAAAGTCTTTCAGAGTCAAGTTTTATAAGACATGTTTTCAAATTAAGCAACACAAAGCATATCATTTAGGAACTTAATAATTTCAGCTACTTTAGCAGCTTTTGTGGAAAAATACATTTCAATGAATTTTTTCTGCTGTCAGGTGTACTGATTAATGTCAAGTTTCATCCCCTTACATCATATAAGACAGTTCATGATGTTGGCCCATTTTAGGTGCTAGAGTTGCCCTAAATCACACAGCCAGTTAGAAACCAAGCTGGGTCAAAGTCCACAAAATTTAGCACTGTCACAACAAAAATATTTTTATTTTCTAAACCCCACATGGGGCCCATTTACTTCAAGAAATGTACAAAAGGACCATGGTTAGTATTAGGAATAATGTGGATATCCTACAGCGTTTACTGGAAAAGGATTTTCTATAGCTCTAATGCAAACATTCCTGTCTGTTCTCTTTTTAAACTGTGATTTACAATTGTAGAATTGAAGAGCTATAAAGAACTAAGAGGCAATCTAGTCTAATGTTCTAATTGTACAAATCATAAAAGTGAAAATCAGAAAATCAAAGCTACGTATCTACTCTGAGGCAGAGCTGAAATCAAAATCCAAATCACGTGGCATCTTGCCCAGTATTCTCTGCATAGACAAAGAAGGTTCTCAAAAAAAATTATCTTAGCTTTGTATTTTCCATGTATCACCCAATCCAAATTGGAGATGTGCAAAAATGTGTCCACTAATTTAGAAGCATTTTAGACTTTTTTTCTTCCAGAAACAAGTATGTCAGTTTTTTTAAGTTACATTTTTGTAACCGACCAAAAAGTTATAAGTGACATTTTATAAGCAAGGGATGAAGAAATATTGAAATAATTTGGTGAAATGCCCACACATTGCAAAGCTAACCAAAATCAGAAAATTATTATCTATTTTATCTGCCTTGGTGATATTCTTCCAAACGTAATAAACTAAGGTTCATGGTCTTGAAATAAGCAATAAAAATGATACTTAACAAGAATGACTAAAGATAGGTGGAGTGCCATTAATTAAGCAATAATCCCTTTGAAATCAGTCATTACCAGCAGTTTTTCTTATGGGCCATTACCACTCTAACTAGCAAGTCATTAATAGTGGTAATAACCAATTCTGAGGGGATTGTTGCTCGAATAAACTATATATAATGATTTTTAAGCTTTGTAAAAATTTTCACACTTTTATGTTAACCTTTGAATAATAATTATGAAAGGAATTAGCTGAGAATATTACTGGCTAATTTTTTAAAACATATTTATCTCTCTCCATCTATTCCTACGTATTTGTCTATCATGTCCTTCACATCTGAGGGTGGTGCTCCTGATACTCCAGTATATAGAGGGTTTTGCTATCCTCGTTTTTTTTTTTTTTTTAATTGAATTATAGTTGATTTACAATGTTGTGTTAATTTCTGCTGTACAGCAAAGTGATTCAGTTATACATGTATATATATACATTCATGTTCATATTCTTTTCCATTATGGCTTATCACAGAATATTAAATATAGTTCCCTGTACTTTACAGTAAGACGTTGTTGTTTATCCACTCTATACATAATAGTTTTGTTTTTTGTTTTTTGTTTTTTTATAAATGTATTTATTTATTTATTTATTTTTGGCTGTGTTGGGTCTTCGTTTCTGTGCGAGGGCTTTCTCCAATTGCGGTGAGCGGGGTCCACTCTTCACCGCAGTGCACGGGCCTCTCACTGTCGCGGCCTCTCTTGTTGCGGAGCACAGGCTCCAGACGTGCAGGCTCAGTAGTTGTGGCTCACGGGCCTAGTTGCTCCGCGGCATGTGGGATCTTCCCAGACCAGGGCTCGAATCCGTGTCCCCTGCATTGGCAGGCAGACTCTCAACCACTGCGCCACCAGGGAAGCCCTATACATAATAGTTTGCATCTGCTAAACCCAAACTCCCAATCCACCCCTCCCCACCCCCCTCCCCCATGGCAACCACAAGTCTATTCTATATATCTGTGAGTCTGTTTCTGTTTCATAGATAAGTTCATTCGTGTCATATTTTAGATTCCACATGTAAGTGATATCATATGGTGTTTGTCTTTCCCTTTCTGACATTTCACTTAGTATGATAATGTCTAGGTCTATCCATGTTGCTGCAAATGATATTATTTCATTTTTGTATGGCTGAGTAGTATTCCATTGTGTGTGTGTGTGTGTGTGTGTGTGTGTGTGTGTGTGTATACACAGCACATCTTCATTCATCTGTCGGTTGTTTCCATGTCTTGGCTATTGTAAATAGTGCTGCTATGAACATAGGGGTGCATGTATCTTTTTGAATTATAGTTTTGTCTGGATATATGCCCAGGAGTGGGATTGCTATCCTCTTTTTATACAATCTTTGTAATGACTGTGTGGTGGTTTGCAAACTGCCCTCACTCGTTTAGAGCCCAGCATTACTACTGACTTCATCTTTTAAAGTCCAAACCTGCTTGAAGTCATTTTTTGTCCAATTTCATCTAGGTCACTTTGCTGATTTTTCTTTTTTTTTTTTCGGTATGCCTGTAACACTGAGTATCTTCAGTAATGTAGACAACCCCTATAGCTTGCTCTAAGTGCAAAGGGCCACACCCAACACAGAAACTGACCCAATTTAGGGGAGGGGGATTGGTAAAAGGGTTCCCGATTTTTTGATCCATGATGGTAGCCTACAGGTAAAGACATTGGTCCTGGCTTCCTCCTTTCTCCCCAGCTCCTGGAACTCCAGCAGGGCTTTTGGTGGTAGCTTTACCTTAGTTGCCTAGTTATCATAACTTGTTCTTTTTTTCTTCATGCTGCATCTAGGTCAAAGAGGGGATGGGTGTTGGACCTCTCTGATATAGTTCACATCACAACTTGACTCAGATAATTTTACAAATTATAAAGCAATGTTGGGTAAAATAGACCCCCCACCAAAAGAATGAGTCAAATAATGGGTATAATAACTATTAATGGGCTATAACTTTTAAACACTGTGAATCACTATGTTGTCCACCTGAAACTTATATAATATTGTACATCCATTATACCTCAATTTTTAAAAAGTTTAAAGAAAAAAAGAAAAAGAAAAATCATGGGATACATGAAAAGATCCTGGAAAGAAAAAAAGAACACTGAGTAGGGAAAAGAGAAACACCCATCTTCAAAAGAATTAAAATTTTTTCTTTGCTCAGAAATAGTGTTAAGGCATAAGAATAAAATCTTCCATTTTGTACAACCCTTCAGAGAGCCCTTATATTTACTAGATGGGAAGCTGCCCGATTTGTGAATCATTCAATAACGCCAATTCGATCTTCAAATTGACTCAGTTGAATTTTGTTTTTTAACACTACGAATCTGGGTTGGAACATGTGACTACTTTGACCAATAAAATATGAAGAAGCTATGCTTTATGACTTTCATAGCTAAGTTACAGAAAGGATACAACTTCCACCTGGTGATTTCTCACCCTGCGATGCTCACTCTAAGAACCCAGCCCCGTGATGTGAGGAAATCAAGCAGACACATGAAAAAGCCATGTTCCAGCTACAGCCTCAGCTGTTTCAGTCTCCCCAGTCAACCACCATTCTCAACTGCCAGACACCTGATGGAGCCACGTGGAGCAAAGATGAGCCTTTCCCACAGAGGCCTCCCTACATTGCAGATTCATCAGCAAAATAATGTTTCTTTACCATCCTTACGACTCTCATCTGTGTTGGTTTAGAAGTCTCAATCCCCCCCAAACAAATGTTTCCAACAGGGGCTACCATGATGGTCCAGTGAACTGGAAGTTATTACTACCACTGAGCCACTCTGACCTCTCCAGGCTACTGAACCAACAGGCAAAAAAGGGACTACAGTACTGACCTGGGAAATTATCATTATTTACAAGGGGAAATTGGGTTACTGCTCCACTTTGTGGGTAAGATGGACTATGTCTAGAACACAGGGGATTCTCTGGGGCACCTCTTAGTAGTTCCTGAGTAATGTTTAGGATTATGGTTACTGGAAGTTTACAAACTTTCAAAGTAATATGCTAAATCTTTTGGTCCAAGGTGAAGACCAAAGGGACAATCTTGGTCACCAACTTTACACACAGAGCCCAAACACAAAGAGCCTATGCACAAGAGGGGACAACCGTGACCACCTAGGTCCTAGAAGAGTGAATCCCTCAAACTCAAGAGAAGATCCCTCTCTGAAGCATCGAGTTTTGAGAAGTTCAGGTTGCCAGATTGGATGGAAGGAGAGAGGGGGACAAAGTAAGCTTGGCATCTGCCCCTATACACTTACACATTTCATCAGTTCTAATTCCAGTCATGGATACATTTTTATCTTTCCCAATCATAATTGCATAATATGATTTACAAAAACCATCTTATGAACCAATTATGCTCACATATAAAAATTAGAATACATTTTCCATTTCTTTATGGAGGTTCAAATATTCAGAATCTGGTTTCTAAACAAGATTTCATTACTAAAGAAAAGAAACTTTTAAGGTTAGAAGCAAATAAGTCTTTAAATAGAAATTCTTCCTCCATTTGGACTCAGCAAAAAAAAAAAATAGTGACTTGTTTTCTATTTTAAAAATGGGGAGGTTCAAGCTGGTGTCAGAACACCTATGGAAACACAAGAGAAAGTTGACAAAAACACACAGCAAGTGAGATAGTTGAGAGAAATGCAGGAAGGAAGAAAATACTTGGTTGAATATATAAGTTTCCTCTGTCTGAATTTGTCTAATTTTTTTCATGTCCCCTGAAAACTGATAACTTATCTTAAGCTACAGACCCCAGCCAAAAAACAACCAAAATATGTAGATAGTATTTAAACAAACTACCATGTAACCCAATTTTCAGTCTTCCCTCACTTCATGGGTCACCTTCTTTGTCAGATTGCTCATGTATTTCTTTTTGCTCATTTATCCTTTAAAGGAATTTTGAAAAATGATGTACCCCCCTCACCTATTTGTTTAGTTTAAAATTAACTTTTTTATAACTTTTCATGATTGCAAAGGATCTACTTTCCTTTTTTAAAAAGGAAAAATATTAACATTAATAGATGTTAAAATAGATGTTAACATTAAAAATGTTAAAAATATTAACATTTATAGATATAATTGTTACTGCACTCTTTTAAATATATCCAACAGATCCTAAGTGTTATGATTTGGGGTGTTTTTTCAAATTTTAACATCTCAGAAATTGAAATGAATCTCATTATTGCTCTGATCAGGTAGCAGGTGTGCCTGTGTCAGTCACTAGGAAGAAAATTCTAGAGAAAATAGCATTTAAGAAATGCTGTACCAAGGCTTTTGATGACTCACCCAGACACTGACAGCTAAGCAAAAAAGTTTATTCAAAGACTGAGACTCTGAAAATTAAAAAATTTTAGTAATAAAATATTCTAGTACTAGTTCTAATGTGGTGGGGATGTGGTCAGGGGGATAGAGTGCCACACCACCAAGCAATTCTCCGACACCAGATGGGAGTCCTACATTTCAATTCAATTCTGACATTATCTACCTGGACACAGCATCAGATTCCACAGGTTAAGGTCTCAGTCCTACAAGACAGCCCCCCCATCCCCCTACTTCAGACACCAGTCACAAATCCAGGTTGTGACTTCTGACCGACAGGCTGTCGATATGAGGTTCCAAGGACACCCTCCTTGGGTCTGATTAATTTGCCAGAGCGGCTCACAAAACTCAGAGAAACATTTCACTTACTTGATCACAGGTTTATTATAAAAGGATACAGTCATCCCTTGTATCTTTGGGGCATTGGTTCCAGGACCCTTCTCTGATGTGAAAATCCTCAGATGCTCAAGTCTCTTACATAAAATGGCATAGTGCAATCAGCCCTTCATATCTGCAGGTGCAGAACCCATGGATACAGAAGATATAACTCAGGAACAGTCAGATGGAAGAGATGCATCGGGCAAGGTCTGGGGAAAGGGTACAGAGCTTCCATGCCCTCTCTGAGCCTGCCACTCTCCTCAAATCTCCACCTATTCACCAACCCAGAAGCTCTCCCAACCCCATCCTTATGGGTTTTTATTGAGATGTCATTACATAGGCATGATTGATTAAATCATTGGACATTGGTGATTGATTTAACCTCCAGCCCCTCTCCCTACTCTTAGGAGGTCGGGTGGTGGGGGGGTGGAACTGAAAGTTCCAACCCTCCAATAATATGGTTGGTTCTCCTGGCAACCAGCCTCCATACTTAGGCGGGGTCCAAAGTTATCCCATTAACATAACAAAAGACACCTTTGTTGCTCTCATCTTTTAGGAAGTTTCAAGGGTTTTCAGAGCTCTGTGCCAGGAATAGTGGATGAAGACCAAATATATATTTCTAATAAATCACAATATCACAAGTAGTATCTTAATTAATTTTTTCTGTTCATATTTCCACATATACATGAGTGTATTTGATGGTAAAGATCCAAATAAGTCTAAAAGATCTGTTTCAGTAATAATAGAACAAAATTTGTAAGTGATAAAAACCATCATAGTTTGTTACAGATTTTTTCTGACTTAGTTACACAAAAGTAATAGTGCATCTAAACAATCAGTGGTATCTAAGATTTAATAAAGTATGAGACTAATGATTTAATACCCACAGATATTCACTTTTTTAAAGTTACATGAATAAACTCTTCTTTTTATGTGGTAAAATATACATAACACAAAATTTACCATTATAACTATTTTTAGTGTACAGTTCAGTGGCATTAAGTACATTTGTTTTGTTGTACAATCATCACCTGTATCCATCTCCAGAACATTTTCATCATCCCAAACTGCCACTCTGTACCCACTAAATAATAACTCCCCATTTTCCCTCCTCCCTAACCCCTGGTAACCACTATTCTACTTTCTATCTCTATGAATTTGACTATTCCAGGGACCTCATATAAGTGGCATTGTACAATATTTGCCCTTTTGTATCTGGCTAATTTCACTTAGCATAATGCCTTCAAGGTTCTTCCATGTTGTAATATGTATCAGAATTTCCCTCCTTTTAAGGCTGAATAATATTCCATTGTATGTACGTACCACCTTTTGTTCATCCATTCATCCATTGAGGGACATTGGGTTATCTCTACCTTTTGGATATTGTGAACAATGCTGCTATGAACATTGGTGTGCAAATATCTGTTCAGATCCCTGCTTTCAATTCTTTTGGGTATCTAACCTGAAGTGGAATTGCTGGATCATATGGTAATACTATGTTTAATTTTTTTAGGAACCTCCACACTGTTTTAAAAATGCTTTCTTTATAGCTATTTCCATTCCACTTCTCCCACGAGAATTAACCTAACATAAAAATATTTTTTGTTTAAAATTTTTTGATTATTTATCATAATCTTCTACAAAAAATAATATAAATTGAAACATAAATTTCCTATTATCATAAAGACCTAAGTGTTAAAATTTCTTCTAGATTGAGTTATCAATAACAGTATTACACATTTGATCAAAACAACATAAATGGGTTATAGATTTTATAAATATTAAGAAAGGGATTATTTACAAGTCAAATCATTTTAACTTTCAAATGAAATTGGTATTACTTTAGAATTTTAGTGAACTGCTATGAAGATTGGATGAATGTATCTTTTCAAATTAATGTTTTTGTTTTCTTTGGATGTATACCCAGGAAGGCAATTGCTGGATCATATGGTAGTTCTAATTTTAGTTTTTTTGAGGAACCTCCACACTGTTTTCCATAGTGGCTGAACCAATTTACGTTCACACCAACAGTGTAGTAGGGTTCCCTTTTCTCTACATCTTCACCAACATTTGTTATTTGCTGTCTTTTTGACAATAGCCATTCTGACAGGTATGAAGTGATATCCCATTGTGGTTTGATTTGCATTTTTCTGATGATTAGCAATGCTGAGCAACTTTACATGTGCTAGGTGTCCATCTGTATGTCTTCTTTGGAAAAATGTCTATTGATGTCTTCTGCCCATTTTTTAATCAGGTTGTTTGTTGTTTTCATATTGAGTTGTATGAGCTGTTTATATATTTTGGATATTAACCCCTTATTGATCATATCATTTGCAAATATTTTATCCCATTCAGTAGGCTATATTTTTGCTTTGTTAATGGTTTCCTTTGCTGTGCAAAAGCTTTTAAGTTTAATTAGGTCCCATTTGTTTATTTTTGTTTCCTTTGCCTTGGGAGATAGAGTCATGAAAATATCACTATGATTTATGTCGAAGAGTGTTCTGTCAATATTTGCCTCTAGGAGTTTTATGGTTTCCAATCTTACATTTAGATCTTTAGTCCATTTTGAGTTTATGTTTGTATATGGTATTAGAGAATGTTCTAATCTCATTCTTTTACATGTAACTGTCCAGTTTTCCCAGCACCACTTACTGAAGAGACTACCTTTTCCTCACTGTATATTCTTGCCTCCTTTGTTATAGATTAATTGAAAATAAGTGCATGGGTTTATTTCTGGGCTTTCTATTCTGTTCCATTGATCTATGTGTCTGTTTTTGTGCCAGCGCCATACTGTTTTGATTACTATAGCTTTGTGGTATAGTCTGAAGTCAGCCAGCATGATACCTCCAGCTCTGGTTCTTCTATCTCAAAATTATTTTGGCTGTTTGGGGTCTTTAGTTTTCCATACAAATTTTAAAATTATTTGTTCTAGTTCTGTGAAAAAAAATGCCATTGGTATTTTGACTGGGATTGCTTTGAATCTGTAGATTGCCTTGGGTAATATGATCATTTTAACAATATAAATTCTCCCAATCCATGAATATGGTATATCTTTCAATCTGTTTGTGTCGTCTTCAATTTCTTTCATCAATGTTTATAGTTTTCCAAGTAGAGGTCTTTTACCTCCTTAGTTAGATTTATTCCTAGGTATTGTTTTTCTTTCTGATATGATTGTAAATGAGATTGATTTCTTAATTTCTCATTCTGATAGTTTGTTGTTAGTGTATAGAAATGAAACAGATTTTTGTATATTAATTTTGTATCCTACAACTTCAACAAATTCATCGAGTTCTAGAAGTTTTTTTTTAGTGCTGTCTTGAGGATTTTCTATGTATAGTATAATGTCATTTACAAATAGTGAGAGTTTTATGTATATCTCAGAAATAAATAAATTTCCTTGTCAATTTCATTATTATGAACTTTCATCAAATCTTTAACCATGGTCATTTTTAAGTCTTTTGTCATTTACAGACAGTTCTGGGTGTACTCTGATGTTTTTGCAAAAATGTTCCTATAAAAGGGTTTCATCTTCAAGGAATTCATGGAAAAGATTCTGACAAGTACCAGTTTCTGGTAACTGACTATACTGCTGAACTGAATGAATAAGCATTTTCAGAACTCTAACGGAAAACTGATAAATTCATAAAAGTGCTAACAAAAGATCAAGATAAAAAAATTAATTACATGGGAATGAGTGAACTGATGAGGATGATTATAATTTTGGGGACTTTCTGTTTGAATAAAAAAAAAAAACAAATAGTGAGAGTTTTAATCCTCCCTTTTCGATTTGGTTGGCTTTTATTTCTATTTCTGCTTGCTGTGGCTAGGACTTCCAATACTATGTTAAAAAGAAGTGGCAAGAGTGGGCATCCTTGTCTTGTTCCTGATTTTAGAGCTCTTTTTTAAAATTTTATTTATTTTTATTTATTTATTTTATTTTTGGCTGCGTTGGGTCTTCATTGCTGCACACAGGCTTTCTCTAGTTGCGGCGAGTGGGGGCTACACTTTGTTGTGGTGTGCGGGCTTCTCCTTGTGGTGGCTTCTCTTCTTGTGGAGCACAGGCTCTAGGTACGCGGGCTTCAGTAGTTGTGACACGTGGGCTCAGTAGTTGGGGCTCGCAGGCTCTAGAGTGCAGGTTCAGTAGTTGTGGTGCATGGGCTTAGCTGCTCCGTGGCACGTAGGATCTTCCTGGACCAGGGCTCGAACCCGTGTCCCCTGCATTGGCAGTTGGATTCCCAACCACTGCACCACCAGGGAAGCACAATTTTAGAGCTTTTAAAGCTTTCAGCTTTTCACCATTGAGTATGATGTTAGCTGTGGATTTGTCATGAATGATCTTTATTATGCTGAGAAATGTTTCCCTCTATACCAACTTTGATGAGAGTTTTTATCATGAATGAATGTTGAATTTTTGTCAAGTGCTTTTTCTGTTTCTATTGAAAGGATCATGTGAGTTTTATCTTTCCTTTTGTTAATGTGATGTATCACATTGATTGATTTGGGATATTGAACCATTCTTGCATTCCTGGAATAAATTCCATTTGATCATGGTGTATGGTCCTTTTTATACATTGTTGGATTCAGTTTGCTAATAACCTGTTGAGAATTTTTGCATCTATATTCATCAGAGATACTGGTCTGTAGTTTTCTTTTTTTGTAGTGTCTTTGGTTTTGGTGTCGGGGTAATGGTGGCCTCATAGAATGAATTTGGGAATGTTCCCTCCTCTTCAATTTCTTGGAATATTTTTATAAGGATAGGTAGCTCTTCCTTATATATTTGGTAGAATTCTCCTGTGAAGCTGTCTAGTCCTGGACTTTTATTTTCTGGGAGTGTTTTTATTATGATTTCAATTTCACTACTAGTGATCAGTCTGATTAGATTGTCTATTTCTTCCTGGTTCAGTCTTGACAGGTTGTATGTTTCTAGAAATTTGTCCATTTCTTCTGTATTGTCCAATTTGTTGGCATAAAATTGTTCATAGTATTATCTTATGATCTCTGTAATATTGGTTGTTATTTCTCCTCTTTCACTTCTTATTTTTTTTATTTGTGTATGCTTTTTTCTTGATAAGCCTGGCTAAAGATTTATCAATTTTGTTTAGCTTTTCAAAAAAAATAAGTCTTGGTTTCATTGATCTTTTCTGTTGTTGTTGTGTTTTTTTGTCTTTATTTTATTTATTTCCTCTTTCCTCTCTGATCTTTATTATGTCTTTCCTTCTACTACTTTGGGTTTTTTGTTATTTTTCTAGTTCCTTTAGTTGTAAGGTTAGGTTGTTTGAGATTTTTCTTGTTTCCTAAAGTAGGCTTGTATCACTATAAACTTCCCTCTTAGAACTGCTTTTGCTGCTTCCAATATTTCAAAGTGCTCCTTTGACCTAAAGTTTAAACACCCAAGGACAATGTACCAAGCAGTGCATCTCAGTAATATTTTAATGGGTGAGAGATTTGACTCTTTTGTAAGTTGGAAGAAAGAAAGTTTATAGCTCTGGCAAATCTAGGGGAAATGGAACTTGTTTCATACCCACCCAAGTCTCAGCTAAGTAGCTGTTCCTGCTCATCTTGTCACCCCTCCTTGGGCATCTGCCAGCTTCATCATGGTCACACCTTGAATTACAAACTATTCTTATCCTTGATAGTGCTGACCTCACTGAGAGGCTGAAGTGGGAAAATCCTATACTTTCTTTTGTGGTCTAATCCTTAATTCCCTTCAACTACCCCAACATGAGGCATTGCGATAACAGGTTTTAGGTTCTAAGATGCTATAGACAACAAGAGAAATTGCAAAGCAGAGGTAAAAACTTGAAACTGCACTATTCCCACAATCCAAAGAAAAAGCTGAGTAAAACAGGCAAAAATTTAGAATCTTCCTTGGGTGCCATAGTGGACACACTTGCCCCTGTCTCAAGAATCAGCCTCCTCTCCTTCTGTCTGAAACAAATCCATCCTTATTTTTTCCAGTGCGAATCTCCATACATTGCTGCATTTGGAAAATTTAATCTACTCAGAAGGGATAGCCATGTCCTCTCTCTCTGAGGGGGGGGCATTCCAAGGCAAAAAATTACCATCAGTAATACCTTTCCTCAAGCTTAAATTAATTAATTGAGAATAACATCATGAAAGGCTCCAGGTAAACAGTCCAAATTGGCTTTGTTACCTTAAGTCTTGTACCACTCAAGATCTCTCTGCCAGTGAATTATGTTTATATTCATCCCCTTCTCCCTGTAGTCTTATAGTGGTACATATTGGACCAAGCACACACACACACAGACACACACACACACTCACTCCTTTTAAAGAAAAAAATTACAGTAAGTCCCCTACATATGAACCTTCAAGTTGAGAACTTTTAAAGATACAAACGTGCCTCTGGTTCCAGCAAGGAACCAGAACCTGTGCCATCAGCGTCAGGCATGAGTGAAATTGCAGCTTGCCCTCCATTTCCTATTGCTGATGATCCTTCCACTCTACCACCTCCCACCTCCTCTCCCTCCTCCAGTCAGCAACTCTTCTTGCCTGTTCACTCGATGCCAGCCCCTGTATTCCAGCTGTTGTACTGTACTACTGTACTTTCCAAGGTACTGTACTCTAAGATTAAAAATGTTTTCTTTATTTTTTGTGTTTGTTTTTATGTATTATTTGTGTGAAAAGTATTATAAACCTATTACAATACAGTACTATACTAGACTGTATATATAGTATAATACTGTATGTATACTGTGTGTGTGTGTGTGTGTATATATATATATATATATAGCCGATTGTGTTAGTTGGGTACCTGGGCTAACTTTGTTGGACTTATGCACAAATTGCACTTACAAACGTGCTCTCAGAATGGAACTCGTTAGTATGTAAGGGACTTACTCTATTTCCAAAGACAGTACACATTAAGTCCATATTAAAATAGTATATCCATTAAGATAAGAATCAGCTGCATATAACCAAAGACCTAAAGAAGTGACTTTAACAAGGTAGAGGTTTCTTTCTTTATCATAGTCTGGAAGTCAGCAGTCCTGAACTGGTCTGGTTAGGGCCCACGCTCTTTCCAACTCCCCACGTCCCCAAGATCTGGCTTCATCCTCATGGTAACAAGATAGATGCTTGAGCTTCAGCCATCACATCTGAGTTCCTGGCCCTCCCTTTGAAAGGACACCTCTGGAAAATTTTATATAACTCTTCCATTTACATGTCATTGGCCAAAATTTCACAAATTTCCCTGCCCATAAAAGAAATCAGGTTTTACATTATGGTACCAATTATTTTATCAATACCTTAGGCCTCTCATAAAAACAGGACTCATAGCAATGTCTTGCCAGAAGCAAAACTGTATTATCTGATGACCATTTTAGTTATACCTAAGCCTGGAAGAAGCATTGATTTGTTTTCAAATTTGGATCCAAGATAAATTCCAGTGTTGAGCATCCTTCTCTCACTAACATTTATAATCTGAATGGAGTCCATATAAAGATTCATTATGCTCTTTAACAAAGAAAATCCTCTGTGGTCAGAGAGAAAGTGAGGGGTGGGAAAGCTCATTTTAGGTTTACTCACATCTTGCCACTTTCTTAATTTTACTTATCCTTAGACTGTATGTGTCTAATGAGTGGCAGTTTTTTCTTTTCTTTTTTTTTTATATAATATATAGAATATACTTCCAAGTGTAACACCCAAGTAAGCAAGTTTTAAATGGCTCATTGGGTAAATTGCAGACTACTATGAATGGGAGTGAGAGAAGAGAGCAACTGTAGTAATGCAACAGTGACTCAGTGACTTCTGCAAAAGGGGAGATGTTTTCAGTTAACCATCAAATTGGAAGTTTTCTACTTTCCACCAAAAGCAAAAATTATCTATATAATCCCTCCCACTGATACATCACAGAAAATAAAGAACTCTCTTCAGGTGTTAAGACCCTACATCAGGCATTTTTCAGAAAGTTCACTGAAACAGTTTTCAGCATCTCATTGTTGCATAGATCCACACAATAGAAAATTTAGAAATTCATAAATAACATTAATAACTCCCTATAGTTAAAGTGTGAGTTTTCAACAAATAAATGTAGAGTTTCCGAGAATTCTGTGTCCAGGAATGAGTGAAATTTGGAGCAGCATGGAAAGAGAGGAAGTAACTGACAGATGATCAAAAACCCCTTGAAAAAGAAAACTCAGGAAGAATTAGAACACAGACATTTCTCTTAAACAAATGTAACAAAGTATGTGCCTGATTATTCAGTGAAAAATATTAAAATTAATTAATAATAATATACTACACTGTATATTATTTCTACTTTGTTATGTGTAAATCCATTTATAAGACAATATTTAAAATATGGTATGTAACCCATATTTCTCCAGGTCACACAAACCTGCAAATACAAATCAGTTAATATAAACAGCATAGTGGTAGAAAAGAACAGGCTGTGGACAGACTATCTAACCAAAAATTAGAATAGAGAGTTCAGAAACAGTCTCATACATATATGGTCATCCAATTTAAGACAAAGGTAACACTGCAGTGCTATGCGGGAAAGAAGGCCCTTTCAGTTAATGGTGTTGGGGCAATTGGATATTCATATGGGAAAAAAATGTACCTTGATCCCCAACTTCACACCATACATTTAAATTAAGTCAAGATAAATTACAGATCAAAATGTGAAATGTAAGCAATAAACATAAGAGAACACATTCATGATCTTAGGGTAGGCAAAGATTTCTGAAAGAGAATGTATAAACACTAGCCATGAAAGAAAATAATTGATAAACTGAACTATGTTAAAGTTAAGACTGTCACTGTTCTTCATGATGTCTTCATAGAATATCATAAGAAACATCATAAAGACACCATAGTCTTCATAGGAACATAAGAAAGTTAAAGGCAATCCAAAAAGAAGAGGACATATCACAACACATATCCAACTAAGGATTCATATCAAGAGTATAGAAAGAACTCCAGTACAGTGGTAATAAAGAGACATATAACACAATAGGAAAATGGGCAAAAGTCTTGAGCATACTTTTCACAAAAGAGGATAAACAAATAACCAATAAACATGAAAATGTACAGGGTAAAGAGAATTAAAACTACCCACAGCATGTTACTGCTCCAATCCTGCCAAAATGGTTAAAATGAGAAAGATAGGAAATAACAAGTGCTGACAAGAATATGAAGCAACCCTAACTCTCACATGCTGCTGGTGCAAAAGCAAACTGGTTCAACCACTGTGGGAAACTATTTGACAGTACCTGCTAAAGATAACATACATCTACTCTGTGACACAGCAGTTCCACTCCTAGGTAAATACCCAATAGAAATGTATAAATAGATTTACCTAAAGACATGTACTAGAATATTTACAGCAGTACTATCGTCAATAGTCAAAACTGAAAACTACCCAAATGCCTACCAATAGTACAATGAATCAAATACTATACAGCAATAGGAATGAACTAGCATGCAAAAACACAGATAAAACTGGCAAACATAGTGTTGTGTAAAAAAAAAAAAAGCCAGACATAAAAGAGAATACTGTATAATTTTACTTATAAAGGGTACAAAAACAGTTAAAGCTACTCTATGCAATTGGAAGTCAATAGCAACTGGAAAGAGACATGAGGGATCTGGGACACTGGTCGTGATCTGTTTCTTCCTCTGAGTACTGATTACACATGCATGTGTGGTCTGTAAATGTTAATTTGTACAATTAAAATATGAGCACTTTTCTGTATGTATATTACACATTAGTATAGAGTTTTTTTAGAGTAAGTTATAGATTGAGACTGCCTAATTTCACATTCACTAGCTGCATGATTTCCAGTAGATTAACTAATCTTAGAATTTCATGCTGATAAATTGGGAATAAAAGTAGTATCTACTTCAGATAACTATAGACAAGATTAAAACTCCACCATAATGTAATAAATAGGGGCCCCCAAATTCAACTAGGTATAAATATAAGTCACATTGAAAGGTTAATCAAATGGCAAGGCAGTCCTGTGCAACTCACCACCTGGGGGCTCTAGGAGTCCAACTATACAATTCAAATCCATCCCAGTCCTGGCAAATGTAGGCGTTGGTTTGAATATAATGGAATCCAATTATAATATAATATAATTATAGTATAATAATTCTGGATTATATGGATAGCCAGGACTTCCAACACAAACAGTTAGTTGGTGCCCATTTTGTCACCCACGGAGAAGCTAGGTTGGAAAAGTCTTGGGTCTCTACCTTCTTGCTTCCTGAGCCAAGATTGCCTTCTGTTTCCTAACTTAGCGTGACCCTCTCTTCCATTTTCCCCCTCTCTTTGAAGAGGAGAACTCTATCCCATCCTTTTTATTGAGAACATGGGCTGAGCAGAGGACAGGAGAGAAACATAAACCCCCTAATATCTGAATTTGCATGTTGCAGGATAGGAAGTTATTAAACATATAAATCATGTGAATAACAAGCACACAATAAATATTAGCTATTTTCCCCTTCCTGACTGTTGACCCACCCACTTTGCAAGACCTCTGAACCTCCTCAAGATCTTTCCCAGCTATTCCTATAATCCTCAGAGGATATTTGGAATTTTCTGCCATGTACTGATCCCATCATCCCTGAGACACTGGGCTAATAAACATTGTAACTCTTCATTTATTTTTTTTAATAAATTTATTTATTTATTTATGGCTGCGTCAGGTCTTTGTTGCTGCGTGTGGGCTTTCTCTAGTTGCGGCGAGCCGAGGCTACTCTTCATTGTGGTGCGTGGGCGTCTCACTGCGGTGGCTTCTCTTGCTGTGGAGCACAGACTCTAGGCACGTGGGCTTCATTAGTTGTGGCACACGGGCTCAGTAGTTGTGGCTCGTGGGCTCTAGAGTGCAGGCTCAGTAGCTGTGGCACACGGACTTAGTTGCTCTGCTGCATGTGGGATCTTCCTGGACCAGGGATCAAACCCATGTCCCCGGCATTGGCAGGCAGATTCTCAACCACTGCACCACCAGGGAAGTCCCAGCACTGGGAACTAGATCACCACACTGCATGGGGCTCAACCCCTCCCCTCAGACTGACATTTTGTTATTGGGCCCAGCTAGACTGTTTGTTTCCTTAGGATAATCTCAGCTTCTGTTGCAAACACTCCTAGTCCATTAGACAAATCTAGATATGTCTGAGTCCCCAAAATGAAGGCACCTGTATTCGAGGAGAAACTCTCCCTAAAACATTTCATTACATATTGTTGGCTTTATGAAACGCAGAGCTTAAAAAACACTTCATACTGCTCTGAAGATGGATGTCTGAACCAGGTGGATCCAGTGGATACGTGGGACAAAAGCACTGGGACCTGGAAGAGCCTACAATACTCAGCAAGCTTTAGGCCATGTTATCAAACTCTCTTTCAAGGCCACATCTTCTTGATGCTGACACAGTATACATCCAGAGTCCACACAATTCCGAGCACCCACACAACGTCACCCCTTCTCTCCCACTCAAGAAAATGTGTTCGAATGTAAGAAAGTATACATGGTGGTTAATCATAAATATAACCTTGACAGTTCACTAATCTACTAAAGTAGGAAAACATTCACAGGTTTTAGTTCTTCCTTATAAAGAAAACACTACTGCCACCACTGCACCACTGTTGTTTTGGCCACTGAATGCGTCACGTTCCTATGACACTAAGACTCACTACCTGAATAAGACTCAATTCACCAAGATTCATCAGTTTACAAAGGACAAAAACCCAAATCAAACTAACTTGGGAAAAGGGGAGTTTGTTGAGAGTATATAAGGGAACTTCACACGAATGCAGGAAAGGAGCAGGGTAAATCTGGGCTCCAGAGACAAGTTTCATGCTGTCTGGACTCGCCTTGTCTTTCGTATCTGCTTCATTCTTTCCTGGAAACCAGTTTCTTCCACATTGTACAGAAGGTGGCCCTCTGAACTCCTGTGGCTCTCACAGCCAGAGAGGGGTCGCTGTCCCTTGGTTACCACGTGAAAATCCATGGAGAAAGCGATTGGCAGCACTTCTGTCAGATGTCTACCCCCAATCCAATCAGCAAGGGCCACAGGGTTTGTGTTCCAGGGGACAGACAACTTTACAAACCAGAGCCAATCCAGAGAAGGAAAATTATTGATATCTATTACAAAGATACATTTCTGTCTGGATGCAACATAGTTTCTATTCTGATTATGACATTTACCGAATGCAGGGGGTAAAACTAACAGAATAAGTCACAAAAGAAGGCAAAATCAGATCCTAAGAAGTAGAAACCAATAAGTGGTTTTCTCAGTTAAAACAGCAAATTGAAATCAGGGTTGGATTGAATATCACAGCGGTGTGAAAGTGAGTGAAAGGAAGTTGTTTGTGACAGCCTGATGGCTCCCCATGATAAGGCACTGATCCCCATCTTTAATAATAACCAATAATAAGCACACTGCACGACTCTCTTTTACTTCTAATATTATGGGTAAAATTGTGCAGGCCGAATCAAATGCAATTACCGCTTAAGGCAGAATGGATGAAAACCCACAGCTCCTACACATTAAAAAGATTCAGTGGGTGAAAGACCTAAAGGGAAAGATGTAATAATGTTTTTTATGATTATTACTTCCATTGTTATTATTTTGGCTTGGGTTATTATAATTATTATTATGATAATTACTTTTTTATTGATACTTCTCGTTATTTTTATCTTGAGACAGAAACAATAACTGCCCAGCTCTCCTTGTAAAAGTGCCAAGGGAGTAGTTGGAAGTAATGATGAAAAAGTCTTTTTCTTTTATATTAGTTCTGCCATAAAAAGGGTGGTTACTCTTTCTATAAAGGTAGCTTATGTCGCATAAAATAAAGACATATATTTTTTCCAAAGCTGTTCACTCAAATCTGGAAGTAACTTCTTCTTCCTTATGAAAAGGCATACTTGAGTGATTATCAATCAAATCTTCTGAACTTCCCTTCCTCATATAATATGCGGAGTTAATAAAGAGGCATGGCCCCTGTTTCTGTGCCTGGGTCCCATTTTCCCCCATGTTCTGGTGCTTCGTTGACTCCATTGATTAAAGAGCTCACATAGCAGGGTTTCATGTGACCAGTGTTTTTCAGGAGGAGAAGAACAGGGATTAACTGATCTTTTGTCCCTGAATAATATTAGATGATAGAAATTTAATAGGAACTGGTAGATTTCAATTTCACCAGGAAGCCATAGAGAACTTGACATTTCAATTTGTTTCTGAATCATTCATACAGGAGAAAAGCCAGGAATATACATACATTAATAAGCTTTCTGACAGAGCAATGAGGAGAGAAGGAGAGAAAGAAATACACGGATCATTCATCCATAGGAGACTCAGCAAGAAATGAGTTTGAGCCGTGTGTAGAGATTTCTTTTCATCCGTGTTTACGAGCTGGGAATAAATAAGTGTGTTACTCTGGGGGATTATTCCACTGAGAACCCAAATTTAAGGTAATGCAGATTTGGGAGATTTTAGGGGACCTGGGCAATTCCTTGACCCCTGCTTCCTCCCCAGCTGAGGCCCCTGTCACCTGCACTGAGCGTGGACAGTGGGTGAAGCTAGTGCCCTGTGCCCCAGTACAGTCCTCCTGCATCCTCCTTATCAACACCTCCTTCCGCCTCAAGACCGTCTCAGTGCCCAGCCCCTGTAGTCACAGCAGGAAGCAACCTAGATAACCCTCTCTTTTCAAGGCAATAGTGACTTGTGTCACCTCGGGGTGGGGGAGGATTGAGCTTAATTATCAAGAATGACCTAATTACGGGTGTTCCTGCACCCTGCAGCCCAGTACCTGACAAGTCCTGCTACAGAGGACACTGCCTCCTGCAAACCCCTGGATGCCATAGGGTGTGCTCATTAGAAAATAATAGCTTATAATCTAAATAAAGATATAGATTTTTCCTAACTTATCTTTCAGAGCACCTAGATGAGCCCTCCTTAACTAATCTTGATAATAGACATTTTAGAAAATTTTGCTTTAAGGTTCTTGGTAAAGAAAGTCCATTCAAGTATTTTTTATGTAAAAAATTAATGTGCACACAACTTTTTAAGAAAAAAATTTTTTGAATAAAGAGAGGTTTGCCACGCGTACATGCGAACACCCACCCTTGTTAAAAGATGAAAAATGGACAATTAGACCACATCCATTTAAGATGTCTCCATCATGGGAACTAATAAACCATTGATGCCATCTCTGGCTTTATGAGCTGTTTACACCTGGGGCAGCCTATGTGGATAGTAATTAATCATCATACATCACCAAGCTCCACTCACTGCCTAACAGATGAACCCTCTGCAACCCTCATGGTTTCCCCACATTTCTTCATCTGTGAATTCATTTAACCTTCAGAATACTGCACAATTGAGTGATACTGCATCTCAAGTAACTTTTCCTTCATTTTGACTTTTTGTTGGAATTAACATTAGCCAGGTGTTGTAAGAAAAATAATGCCCACCTACCCCCAAGCTGTTCACATCCTCATCCCCAGACTCTGTGAAGATGTTTCCTTATATGGAAAAACAATTTTTGCATATGTGAGTAAATTAAGGATCTTGAGATAGAGACAGTATCCTAGACTATCTTGTTGAGCCGAATGATGTAATCACACGGTTCCTCACGAGAGAGAGGCAGAGGGAGATACTATGACCAAAAAGAAGCAGGTGATGTGATGCCGGCAGCAGAGACTGGCAGAAAGCATGTTGAAGATGGAGGAAGGGACCACAAGACAAGGAATGTAGGTAGCCGCGAATCGGAAAAAGGCAAGAAAATGAATTCTCCCCTCGTAGCTTCCAGAAAGAGCCAGCCCTGCCAACATCTTGACTTTAGCCCAGTGAAATTGATTTCAGACTTCTGACCTCACAAACTGTAAGATAATAAATTTGTGTTGTTTTAAGCCCCTAAATTTGTGGTAATCTCTTACAACAGCAAAAGGAAACTAACATGCAAGACAAATGTTTTGTTATCTTGTGAACAAATGCCCTTAAAACTAGGAGGGCGTTTTTAACCTCCTATGATGTATGTTATTTGGGAAGCATGCAAATAATACTGGCATTCGGGATAAAAATGAAAACAACCCATCTCATAGTTATATGGATTATTAATCAAAAAGTATTTACTCAATACCTACTTTGTAGAATGCATTGTATTGTGAGAGACAGTTGCATAAGTACATTGCCCTTGAAGAACTTTTTCAAAATGGTAGGAAAGCTAAACATGCATAAAATTAAATAACTTTGAGTATTGTTTTCAAATCACCTGTTAATCTCCAAAATATTTTCTGGAATATAGTAGGAGCTATACGTATTCTATTGCACTATATAAATTAAGTTCGTGTGATGTAAAACAACAGTGCAAGTATTATTGTGAAACAGCCTGTGATTAGCTGTGAAATTGTTGTTATTTTAATTAATAGCTGAGGAACAGAGAAAGAGAAGGAAGAAGAAAAGGGAGGAGAAAGGAAGAGAGGGACGGAGGGAAGGAGGGGGAGAGG
The DNA here is from genome assembly GCF_965194805.1 of Balaenoptera borealis. Lineage (NCBI taxonomy): Eukaryota > Metazoa > Chordata > Mammalia > Artiodactyla > Balaenopteridae > Balaenoptera > Balaenoptera borealis. The sequence goes on from NC_138870.1 coordinate 34,900,650, forward strand.
GAGAGAGGAAGGTGGGGAAAGGAAGAGAATTCTACCAGCTGGCTTTCCAAACAGACTAGACTAGAAGGTGAGTGAACTTCTCAGGGGAGGGCCTACAGGTGTACCAAGGTTTGGCCTTTAGTGGTGCATGTTCAGGCCCTCAGTTTACTCAAGGCTCATCGGGTCCTAGAAGATCATCAGGTCTGGAGGTTGTATTTGAGAATCCTAAATTTTAAAGAAAGGTTATGCATCTGAGTCTGTACATTTCACGTGATGCTGCTGCAGGGGGTACAAGCTGAAAAATCCAATCACAAATAAACCAACAACAGGACCCTGTTTGGCAGAACTCAGATGGCAACCATAAAGTTACTAGGCCTGGGGAGTGATTAAAGCCAAGGTCAGGGCAGGAAAATAAGGCAATGATGACAAAACACTTACAAATGATACAAGCACATAGATGCAAGAATGAAGGATGGGAGCATAGGAAAGGATAACACCAACTTCCACGCCCAGAACTTGGTGTCCAGAAGAAGACAGTGTGGCAAAATGTAACTGAGCATGTGCAACTGTGAGATGGTTACAGAACAGGCATCATGAAAGTGACGTAGAAGAAAACAGAACGGGCACAAGAGGAGTCCAGGACTCAGGCCTAAAGCACCTCATGTGTGAGGAGGCTGAGTGTGAGTAGCTTGAAAGTTTCTTCGTGAGTTGGTTGGGTGGTAGTTATCTGTGGCCAATCTTCAGAACTAGCTATTTTGGCTGAACTTAATCCAAGTCATAACAGCTAACTTTTATTAAGAACTTGCTATTCTAAAGACCACATCTCATTCATTCTCCCCAACAACTCTATGAGGTATATACTGTTATTACCTCCACTTTATAGGCGAGTAAAAGGTAGCATAGAGAAACTAGACAGCTTGCCCCAAATCACACAAAGAAGTGGTGGATCTCAGATTAATTTTCTTTTCCTGAGCTATCAGCATCATTATCTTAATCCTCATGCTATTTCCAGACCATGACAGGTCATGACTGTCATCAGAACAAGTGTTCACATCCACCTTCAAATTATACCCCATAATCTGACCTTTTTTTTTTTTTTTTTTACCACCTCCACTGTTACTGCCCTAGTCCATGCTATCATTTAGTCTCACCTGGATTATTAAACTAACCTCCTAACTAGTCTTCTTCCTTCCATACTTGTCCCTAAATAGTCTATTTTCAACACAGCAACCACAGCAATGCTTCTCAAATACACCACACTTCACAAAAGAATCTATCCAAGTAACCAGTATGCACATGGAGAAGGGGTGCTCAATACCATCACTCATCAGGACACTACAAAATTAGACCACAATGGAGTGTCACTGCACCACCCCCACAATGTCCAAAATGAAAAAATAGACCAAACCAAGTGTTGGCAAGAATGCAGAGCAGCTGAAATTCTCATATACTAGTGGGTACAATCACAGCGGGAAACTATTTGACAATACCTACTAAAAGTAAGCATACTCAAAAAAAAAGTTAAAGGGAAGCATACTCTATGACCCAACAATCCTACTCTCAGGCATAGATCTAACCAAATGTATATGTACATTCACCTAAAGGTACACAAGAACATTCAGAGCAGCACTGTTTATAATAGCAAACTCCAGAAAAACTCATAAATTCATCTATAACTGAATGGATAAATAAGCCCCATGGGATTTGATTGTGCCCCATAGTCACATACATACAGCAATGGGAATAAACGAAGTACAGCTACATGAATCTCACAATGTTGAATGAAAAGAGCCAGACACAAAATAGGACATACATTAGATTCCAGAACTAATTCTTTATGTTAGAAGTCAGAGTAAAGGTTACCCTTGTGGAGAGGGAAAGGTTTGTGACTGGAGAGAGGACACAGAGGAGATTCTGGGGTGCTGGTAGTGGGTTTCTTGAGTTGGAAGCTAGTTACACACATTGAGTTTTCACTTTGAGTAATCTCACTGAGTTGTATACTTATGAACATTTACATATGTAATATATTTATATTTAATATATGAGATATATGAGATATACATCATATAAATATTATTCAGTAAAAAGTTTGCAAAATAAATATATGTCATATCATCTAACTTCACTGTTCAAAACCCCCAACGACTTCCAATCAGATTAGTAAAGGCCAAAGTTCCACTGTGGCTTCAAGGCCTTGCTTGATCACCATCACCCATGTCTGATCTGACCTCCTATGACTTTCCCCTTGCTCACTGTGTGCTAACAACACATGCCCCCTTACTCTTGCTGTCTCAGCACCATTGCACTTCCTGTTCTCTCTGCTCTTCCCCCAGATATCTGCATGGCTTGCTCCCTCCTCTCCCTTAGGTTTTGTGCAAACGTTATATTTACAGTGAAAAATTTCCTAACCACAATGTCTGAAATGACAAGCCCTCCCTCCTGGGACTTTCTATCTCCTTTTCTGCTTCATTTTTCCTCATAGTGTTTATTACCTTTTAATTTGCCATATTATTTGTTTGTTTGATTGGTTTGGTTTTTTTACTTGTCTCCTCCGCACTAAAATGTGCCCTCCCTGATGGTGAGGATATTTGTCTGTGTCATTCATTTCTGTATCCCCAGTGCTTGGCATATGGTAGATGTTCAATTAATATTTGTCAAATGAATGAATATAGCTCTTATACCTTTATTACATTTGTTAGTTATGGGTACATCTGTCTTCTCCAATAGGCTGTAAATAAGTCATAGGTTATATATTAGTTTCCTAGAGTTGCCATAACAGATTACCATAAACTCAATGGCTTAAACAGTAGAAACTTATGCTAACAGAGTTCTGGAGACCAGAAGTCTGAAATGAAGGTGTCAACGGGGCCACTCCCTCCAAAGGCTCTAGGGGAGAATCCCTTCTCACCTCTACCAGCTTCTGGTGGCTCCTGGTAGAATGTGTTATAGGCCTGGTTGTCAATGACACACAGAGGAGATCAGTTGGATTAAAGGCCTGGACTTTGAGTTCAGTGAGGGACCCAGGCAGAAAAGGCCATGCATACCCTGACTATCATATGGCTTCTGTGAGAGAGAGGAATCAGAGCAGGATTCACACAAAAGCAAAGTATAGCAAATTGTGTAGAAGGAACAAAGGTAAAGGAGGAAGGTAACGTCTCAAGGTAAGAGTCTAGGAAAGAATAAGACTACATATTATGAAACTACAAGGCAAACTCATAAATATAATTGACTTCATGGATAACAGGTAAAGAAGGGATGGACTTCATGTGCATTGCTATAATGAGCTGAATTTATGGTGCTGTGTAAGCATATAAATTTAATGGGGATGGTTTAATAAAACGTCATGATTTAGAATGAAAATAATTTCTGTTGTGATATGGTTCTATCTGATTATTGATTACATTGACTGTGTAGTTTTACAATTAAGATAATTGTCCAAATTTTGGTCTAAGCTCTGTCTCTCATTCTGCAAGAGGAAAATATACAAAAAAAAAAAATCACTGAAGTATCACCATTTATATGTTTTAACCATATTGGTGACTTGTGGCTAGCTGATGATTTTTAAAAATCCTATCTTCTATGCCCACTCTTACCAGCAGATAACCTAACATCACTTCTGGCAAAAGTAAGCATGGGTCCCACAGCCCTAGGATCCATTTTAACAAAAAAATCAGGGGGAGTCAAAACCCGTTAGCTCTAGATTCATGTGTGATCTCATGAAACATAAGTCCAAAATGGTGACCCAAAACCTTTTGGGATGTGGTAAAATTTAAAGCTTAGAAATTTCTTATTTCTTCAAAAAAAATCCTTAACTCTAATAAAACCATATGGTGAGACAAGAGTCTGACTGTAAGGTCTGCTGGTAAGGAGAGATCAATAGTTATCTGAGGCACAAAATAACTGAGGTCACAATCTCAGAGCCTAATTGAAATCGAAAAAGTTTATCTTCCTGCATGAATATCTTAATAACAACCCTCATATATTGAGTTGGCCAAAGAGTTCATTCGTTTTTTTCCGTAAGATGGCTCTAGTAGCTCTTAGTTGTCTTTAACTTCATTCAAAACAATTTTGTCAGATTGTATTGTGACAGCTGTCATATCAGTGTGCATTTTTTAAAAAATCAAAATTGGTGAATTTTTGTGTAGCCATTTTGATATTGAAGATGGAAGAAAAAAAACATTTTCAGCATATTATGCGTTATTATTTCAAGGAAGGTAAAAACGCAACTGAAACACAAAAAAAGATTTGTGCAGTGTATGGAGAAGGTGCTGTGATTTATCGAAGCTGTCAAAAGTGACTTGTGAAGTTTCGTGCTGTAGATTTCTCGCTGGACGATGCTCCATGGTCAGGTAGACCAGTTGAAGTTGATAGCAATCAAATCGAGACATTAATTGAGAACAATCAACATTATACCACACAGGAGAGAGCCAACATACTCAAAATTTGCAAATCAATCACTGAAAATCACTTGCACCAACTTGGTTATGTGAATCGCTTTGATGTTTGGGTTCCACATAAGTTAAGCAAAAAAAAACCTCTTGACTGTATTTCTGCATGCGAATCTCTACTTAAATGTAACAAAAATGTTCCATTTTTAAAACAAATTGTGACAGTCGATGAAAAGTGGATGCTGTACAATAATGTGGAAGGGAAGAGATCGTGGAGCAAGTGAAATGAACCACCACCGACCACACCAAAGTCCAGTCTTCATCCAAAAAAGGTGATGTTGTGTATATGGTGGGATTGGAAGGGAGTTCTCTATTATGAGCTCCTTCCGGAAAACTAAACAATTAACTCCAACAAGTACTGCTCCCAATTAGACCAACTGAAAGCAGCACTCGACAAAAAGCATCCAGAATTAGTCAACAGAAAGTGCATAATCTTCCAGCAGGATAACACAAGACCACGTGTTTCTTTGATGACCAGACAAAAACTGTTACAGCTTGGCTGGGAAGTTCTGATTCATCCGCTCTCTTCACCAGACATTGCATCTTTGGATTTCCATTTATTTCAGTCTTTACAAAATTCTCTTAATAGAAAAAATTTCAATTCCCTGGAAGACTGTAAAAGGCACCTGGAACAGTTCTTTGCTCAAAAAGATAAAAAGTTTTGGGAAGATGGAATTATGAAGTTGCCTGAAAAATGGAAGAAGGTAGTGGAACAAAACAGTGAATGCATTGTTCAATAAAGTTCTTGGTGAAAATGAAAAATGTGTCTTTCATTTTTACTTAAAAACCAAAGGAACTTTTTGGCAACCCCATAGCACAGCTGATTCTAAAAGGCTGAATAAACACCCAGTGAAGATATTTGGCCTTCAAAATATTTAAAGCCCTCTCTGAATGATCAACTCTATCTTTGCTCTTATTAATCCCTCACACTTGGTCCAGTCTATGGACAGAATGCAATTTGTCCTATATTTAAAATGGAAATTGCTTAACCTTTCACAGTTAAAATACCCCTCCGTTATTTCAGCAAGGGGAAGAGAGAACAAGGGAAGAGACATTCCTTCCAAAGTGCGGTGGTTTCCTGCTTGAATAATCTCAAATCCAGCCCCTCAAGCTACTGTGGTCTATGAGGAGCAGGTGGGTTCACCTCAGAATGGACCTATTCTGGACCACTGTTAACAATTGACAGTCTTCATGAGAAATCTGCTAAGGATTACATTCAATTATTGCAACTTTTAACCATCTTTCCTCAAACTTTGACTCTGTGCTCCTGAGTTAGAGAATGTCAGATTTTTCTCTCACTTTGAACTGAGGTCCCAAGACAATAGAAACCCATGACTCCCACATTCCAAAATGAACTACTTGATCACCTATAAGATTTACAAAAGAAGTGTTCAAGAAAGTTGTACAATCCTTCACTGACCACCTACATTCAGTCTATAAAATTTGCTGGCAAAGATAAGAAAGGAGGTGGAAATTTGAAGCTGTTTATAGTCACCTCCTGAATTTGGGTGAGATGATGAAAAAACCCATTGAACTACACTCAAAATACCAATAGACAACCAAGAAACATAATTTAAAGAAAAAAACAAGATAAATGAGAAAAATAAAGAAGAGTGAGTAGAACACTAGATTTCAGCAGAAATAGCAGTTAGGCAGCATAAAAGGACTTTTCAATATGTTGAATATCCTCACAGACATTTGAAAACAATTTGCATCCCGAAAACAAGAATAGGCTGCCATAAGGAGAGAATCAGAAAACAAGAATTAAATGTTAAAAATAAGAAATAAGTGTGAAAACAAGAATTAAATGTGAAACAAGAATGTGAGACAAGAATTAAATGATAAAATTTTAAATGTAATAGAAAGACTGGAAGAAAAAGTCAAAGACCTCTCCTAGACTATAAAATAATAATAAAAAGAAATAAAGAGCAAGAGAAGAGCAGAAACACAGAGAATCTGTGAAGACATCCAATACTGAGGTTCTAGTAAAATAGGGAAAACAAAGAGACAGAACTTGAGAAAATTGCCTAAAGCTAAAGAAAGAAATGCTTCTTTAGACAGAAAGTCTAGTAAATGCCAAGAACAAGGAATGAAAAAGGACTTCCACCTAGACACAGCCTCATGGAATTTCAGAACACCTTAGACAAAGATCCCAAATACTTCCAGAGATATAAACATGTCTAGAAAGAAATAAAAATTATATTGGATTTAGAATTCCATTAATAACAACAGATGTTAGAATGAAAACTTCAAATCAATGCCTTCCATAGTTTGAGGAAAAAATACTCTAACTCCAAAAGTCTAGAATTCTAGACTCAGTTTAAACTATTAATCAAACGGGGAACAAAATAAAGATACTCAACAACAAAGAAATGTTTACCTCTCAGGCATTCTCTCTAAAAAACTTACTTGAGGTTGTGCTCCAACAAAATGAAAAATATCCACTCTTTTTAGATCCAAGAACAAAAAGGTATGAGACCTCCCACCCCACTCACACACATAAAGAATGTATCTAACCCACAAGTGGCATAGAGAGTCATATTAGGCTGATGACCGTACCACTGGCATAAAGGGCAGCTAGCCAGAATCAAAGCAGGAGATGAGGGAAAGGGGTACCAGGCTAAAAACCATAAAGAAAAGAAGACAAGCACCTTAGCATAAAGTTAACATATAGTATGGTTAGAAAGTTGGATTATTTTGGTGATAAATTGAAGGCATTTGCTTACTTCTCTCATTTACAAAAAGAAAGAAACATCAGAAAACTTAAAAACTATATGAGAAAACTGATGGCAAAATGAAAAACAAATTAAAATGTGTTATTCTCTGATAAACTGTGAGAATTTATTTGCCCTTAATTGTCTTAACATTTAAGCCTTACTTGTCTTAACTCCTGGGTGCACAGGTCTAGCAAAATATCATGGGCTTCCCTGGTGGCACAGTGGTTGAGAATCCACCTGCCAATGCAGGGGACACGGGTTCAATCCCTGGTCTGGGAAGATCCCACATGCCGCAGAGCAACTAAGCCCGTGCGACACGACTACTGAGCCTGCACTCTAGAGCCTGTGAGCCACAACTACTGAGCCTGCACACCACAACTACTGAAGCCTGCGTGCCACAACTACTGAAGCCCACGCGCCTCGAGCCCGTGCTCTGCAGCACTGAGAAGCCCGTGCACCGCAACGAAGAGTAGCCCCAGCTCACTGCAACTAGAGAAAGCCCACACGCAGCAACGAAGATCCGATGCAGCCAAAAATAAATAAATTAAATAATCTTTAAAAAAAATAACATGAATCTCTTTCCCTGGGGTTCAAACCATTTTTGGTTCTATGATGAATAATATATTAACATGTCATACTAATATAATGCTCTTAATTAATTTTGTAGTTTTTGGATAACTTATTAAAGCATGAAAATACATAGTTACAAAATAGAGTATAAATGTGAGAGGCTTCAATAATACAAAATAATGTATCAATCTATATGAAAGAAGGTCATGTGTGATGAAGAGGAGGTGATGTGAGGAAGGAAAGGAAGGAAAGGAAAATGTGAGTGTAATCATTTCCTCGTCATCTTTCCTAGTGAAAATTTGATGAGTCTTAAAGTTGATAGATTAAGAAATAAAACTTAAAACAAAAATGGTTATGAGAAGTATTTCTGTGGGGCAATGCACTACAGATGGGAGAGGGATGTAGGAGAATTTGGCTTATATTTTTATGATTTTCTGAAAGGTTTCAATTCATTGTTATTTACAATGTATCTGCTATTGCTTTTAGTCATGGGAGAAGCAATTCAGAGAACACGGGTTAAAACAGACTCCAGAGACAAAACATGGGCTCACATCTCGGCCCTGCCACTTCCTAGCTGTGGGGACTTAGCCAAGTTAAACACTCTGTGCCTCGTCTATGAAAAAGGGATAATAACAGAATCACTTCACAGAGATGTTGTGAAGATGAACTTCTTTTTAGTATGAAAATTTTAAAGCATAAACAAGTATAAACATAGTGGTACCCATATACCTCATGTTTAATTATATTTTATTTCACTTTATTTGTTTCAAATCATTGGGTATTCTTTTAGGAAATAAGATAATACAGTGAACGCTCCTAACTGACCCCAGTAGACTCCCTCCCTCTTGAAGGAAACCACCCTTAAGAGTTGGGCATGTATCTTTTATATCCTTGTTTTTATATTTTTATTACATTTATACAGACACATGAATAATACATGGCATTGAATGTATGTTTATAAGTTACATAAATGATGTTTGACTCTATAGATCTATTTTCAACTTGTTTTTTCTCATGATTTTGAAGGTTATCCATTTTCACATACATAGATGTAGTTCAATCATTTTTATCTGCTGTGTGATATTCCATCACATGATTATAGTACAGTGTAGGTATCCATTGTCTACTAATGGGAGTTTATGTTTTTCCACTATAATCTCTTTCTGCCTTAAAATATTTTTCTAGCAGTTATTATAAGCACTTGCATACAGTTTGTCCTAACTAATCTCTGTCTGCCTATTGCACTTCCTAGCTACTCTTCCCCATACCACCAGAATGATTTTTCTGTATATAAATCACACCCAACCACTCCTTAAGCACTTTATCATCTCTAAAAATGAAATCCAAGCTCTTTGACTAGGCGTGTAAGTCTGGCTTTTGCCCAGCCTCATTTTCTGCCACTCCCCACTCACTCCCTATGCTCCCCACAGGTCAGCCCTGGCACACTACTGCAGATTCCTGAAGGCACCATGCTTTTTGCAGTTACCTATGAGGTCTATGCCTTTTTTTTTTTTTTTTCTTGCCTGGACTGGAAACCTCCTCTGTCCTCTTCAAGCAGAAATAAATGCTTCCTCTTCTCTGCTCCCGGAAGACATTGTGTATAATGCTACTAAAATGCTTACACAATTCATCGTCATTTTTTTCAGGTATGTCCCCCTACTATTCTGTATATTTCTGGGAAGGAGGGTCTGTATTCTAGTCATCTTTGTATCACCAGTGCACAACAGAGTAGGAGCTTAATAAATGTTGACTGAAAGAACGAATTGAAGAGTGGAACTAATTCTATAGCAATTGAGAACAACTGAGTATTTGTGATAAAGAGAGATGAAGAAAATCTGATGTCTGTGCTTGAAACTGCTTAAAATGGAAACTGGAGGCAAGAAATCAAGTTAAGAAAGGTATTGCAATGTTCTAACAAGGTTTCAGCATGTGTTGTTGCCTTATATCAAGGGATACGATTTAAATAGTGATATGTCATAACATGTGTAATACTAAGCTATAACAGGGTCTAATATTAGGCAGGAAGCTGATTGCAATTATGTTGATGGTAATTTCCTTTCACATGTACTGCGGTGTGCCCCTAAGCCCCATCTTCATTTCCACCATGGGACATGTGTCATTTACAGTTTCCCAACCTTCAAAAAGCTATTCCATGGCAACAGACTGCGAGCTTCTAAGAAAGGCCTTAAGGCACTCATCCAGGGACTGCTGTGTGCTAATAAATGTTTCTTAAAATGACATGGAAGTTATGTATTAGATGAATTGTGCACTTATTCATAAAGAGATCATTAATTAAACTTTTCTATAAACAAATGTGTCCACATGTATAATATCAACTGAGCAAGAGCTCAGAAAGCTTGTTGTTCATCCTTTACCCACTCTGAGGAACAAAGAGACATGACAGATTTCAGAGCTGGCAGTCCAACAAAGTTCCAATAATAATGCCGGCATTTATGGGCAGTGCATCAGGCTTGGGTAAGTACTTCATGTACATTATTTCATTTAATCTTGACCACAAGTCAATGTCCATTCTTACCAAGTAAGAAACTGAGGCTTAGATGGGTTAAATAATTTGTTTTGAGTCACACAATACATAGGTGATCGAGTGAGATTTTCACGAAGTTTTTCTGACTCCAGAACCTTTGCTTTTAGCTGCCATTATGACATTGTGTTGGCAGCTGTTTCCACTTCATGTATGGGGTCAAATCCAAGCTAATGTTTTTCATCTTATCCACTGCTCAATTAAGAAAATTACTGCAGTGTGCTTTGGATGCCTAGGCTTCATTTCCTCCTTCCTGACAGTATGCTGGCTTTCCCATTGCTGAAGCCAAGAGTTTCCGATGTTCCTTCCATCTGAGTCTTTCCTCTCAGTATAGTCAGGGGCTGGCCTGGAGCAAAGCTCAGCTCAGTCAACCTCTCTCTCCCAGGGCTCTGAATCTCCAAAGGGCCTCAAACACCATAGAAACCACTGGAGTTAACGCATTCTAGGCCTCAGGCGGGAAGATTACTGAACAGGTCCCATTAAAGAGACCCAGCAGAGATGCCTGGGCTTGTACTTGCTGGCCCTGGTTCTTCATTCTTCCTGTTAATTTTGTGAGAGGTACATCTCCTTCTAAGGAATTCTATTTTTGCTTAAAATATACAGAGTCATTTTCTGTGACTTCTAAACAAATAACTAAATTAACCGAGTCCGTCTCTAATTCCTGGGAATATTTCCCTTAAATGTCCCCTTATGGAGAACAGCGTACAATGAGTACCATAAGGCAGACAAATGCACTTAATACAACACTCAAAACTGTGTCAGAGGACTTCCCTGGCGGGCAGTGGTTAAGACTTCACTTTCCAATGCAGGGGGTGCGGGTTTGAACCCTGGTTAGGGAGCTATGATCCCACATGCCTCAGGACCAAAAAACCAACACACGAAACAGAAGCAATATTGTAACACCTTGAATAAAGACTTTAAAAATGGTCCGCATCAAAATAAATAAATAAACAACTTTTTTAAAAAAACCTGTATCAGAGTAAGTCCACGTCGTGAGTGTCCTGTTATGACTTCAAGATCATAATCTTTCCCACTATGACCGCAGACTGCCCCCTCCCCCAGTGCTAGAAGAGAATCCGGCACCTACCTCCCCTGGCCTCCTAGCTTCTTTGTTGAGCAAGGTACTGAGACTCTAAACTGTTGCCAGGGACTTCCCTGGTGGCGCAGTAGTTAGGAGTCGGCCTGCCGGTGCAGGGGACACGGGTTTGGGCCCTGGTCTGAGAGGATCCCACGTGCCGCGGAGCAACTGGGCCCGTGAGCCACAATTACTGAGCCTGCGCGTCTGGAGCCTGTGCTCCGCAACAAGAGAGGCCGCGATAGTGAGAGGCCCGTGCACCGCGGTGAGGAGTGGCCACCGCTTGCCGCAACTGGAGAAAGCCCTCGCGCAGAAACGGAGACCCGACACAGCCATAAATAAATAAATAAATAAATAAATAAATAAATAAGTAAGTAAATAAATAAACAAACTGTTGCCAGCTGCTTTGAACTAGGGGAAAATAGAAGAGAAACAGTGGTCATGAGCTCAACTCTAAAGGTCCTTGCCAGTGGTATAGGAAGACCAAATATAACTTGTATGTTAAGAAGAATGAATCAGTGTAGTGATCTAAAATGAGATAAATGACAAAAGACATCTCAGAAGCTAGACTGGGAAAGTGAGGCAAGAAACAGACAAATGGACTGTGCAGGATGGTAGGGACCATGAAGAGGAAGCCTCTGGGTGTCAGGATACGGCAAAGAGTGGATATGAGAGTCAGGGGTAGGAAACCAAGGATCCCATGCTGTATCAGGGCGTAGCTATCACAAATGACACTTTGCTCCCATCAGTTAGAAAATCACCATATAATGACTGGAATATATGGGTGGAATATAGAATAAAAGACTGCAAGGACAAATACCAACATTTTAACAGTAGTCATTCCAGGCAATGAGATCATAGGTGATTTTTATTTTATTCTCTATATTTTCTGAATTTTTCAATAGTCAGTGTTCAATTTTTCTGAATTCTTCAAATGTTCTGCAATGAGAATTTTGAGGCGGGGGGGACTCTATAACATCTAATAAACTGGTTCTGGAACTCTGGAATCACGTAGCACATCAGTGTGACTGGGGGACGGTAACTCTCTTGTGGAAAGCTCTGTAATACCCACCTGCCTAATACCCATTTTTCCTTTAAGTGTAAAAATAAATTACGCCAGAACCTGTATTTCCCCTAATCCCATCCTGCAGCCCTCCTCCCAGGCATCTGCTGATAAAGTTGGCCAACTCACCGATCCTCAACATTTACTCCGTCAGTACCTATAGAATGTGTTCTCCCTGAAATAGTTGTTATTCAATACAGGAACGGGACCTTGCTGTGAACAAATTTCCTGGAGTTTCTACAGCCTTCATTCATTCAACAAACATTTTTTTGGAACTTGCAGTGGTTGAAGAAAGTTAACTTTTCTCTGTTACATGGAGTAAGTACGCTGCTCTTTGGTCTATGTAAGTGGCCACTCCAGTGGCCAGAAAGAAAAAAAATTTATTTCCTTTCATGAGAAAGAGAGGCAGGATTCATGGCGTGAGATAAAAAAGAGGTCCATTATGTATTATTTGTCTTGTGGGCTGACCGTGCTCAGTTGAACATGGTAGAAGCCCTCTTACCTGATAAAATGGGACTAATATTTGGTGGTCCTGATGATTATAATTCTGCATCATTCCTAAACGACCACACCTAGAATGCATGTTTACCACTGACATTTTGCTTTTTTGAAAGTGTAACAAAAGAACATCAAGATGCTTGCAAAGTTCCCGAGTACAACGAAATCTTTTCCAATTGTCTTACCTACACTTAACTCAGTAGATGTTCTTTTATAGTGATTCATCTTTGTCTTTCATCTACATTAAGTTATTCAACAATAACACTGTTTGCTTCACTCTCTTAAGTATCCATTTTTAGTAATATTTAATTTAATAACATATTTATAATAATAAGTACAGTGAACACAAACAAGTTTAGAAACAAACAAAACTGACTCTTGGGTAAGAAACCATTTGCTTGAGTGGAGCCCACAGGCCCCCAGCGTTCAGCAGCCCTGGGCATCAGTCAAAGGGAGAGTTGATTAGGCAGGTCAGGTGTACAAGTGGCGCTGGTTAAGGAATTCCTATTGCCCATGCTTCTGGCCTTGTAACTACCTACTCCCCTACCTCACAGCTGACTCTGTTATTCACTCTCTAACTCCTAGCAACTGAAGAAGAGATTGCAGAAACTGCCCAGACCAGAAGTTGGCAAATTATATTCCATTGGCCGAAGCCAGCCCACTGCCTGTTTCCATAAATAAAGTTTATTGGAATGCAGCCATGCCCATTGTTTACCTACTTCCTTTTGCCCTGCAAGGTCAAAGTCAAGTGGTTGTGACAGAGGCAGTATGGCTCACAAAACCTAAAATATTTACTATCTGACCCTTTACAGAAAGTTTGCGTACCCCTGGTCCAACCCAACCAAAAAATGAGTTATAGGCAGTAGTGTACTAGTAAAAGTTAAACAGCTGGCCCTCTGGAGGAAAAAGTCCTTATTTGTAGCAGATACTGATCTCCATAGTGTGAGCACTGCCACCCTTTCAAGCTACCTCTGACTTTGGAGTTGGGGAGAGAAGTCACACTAGAGATAGTCTTTTGCTTGTCTGTTTTAATTTTTTATTGAAATGATGATCAAATCAAATCAAACACAGTGACCATTTTAATCAAACTTTTACTTTGAGAGTATAAAAATACAATCAAAATTTCAAACAGTATCTTTTATACATGCTTTACCAAATTAATGCCAGAAAAACTCTCAAAACCAAGCTATAAATGATGCCCATACACTATGATATGAACACAGTAACCAAAAGTTCACATTTTTAAATGCACTGATCTTTCCCTCAACAGAACAGCATACTCTACACATTTTCCCAATTTATCTCTCATCTTACAAAAAACTAAAGTCACACTCTCAAGCCAGTGCAAGCCTGTTCCAGCACACTACTGAGTACAGAAATCAGCTTAAATGGAGGCTGTAAATATGGAAGGAACAATAAACCCTGGATTCATATAAGACCTTTCTTGAAGCTCCAGGCTTAAGATCCCACAAAGAGCCTACCTCTAGTTCCGTCTCTAGCTGCATTTATAACATATTCTGAGTGCTTACGTTTTATCTGGGACTGTTCTTTACGTATAGTATTTTACACTTATCAATTATTTTAACTCTCGCAATAAGCTTCTTTTCTTAAGGTAAGTACAATCATTGTGCCCATTTATCAGATGAGAACATTTGAAACAAAGAGAGGTTGTGAAATTTGACCTAGAAAAGAAGTTTTTGAGAAACCTGCACAGCAAAGCAGTTGATTTGGAACATTCCCTTCATTTTCAAGTCATGTTCCTGCAGTCTTCTATCCTTTTCCATTGTAATGAAGATCAAAAATGTTGATGCCCAGGTATTTCTTTCCCAATTCAAAAGAAGAAGGCTCATTTGTGTTTTGGGCTGTGTTCATCAGTAAAACTGAAAAAAATTCTAGAGAAACTACATTCATGAGAAAAGGGGCAAAGAACAGAAAGGGGTGGGAATAGAACCTCAGGGAAAGAGAAAGATAGCAGCCAGCACACGTTGAGCCTTTAAAGACTCTGAGGACAAGATAGGGAGAGATTGGGGGTAGCTGCCATACTGTGATATGCAAGGTGCTAGGGAGATGGGAAAGAGGATTTTAGGTAGTTTTGCTCTATGTAAAAGAATTTCCATTAGGACCCTTGTTAAGAGACATAAGTGAAGTCTAAACGAATTTTCTTGTGATTTTTTGGATATTAGGCTAATGTTTTTTTTAATTCAACACAGTGTTGAGACAATTCAAAATGTGCTAAGATTAATATGTTACCCTGTTAAAGCTAAAACTAAAGAGAATGAAGTCTTTTTCTTTAAAAGACAAAACAGTTGGGTTGTGGCTTTTATTACCCACAATAATGAATCATCCATCAGTCCACCCAGTACAGAGAGCAGAGTAGATAGACTCCAGGACTTGGTGGGTGAGCCAGTGAAGCCCACTGTCTCCAATGGAACCCCACCAAAGGAACAGAGCCCACACGTGTCAGGGGCTACAAAGGTGACCAGGTCCCAGTATCTCTCCATAAGAAGTGCACCATCTGGCAGGAGAGACCAGACATATAATGACAACTATAAATAGGTGCTGTAATAGTACTATATCCAGTGGTATGTGGAGAGCCTCTGCGTTCCTGCCTTCACACCCTTCCACCTTTGTACTGCATGTTGATGTTTGCTACCTGTGCAGGGCCAGGCTGCTAACTGCAGTCACAGCTAGCCTGATTTTTAAAAGGCATAAAGTTGGGAGCATTTCTTTTACAGGCACCATCTCTCCATTCTAAATCATTTCCTTCTTTATTGGGACCTTCTTCCAACTTCCCTCTGACACCTGCTTGGGACACAGTTGTGTGGGGATGTGATGCTTAATATTATGGCAACCATGTTGTGAGCATGAAGAAGGATATCAGAGGCACCAACCCAATGTCCTGACATGGCAGGTCCCCTGAATGAACCAACTATAGATGCACCACTTTCCAGATTTCTTACGTGAAAGAATTATCTCTATTATTTAGCCACTTGAATTCTGGTTCTGCAATTTACTAGCTGTGTGACCTTGAACAAGCTATTTAACCTCTTTGTACATATTTCTTCATTCAAATAATGTCAATAGCAATACCACTTACCTCATAAGGTTGTTGTGACATTTCAATGAGTTAATACATGTCAACAGTAGATTTCCTAAATAATCGTTAAATAATAAATATTAGTTATTAATATTATTTACATTATTAGTTGGGTATTTTGCTGCTTATAGGCATAAACTATTCCTAACTGATACAGACATTTACCTAAAGATGTGATAGAGGCTCCCAACATTATTTTGCAAGCTTTCCAGATACCATTCTTTAACAGAAGTCAGTGAGTATTTATTGAGCCCTTCTTAAGGGCAAGTCTCTGTTCTAGAAACCAAAGGAGTGAATATGTGGAACTGGGATTTATAGACTCACTGTATCAATGGGAGGGACAGAGGAATGCTCCTGCTAGCTCTTGGTATCACCTATGGATACACAGCTCCCTTAGGATGCAGAGAGTTGATATATGCTTTGCCCTATACTTGGCTATGCGTTGGTAATAACATGGTTCTCCACTCATAGATCACAAACATTCCACTTAAACATCCAGGTGCAGATGATGCCTCTTCAGCACATTTCATACATTCTCCTTTTCCTGTATGAAGTTTTACTGTGATCCCGTTACCTTCTACCATGGTATCACTATGCTCCCACCAAGTTTCACTCTTGGTCCCAAATATTGCCTTCTTTTTTTCCAGCATATATTACAGAACATCATGCATCAATATCCAATACACATGGTCCCCGACCTGACAGTATGACTTACAATTTTTTTGACTATGATGGTGCTAAAGCTATACACATTCAGTAGAAACTATACTTGGAATTTTGAATTTGGATCTTTTGCAGGGCTAGTGGTATGTGGTACAATACTCTCTCCTGGGATGATGGGCAGGTCAGCAGCCGCAGCTCCCAGTCAGCCAGGCAATCACGAGGGTAAACAACTGATACATTTACAACCATTCTGTACCCGCACAACCATTCTGTTTTTCACTTTCAGTACAGTATTCAATAACTTACACAAGATATTCAGTATTTTGTTATAAAATAGCTCTTGTATTAGAGGATTTTGCTCAACTGTAGGTTAATGTAAGTGTTCTGAGGTAGGCTTGGCTAAGCTACGATGTTCAGTAGGCTAGGTGCATTAAATGCATTTTCTTTAAAAAATTTCTTTTTAATTAATTAATTTATTTTTGGCTGCATTGGGTCTTCGTTGCTGTGCACGGGCTTTCTACAGTTGCAGAGAGCAGGGGCTACTCTTTGTTGCAGTGCGCAGTCTTCTCATTGTGGTGTCTTCTCTTGTTGTGGAGCACAGGCTCTAGGCACATGGGCTTCAGTAGTTGTGGTATGAGGATTCAGTAGTTGCGGCACACGGGCTTAGTTGCTCCTCAGCATGTGGGATCTTCCTGGGCCAGGGCTCGAACCCGTGTCCCCTAAATCGACAGGCGGCTTCTTAACCACTGCACCACCAGGGAAGTCCTAAATGCATTTTCAACTTATAATATTTTCAACTTATGATGGTTTATCGGGATGTAACCTCATCATAAATCAAGGAAGATCTGTAATCTCAAAGAGCTTTGTTCTCTGCCCCCAGGCCATTCCATTTTAACCACAGCATGTGGCCTTGAATCTCCTGCTGGAGGTTAGAAAAAGATACTGGCCTTCGAGCCAATTGGCTTTGGATTCAACTGTTTTAACAGAGGAGTAAATTTAACATCTTGGCCCAAATTTGTTTCCCATTCTGTTTTGTCATCCTTGGGCTTGCATTTTTACAGGATGGGATACAGCAATGGACCTGACAGGATATCTTAGCAATGGCAGCTGTTGGTGCTAGATTAGATTTCTCCCAACCTCTGATGACTTGTCAATGCGTCTTTTGTAGGAGTCTTGTCAATTTCCTTCCACTTCAGCCCATGTCTTTATAGCCACCTTAACAACGCTACATGATTCTTTCTTTCCTTATTCCCTTTATTCCAAGAATTATTTTTTTCCCTGGCCATTTGCTTTCTTCTAAATAGTTTAAATTTTCTTTGGCAGCTGCAAGAATAAATCTACCAAGGCCCTTGTCTACTCCCATGTCCTCCTAGTGGGAGGGTCACTTCCGGAGCCCCGGCAGGAGGTGCTCCCCTAAGCACATGGGCTGCTCACCTCAGATTGTCCAGGGCTGCCATGTTCCTGAACATGACCTTGGTGTTAGCAGGTCTGCTCCATTTCACTGCTGATGAGGGGATCAGGCTGATTCCCGTTCACTCCAACACTCACCCATTGCTCACAGGCCTTATTCTTACCCCTACTGGTAATTCTCAGTGCTAAACTGCAGCAGGTTGTCAACTGGTAGGCATATTGAACACTCCTTTTCATTCTGGAGATCTCAAAAATAAATAATGAGGCCCTAGGTTAATTAACCTGACAATCCACCAAAGCAGGGATTCCCAGGCAAGTGACAATACTTTTTGGCAAGACGACCCAGCTCTTTTACACTGCAGCCCCTGGTTTCCAGAAAGTAAGGAAACGGTTAACACTAATCTGCCTGAGAAATGACTTCTGAGTCTGTCTTCTAAGAGTATTGTTTTTTGGAAGTGGTCAAGTTAGGATAAATGTGGAATTTATCCTGTGTCTGTCTGGTTTGCTGTGCAAGTCCTGGTCCAAGAGGCATCCCCTGGGCTGGAGGAGCTGTGAGTTGGCATGCAGGCCTTGGGCTTTCATGTTTAGTGTGGTAAAAAACGATGATGGTAAATCACCTGTAGCATACATATAGCTTCATGAAGGGGAGGGGACAAAGGAAATGGTGTGCTTCAGTAGCTGCCAGGACTTCCAATGAATTGAAGATGCCCCACTGCTGCATCCTGCCCTTCACCCTTCTATAAAGCTAAATAAATATAGTAGTAGATTAAAGCCAATCGTGCCTTGTGCATTTGATTGTCTACTTGAACTGATGTCAACCACTGTGGAGTGTAGAGGGGCAATTCAGCTATAAGGTACTCTATATATTTAGAAAATTGTTTGTATTAGAAAAGGATGAAGCATCAATGACATAAGAACACCCTGGTTATACCAGTTATATACCAGGTTATTCGTTCCTATTGTCCTCCTGAGTTTTCTGTCCAGGAGCTCCCACTACCCATGTCTCCACACTTCAGGGTGAGGCTGCCTGTCAATATTCTCCACAGGCAAAGTCAGGTTCTCTCACAGATCTGACAATCCTGTGTCCTTCCTCAGAGACCAAGTCTAATCTATGGAGCTTCCTCTCCCACCCTGCTCATTCCATCTTGATCCCAGTTTTCTCACCTGTAAAATGAAGAAAGTAAGAATGATAAAATAACATAGAACTGGAAATAAATTATTCCAGCCACTGTTTTAATACAATTTGATTCACATAATTCTTTCAACATTTCTAAACTCTAACTTGACATTTGTAGAGAATAAGTGCCTCAAAGGCAAGATCCATGTATTTTGTTATTCAATTTGTATGAATATAATACCGAAATCAACTGGTATTAAGATAGTGGCCAGGGCCAGTGTGGGGGAGGGAGGGAGCATGTTTGGCTTTTGTTTGGGTTTTTAGTTGATGAAGTCATTGGGCTTCTGCTATTATCATGCCAATAGTCTTTTGGGAGATTGAATAAGGTACTTGTCCATGGCTGGTGGGCATTTTCTTCAAGACTCTCAATATAATAAAAAAAAAAAGCCAAATGGAAATGATGCTAGATAATGACCAAGCTGGAAACATCAGTACCAGTCAAACAATATCAGAAAGGTTCCATTTTCCCTTTGTCAATAGCAAATTAAGTAGTTCTACAGCTGACCAAACAGCATTTATACCTAAGAAGAAAGAGAAGAGGAGGAAGCACCAACCAGAGTTATTTCCCCTACTCTGTCTCTTTCTTGATGTCTGTCACTTATACCAATTGCCTACACAGATCATCAGAACTATGCTTTTCAAACTTTTTGACTCCAGGCAACAAAGAAAGATTTATTTCATATCTTGGCCTAGTATGTTTCCCATTTGTTTTTCAATGTAGACTGTGACTCACTAAATTGATTTCATGACCCCACAAATAGGTTGTATCCTCCAGTTTGGAAATCACTGGACCAAATCATGTGAGAACTCTTCAGAAACTGTGTTAAAATTTAGTAATAATCCTTACCCAGTGGTAGTTTAGATGATTCCAGGGAAAGCTCAAGACTTCTACCCTCTCCTTCTTACTCTCCTCTTCCCCCAAGAAGGAAGATCCTTCTCTGGATCGATTTCATTCTAGGACAAGGCACTATGACTCAGTCTAGTGAGTAAAGTGTTCTAAGGAATCAAGTGGATGAGTACAGTGTTACATAGAAGAAGAGGAACTTCCGCTGGAAATGTCTGAGACAGACAACCGGACGCCTCCTCCTTAGGCCTTTGGAAAACTCTCTCATCAGTTTCCCTCTGCTATTCTCTCTGCTGGGGGATATTTTAGGTGGTTCTTCCACACATTGGAGCAGCAATATCAAAACTTTGGGATGGAAGCAGGCAGAGTAGTTCTTTCATCCCACTTGGGTTTTGGTCATCAGCTGGGCCAGAGTTGGTATTGTTTCTTAATGTAATATTGTACATGTTTGGGAGTTCTTAATAATGCTATAAACTACTTTACTCAAACTGGCAGAATTCTAGTGAGTAAAGAGGTCTTAACTTCTGGGTTTTCTTGAGTTTCTGTTTACCCTCCACCCCATCCTCAGCTGCTTGAAGGCTGCTGGGGACAGCATTATTGGTATATTGATGTATCTGCCTGGGAAATCATCTTGTAATTATCCTCTGCCTCATTTTTTTAATAACATAATAAATTTTATTCTATAACAAGGATCAAATCGAACAGGTACAGATGAACAAAAATTAAGAAATTTTACTACCAATTTATTACAGTAAAGAAATGTCTAAAGTGTATATGTGAAGAAGAAACATAACCATAAAAGAAAAATAATTATAACAAAGTCTCTGCCTCATTTTTAGTGAAGAAAGCCTTTGTATTTGATGAACTTGAATGTGAGGCAAACAAGCCAAAAGGAATCTTTTTACCACCTAAAATCTGACATTTGTGGTCTACTAACATCTAAAAATTAAAGATCTATGAGTAATTATGTTACGTTGTAAGTTATCTCTATGAACATATCTAAATATAAGACAGCTATCCAGGCTCAAATACTATGCAATATGACCCAATTCCACAGGTGGAATAATCCTCTTTGGCACAGGTGGTTGAATAATCCTCTTTGGTTGTGACTCATTCACTGAGGAAAATGTAAGCTCCGTGAACATAAGAAGTATGTCTGGGCTTCCCTGTTGGCGCAGTGGTTAAGAATCTGCCTGCCAATGCAGGGCACACGGGTTCAAGCCCTGGTCCAGGAAGATCCCACATGCCATGCAACAACTAAGCCCGTGAGCCACAACTACTGAAGGCCGTGCACCTAGAGCCTGTGCTCTGCAACAAGAGAAGCCACTGTGGTGAGAAGCCCACTCACCGCAATGAAGAGTAACCCATACTCACCACAACTAGAGGAAGCCTGCGTGCAGCGACGGAGACCCAACGCAGCCAAAAATTAATTAATTAATTTTTTAATTAATTAATTTTTAAAAAGATACTTTAGGTTAATCAAAACCTTCCAAAAAAAAAAAAGTATGTCTGCTTTCTTCATCAGTGAATTGTCAACTCACCATACAGTGCCTGATTTTAAAAATACATCCACTAAATATTTGTTGAATGAAAAAAAAAGACAAATAAATAATAAATAAATAAGGGTGCTGAGAAGGAAGGAAAGGAGTTGGCTCTAACAAAGTGAGACAATAAGCAGGAGATACAGGAACCCTTACGATGTATTGGACAAGGACCCTTCAGCTATTTCAGACCTGCCACTTCTACTGCCTCTCCCACCTGCAACCTGGAACCAGAGGAGTAGCTGGGTGTTTTGCCTGCCTCCACCAACTTCACAGTCCTCTAAATAACTGCAGTAATTGCAAACATTTATTGAACTTTGAGGATATATTGAGCCCAGCTCCAAACACAGAATTAGACTCTGTGTCTCCCCGTAAAGCAAATCCACAGAGCTACCAAAACACCAGCAAATAATGACTTTTCAACTTAATATCTCGAGACAAATATGTATATGACCACAAAGGTTAAGAGCTCTGATTCCAATTACTAAAGAGTGCCAGTCTTCTTCATTTTTAATCATCGGTTTTATTGCTATTTTGTTGTCAGAGTCATCACCAGGGTGCCTAACTCATTTTTTATACAGTTAATACAGATCTTTATCAAGTGTGAGAAGTGTGCTCATTTTCCTTCTTAATGCCAGACTCCTTCATGAATTGTCTCTGACGGTTGAGATGGGATGAATCCTGTGTGGGATTAATGAGAAGCTATACTGTCCGCTCTGAAACCCTTTCATTTATGGGCCCTCTTGAACATTAACATGATCAAAGGATTTCAAAGAAGCCAGGACCGCTATTCACACTAAAGCAAGAGTCGATCCAAGGGACCCATCTAAGAAAGAAGGGCTTTTAAAAACAAATGCAAAAGCCAGTTCTCAAAATTTAAACAGGAAGGCGAATCTTAAACAGCCTCACATGCAACTCAGTGTTTGTTAACCAAAGAATAAAGATAAAAAGATTAAAAGAGAGGCTTGCCGTTCCAGATTTCCTGGTTTTCGTCACACAGCTCAAAGACCATTTTTGCTAGCAGTCTTTTGACAATGGAACTACATGTCACACTCAAAACACAGCATGGTGATTTCAAATTGATGAATCGTATGCATGGTATTGGTATCTGAATGTATTAAATCACTAAAGCAAGGCAATATTTCAATGCAAGCACATGAGTGGGCTTTAGCATAAAACTTCCAGCAATCAGTACTACACACAAAGGGGAAATGTCAGGCATGGAAACTTTTGTCCTTCAAATAAATAAAAGAATTTTAGTGAAATAGACCATACCTTATATATATCTTGACTTCTCGCTGCCTAATGGCTACTGTACACCTTTTAGGTTTTTTCATTTACCATTTGGAGAAAAGCCCGCTGTGTTTAACAGGGTGATAAGACTCCGACTGAGCCAAGGATAATTTTTTGTTGGTGAAGAATTGTTGGTTGGGACTTCCCTGGTGGCACGTTGGTTAAGACTCCACCTGCCAATGCAGGGGATACAGGTTTGAGTCCTGGTCCGGGAAGATCCCACATGTCGCGGAGCAACTAAGCCCGTACGCCACAACTACTGAAGCCCTCTCACCTAGAGCCCATGCTCTGCAACAAGAGAAGCCACAGCAATGAGAAGCCCACACACCACATCCAAGGGTAGCCCCTGCTCGCCACAACTAGAGAAAGCCTGCGCGCAGCAATGAAGACCCAATGCAGCCATAAATAAATAAATAAATAAATAAATAAATAAATAAATAAATAAACTTAATTTTAAAAAACTTACCATTAAAAAAAAAAAAGAATTGTTGGTTGAAGGTAAAGAAAACTGTTATTTTTAAGTCTGCAAGTGGTTTTTCTACTTTTCTGGAGAGGAAGTCTTCAATTCCTTGGGTGCAAACTGCTCCTATGATTTGAGAAAATCCTTTCAATAAACTTTCTGTTTATGCAAAGATAAAGCAAAGAACTTATTCTGGAATAGAGGTGACAGACTCAGTGCTGCTAACGGGCTGAGCTGTTTATTCTGATCAGTATTTTTATAGGAAACTATAAAGCATAGTTCAGTGGTTATACACTCAGATCATGGAGTTAATATTACCTAGGTTCAAATCCTAGCTTCTTCTGTTTACTAGCCATGTGACTTTGATACTGACCAGGGTTCTTGGCCATCCCCAATCATTAGAAATTGACTAGAGGCCAGACAACAAATTCAGGCAAGGCTGTATTGGGACCCCTGCTGCAGCAGGGAGGTGAGAACAAGTAACAGGTTCCCTTGCTCGCTCCCTGGGGGGTGGAGGTGTGGCAAACTTGCTCCTTATATGGGGTAAGGGTTGGGGTGTGTCCAGGGGTCCAGCCAGAGGGGTGGCTTAGGTGTTTTGCCGACCCCTTAGGTGGTGTTGAGTGCAGGAGGCATGTGCAGTACCCTGCTTTTTCTCCCAGCTTTTCAGAAGTGGCAGTTGGGATTTTTTTTTTGGTCTTTTTGTATCTTTTGTCCAGAATTTGCCCAAAGGCGCCTGGACGCAGTTATTTTTAGTCCCATACAGTTTCTTTGTATTTTGTTGCTCGAGGAAAGGTGTGTCCAGGTGCAGCATTGCAGCACTGCAGCAGAGGGTCCCAGGTCCCAGACTGTCTCAACTTCTTCACAGTTTACTAATATCTTTTTGCCTCGGTTTTCATCTGTAAAACTGGATAATAGTCCTCTTCATGGGTAACCTGAGGATTATGTGGGTTGATACATAAGAAATTTAGAATGGAACCTAGAAAGTGATGATCTCTATATATTTACTAGCTTGTTATTCTCTGTTGACCAAGTTTCATCTCACAGATTATTTCATTTTAGGAAGGAAAGAGAAACAAGCTCAAGGGCAGGGAGATGAAGAGGCATTGGTGACAGGACAGCAGTCTGGGGCTGATGATGGAGTCGCAGATGGTAGCTCACGGACACGGCTTCACTCAAACAGCAGCCATGTCTGGTATACATTTCATTTTTCTCAATTACAATCACTTTTGATTAGTTTTGATTATTCCATTAAATCTCTTTAACTTTACAACCTCATCTCAACCTAATTGTGGGAGGGATGATCTTTTTTTTTTTTTTTTTTTTTTTTACACAAGCAGAGTCTAATTTAATGTATTGGCATCAATCCATCAAACATAGACCAGTCTGGTTTCCCAATGCTGATCTAAAATCCCATGGATCAGTAAAGAACTCACACTTCTTTATACCACAACCGATGCTACCTTAGTCTAAACCACCATTATTTCTCCCATGATATTCTTCCATCTGGTCTTTCTGCCCTCACTCTGGACTCCTCTATAACGTATTCTCAACATAGCAGCTAAAGTGTTATTTTTAAATGTTAAGATTCATGTCACCTGCAGTTCCAAACCCTTCAATGGTTTTCTATCCCACTGAGAGTAACAGCCAAATTCCTAACAAGTCCATGTGAACTGCCCTCTTTATGCTCTCATTACCTTTGTTTTGGGTTTTTTGTTTTGTTTTGTTTTGTTTTTTGAATTTAATTTTTAGTTTATATTGGAGTATAGTTGATTTACAATGACAAGGTGATTACATGACCTAATCACCTCCCAAAGGCCCCAACCATCCAATAACATGACCTTGGAGTTTAGCTTTTAACACATGAATTTTAGGATGACACAGACATTCAGTCTATAGCACACACCAACAATATTCCCACCTTAGGGCCTTTGCACTGGCTGATCCCTCCACCTGCAACACTCTTCCCCCAGGAAATGAAGGCCATCTCTTTTTCATCTCTTTCAAATGTTTGCTTGAATGCTAATTTCTTGATGGCTCCTATCTTCACCAACCCATTTAAATTTATAATCCACTTACCATACCCACCTTCATCTGTGTATTCTTGATTTCTCCCACCATGCTCCTTATTTTCCATTTCAGAGATGCCTTTCTAGAATTCCAACATATTATAAAATTTATTTATGTCTATTTTATGCACACCACCCTCCATCATTAGAACGTAAGTTCCAGAAGGGCAGATTTTTTTTTTCTGTTGGTATAGGAAGTTGGTTATGAACACTGATATATTTCAATTACCTTGAAACATTCCAGGCTTTCAGTCTTATATTACTTGAAGACAGGTATTATAAGAGAAACAAGTATTACAAGAAAGAAAAGGGTTGTATTCTAGTCATTTTTGTAATCTCTCACTTTAATTCAGCATTTAGTTCATAATATTTATTCAATATAAGTTTGCTGAACTGAACTAAATCTCTAAGAATTTTTTAAAATTTCTAAGTTGATTTTTTAAGAAAATGTAACTAATATTCCAGGAATGAATGGCAGTTGAAATTTTTACCAGAGAATCTGGGGAGTTTTATTGCCTTTGGTCTTTTAAACACTCTTATTCTCAGATTTTTCATTTGCTTGTTTTTTTCTATGATCAAACTAGTACTCAAACTTATAAGCAAATGTTATATTTAATTTATATTTGATTATATTTAATCTATGCTGCAAGCCTAGATTTTTTAAAGAATGTATGTTTGTTCCATTTGGTTGTTTGTGTTATTTTTTGTCCCTTGTGGAACTGAACTCTTCAGAATTTTACCTGTGATTCTATTTGCCACTGTTTTGTCTGATCTGGAATTTGGTCACAAATAGTTTCTTTTTGAGTCATCTCTTTTTTTTTTCTTTTTTTTTCTTTTTAATCAGTCATCAATTTTATACATATCAGTGTATACATGTCAATCCCAATCGCCAATTCAGCACACCACCATCCCCACCCCACCGCAGTTTTCCCCCCTTGGTGTCCATACACTTGTTCTCTACATCTGTGTCTCAATTTCTGTCCTGCAAATCGGTTCATCTGTACCATTTTTCTAGGTTCCACATACATGCATTAATATACGATATTTGTTTTTCTCTTTCTGACTTACTTCACTCTGTATGACAGTCTCTAGATCCATCCATGTCTCAACAAATGACTCAATTTCGTTCCTTTTTATGGCTGAGTAATATTCCATTGTATATATGTACCACAACTTCTTTATCCATTCGTCTGTCGATGGGCATTTAGGTTGCTTCCATGACCTGGCTATTGTAAATAGTGCTGCAATGAACATTGGGGTGCATGTGTCTTTTTGAATTACGGTTTTCTCTGGGTATATGCCCAGTAGTGGGATTGCTGGATGATATGGTAATTCTATTTTTAGTTTTTTAAGGAACCTCCATATTGTTCTCCATAGTGGCTGTATCAATTTACATTCCCACCAACAGTGCAAGAAGGTTCCCTTTTCTCCACACCCTCTCCAGCATTTGTTGTTTGTAGATTTTCTAATGATGCCCATTCTAACTGGTGTGAGGTTATACCTCTTTGTAGTTTTGATTTGCATTTCTCTAATAATTAGTGATGTTGAGCATCTTTTCATGTGCCTCTTGGCCATCTGTATGTCTTCTTTGGAGAAATGTCTATTTAGGTCTTCGCCCCTTTTTGGATTGGGTTCTTTGTTTCTTTAATATTGAGCTGAATGAGCTGTTTATATATTTTGGAGATTAATCCTTTGTCCGTTGATTCGTTTGCAAATATTTTCTCCCATTCTGAGGGTTGTCTTTTCGTCTTGTTTATGGTTTCCTTTGCTGTGCAAAAGCTTTGAAGTTTCATTAAGTCCCACTTGTTTATTTTTGTTTTTATTTCCATTACTCTAGGAGGTGGATCAAAAAAGATCTTGCTGTGATTTATGTCAAGGAGTGTTCTTCCTATGTTTTCCTCTAAGAGTTTTATAGCGTCTGGTCTTACATTTAGGTCTCAAATCCATTTTGAGTTTATTTTTGTGTATGGTGTTAGGGAGTATTCTAATTTCATTCTTTTACATGTAGCTGTCCAGTTTTCCCAGCACCACTTGTTGAAGAGACTGTCTTTTCTCCATTGTATATCTTTGCCTCCTTTGTCATAGATTAGTTGACCATAGGTGCATGGGTTTATCTCTGGGCTTTCTCTCTTGTTCCATTGATCTATGTTTCTGTTTTTGTGCCAGTACCATATTGTCTTGATTACTGTAGCTTTGTAGTATAGTCTGGAGTCAGGGAGTCTGATTCCTCCAGCTCCGTTTTTTTCCCTCAAGACTGCTTTGGCTATTCAGGGTCTTTTGTGTCTCCATACAAATTTTAAGATGATTTGTTCTAGTTCCATAAAAAATACCATTGGTAATTTGATAGGGATTGCATTGAATCTGTAGATTGCTTTGGTTAGTATAGTCATTTTCACAATATTGATTCTTCCAATCCAAGAACATGGTATATCTCTCCATCTGTTGGTATCATCTTTAATTTCTTTTATCAGTGTCTTATAGCTTTCTGCATACAGGTCTTTTGTCTCCCTAGGTAGGTTTATTCCTAGGTATTTTATTCTTTTTGTTGCAATGGTAAATGGGAGTGTTTCCATAATTTCTCTTTCAGATTTTTCATCATTAGTGTATAAGAATGCAAGAGATTTCTGTGCATTAATTTTGTATCCTGCAACTTTACCAAATTCATTGATTAGTTCTAGTAGTTTTCTGGTGACATTTTTAGGATTCTCTATGTATAGTACCATGTCATCTGCAAACAGTGACAGTTTTACTTCTTCTTTTCCAATTTGTATTACTTTTATTTCTTTTTCTTCTCTGATTGCCATGGCTAGGACTTCCAAAACTGTGTTGAATAATAGTGGTGAGAGTGGACAGAAGGATGATCTTTTGAAGAAAGAACAAAGACCCAGAGCCAGAGGATGGGCTAAACGGACAAGGAACAACCCAAAAAATCTGAGGAGCCTGAACACATGTCCTGAGGATTTCTAGGGACAGGTGAATCAAAGACTGTGGTAAAAGGCATAGCAAGCAGGAAAGGAACTCGTATGCTAAAGATCTGGGCACAAAATGGAAGCATGGCCTTATTCCATGGTCACATGTAGATATTGACCTTTTTGGCTGTCTAGCCCCATTGCCAATGTTTAAGGGATTACTTCAAGTCCAAATATTGCCCTCCTTATCCCTAAAACTTAGTGCCTTCCCTACCCCTAAACTCTAGTGACAAATTGTGTGACTTCAGCTGGTCTGAATGTCCTCACCTGTAACTCTTTATCTGACATAAAAAGAAGTAAAGCAGGAAAGATTGACTCTGGAAGAGTTAACAGCAACACACAGCACCACTGGGAGCCCAGACTGAGACGCTGATGGCAACAGTCCCCAGCAACATGTTCCAGGGTGTGAATTTGACTTTGGTCCTGGTTGCCCAGCCTCCTTGCATTCCTATCCTTCTTCCAAGTCTAGCTCTTTAGACTTTCTGACATTTCTGGGTCCAGTGTTCTTCAATAAAATTTCCTTATCTACTTAAGTTAACACAAGTTTGTTTCTATTGTTATAACAAAAAATCTTAATTGGTACAATCAGGTCACCTGGATTATACTTGAAACATGAAAGCAACTTATTTGGGTCTTCCTCATAAACAGAAAAATAAAACAACAATAACAGATACTTTGAAAATGACAATTTAAATTTGGTTCAAAACTACAGGCTCTATTTATAGAATGGACCACAGAATTATACTGTCAACTGAATTGCCAGGTCATAAATATTTCTCCAGACTCAACAATTTTCATCTGACTTTACTTGCCCTTAGCAGGATAATTGTGGTGATATTACTGATCAGAATATCATCAGCCAAGAGAAGTACTGTACAATTCATCAAATCCACAAGTATGTACAAATTCCTGTTAGCTTAGACAGCCAGCTGACTAACCACACTCTCATCCAAGTGATGTCCTGTGAGCCCCTGAATCCCTGCCTGGGACAGCCCTCCTGCCACCAGTGTACCTCCTAGCCATCCAGTTCAGCACTGGAGAGGTTACCCTATAGTTACTAGTCTATGCTAAAAGTGTTGCTGCTGTTACATTTTTTAAAAACTGATATTTTCATAAAGCTGAATTTATTTTGTTTAAAGACTCAGCCTTTCCACTATGGAAAACAGTATAGAAATTCCTCAAGAAATTAAAAATAGAACTATTATATGATTCAGCAATCCCACTTCTGGGCATGTATCCAAAGGAAACAAAATCGTTATCTCAAAGAAGTATTTGTACTCCTATGTTCGTTGCAGCACTGTTCACAATAGCCTAGGTATTAAAACAACCTAAATGTCCACTGAGGGATGAATGGATAAAAAATATATATGGTATATAGGCAATGGAATATTATTCAGCCTTAAAAAAGAGGAAATTCTGTCATTTTTGATGACATGGATGGACCTTGAGGGCATTATGCTAAGTGAAATAAGCCAGATGAGGAAAGACAAGTGCTGCGTGGTATCACCTATATGCAGAATCTAAGAAAAAGTCAAACTCATAGAAACAGAGAGGAGAAAAGTGGTTGCCAGGGGCTGGGAAGGAAAGGAGTAGGGAAAGGTTAGCAAAAAGGTACAAACTTTCAGTGATGGGTGAATATGATCTGAGGATCACATTGACTATAGTTGGTAACATTGTATTGTATAATTGAAATTTGCTGAGAGAGTAGAACTTAAATGTTGTAGGCAAAAAAGAAAAAGGTAAATACATGAGGTGATGGATGTGTTAATTAACTTGATGGGGGGAATACTTTCCCAATGTATACATATATCAAATCACCACATTGTACACTTTAAATATCTTAAAATTTTATTTGTCAATTATACCTCAGTAAAGCTGGTGGGGGGGGGTGGTTAATTGGTCTTTGTTAAAATAAGTATGTTCTGTACTACTTTTACTCCAAAAAAGTCCAATCTTTTATGAAATAATGATGAATGAAGATCGTAATTGAACAGGATTTTAACATCATTATTTGGAAACTATTTTTTTTGGTAACTCAAGGATTCCAGCAGACTTGGAGCCACTGATTTGGGGAATACCCCCTACCACTCCCCCACTACCTTGTTTCCTGCCATTCTTCACACTCCAGTGATTTCTCCGGTTACCAGCACACTTGAAGAGTAGAAGTTTTATTAAATAGAGCAATTTTAGCAGTCAAAGTTGATAATTAGAGGTCTTAGCCATAGAAAATCAGAACCCTCTGAGGAGAGGGGAGAGGGTTAACAATGACAGAAATGGACTCGTTCTCCTTCCAAGAAATAATCACAGAGCATAGGTAGTCTATGCGGTAGCACTCTAGCATGGGGATTTTTTTACTATATGACTGTATTTCTAATAACTTTTTTTCTTATTTTCTCTTCATTGGCAGACTCACCCAAGGAAGAAGCATTCAGTTCAAATCCCTCTTAGCCATACCTCCAATGCAACTAAGAGGTTACATGTCATGGAAATAAGCTTATCTCATCAAGATTTTTTCCTTCCTGGCAGAGGCTAAACAGATCCTGCTGCTTTCCCATTATCCCAAGTGCCTGCTATTTTCCAATTTTTTTGACCTTGTTCTGCCTAGCAAAACGTTTCTACCCAAGGGAGTTCAGGAACACAAATACATGTGTAGAAATTTTTCTTTGCCTGAGTTTTTGCATTTAGTTCATTCAACATTACTTGAGCAGCTACTATGTGCCCTGCACTATGGTGAAAGACGCCTATAGGACACAAAGTTCCTACTCAACAACGGTTTATAAGGGCTGAATTGATCCGTTCAGGTGGTATTCTTAGAATCATATTAATGTATAATCTGTTTTAGTAATGAAAAATATGTGTAAATATTTATCATTGATCACATCTTCAGAAAAAATTCCAAATCTATTCAATATCATCCTGAATACACTGGCTAAAGTCTGAAGATCCTAGAGAAGCTTGTAGGAAGGGCAAGTGGAAATATTTGAAGTGTTAGGCTAAGGACCTTTTTCCAACTTCAGGTATAACCATGGAGATATCTGAGGAGAGAGCTGGCAGGGGGCATGGAACTTAGGGAAAGTAAAAATGTGATTGAATCATTACATTTGTGGTTTTCATCAGGGTAGCAGAAAGGGGAGGAAGGAGCAGTGGTAAGGGAGAGGAATGCAATATCTACAAAGGATTTTTTCTGTAAACCCTACATTTGAGCCAGGGAGAAAAGTACACATACTCTATCTTGCCCAAGAGGGTAGAATTAGGACAAATGGGACCAAACGTGGGTGCTTCATTTGAACAATTACCATAGGAGAATGCTTTCAGAGGGACTGGCCCTGAAAGTGACAAGTCTCCCATTACTGGGATTGGTAAAGTGAGGCTAGATGAAGCCCAGCCAGGATACTGCTAAAGGGACCCCTACTCTAGGTGAGAGAGTAGACAGCAGAATCTACAGTTTCAGTGGTAAAAACATTAACGGAAGTGCCTGAAGAGTTAAACCAATCAATTTTACATACAAAACAATCTCAATATGGAGTTTCTTAATAGTTATAAATAACTTTTTATATATCATCACAAAACAGACTCTCTCCAAGGACTCTGCCTAGCAAAACATTTCTACCCAAGGGAGTGCAGGCCTGGGAAGGCACTTATTACAATGTCATCTCTTTTATGAAACAAATATTCTTCAGTATTCCTTTAATCACAAATGACCTTCTTAGAACTAACACTGTAGTTATGAGCATGTTAACTAGAGCCAACCAGAGGACTGAGTAAGAAATTTCATTTTGTTCACAAGTTGCTCTATTCATTATGCCCCTCTTCACATCGTTTAAACTCCTTACACAATTAGAAGACATTCCGTAACAGGGTTAGTTACGGAATGCTGCATCTGACAGTTACAATGAATAAAAACAGAAGCTTTTTCAAAGGCCTACTATGTCCCAAAGAGCTCAGAATGGCCTAAGTGATAATTAGATGAAGAGTGACATTGCCTGTGTTGTAGAATGAGGCCTGTTATGCCATCACACATAAGATACAGAAAATGGATCAAAAAGAGCAGTCAGCACATAGGCCCTCCAATTACCTTGTGTGGTCTCCCATTTGACAAATCACTTTCATTCTATTGTCTCATAAAATTCTCAGAACAAATCTATAAGTTTTCAAAGCAGATATTATGATCTCCCTTTTAAGTGAGACATTGAGAGTCTGGTGAGCCCAAGATCTCAGAACTACTAACACTTTTAATCCAAAGTCCACGATCCTTTCCACTGACTTTAAGAAATGGGCCAGATCCGCGTTTTTAAAAACATACCAGGATTTTTACATCTGAATGATTATTAAATTTCCTTCCCAATGGTCACAGATCGATACTTAAACAGTGACAGCTATTTGTGTTATATGAACAAAATTACATATGTGTAAGCCAGTGGCTCTTCCAAATCTATAGGATAGTCTTTGAATTTTTTCAGTGCATGTAAATCTTTGTCCACAAGAGTGAGTATCCATATTTGTAGCTGGGCAACCTGGGACTAAACACAACATTGTTCAGTGTAGTTTCACAATTGGTAAGAAACTAAATGTAATAATTACTCTGTTCTTTTTTTTTCCTGTTCCATTTGTTTAAAATCACAGACTAAAAAACTACAAATTCTAATAAATACTATAGCTATTTTGTTACCTTCCTCTCCACATAGATTTTCTACTAACTTCAACTTATACAAAATGCAAATCATCTTCCATCTAAATCTATGACTTCCCTTCCTGTGAACCTCTAGCCTTCCAAATCCTTGACACTTTCTTCCCTATAATTCCCCCTTTCCATTTCCATGCTCTCTTGCCCCACAAAGTCACCCTTTCTAATGCGTTAAATATATTTTTAGATATGTATATATCCTTGAAAGGTGTTTTCATTCATTTATTCAACAAAATATTATTAAGCACCCCTTTTATTTTCCATGTACAGTCCTAGAAGCAGGTATAATAGTTAGCTTTCCTGCATAACAAATTACCCCAAAATTTAGTGGCTTAAAAGTTATCATTTGTTTAGTCCATAATTATGTAAATCAGTATTTTAAGCTGGACTCAGCCGAGCAGTTTTCTGCTAGTCTTAGGTGATCTCTGCTGGGCTCTCCCATGCTCCACCAGGTCAGCTGGAGGCTGATTCAAATCGCTGGAGCCTTAGCTGGGACAGCTCATGTCTCTGCTCCACAGGTGTCTCATCATCTAGGAGGCTAGCCTGGTCTTCTTCACATGGGCATCTCAGGGCCCAAAAAACAGCAAGAGAGGTTAAGTGCCAAAGAACAATTACTTTGCAAATCTCTGATTGAATCACTTTTATTATTTTTCAGCAGTCAAAACAAGTCACGTGGCCAAGTCCAGAATCAGTGTGGAAGTGGACCACCCAAGCACATAAATATAGGGCATTTATGCCTGCAAATTGGCATCTATGCCTGCAAAAAACCTTTTATAGTGGAGATTCAAAACTGGACAATGTCCCTGCCCTCATGAACCTTGTTTGCTCACATTCTCCATCAGCACTTGGTACTTTTCCACTTCCTACGGTTGACCGCACAGATAGGTGTAAGCCAGTATTCCTTTGTGGTTTTAATTTCTCTGATTACTGACAAACATTTCTTTATACACTTGATAGCTATTCATATTTTCCCTTCTATGAGTTGCCTATTTGTATGTCTTGCTTATTTTTTTATTGGATTTCCTATGGTTTTCTTACTGATTCTAGGAGTCCTCTGTGCATTAGGTAACAAAGATATTCATAGATGAAGGAAGCTGTATAATGGCCAAAAGACCCCTTAGTTGCTAAAACAGGATTCTCACCATTGTATATTATTTTATTGTGAACATATCATGTGTAGAGACATATGTACAAAGCATATATTGATATGTAGAATTTAAAGAATAGTTATAATCATTTACCACTGTCCCAGTGGATTCACCATTTATTGTTATTCCTCTGATTTGAGATGATACCTTTAGAATATCCTATTGACATTGTATACTTGGATCTATTTCTGGACTTTCTATTTTGTTTATTTTCCATTTTTGAGTGTTTTTATCAAGAATGGATCATGAATTTTGTCCCATGCCTTTTCAGCATAAGTGAAGATGGACACATGATTTTCTCCTCATATCAAACCACATTTTGCATTCCTAGAATAAACTCCTGTTGATCATGTTATCTCATTATTTTAATGTGCTGTAGAACTCTCTTTGCTAGTATTTAACTTAGGATTTTGCCTCAGTATTTGTGAATTTTTCTGTGAGCTGGAACAGTTTAAAGAGCTTTGGAATTATTTATATTTTAAAGATGAGGTAGACTTCACAGGATGTTTTTCCAAAGGAAAGATCTTTGACAACTTTATATCTCCCATTAAAATCATTCTGTTCAGAGTTCCAGTCTTTTCTGGACTTAAGTAAATTTTATTTTCCTAGAAATTTGTCCTTTTTATCAAATTTTCCAATTTGTTTGCAGAGATGTGAACAAAGTAGTCTCTTGCCTTTTAATTTCTGCGTGTGTGTGGGGGGGGGGGGGGTTATTTGGCCCTAAATCATTTCTCATTTTTCGTATTTGCACTTTCTCCCCTTTTTCTTCACTCAGTTGGCTTTGTTTATCTAATTTATTGCTCATTTCAAAGAATAAGCTTTTTATTTTATTAGTTGTTACTTTCCTATTTTTTTAAAGGTTTTTTATTTATTTTTGGCTGCATCAGGTCTTAGTTGTGGCGCACGGGATCTTCGTTGAGGTATGTGGGATTTTTTGTTGTGGCGCGCGGGCTTCTTTCTAGTTGTGGCGTTCAGTTTTCTCTTCTCTAGTTGTGGCGCACAGGCTCCAGGGCAGGTGGGCTCTGTAGTTTGTGGCACTCCGGTTCTCTAGTTGAGGTGCACGAGCTCAGTAGTTGTGGCATGCAGACTTAGTTTCCCTTCAGTGTGTGGGATCTTAGTTCCCTGTCCAGGGATCGAACCTGGGTCTCCTGCATTGGAAGGTAGATTCTTTACCACTGGACCACCAGGGAAGTCCCACTTTCCTATTTTCTAACTCATTAATTTATTCTTGTATCTTTATTAACTCTTCTGTGCACTTTCTTTTCATTTATTTTGTTGTCATTTTCAAACTCCTTGAGTTGAATGCTAATTCAATTACATTTCATTCTGTTTTTTATATAGGTATTTAAAGGTGTATCTCCTGTAAGTACTGCTTAGATGTACCCCATAGTTTCTAATACACAAGGTTTTCATTATCATTATTTTCTGGATGTTCTACAGTCTTTATTTATATCTTGTCTTTGAACCAAGAGTTCTTTAGAAAATAATGTCTTATTTTCTAAATGGTAAAGGCTTTTGTTTTCTGAGATTTCTTTTGTTAATTTCTAGTTTTTCTAACTTATTGAAGAATGTTTGCATAATTTTTACTTTTTTACTTTACTGTAATTGTCTTTGTCAATTTTTGGTCAATTTTTGTCAATTTTTGGTCAATTTTTGTCAATCTTTGTGGTATAGAATTTGCACAAATTTATTTACAGATATAAAACATTAATATTGATATTAATATACATATATGAATTAGGTTCACTTAATATATTATTAAGGTCTCCTACGTTCTTACTTATTTGCCAATTCTTATTTTCAAATGTTTTTAGAACCCTTCATAGTAGTAGTAATAGAAATAGTAGTTAATGGTGGAGGCTAACTTTTTTTTAGGATTTGAAAACATTTATTGCTTATAACATTTACATGTTAAATGCAGACTTTTTTCCCCAGATTTATTGAGATAGAATTGACACATAACATTGTGTAAGTTTAAGGTGTACAATGTGTTGATTTGGTACACTTATATATAGCAAAATATTAACCACTATAGCATTAGCTAACACCTCCATTCTGTCACATAACTCCCATTTCTTTTTTGTGGTGAAAACATTTAAGATCTACTCTCTTAGCAACTTTCAAGTATATAATACAGTATTAATAACTATAATCACCATGCTGTACATTATATCCCCAGGACTTCTTTATCTTATAACTGTAGGTTTATACCCTTTAACCAACATCTCCCCATTTTCCCTGCCCCCCTGCTGCACTGGGTTTCTCTGTTTCTCTGTTTCTCTAAGTTCAGCTTTTTTAGATTTCACATATAAGTGATACCATACAGTATTCGTCTTTCTCTGTCTGACCTTTCACTTAGCATAATACCCTCCAGGTGCATCCAGGTTGTCACAAAGAGCAGCATTTTCTTCTTTTTCATCGCTAAATAATATTTCACTGTGTGGAATATCATAGCCTCTTTATCCATTCGTCTGTGGATGAACACTTAAGTTGTTTCCATATCTTGGCTATTGTGAGTAATGGTGCAATGAACATGGGAGTGAAAATATCTCTTCAAGATCCTTTTTTCATTTCCCTTGAATATATACCCAGAAGTATATTGTTGGATCATATGGTAGTTTTTTGAGGAAACTCCATACAGTTTTCAAAAGAGGCTACACCAATTTACATTCCCACCAACAGTGTACAAGCATTCCCTTTTCTCTATATTCTCATCAACACTTATCTTTTGTCATTTTGACCATGGTCATTCTAACATGTGTGAGGTGATATCTCGTGTGGTTTTGATTTGCATTTCCCTGATGATTAATGGTGTTGAGCATTTTTTCATGTGTCTAGTGACCACTTGTACATATTCTTTAGAAAAATGTCTGCCAATTGTTTAATCAGGTCATTTGTTTGTTTTTGCTACTGACTTGTATGAGTTTCTTATGTCTTTTGGATACTAACCCCTTATCAGATATATGGTTTGCAAATATTTTCTCCCATTCCATAGGTTGCCTTCTTATTTTGTTGATTTTTTCTTTTGCTGTGTAAAGCCTTTTGGTTTGATGTAGTCCCTCTTGTTTATCCTTGCTTTTGTTGCTTGTACTTTTGGTGTCATAACCAGGTAATTACTGGCAAGACCAATGTCAAGGAGCTTTTTCTGTGTGTTTTCTTCTAGGAGTTTTACAGTTTCTGGTCTTGTGTTTAGGTCTTTAATGCAGTTTGAGTTATTTTTGTGAGTGGTATAAGATAGGGGTGCAATTTCATCCTGCCACATGGGGTTAGGTGGAAGCTAACATTTACTGAGTGTCTACTATGTGTCAGATAATGTTCTAAGTTCTTTAGCTGGATTATCTCATTATCTCTCAAGCCCTATCCTTGCTCAAGCCCTTGTCTTTCACCTAAACTAACTCTATGGCTTCCTAATTTGTCTCCCAACTTGACTATGTCCCACTCAAATTTCTACTCCATGCAGTATAGCATGTAAATGAACATCTAGTTGTGCTCTGAAAACTTCAAGCCATGTAACTCAGTTTATGCCCTATCAACTCAAATTCAGTGGGTTGGGGTCCAGGAAACTTCACTTTGGATGATCATTGTGCAGACTAAAGTTTTAGAAACACCAGCCTGTTAGATAAAGGCATAACGTCTTCCAGATGCATCATAGTATCCCATTTTTAAAATAAAAATATATAATTACCATGTAATTATATTTTTATAATTACCCATGTAATATGTTAATATTGGGTAATATATAATTCAGAATATACATAGTGAACAATGAAATTTCCCCTTCACAATCCCCCAACTCTCAATCCTCTAGAGATAACTAATGTCAATATTTAATGGGCCCTCATTCAGTTTTCTTTCTGTTTATTTAGATGTCTATATGCCTACTTATCACACATATAATATGCATATATTAAAAGTAATAGAGGTCTACTTCATTCTGTTTAATAGCTGTATGATGCCATATGTGTAGACCTATGACAATTTATTTAATGACTCCCAGTTGGTAGATATTTAGGTTGTTTCCAACTTTTCACTTATTACAAACAATGCTGCAATGAACATTCTTGTGCTTTTGTCAAAGTATTTCTTTACAGTAGATGCATAGAAATTAAATTACTCAGTTAAAGTATATGTGCATGTATCAATTAGGAATCTTTGGGCTGCAAGTGATAGAAAACTCAATTCAGACCAGTATATGTGAACAGAGAAATTATAAGCTGGTTTAAAATTCAAACTCCAGGTGAGGAACTTGCTTTTGGAAAGGCTTGATCCAATGGATCCCACTTCTTTCCATCTTTCTCTTCTTCCTTCCCTAATATTCAATTCCTCCCAAGGGTAATTCACCTCATTGATCCCAGTTAGCTCCCAACAGCTTCTGTGGCATCGTGTTTCCCCATCTACATCAAGCAGGAAGGGAGAGTGGCTTTGGCCGTGAGCTCTAAGCAAAAGTCCTGAGATTCTATCTGATTTGATTAGCTTAGATCACATGTCCTCTCCTGCACCATCAACCATTGTGGCTAGAGAAATAGAATGTCTTGACTGGCTTAAGTCATATGTCACTCCTCTGAAGCTATAGGTGGATCCAGCTTACCTGGAAGTGTTTTGATTCCCAAACAGAAATCATAGATGGTTAGGATGGATGTCCACCAGAGTGAATTATTTATTTGAATAAATCATTGCTAAATTGCTTCCAAAAATTTACACTACCACCAACCATGTATGAAAGTGGCTGTTTCTCAATATCCCCACCAATATTTTCTTTTTAAAAAAATAAATTTATTTATTTATATTTTTGGCTGCATTGGTTCTTCATTGCTGCATGCGGGCTTTCTCTAGTTGTAGCGAGCGGGGGCTACTTCTCATTGCAGTGCACTGGCTTCTCATTGTGGTGGCTTCTCTTGTTGTGGAGCACAGGTTGTAGGCGTGTGGGCATCAGTAGTTGTGGCATGCAGGCTCAGCAGTTGTGGCTCACGGGCTGTAGAGCACAGGCTCAGTAGTTGTGGCGCAGGGGCTTAGTTGCTCCATGGCATGTGAGATCTTCCCAGACCAGAGCTCAAACCCATGTCCCCTGCATTGGCAGGTGGATTCTTAACCACTGCACCACTAGGGAAGTCCCATCTATTATTTATATTTTATTCATATTTATGAAATTTGTTGATGAGCATCTTTTCATGTGTTTATTAGCCTTTTATATTTCTCCTATAAGTTACCTATTTATAACCTCCACCCATATTTCTATTTTTGAAATATTTATAGAAGCTCTGTATACAATCTACACAATAACCAATCATCCATAAATTTACTGCAAATAGTTTTCTCTGTATGTTACTCACCTTTTAACTTTATCATGCCTTTCATTATGCTGAGATAATTTTTAATTTTTTTGAGATTATATCTGTCAATCTTTTTCTTTTATGGCTTCTGGTATTTATGTCTTATTTAAGAAGGCCTTTTCCACCTCCAATTTTATAAAAATTTGCTACAGTATGGTCTCCAAATACTTTAATAATTTCTTTTATATTCAGTTGCTTAGCCCATCTGAAGTTTATTTTTATGGATGGTTAAGGTAACAGTCTACTTTTTATTTTTTCTGTATCAGTAACTAATTTTTCTAACACTACTTATTGCATGGCTTAAGCATTCCTCTATGGATTTGAAATACCATCCTTATTATCACCTAAATTTCTACAGGTGATACATAGATCTGTCTGATCTCTCTGTTGCACTGATTTCCACTAAAGTACACCACACAGTTTTCATCATGCCTTTGGCATATGTTTTTACCATATGTTTTTAACATTACTTAGCAATGTCTATAGGACATGCCCAAGACATGAGATAGAAGAATCTCTAAGATGTGAGCTTCATTTTTTTCCCAGCCTCCTCGCCTATCATTTAGCCCCTTGTCTTTTAGATTTTAGTAAAACCAAATGTAGATAATTCCAAACACACACGATTCTGGAGCACAGCTTGGATATTTTTCTTTCCTCTTCCTGGAACATCCTGCCCTCCTTCTTTACTTGAGTAACTCTTACTCATCCTTCAGAATACAGCTCAGTCAAAATTACTTGCTTACTAACCTTTCCTGAAACCTTAGGTAGGCTTCTCTCCCCTGTCCCCCCATTCTCCAATTATACCTTCCACATCAATTAGACAGAGACAACCTTTTCAAACATGTGCCTTTTCTGCAAGCTTTCCTATGACGGAGCTAATATTTATTCTTCTTTATACTTCAAGCATCTAATGCAGTCCTTGTACATAGGAAATACTTGGAAATGTTTGTTGAATTGAGCTATGTTCTTCTTTTCTTCATTTTATTATGTGCTATATTCTATAAAGCTACCTCCATCTGTGGAATTAATTAATCTTCTTGGACACTAAATTTGCAAGACAAATTTATTTTTAAAAATTCTTGTCAGCTCCATCCACCAAAAAAATATCTTATGGTTGAGAAAAAAAATTTCTCTAGCACCTGCTATAGATAGAGGTTATAAAAACAGCACTAGCTGAAGTATCTGATAACTGAAAGCAAATACTTATTAGATCCAAATCATAATTGTTTTAATCCATTCTGCTTTTTAAATTACATCTTATTTTTCTTCCAACATGCTTCTCTTAAAGTTGACTATGTGAAATCCATTTCTAGAAATTTTGAGAAATTCTAAAATTCAAATCAATCATTTGTTATTTGCTAAGTTTTATACATATGCTGGTAACATATCAGGGACTTGAGGAAAAAAAAGATAAAACCATCGTCTTTTAGGAGGAGAAACCTATGTAAATAATAAAAGCAATAACGACTTATCAATACAAGGCTAAAATATTTAGAGGGTTTGGTGTGACATAACAAATTCTTTCATTTGTTACATTACCAGACCAGGTAAGTAGACTGCAAACATCTTTCATAACGTTCTGAAAATCTAATGTCACTGCTCTTCTTGAGCCAAAAGCCCTTATGACATCCAGTATTTTCTTATTCCCTAAAAGGCATGTTTTAAAAGTTTTACCCCTGGAGCTTGAACTGAGCTACATTGATTCTAGGATTTAGGTGTGTCTAAAGAACTGGTGAGACAAACCCAGAAAAATTATCTTCATGTAAGACAACCAAGAACCTCCTGAGAAGAAAATCCTAAGCCATGAGGACAGAGGAGCAAAAGTTTCACTCATCCAAGGACAAAAGGCTAAAGTGGGAGAGAAAGCATGATGGTGAGCATAGCAGAGCATCTGTTGTCGGCATCATGCTGCTGCCTCTCTTCCACCCATGCAGATCCATTTTCAGTTATGTGAGTAATTCTCCTTTCTGATTCATCTCTAACGGATAGCAATTTCAGAACTAGTGTCAATGTTCCTCTCCATCCCTTTCCCATCTCCCCTTTCCTCCAAGAAGAGGAAGCCTTTTATGACTGGCCAAACTC
This sequence comes from Balaenoptera borealis, assembly GCF_965194805.1. Lineage (NCBI taxonomy): Eukaryota > Metazoa > Chordata > Mammalia > Artiodactyla > Balaenopteridae > Balaenoptera > Balaenoptera borealis. Next base: position 34,942,306 of record NC_138870.1, read on the forward strand.
TTTGACACTGATTTGTTGTGTGACCTCGAACAAGTTAGTTACTTAAACATTCTGCACTTCAGTTTCCTCATATGTAGAATAAGGTTAATAATAGTACTTACCTCCCAGGATTAAAAGATTAGTCAAAAAAAAATTAAACAGAAAAATTATTCAAAAACGATTAAAAGAGCAATCAAGGATTAAGAGTTAATACATAAAGCACTGAGAACAGGGTTCAACACATAGTAAGCTCTCAATAAATGCCCATTATTATTACTCCTCTCCTTCTACTCAGTAAGCTTCTCCCCCACCCCTTACCTTCTCTTTTTTCTGTTCTCTCACTCCACAAGGTAAACTGGGCCTGGGGTTTTTTTTTCTGATTTTCTGCCACTTCTTCTCTCATCCCTAAAGGCTTAGGGTGGGGGTCCATCTTAGCTCTGCAATAGACTTCTGTGGAAATATATTCTTTTCTTACATTCTCTTGTCTTACTTTGGTTTTAGGCTTCTGAGACCAATTTTGTGAAGGTAGAAATCATTCTCCATGGAATCTAGCCTACCTTTATCTAGTTACTGTATCAGAAGTTCTACTTGAGGTTTAGTGTCAGAACCACAAAAGGTTTAGAAAAAAGTACTTTGCCTTATTTAATTCCCCTTTGCTTGTATTCTTGTACAAAAGTTCAGGAAGAGGTAACTAATAAAAGGGGGATCCAGGCATTTATGATTCCACCAGCCTCCTATCAGTAAAATCTATCACCTGCCATCCTCAACAATCCTGCTGAAGTCAAGAGGAAGAAAAAATATTCTCATAGTCTTTAGAAACAACCTGGGTTTATCTATTATTACTGATCATAAGAACTATTGGTAGAAGTCTCTTTGTGCCATTTATTGAATTGTATTTGTAATCTAATTTATGTTTCTCAACCATGCCTTGTCAAGTCTCCTTACTCTATGAGATACTTTGTTAAAATCTGAATATATTGTTTTCTGAATTGGGAGGTATTTCATTATTTCAAATATTCTATTCCAATGAAAAATCTGGATTTATGTTTGTTACTACCCATCTCATAGTATACCTTAGAAGCACAGCTGAAAGTGCCCTTTAAAGTGTCTGGTACCAAATGGTTCTAAATGGGCCATGTATTGCAGGCATTGAGAATACAATGACAGACATGGCTTCTGCAAGTCCAGGAGTTTACATTATAGGTGATAAGGTAGAACATTGAAAGAAGTAGTTATAACACAATATGTTATATCACTACATGATACAATGACTAGAACTGTACCTGGAACACTCAATACTTGTTGAATGAATGAATGAGTGAATGAACTACAGGTATACATTGAATACAAGAAAAGAAGTAAAGAACAGGGCAAGAAGTGAATGACACTGCTAAAACAGAGGGGAAGATAAAGAGGATACCTGAGCATCACTGTGTTTTTTGTTTGTGTGTATGTGTGTGTGTGTGTATGTGTTTCTTCCAGTTTTATTGAGATAAAATTGACACACAGCACTGTATAAATTTAAGGTATACAGACAGCATAATGATTTGATTTACACACATCATGAAGTGATTATAACAATAAGTTTAGTGAACATCTATCATCTCATACAGGTATGAAATTAAAGAAATAAGACATTTTTTTTTCTTGTGATGAGAACTTGAGATTTACTCTATTAACAATGTTCGTATATAACATACAGCAGCGTTAATTACATTTATCATGTTGTACATCCCCAGTACTACTTTATCTTATAACTAGAATTTGTACCTTTGACTGCCTTGATCCAATTCCCCATCTCCCCACCTCTAGTAATCAGATCTCATTTTCTCTGTTTGTTTGTTGGTTGGTTGGTTCTTAAAGTATAAGGACCTATAGCACTGTGTTATAACACTGTGCTGAAGTATAATGATTCTATATTTCTATGTATTTCAAACTGATCATCATAAGTCTAGTTACAATGTGCCACCATACAAAGATATTACATAGTTATTGACTATATTCCCCACCCTGTACATTTCATACCCCTGACTTATTTATGTCACAACTGGAAACTTGTACCTCTTAATCTCCTTCACATATTTCTTTCCTCCTTCTAACCCCCTCCCCCCCATCAAACACCTATTTGTTCACTTACCTATAACTATGTTTTGTAATATTTGTTCAATTGTTTTGTTTTTTTAGATTACACATATAAGTGATATCATACAGTATTTGACTTTCTTTGTCTGACTTATTTCACTTAGTATAATCCCTCTAGGTCTATCCATGTTGTTGCAAATGGCAAGATTTCATTCTTTTCTATGGCTAATATTCCACTGTGCGTGTATACACACACACACACATCTATATACATACATATATTTATCATGTCTTCTTTATCCATTCATGTATTGATGAGTATTGGATTTCTTCCTTATCTTGGCTATTGTAAATAATGCTTCAATAAACATAGTGATGTGTGTATCTTTTTGAATTAGTATTTTTGTTTTCTTTTGATAAATACACAGGAGTTGTATTTCTGGATCATGTGGTGGTTCTATTTTTAATTTTTTGAGGAATCTCCATACTGTTTTCCATAGTGGCTACACCTATTTACATTCTCACCAACAGAGCACAGGAGTTCCCTTTTTTCCACATCTTCACCAACACTTGTACTTTGATGTCTTTTTGATAATAGCCATTCTGACAGGTGTGAGGTGATATTTCACTGTGGCTTTGATTTGCATTTTCCTAACGATGAGTGATGTTGAGCACATTTCGCATGTGCCTGATGGCCATCTGTGTGTCTTCTTTGCAAAAATGTACATTCAGATTCTCTGCCCATTTTTTAATTGGGTTGTTTGGGTTTTTTGATGTTGAGTTGCATGAGTTCTTTGTATATTTTAGATATATCACTCCTATCAGATATATCACTTGCAAGTATCTTCTCCTGTTCCGTAAGTGGCCTTTTCATTTTGTTCATAGTTTCCTTCACTTTGCAAAAGCTTCTTAGCTTGATGTAGTCTTCTTTGTTTATTTTTTCTTTTCTTTTCCTTGCCTGAGGAGAGAGATCCTAAAAAATATTACTGAGACTGATGTCAAAGTACATATACTGCCTATGTTTTCTTCTAGGAATGTTATGCTTTCAGGTCTTCCATTTACTCTTTAATCCATTTTGAATTTATTTTTGTATGTGGTGTGAGAGAGTAGTCCAATTTGATTCTTTTCATTTAGCCCTCCTAGCACCACTTGTTGAAGAGTCTGTCTTTTCTCCATTGTATATTTTTGCCTCCTTCATCACAGATTAATTGTCCATATAAGTGTGGGTTTATCTCTAGGCTCTCTATTTTGTCTTGTTGATCTATGTGTCTGTTTTTGTGCCAGTACCATCCTGTTTTGATTACTGTAGCTTTGTAGTATAGTCAGGAAGCACAATACCTCCAGCTTTGTTTTTCATTCTCAAGATTGCTTGTCTATTCAGGGTCTTTTGTGTTCTACACAAATTTTAGAATTATTTGCTCTAGTTCTATGAAAAATGGCATTGGTATTTTGAGAGGGATTACATTGAATCTGTAGATTGCCTTGGATAGTATGGTTATTTTAACAGTATTAATTCTTTTATTTATTTATTTATTTTTGGCTGCGTTGAGTCTTTGTTGCTGAGCACGGGCTTTCTCTACTTGCGGCAAGTGGGGGTTACTCTTTGTTACGGTGCACAAGCTTCTTATTGCGGTGGCTTTTCTTGTTGCGGAGCACAGGTTCTAGGCAAATGGGCTTCAGTAGTTGTGGCATGTGGGCTCTAGAGCGCAGCCTCAGTAGTTGTAGTGCACGGGCTTAGCTGCTCCACGGCATGTGGGATCTTCCCGGACCAGGGCTTGAACCTGTCTCTCCTGCATTGGCAGGCGGATTCTTAACCACTGCACCACCAGGAAAGCCCCAGGATTTTCTCTATATAGTATCACATCATCTGCAAACAGTTACAGTTTTACTTCTTTTCCAATTTGGATTCCTTTCATTTATTTTTCTTGTCTGATTGCTGCAGCTATGAATTCCAAAACTATGCTGAATAAAAGTGGAGAGGGTGGGCATCCTTGTTTTGTTCCTGATCTTAAAGGAAATGCTTTCAGCTTTTCATCATTGAGTATGATGTTAGCTGTGGACTTATCAAATGTGGCTTTTCTTACGTTGAGGTATGTTCTCTCCATACCAACTTTGTGGAGAGTTTTTATAAATGGATGTCGAATTTTGTCAAAAGCTTTTTCTGTATCTATTGAGATGATCATGTGCTTTTAATCTTGAATTTGTTAAGGTGGTGTATCATATTGATCGATTTGCGGATATTGAACCATTCTTGTATCCCTGTGATAAATCCCATTTGATCATGTGTATGATCTTTTCAATGTATTATTGAATTTGATCTTCTAATATTTTGTTGAGGGTTTTTCATCTATTTTCCTTGGTATTACTGGACTGTAATTTTCTTTTTTGTGCTATCTTTTTCTGGTTTTCTTATCAGGGTGATGCTCACCTGGTAGATTGAGTTCAGAAGCAATCTTTCCTCAGCAATTTTTTGGAATATTTTGAGAAGGGTAGTTGTTAACTCTTCTCTAAATGTTTGGTAGAATTCACCTTTGAAAACATCTGGTCCTGGATTTCGTTTGTTGGGAGTTTATTACTAATTCAATTTCATTACTGGTAATTTGTCTGTTCATATTTTCTATTTCTTCCTGGTTCAGTTTTGGGAGATTTACATTTCTAGGAATTTGTCCATTTCTTCTAGGTTGTCCATTTTGTTGGCCTATAATTATTTGTAGTGATCTCTTACAATGCTTTGCATTTCTCTGGTATCAGTTGTAGTTTTTCTTTTTTCATTTCTGATTTTATTGATTTGAGCCATCTCTCTTTCTTTCTTGATGGGCCTAGCTTAAAGGTTTATCAATTTTTTTTATGTTTTCAAAGAATCAGCTCTTAGTTTTATTGATCTTTTCTATTTTTTTTTTTTTTTGGCCTGTTTCATTTATTTCTGCTCTGATCTTTATCATTTCTTTCCTTCTACTAACTTTGAGTTTTGTTTGTTCTTCTTTTTCTAGTTCAGTTAGGTATAAGGTTAGGTTGTTCATTTGAGATTTTTCATGTTTCCTGAAGAAGGCTTGTGTTGTTATAAACTTCCTTCTTAGAATTCTTTTTGCTGTGTCTCATAGATTTTGGATCATTGTGTTTTCATTTTCATTTGTTCCCAGTTTTTTTTTTTTTAATTTCTTCTTTGATTTCTTCAGTGATCCATTAGTTATTTAGTAGCATATTTTTTAGCCTCCACATGTTTGTGGAGGGGTTTTATTTTGCACTTTTTTGCAGTTTTTTTTCTTGTAGTTCATGTCTAGTCTCATAGCATTGTGGTCAGAAAAGATGCTTGATATGATTTCAATTTTCTTAAACTTACTGAAACTGGTTTTGTGGCCTAGCATGTGATCTAACCTGGAGAAAGTTCCATGTGCACTTGAAAAGAATATGTGTGAGTGTGTGTTCTGCTGCTTTTCAATGGTGTGTGTGTGTGTGTGTGTGTGTATATATATATATATATATATATATATATATATATATACACCTGTTTGTACTGATGTGTCATTTAAGGCTAGTGTTTCCTTATTGGTATTCTGTCTGGATGATCTGTCCATTGATATAAATGGGGGGTTAAAGCCCACTACTATTATAGTGTTACTGTCAATTTCTCCCTTTACATCTGTTAATATCTGCTTTATGTATTTAGGTGCTCCTGTGTTGGTACATATATATTTACAATTGTTATATCTTCTTCTTGGATTGATGTCTTGATCATTATGTAATATCTCACTTTGTCTCCTGTTACAGTCTTTGTTTTAAAGTCTATTTTGCCTGATATATGTATTGCTACCCCAGCTTTCTTTTTATTTCTATTTACATAGAATATATTTTCCTTCTCCTCATTTTCAGTCTCTGTGGGTCTTTAGATACACAGTGAGTCTCTTGTAGGCAACGTATACATGGGTGGTTTTTAATCCATTCAGACACTCTGTGCCTTTTTATTGGAACATTTAGTCCACTTACTTTAAAGTAATTCTGATAAATGAGTATTTAATGCAATTTTATTAATTGTTTTTGGGTCATTTGTAGTTCTGTTTTGTTCCTTTCTTCTCCCTTTGTTCTCTTCCTTTGTGATTTGATGACTGTCTTTAGTGTTATGTATGGATTCCTTTCTCTTTTTTGTGTGTGTATATACTATAGATTTTTGTTTCATGATTAACATAAGTTTGTATATAGCAATCTAATTTATATATGTGGTTATTTTAAGTTGCTGATCTCCTGAGTTCAAATGCATCTTAACCCTTCATTTCTTACTCCTCTCCCCCCATGTTTACTATTTGTGATACTGTATTTCACATCTTTTTGTTTTGTGTATCCCTTAACTACTTATGCAGATATCGATGATTTTACTGCTTTTCTCTTTTAACTTTCTTACTTGCTTTATATGTGATTGATCTACTGTACTGTATACTTGCCTGTACAAATAACATTTTTCCTTTCTTAATTTTCATGTTTCTAGTTGTAGGCTTTACTTTTTCCCTTAGAGAAGTCCCTTTAACATTTGTTGTAAAGCTGGTTTGGTGATGCTGAACTCTTTTAGCTTTTGCTTGTCTGTAAAACTTTTGATCTCTCCATTAAATCTGAATGAAAGCTTTGCCAGTTAGAGCAACAGTCCCCAACCTTTTTGCCACCAGGGACCAGTTTCGTGGAAGACAATTTTTTCACAGACAAGGGGGGGAATGGTTCAGGCCGTAATGTGAGTGATGGTTCAGGCAGTAATGCGAGCAATGGGAAGCAATGGGGAGCGACAGATGAATCTTGACTCACCCGCCCGCTGCTCACCTCCTGCTGTGCGGTCCGGTTCCTAACAGGCCATGGACTGGGGGCTGGGGACCCTTGAGTTAGGGTATTCTTTTTTTTTTTTTTTTGAATTTTTTTAAAATTTATTTATTTTATTTTTGGCTGCATTGGGTCTTTGTTGTTGTGCGTGGGCTTTTCTCTAGTTGCAGCAAGTGGGGGCTACTCTTCCTTGTGGTGTGTGGGCTTCTCATTGCCATGGTTTCTCTTGTTGCGGAGCATGGGCTCTAGGTGAGCAGGCTTCAGTAGTTGCAACACGTGGGCTCAGTAGTTGTGGCTCACAGCTCTAGAGCACAGGCTCAGTAGTTGTGGCACATGGGCTTACCTGCTCCACGGCATGTGGTATCTTCCTGGACCAGGGCTCGAACCTGTATCTCCTGTGTTGGCAGGCGGATTCTTAACCACTGCGCCACCAGAGAAGCCAGAGTTAGAGTATTCTTGGTTTCAGGTTTATCCCTTTCATCACTTTGAATATATTGTCCCACTCCCTTCTCGCCTGCAGGGTTTCTGCTGAAAAGTCAGCTGATAGCCTTATGGGAATTCCTTTGTATGTAACTTGTTGCTTTTCCCTTGCTGCCTTTAATATTCTCTCTTTATCTTTAATTTTTGCCATTTACTTACAATGTGTCTTGTTGTTTTCCTCTTTGGGTTGATCCTGTTTAGAACTATCTGGGCTTCCTGGACCTGGATGTCTGTTTCCTTTCCCGGGTTAGAGAATTTTTCAGCTATTATGTTCTCAAATACATTGTCTTCCCCTTTCTCTCTCTTCTCCTTCTGGGACCACTATAATGTGAATGTTATGATGCTTGATGTTTTCCTAGAGGTCTCTTAAACTGTCCTCATTTTTTTTTAATTCTTTCTTTTTTCTTTTCAGCTTCAGTGAACAGTAGTGGAAACTACTGTGTCTTCCAAGTTGCAGATCCATTCTTCTATATCATCTAATCTACTGTTGATTCTTTCTAATGTATTTTTCATTTCATTTATTGTGTTCTTTATCTCAGTTTGGTTCTTTATGTTTTCTAACTTTTTGTTAAAAACCTCTAACTTCTCACTCCATTCATCCAATTGTCTCCCAAGTTCTCTGATTATCTTCATGATCATCTTGTACTCTTTATCACATAGATTGCCTATCTCCACTTCACTTAGTTCTTCTTCTGTGGTTTTTACCTTTCATTTGGAACACGTACCTCTGTCACCTCATTTTGTTTAATTTGCTGTTTTTATTTCCATGTCTTTAGTAGGTTAGTTACATTTCCAGACCTTGGAGAAGTGGCCTTTTGTAGGAGACATCCTATGATTCCCAGCAGTGCACTCCCCTTTGGTCACCAGAGCTCTATGTTCTAGGGGTGCCCCTACTGTTGGCTGCATGGGTCTTTCGGTTGTGGTGGGTGAACTATTGTGGGCTGTCTGGTAGGTGTGGCTGACCCCTAGTCTGGTTGGTTTCAAGGCCCTGCCTTGTGTGGAGGCTGCCGGCCACTGGTTGGCAAGACCAGGTCACAAGGCACCTGACTGTAGAGCCCCAGGTGGTCCCAGGTCTAGTACTGGCCTACCACTGGGTGGAGCCAGGATCTGTAATGGGTGGTTGCTGGACAAGGCTTTCAAGATCATGGGTTGGGCCAATTCCCGACATGGTTGGCTGCAGTTTCCAGGGTGTCCCAAACCTGGTGCTAGTTCACAGATGAGTGGGGCTGGATCCTGGCGTGGCTGGCTGAGGTCTCCAAGGTGTCTCAGAGCTGATGTTGGCCTGATGGTGGGTGGGACTGAGGCCCAGTAGGTCCCAGAGCTGGTGTCAGTCTGCTGGTGGGCAGGGCTTGGACTCAGGGGTCCCAGGGCTAGTGCCAGCTCACTGTTGGGTGGAGCCAGGCCCCAGCATCTCTGGCTGCAGGGTCCTGGGGGTCCTGGAGCCAGTGCTGGTGTACTGGTGTGTGGCGCTGGATCCTATGCCCTCTGGTGGGCAGAGCCAGGTTCAGAGGTGACTGTGGGTTCAGGGAGTAAGGCAGCTGGTCTACTGGTGGGTGGGACCATGTTCCTGCCCAGCTAGCTGATTCCTTGAGGTATGCCAGTACTCGTGCTAACAGGCTAGTGGGTTAATCCAAGTCTCGGTGCTAATAAGCTGGAGAGAGGATTCTAAAATGATGCTTACAAGCACCAGTGTCCACATGGTAAAAGGTGGTCCCCAAAATGACTAACACCAGTGTCTGCGTCCCCAGGGTGAGCTCTAGTTGCCTCTCTGGAAGGCTCTCCAAGATCAGCTGATGGGTCTGACCCAGCCTCCTTTCAAATTACTGCTTCTGCCCTGGGTCCCAGAGCATGTGAGATTTTGTATGCACCCTTTAAGAGTAGAGTCTCTATTTCCCACAGTCCTTTGATTCTCCAGAAAGTAAGCCCCATTGGCCTTCAAAGACAGATGTTCTGGGAACTCATCTTCCTGGTGCAGGATCCCCAGGTTGGGGAGCCCAATGTTGAGCTCAGACCCCTGGTTCCTTGGGAAGAACCTCTGCAGTTGTACTTTTCCTCCCATTTCTGGATCACCCACCTGGCAGTAAGGGTCTTGACTACACTGTGTCTCTACCCCTCCTACCTGTCTCATTGTGGTTCCTTCTTTATATATTTAGTTTCAGAACATCTTTTCTGCTAGATTCTGGTCTTTCTCATCAATAGTTGCTCTGTATATAGTTGTAATGTTGGTGTGCCCATGGGAGGTGGTGAACTCAGGGTGTTCCTACTCCACTGTCATGGCCACCAATTCCCTGAGCATTATTTTTAATAAAGACCAGGACACAGGAGAAGGTGGGTGTGAGTATTTTAGAGAACTAAGCACATCCAAAAAGACATAGAAGCTTTAAATTATGTGATTTGCACAGAGAATAAGTCTTTCAATAATGGTAAAGAGAAAAGTGCAAGAGGCACATGAGGGAAGTTGAGCTAAGAAGGGTGGGGAAGGAGGAGAAAGAGGAGAGCAGCCAAGCACTATTTGAGCATTTTTCATATGTTATCTCATGTAAGTATCATAAAAATCTTATCAGATAAGTGTATTACAATAATTTTTCATTTTACAAATGAAAAACCTGAGGCACAGAAAGGTAAATTAAGTTGTTCAAGGAAAAGAAAATTAGTAGACATGTTTGTTTGGCTTCTGAAATTTCCATGCTTAGCAATAGGGGTTTTGCTATTTTACTTTTTTATTGAGGTATAATTGACATATTAGTTTCAGGTGTACAACATAATGATTCAATATTTGTATATATTGTAAAATGATTACAATAACCCTAGTTAACATCCACCACTATACATATTTACACATTTTTTTTGTAATGAATAACTTTTAAGATCTACTCTCTTAGCAACTTTCAAATATACAATACAGTATACTTAACTATAGTCACCATGCTGTAGCTTACAACCCCATGACTTATTTTATAAGTGAAGGCTTACAGCTTTTTGACCCATTTAATAATGTATTTTTTAAGTTTTTAAAAATTTGTCCAGCATTTTAGGTGCTTTATTATAAGGATGATTTTTCAAAGTATGTTGTCTTAATGCTAGATATGGATTTATGGTCAATGTTTAAAGGCTGGATTATAGAGGTGGGATTGGTTGCTTTCCTCATCATGAGTTATTAATTTTTTTTCTTAGCTAGGTCTTTCCCATCCCATGTTCCATGAGAAACACACTATAGTCTCTCCTACTTAAAATAATTCCACTGACCTACAGTGAATGCTATTTTTTCCTCTCCTCCATCTTTTATTTAACCAAGTTGGTGGACCCTTCTCCAGGTGCTATGTTGGTTGCTAATAGAGCACGGTATTCCACCTTGCCCTTGGCTTAAAGGGAGCTGCCTTGCCCAAATCACCACCCATGAGTTATATCACTACCCATGACAGACTGACATGGGAGCACAGAAGTCCAGCCCTTTGCTTTAAGGTAGGACCAAGTTTGTGGTGTAATTCATATTCCAGAGTACCCCATGGGATCAAAGTGAAGCAAATTCAACTGAAACCTCATCTTAAACAGCTCCTTCCCCTTCCCTATCCTGCTTTCTTTACCCCTCCATCCCAAGACATTCCCTCTGTAAATCACATACACCCAAAACTCTATCTCAGTCTCTGCTTCTAAAAAACTCAGCCTAACATTCTCTCTACTACATGATTTCTCTTCTATAATCTCCTAGAAATAGTCATCTAAATTTGCTGTCTCAGACTCTGACTTTTGTTCTCTCTTGAACCTACACCAACAAAATTTTCATGTCCACCACTCCAACAAAATAACTCTTGGTCACAAATGATCTTCATATTCCTAACCTTAAATGTCAGTATTCAGTACTCATCTTACTCACACAATGAGCTATATTTGACATAATTGATGATTTCCTTCTTAGAACACTGTCTCTTCTTTGCTTTCAGAACACCACTTTCTCAGTTCTCTACCCTCACTGCCCCTTTACCTTTTTTACTACTTCATCCTCCTTTGCTCTCTGACCTCTACATTTTCGAGTTTCCTCAGAAATTGATCCTTGAACCTCTTCCACTTCTTCATCTATAATCATTCTCTGGGTGGTATCACCCATAGCTGACACTCCAAACTTTATACGTGCAACCTTGACTTCTCTCCAAATCCCAAATTCATATACCCAACTGCCTTTTCAACATACGCATTTGGATGTCTAGAGACATCTCAAATTTAAAATGTCCAAAGCCTAACTTACAATTAATGACCCACACTCCAGCCTAAATATGCTTCCTTTTTTATATCTACATTTTCCCCATCTCAGTAAATGTCAATTATACCCTTCTAGTTGTTCATACCATAAGCCTTGGATTCATTCTTTATTTCTCTCATTCTTTTGCACTCTACACATAGAATCTGTCAAGAAATCTAATCAGCTCTGCCTTCAAAGTAATTACAAATTAACCCTTCTCCAATGTCTACTTCTATTACCCTAGTCCAAGGCACCATTATTTCTGCCTTCACTATTAAAATAGTATCCCCTCCACCCTTGTACCTGACAGTCTATTGTCCACAGAGCATTCAGAGTGATCTTTTTAGAATACAAATCACATCATTTCTATGCTCAAATCCCTCCAACAGCATAGTATAGTGGCTAAGAGCATGGACTCTAAGCAGGTTTGAGTTAAATCCGAGCTCCCTTAAACTGTGCCCCATGCCTCAGGTCTCTCATCTGTAAAATGGAAAGAATAATACCAACCTCCTAGGTTTGTTATAAGGGTTAAATGAGTTTATATTTACATAGCACTAATGATAGAGCCTGACATTATATGATTACTTGATAAATAGTGTCCTAACTTGCTCAGAGCAAAAGTATAAGTCCTCTCTTCTCTCACCCCTCATTCACTCCACTCCAGCAAACTCGACCTTGCTTTGGAAGGTAGAGCTGAACAAGGAACACACCAAGCCTACCCCCACCTCTACTATTGCCCCTAATATATGCATGTCTCTTTCCTTCATTTCCATTCAGAGTTCTTCTCAAAACCCACCTTATCAATGAGTTTTCATTGGACATAAGTAAAAGCAATGCTTGAGGTCGGAGTCAAGATAGTGGAGTGGGAGGATGTGGAGTTCATGTCTCCCCACAACTAGGGCACCTACGAGATGTTCGTGGGGGACCTTGATGCCCAAGGAGATGGGAGGAAACCCCAAGCAACCGGGTAGGACATGGGGGGGAGTAGGGGGGGAGGGGGAGTGGAGGCCAGACGGGACCGGTGTCTCTGAAGGGTGGCTGGGAGAGGGGTGGGTTTCCCATGCCTGTGGGGACTCTCAGGGGTTTGAAGGATCAGGAGGGAGCATGGCTAGCATTTCCCCTGCCCAATTGGGCCCTGGAAAGCCTGCTGGGCTCCCAGGCCAGGTCCTCCACCCTCTGAAGCCTCCTGCAGCTGCATTGGTCCTAGGGGCATAGGAGGGAGGGGGGGAAGAAGAGGAATGACAGACAGCGGGGCCCTCTGGATCAGAGGATCGGGGAAGCATGACAGGCATTGCCCCCACCCACTCTGGTCCTGGGAAGCCAGTTGGGCTCCTGGGCCAGGTCCTCCACTCTCCAAGGCCCCCTCCACCCACGTTGGTCCTAGGGGCATGGGCGAGGGGAAGAAGAGGAGAGGTGGACAGGAAAGGGCCCTCCAGGATTGGAGGACTGAGGGGGAACACACCTAGCATTTCCCTTGTCCATTCAGCCCTGGGGAGACTGCTGAGCTCCCAGACCTTGTTCTCCACCCTCCAGGGCCCCTGCCAGCAGCATGGGCCCTAGGGCTGTGGGAGGGAGGGAGGAGGGGGGAAGAGGAGGAGAGGCAGACAATGGTGGTGGTCCCTCTGGGATCAGAGGATCAAGGGAGGCATGGAGGGTGTTTCCCCTGCATGCTCAGGCCTGGGGAGCCTGCTGGGGTCCTGGACCTTTTCCCTACCCTCCAAGGCCAGAGGCATTCCTAGGTCCCTCTGGGGGGGAGGAGCTCAAGTCCCATCCCCCACACCCCCAGAGCCTTTTCCGGCCCTGTGGGTCCTAAGCATAGGCCCCGCCCCCACCTAAACCCATCCCTGCCTAAGCTCCGCCCCCCCACAAACAAGGCATTTCCCAGCTTTTTTTTCTTTTACTTTTTTCCTTTTTAATTTTGCTATTGTGGTTCTGTTTTACATTCCAGTTGTTGTTTCATCTATATTTTTATTTTTTCTAACATATCTGTTAGTTTTCTAATCTTATTTTATTTTTTACTCTTTGTTATTGTTCTGCTACCTTTTTTTTTTTTTTTGCCACCATGCATGGCTTGTGGAATCTAGATTCATGAAGTGGGGGTTGGGCCTGAGTTCCTGTGGTGCGAGCTCTGAGTCTGGACCACTGGACTAACAGAGAATCTCAGAACCCAGGAAATATTCATCAGAGTGAGGTCTCCTGCAGGTCTTAATCTCAGCACCAAGACCCATCTCTACCCAATAGCCTACAAACTACAGGGCTGGAAGGCTCAGGCCAAACAACCAGTAAGACAGGAACAAAATCCCACCCATCAAAAAAAAAAGGAGACAACAAAAAAAAATGTCACAGATGAAGGAGCAAGGTAAAAACCTATAAGACCAAATAAATGAAGAGGAAATAGGCAGCCTACCTGAAAAAGAATTCAGAGTAATGATAGTAAAGATGATCCAGAATCTCGGAAATAGAATGGAGGCACGGATGGAGAAAATACAAGAAATATTTTACAAAGATCTAGAAGAACTAAAGAACAAACAAACAGAGATGAACAACACAATAACTAAAATGGAAAATACACAAGAACGAATCAATAACAGAATAACTGAGGCAGAAGAACGAATACATGAGCTGGAAAACAAAATGGTGGAAATAACTGCCGAGGAGTAGAATAAAGAAAAAAGAATGAAAAGAATTGAAGACAACCTCAGAGACCTATGGGACAACACTAAATGCACCAACATTCAAATTATAGGGGTCCCAGAAGAAGAAGAGAAAAAGAGTGTTTGAGAAAATATTCAGAGATTATAGTTGAAAACTTCCCTAACATGAGAAAGGAAATAGCCATCCAAATCCTGGAAGCGCACAGAGTCCCATACAGGATAAACACTAGGAAAAAAAATTAACAAAAATTAAATTCAAAGAAAAATATTAAAAGCAGCAAGGGAAAAGCAACAAATAACATACAAGGAAATTCCCATAAGGTTATCAGCTGATTTTTCAGCAGAAACTCTGCAGGTCAGAAGAGAGTGGCAGGATATATTAAAAGTGATGAAAGAGAAAAACCAATAACCAAGATTGCTCTACCCAGCAAGGATCTCATTCAGATTCAATGGAGAAATCAAAAGCTTTACAGATAAGCAAAACTTAAGAGATTTCAGCACCACCAAACCAGCTTTACAATAAATGCTAAAGGATGTTCTCTAGGCGGGAAACACAGGAGAAGAAAAAGACCCACAAAAACAAACCCAAAACAATTAAGAAAATGGAAATAGGAACATACATGTTGATAATAACCTTGAAAGTAAATGGATTAAAGTCTTCAACCAAAAAACACGGACTGGCTGAATGGATACAAAAACAAGACCCATACATATGCTGTCTACAAGAGACCCACTTCAGACCTAGGGACATACGCAGACTGAAAGTGAAGGGATGGAAAAAGATATTCCATGCAAACAGAAATCAAAAGAAAACTGGAGTAGAGTACCAATACTCATATCAGGTAAAAATAGACTTTAAAATAAAGACTGTTACAAGAGCTAAGGAAGGACACTACCTAATTAATGATCAAGGGATCAATCCAAGAAGAAGATATAACAATTATAAATATATATGCACCCAATATAGGAGCACCTCAATACATAAGGCAAATGCTAACAACCATGAAACGGGAAATCGACAGTAACATAATAATAGTAGGGAGCTCTAACACCCCACTTACACCAATGGACAGATCATCCAAACAGAAAATAAATAAGGAAACACAAGCTTTAATGACACAAGAGACCAGATAGATATAATTGATGTTTATAGGACATTCCACCTGAAAGTGGCAGAATACACTTTCATCTCAAGTGCACATGGAACATTCCCCAGGATAGATCACATCTTGGGTCACAAATCAAGCCTTGGAAAATTTAAGAAAATTGACATTGTATGAAGCATCTTTTCTGACCACAATGCTATGAGATTAAAAATCAATTACAGGAAAAAAACTGTAAAAAACACAAATACATGGAGACTAAACAGTGAAGTACTAAAAAACCAAGAGATCATTGAGAAAATCAAAGAGGAAATAAAAAAATACATAGAAACAAACAACAACTACCCAAGACATATGGGATGCAGCAAAAGCAGTTCTTAGAGGGAAGTTTATAGCAATTCAATCTCACCTCAAGAAACAAGAAAAATCTCAAAAAAACAATCTAACCTTACACCTAAAGCAACTAGAGAAAGAAAAACAAAGAAAGCCCAAAGTCAGCAGAGGTAAAGAAATCATAACAATCAGAGCAGAAATAAGTGAAATAGAAATGAAGAAAACAATAGCAAAGATCAATAAAACTAAAACTTGTTTCTTTGAGAAGATAAACAACATTGATAAAACATTAGCCAGTCTCATCAAGAAAAAAAGGGAGAGGACGCAAATCAGTAAAATTAGAAATGAAAAAGGAGAAGTCACAACTGACACTGCAGAAATACAAAGGATTGTAAGAGACTACTACAAACAACTATATGCCAAATAAAATGGACAACCACGAAGAAATGGACAAGTTCTTGGAAAGGTACAATTTTCCTAGACTGAACCAGGAAGAATTAGAAAATATAAACAGACATCACAAGTAATGAAATTGAAATGGTAATTTAAAAGTTCCCAACAAACAAAAGTCCAGGACCAGATGGCTTCACAGGTGAATTCTATCAAACATTTAGAGAAGAGCTAACACCTATACTTCTCAGTCTTCCAAAAAATTGCAGAGGGAGGAACACTCCCAAATTCGTTCTACAAGGCCACCATCACCCTGATACCAAAACCAGACAAAGTTGTCACAAAAAAAGAAAATTACAGACCAATATCACTGATGAACACAGACACAAAAATCCTCAACAAAATACTAGCAAACAGAATCCAACAACACAATAAAGGATCATACACTGTGATCAAGTGGGATTTAGCCCTGGAATGCAAGGATTCTTCAATATATGCAAGTCAATCAATGTGATACACCATATTAACAAATTAAGGAATAAAAACTGTATGATCACCTCAGATGCAGAAAAAGCTTTTGACAAAATTCAATACCTATCTATTACAAAAAAAAAAAACTCTACAGAAAATGGGCATAGAGGGAACCTACCTCAACATAATAAAGGGCATATAAGACAAACCTACAGCAAACATCATTCTCAGTGGTGAAAAACTGAAAGTATTTTCACTAAGATCAGGAACAAGGCAAGGATGTTCACTCTCACCATTCTAATTCAATATAGTTTTGGAATTCCTAGCCACGGCAATCAAAAAAGAAAAAGAAATAAAAAGAATACAAATTGGAAAAGAAGAAGTAAAACTATCACTGTTTGCAGATGACATGATACTATACATAGACAATCCTAAAGATGTCACCAGAAAACTACTAGAACTAATCAAAGAATTTGGTTAGGTTGCAGGATACAAAATTAATGCACAGAAATCCCTTGCATTCCTATACACTAACAATGAAAAATCAGAAAGAGAAATTAATGAAACACTCTCATTTACCACTGCAACAAAAAGAATAAAATACCTAGGAATAAACCTACCTAAGGAGACAAAAGACCTGAATGCAGAAAACTGTAAGACACTGATGAATGAAATTAAAGATGATCCAAACAGATGGAGAGATACACCATGTTCCTGGATTGGAAGAATCAACATTATGAAAATGACTATACTACCCAAAGAAATCTACAGATTCAGTGCAATCCCTATCAAACTACCACTGGCATTTTTCACAAACTAGAACAAAAAATTTCACAATTTGTATGGAAACACAAAAGACCCCAAATAGGCAAAGCAATCTTGAGAAAGAAAAACGGATCTGGAGAAATCAGGCTCCTTCACTTCAGACTATACTACAAAGCTACGGTAATCAAGACAATATGGTACTGGCACAAAAACAGAAATATAGATCAATGGTACAGGATAAAACCCAGAGATAAACCCACGCACCTATGGCACCTAATTTGTGACAAAGGAGGCAAGAACTTACAAAGGAGAAAAGACAGCCTATTCAATAAGTGGTGCTGGGAAAACTGGACGGCTACATGTAAAAGAATGAAATTAGAACACTACCTAACACTATACACAAAAATAAGCTCAAAATGGATTAAAGACCTAAATATAAGGCCAGACACTATAAAATTCTTACAGGAAAACATAGGAAAAACACTCTTTGACATAAACCACAGCAAGATCTTTTTTGACCCACCTCCTAGAGTAATGAAAATAAAAACAAAAATAAACAAATGAGACCTAATTAAACTTAAAAGCTTTTGCACAGCAAAGGAAACCATAAACAAGACAAAAAGACAACCCTCAGAATGGGAGAAAACATTTGCAAAGGAAGCAACTGATGAAGAATTAATCTCCAAAATATACAAACAACACATGGAGCTCAATATCAAGAAGACAAACGACCCAATTATAAAATCGGTGGAAGATCTAAATAGACATCTCTCCAAAGAAGACATACAGATGGCCAAGAGGCACATGAAAAGCTGCTCAACATCACTAATTATTAAAGAAATACAAATCAAAACTACAATGAAGTATCATCTCACACCGGACAGAATGGTCACCATCAAAAAATCTACAAACAATACATGCTGGAGAGGGTGTGAAGAAAAGGTAACCCTCCTACACTGTTGGTGGGAATGTAAATTGATATGGCCACTCTGAAGAACAGTATGGAACTTCCTTAGAAAACTAAAAATTGGACTACCATATGACCCAGCAATCCCACTACTGGGCATATACCCTGAGAAAACCATAATTTAAAAGGACACATGTACCACAATGTTCATTGCAGCACTATTTACAATAGCCAGGACATGGAAACAACCTAAATGTCCAATGACAGACGAATGTATAAAGAAGACATTACTCAGCCATAAAAAGGAACAAATCTGGGTCATTTGTAGAGATGTGGATGGACCTAGAGTCTGTCATACAGAGTAAAGTAAGCCAGAAAGAGAAAAACAAATATCATATATTAACACATATACGTGGAATCTGCAAAAATGGTACAGATGAACCTATTTGCAGGGCAGGAATAGAGACGTAGATGTAGAGAGTGGACATGTGGACACAGCGGGGGAAGGGGAGGGTGGGATGAATTGGGAGATTAGGATTGACATATATACAGTACCAGGTGTAAAATATATGGCTAGCAGGAACCTGCTATAAAGCATAGGAAGCTCAGCTCGGTGCTCTGTGATGACCTAGATGGGTGGGATGGGGGATAGAGGGTGGGAGGGAGATCCAAGAGGGAGGGGATATAGGTATACATATAGCTGATTCACTTCATGGTACAGCAGAAACTAACACAACTTTCTAAAGCAATTATACTCTAATTAAATAAATAAATAAATACTCCACACCATCCAAAAAAAAAAAAAAAAGGGTGAACTGGATGATTTGTGAATTATATCAATAAAGCTGTTTAAAAAAAAAACAATGCTAGTCCACTTTGCCCTGCTTTATTTTTCTCCATATTGTTCATTATTTTCTAAAATATTATGAATTTGTTTGTCTTTTTTTTATTGCCTCCCTTGCCCCACTGTAGCATGAGCTCTTTAATGATTGAGATAATTTTGTCTGTTTTGTTCACAGCTATATCCTGAGTGCCTAGAAGTATGCCCACTACATAACAGCATTCAATAAAGTTTTAATGAATGAAAACTTCTATTAATTCACTGATTAATCAGTGAATTAATAGAAGGAATCAGTGAATTAATAGAAGGACAATAAGGAAACTCTTGAAATATGTCAATGGGAAATGAATGAGATATGAATGAGGAAAGTGGCAGTGGGAATTGAAGGGATGAAGTAGCAAAATCAAAGAGACACAGTAGGGCTTCCCTGGTGACACAGTGGTTAAGAATCTGCCTGCCAATGCAGGGGACACGGGTTTGAGCCCTGGTCCAGGAAGATCCCACAGGTAGCGGAGCAACAAAGCCCATGTGCCACGACTACTGAGCCTGTGTTCCAGAGCCCATGAGCCCACATGCCGCAACTACTGAAGCCCGTGTGCCTAGAGCCCGTGCTCTGCAACAAGAGAAGCCACCCCAATGAGAAGCCCGTGCACCTCAAAGAAGAGTAGCCCCTGCTCGCTGCAACTAGAGAAAAGCCCGCGTGCAGCAAAAAAGATCCAACGCAGCCAAAAATAAAATTAATTAATTAAAAAATCAAAGAGACACAGTAAACAAGATGGGATCTGAGAGAGAAGAAATTTGGGGAATTATTTTGAGATGCTGGCCAAATTAAAAGATAGAATAGGATGGTGGTGCTCAAAAGCAGAATAGAAAACACAAACAGGAATCAGTCTGAGGGAAACTATAAGAAGCCTAATTTATCAGAAGTCAGACAAACGTCTACATGGCCAGCAGGCAGTTGTAAATTCGACCTTATTAACAAGAGAGATCAGAACTGTAACTGTGGTTTTGAACGTCACCAGGATAGACTGTCCTTCAAAGCCAAATGCTGGAATGAGCTTGCCCAAAGGAAGAGAATATGATCAAGAAAAAAGGAAGAAGACAAATCTTGGGGGACATCTGTATATTATAAGTGTGCAGATGAAGGAGAAACTAGTGAAGGAGACTGGTACAAAGGAAATATGAACAAGAATGTCTCCAGAAGTAATGAAATACATGTAAAACAGTATATGCTGAAATGATATGAATTGTGTCAACTAGAAACCTTTTCAGCCTTATCAAAAATCACTACAATAGAAGTGGCAGAATATAGGATTTTCATACCTTCTGAAAAGATTGAGCTAATGGGGCACTTTTGCCAGTCAGTCTAGAAACAAGGAGATCTCCCAAGCTCTTCCCCATCTTCCAGATCAGTTCAGCCTCTAATACATTTTTTAAGACCCATGGGACTTCTGTTCATTCAGTACAGCCCGTTATACTTTCATTATCTCATTACCATTTACCTTGGCTTTCAAGACTCGCTTCTCTAATAATGTTCTTACTGGTTTTACAAGGTCTCATTTCATTAACCCATCTTTGTTCCAGAAATGTAATTATTTTGTGGTCACTACTTTCTCATAGTCTTAGATGAAACCTTTTGTTCTCTGTGTGTTATTAGCAGCGTCTTCAGGATTGAATACCTCTTTCTGCCTCCTCCACATTTTGGCATAAGAAATTATCCTCTCATCCTAAGAAGGTCTCCAACAATAAGTAATTCATGATGTCTAACTACTCACATTCTTTGTACCTAACAAGCTATCTTAAACAGTGATGAAAATGGTAATTATTTACTCTGGGAGCCCTGTCAATGTTACTGTTAAATCATTGCCATGCTGTTAAATTGGACTAGGAGGTTCCTCCCTATTCCACTATTGATCTTATGGGTGAATTACCCCACAAAATCTTTCCAATGTGCTATTGGCTAATTCATTGCAGTGCAATATATATTAAGTGGAATGTGAATAACATACATCTTATTTGTAATATGTTTTAGATGCACAAATTTGAAATTCATAGCAATGTTCTCAAGCAATGTAATATAGATGAAAAAATACAATTTCTAATGTACTATTCGGTGTTCATAAATATACCAACTTGGAAATTACAACAAGTAATGTACAAAGTAAGGAAATCAATAGATTCTGGGCACTAATACTATTTCTCAGAGCAAGGATCTAACTTGTGTGGCAGTAAACCAACCTCTGTGCTGACAAGGAAATTTGGACTATGATGAAAAAATGACTACACCATTTACAATTACTATGTTTTAATCCCATGGTTGTCAAGTGTACATGTGGGGGCAGGTCGTCATAGCTGCTCATCCACATATTGTCACACTGTAATGGGGGTTTTTAGGGTTGTGGCAGTATAGTCATGGAAGTAGTGAAGGGTTAGGGACCTGAAGAGAATGGAGTCATGTTCCTGCTAAAGCTGTACTCTAGATAATAGAACATGAAGTCCATTTAACAATTTGAAATCAACTTTTAAAAATTCCTTATACATATGTTTGAGAAAGAAAGAAAGAAAGAAAGAAAGAAGGAAAGAAAGGAAGAAAGAAGGAAAGAAAGGAAGGAAGGAAGAGAGAAGAGAAAGGGAGAAAGACAGGGAGGAAGGGAGGAGGGAAGGAAGAAAGGAAGGAAGGAAGGAAGAAAGAAAGAAAGAAAGAAAGAAAGAAAGAAAGAAAGAAAGAAAGAAAGAAAGAAAGAAAGAAAGAAAGAAAGAAAGACATGATTCTATGACCAGGAAATTGTGGCTTCAGTCATTCATTTCATATATGCTTATTGGGCATCTCCATATGCTAGGCTCCATGATAGACCTGGGAAAGTATCAGCAAACAAGACTGCTATAGGCTCTGACACCACATATCTTAGAGTCTAGACAGACTGAGCAAGTAGACTTTGTCTACATGCAAAAAATGGATGCGAGAATTGAAGCAGGGGCATTTGTAAATTCATTTTATTCAACAAGCACAATTTGGTTCATGTTTAGTGTGTATTTAAGGACACTAATGGTGCAAAGAATGTAAAATATATAGTCCTAGTTCCATGGCTTCCAACACTTTAGAAAGAAATATTTGTTCAATGGATTCAGGAAAGAAAAGAAAAACAAAGAAAGATATGTACAGTGTCTAGGGTCATGCTGGAGAGATGTGGAATAACAATAACTTCATTTCCTACTACTCTCTCCCTCCCTCACTCTGCTGCGTCCATACCCCCCACCCTATTGCCGTTGCTGCCTTCCACACTCCTTGCCTCAGAGCATTTGCACCAACTCTTTCCTCTGCCATGATCAACTCCCTCATTTACGTCAAGTTCTTGCTTGAATACTTTCTCAATGAGGTTGACCTTGACCACGCTGTATAATATTGCAATGCACTGGTCCCTGGTGTTTCTGATTCTCCTTTCCCTACTCTACTTCCTCTTTTTCTCATAGCACTTATCACATTTTAATACACTAGATAATTTACTCACATATTATGTTTACAGTTTATTGTTTCTGTCCCCCTATTTGAATGTGAGCTCCCCAAAGCAGAGATCTTGTTTTGTTCATTGGTGAATGCAAGGCACATAGAACAGTGTCTGGCAGGTAGTAGGTATTCAAAAAGTATTTGTTAAATGAATGATAATGATGATCATACTAATATAAATTAAGTGTTGAATACGTGCCAGGCATCCTACTAAGAGATTTAAATATGTGACCTCTAAATCCTCTAATGCATTATCTCTTTTTCAGCCTCAGAGTAGATACTAGTCCCAGTTCTTGGTTATAGTCAACAGAAAAGAAAAGGAACAGAAAAGAAATTCATTGGGCATTTATCAGGAAGTTCAAAGAATGAATATGAATGCCAGAGAATCTGGCTCATAAAAGAAATAACTGAGACTAAGCACTACTGAGATTCTGCCACAGGAAAAACCTGCTGAGGACACCATCCCTGGCATAGCCACCATTGGACACTTTCAGCCACATGGCTGAACTCTGCTGCTCCTAGTGACTCACCACCGAGATGCTGAGACTCTTCACTCCTTCCTGTAGATCTGAATTTCCACTGAGTCATTAATTCCTTTCAGCCAGAAGAATTTCTTTTGGCATTTCATTTGTGTGGGTTCTGCTAGAGACAAATTCTCTCAGTTTTAATTTATCTGGAAATGTCTTTATTTCTCTTTCATCTTTGAAATGTATTTCCTCTAGATATAGAATTCTAGATTAACTGTTTTTGGGGGTTTTTTTTGTTTTTTTTTTTTCAGCATTATATAGATGACATTCCATCATTGTCTTCTTTCAGTTTTTTCTGAGGAGAAGTCAGCCATCACTCATATTAACATTCTCCTGTATGTAGAATGCCTTTTTCTCTCTGGCTCTTTCAGATTCTTTTCTGTAATTTTCATTAGTGAACTTCCCTGATATGGGGGGTGGGCAGTAATAAAACTTGAAAAAAAGCCAGTTATTTTTTCTGATCCATTCTCTCTTTCCTCTCTTTTTAAGTTTCAATTATATGCATGATATATTGCTTCATAATTTCCCCCAGATCATTTAATTTCTGTGGGGTTTTTTTTCAGTGTTTTCAATATTGTTTCTCTCTGTGTTTTAGTTTGAATAATTTCTATTGAACTGTCTTCTGTTGGGTCTAGCCTGTTAATCCCATGCATTGATTTTTTTTTTAATTTCAGAGATTATATTTGTCAGTCCTAGGATTTGGAAACTCTTTTTTTAGAGTTTCCAGATCTCTCCTGAAATTTCTTACCACTTTACCATTGTAGATTTAATGAAAATGATAAACCTCTAATAAGACTGAGAGAGATGGAGAGAGTGAGAGACAGAGACAGAGAACAAATTACCAATACAAGGAATAAAAGTAGGGACTTTGCTACATCATCCTGCAGACTAATGATACTATTATGAATATTATGTTAATAAATTTTACAATTTAAATAAAATGTACAAATTTTTTTGAGAAAAACAACTTTCTAAAATCAACCAAGAACAAATACAAAATCTGAATAACCTGATATTTATTCTTTAAATTGAAGTTGTCACTTAAAACCTTCCCACAAAGAAAACCCAAGGCCCATATGGCTTCCATGGGGGAAGCCTATCAAACATGTAAGGAAGAAATAATGCTGAACTTAAACCAACTCTCTCAAAAAATATAAAAGTGAACACTCCCAATTCATTTTATAAGCTTAGTATGCTGATGCCAAACCTGGAAAAAGCATACCAGAAAACCAGTATACCTCAAGATTGTAAGTACAAAATTGGTCAACAGTACAGTTGCAAATCAAATCCAGCAATATATGAAAAATAAAATAAAGCATGAACAATAGAGTTGATCCCAATAATGCAAGGTTAGTTCATTCATCAATGTAATTTGCTACATTCCTAGAATATGATCACCTCAATAGATGCAGGAAAATCATTTGACAAAAATTAATGTCCATTCACATTTAAAGGTTTTTTTAAAAAATGAATGCTTTCCCTCTAAAACAGAAAACAAAGCAAGGATATCTGCTCTCAATACTTCTATTCCTAGATTAAGAGTGCCTAGACTGAGAAACAAAGCAAACAAAGAATATAAAAAACATAAAGATTGCAAAGAAAGCTGTGTGTATTATCAGACAACTTGTTTGCATACATAGAAAATCCTAAGGAATATATATACCCTTAGAACTAACGAGTGTACTTAGCAAGGTCCCAAGGCACAATATCAATGTACAAAAATCAGTGTATTTCTACGTAAGAGCTACAGATAATTGAAAAGTGAAATTTAACAAATAATACTAAATTGGTCTGGTACCAGCCCCAGTGGGGGAGGTGGGGAGGTTACCCTACAGCACCAAGCAATTGCACAGTGCTGGTGTCTGAGAATTCAACTCAGTTCTAACACTATCTATCCAGAGATAGCATCAGATTCCACAGTTTAAGAGTTCAGGCGTATAAGTGTGCCCCCCACCTACACTTCAGATGCCAGTCACAAGCCCGAGTGTGGTCAGATTCTGTGCTTAGGACCAACCAACTACAGATCAGAGATTCCAATGACCCACTCCTTGGACTTCAGATGCCAATCAAAATTCCAGGTTGTTACCTGTTTTTCTGATCAACTAGCTATATATAAATCAGAGATTCTCACAATCCCCTCCTTGGGTTCAATTAATCTGCTAGAATAGCTCACAGAACTCAGAGAAACAGTTTACTTACTGTATTACTGGTTTACTATAAAAGGATATAATAAAGGATACAGATGAACATCCCAATGGAAGAGATTCATAGAGGAGAGTATGGGGAAAGGACACAGAGCTTCCATACCCTCTCAGAGCATGCCAATCTCCCCAAATCTCCACATGTTCACCAACCCAGAAGCTCTCCAAACCCTGTCCTTTGGGGTTTTTATGGAGGCTTCATTATATAGGCATGGTTGATTAAGTCATTGGTCATTAGTAATTGATTCAACCTCCAGCCTCCCTAGAGGTCAGGGGGTGGGACTGAAAGTTCCAATGCTCTAAACACCTGGTTGACTCTACTGGCAAGCAGCCTCCATTCTTAGGTGCATTCCAAAAGTCCTTCATTAACATAGCAAGGACACTTTATCACTCTCAACACTTAAAAGATTCCTAGAGTTTTGGGAGATGTGAGCCAGGAACAACCTTGGACAGAGACCAAGTATTCAATATATATAAGAATATATTTTGGTCATGTGAATGACCCAGTATATTTTTTTCTCCTAAATCACAATATCACAATACTGTTAGAGGTAGCATCAAAAAACCAAATTAATAAATTAAATGTTTAGGAATAAATTTAAATGTGCAATATCTTTACACTGAAAACTATAAAACATTGCAAAGAGAAATTTTTAAAAAGCTAAGTGAGTATAGATGTATATCATGTTCTGTAAAATGGAAGACATTTGTTAAGGTGTCAATTCTATGCAAATTCATCTATATATTCAATGCAATCCCAATCAAAATCCAAGCAGGCTTTTTTATAGAAATTAACAAACTGACTCTAAAATTTGTATGGAAATGCACAGGATAGAATAGCCAAAAATATCCTGAAAATGAAGAACTTTTCCACTACCTGATTTTTTTGGTATGCTTTTCAATGGATTTTAATTTTAATCTCAATTTTTAAAAGTAAAATAAGCAAAGGAGCAGCTAGTCTAACATATTATGTACAGAGCACCTGTATTCATTTTCTATTTTTGCAAAACAAATTACCACAAATTGGGTGGCTTAAAACAACACGCATGGAGGAGCTTCAAGATGGTGGAAGAGTAAGACGTGGAGATCACCTTCCTCCCCACAAATACATCAGAAATACATCTACATGTGGAAAAACTCCTACAGAACACCTACTGAACACTGGCAGAAGACCTCAGACCTCCCAAAAGGCAAGAAACCCCCCCCCCCACGTACATGGGTAGGGTAAAAGAAAAAAGAAAAAACAGAGACAAAAGAATAGGGATGGGACCTGCACCAGTGGGAGGGAGCTGTGAAGGAGAAAAGGTTTCCACACACTACGAAGCCCCTTCGCGGGCAGAGACTGCAGGTGGTAGAGGGGGGAAGCTTTGGAGCCACGGAGGAGAGTGCAGCAACAGGGGTGCAAAGGGCAAAGCAGAGAGATTCCCACACAGAGGATCAGTGCCAACCAGCACTCACCAGCCCAATAGGCTTGTCTGCTCACCTGCCGGGACGGGTGTGGGCTGGGAGCTGAGGCTCGGGCTTCGGAGGTCAGATCCCAGGGAGAGGACTGGGGTTGGCTGTGTGAACACAGCCTGAAGGGGGCTAGTGCACCACAGCTAGGTGAGAGGGAGTCCGGGAAAAAGTCTGGAGCTGCCAAAGAGGCAAGAGACTTTTTCTTGCCTCTTTGTTTTCTGGTGCGCGAGGAGAGGGGATTAAGAGCGCCGCTTAAAGGAGCTCCAGAGATGGGTGCGAGCCACGGCTATCAGCGTGGACCCCAGAGACGGGCATGAGATGCTAAGGCTGCTGCTGCAGCCACCAAGAAGCCTGTGTGCAAGCACAGGTCACTATCCACACCTTGCCTTCTGGGAGCCTGTGCAGCCCGCCACTGCCAGGGACCCGTGATCCAGGGACAACTTCCCCGGGAGAATACACAGCACGCCTCAGGCTGTTGCAACGTCACGCCAGCCTCTGCCGCTACAGGCTCGCCCCGCATTCCATACCCCTCCCTCCCCTTGACCTGAGTGAACCAGAGCCCCCGAATCAGCTGCTCCTTTAACCCTGTCCTGTCTGAGTGAAGAACAAATGTCCTCAGGTGACCTACACGCAGAGGTGAGGCCAAATCCAAAGCTGAACCCCAGGAGCTGTGCGAAAAAAGAAGAGAAAGAGAAATCTCTCCCAGCAGCCTCAGGAACCGTGGATTAAATCTCCACTAACAACTTGATGTACCCTGCATCTCTGGAATACCTGAATAGACAGCAAATCATACCAAATTGAGGAGGTGGACTTTGGGAGCAATGATATATATATTTTTTCTCCCTTTTTCTCTTTTTGTGAGTGTGTATGTGTATGATTCTGTGTGTGATTTTGTCTGTATAGATTTGCTTTTACCATTTGTCCTAGGGTTCTGTCTGTCCATTTTTTTATTGTGTTTTGTATTGTTTTGCTTTTTAGTTTAGTTTTTAGCACTTGTTATCATTGGTGGGTTTGTTTTTTCGTTTGGATGCTCTCTTCCTTCTTTCTTTCTTTTTTTATTACTTTAAAAAAATTTTTTAATAATTAATTTTTATTTTAATTATTTTATTTTACTTTATTTTATTTTATCTTCTTCTTTCTTTCTTTCCTTTTTTTCTCCCTTTTATTTGGAGCCATGTGGATGACAGGCTCTTGCTGCTCCAGCCAGGCATCAGGGCTGTGCCTCTGAGGTGGGATAGCCAAGTTCAGGACATTGGTCCACAAAAGATCTCCCAGCTCCACATAATATCAAAGGGCGAAAATCTCCCAGAGATCTCCATCTCAATGCCAAGACCCAGCTCCAGTCAACGACCAGCAAGCTACAGTGCTGGACACCCTATGCCAAACAACTAGCAGGACAGGAACACAACCCCATCCATTAGCAGAGAGGCTGCCTAAAATCATAATAAGGTCACAGACACCCCAAAACACACCACCAGATGTGGACCTGCCCACCAGAAAGACAAGATCAAGCTTCATCCACCAGAACACAGGCACAAGTTCCGTCCACCAGGAAGCCTACACAACCCACTGAACCAACCTTAGCCATTGAGGACAGACACCAAAAACAATGGGAACTACGAACCTGCAGCCTGCGAAAAGGAGACCTCAAACACAGTAAGATAAGCAAAAGGAGAAGACAGAGAAACATATAGCAGATGAAGGAGCAAGGCAAAAACCCACCAGACCTAACAAATGAAGAGAAAATAGGCAGTCTAACTTAAAAAGAATTCAGAATAATGATAATAAAGATGAACCAAAACCTTGGAAATAGAATGGAGAAAATAAAAGAAACGTTTAACAAGGACCTAGAAGAATTAAGAGCAAACAAACAGTAATGAACAACACAATAAATGAAATTAAAAATTCTCTAGAAGGGATCAATAACAGAATAACTGAGGCAGAAGAACGGATCAGTGACCTGGAAGATAAAATAGTGGAAATAACTACTGCAGAGCAGAATAAAGAAAAAAGAAAGAAAAGAATTGACGACAGTCTCAGAGATCTCTGGGACAACATTAAAAGCACCAACATTCGAATTATAGGGATCCCAGAAGAAGAAGAGAAAAAGAAAGGAACTGAGAAAATATTTGA
The DNA here is from genome assembly GCF_965194805.1 of Balaenoptera borealis. Taxonomy (NCBI): domain Eukaryota; kingdom Metazoa; phylum Chordata; class Mammalia; order Artiodactyla; family Balaenopteridae; genus Balaenoptera; species Balaenoptera borealis. The sequence continues at coordinate 34,971,169 of NC_138870.1, forward strand.
AGAGATTATAGTTGAAAACTTCCCTAATATGGGAAAGGAAATAGTTGATCAAGTCCAGGAAGAACAGAGAGTCCCATACAAGATAAATCCAAGGAGAAACACGCCAAGACATATATTAATCAAACTCTCAAAAATTAAATACAGACAAAAAATATTAAAAGCAGCAAGGAAAAACAACAAATAACACACAAGGGAATCCCCATAAGGTTAACAGCTGATATTTCAGCAGAAACTCTGCAAGCCAGAAGGGAGTGGCAGGACATATTTAAAGTGATGAGAGAGAAAAACCTACAAACAAGATTACTCTACCCAGCAAGGATCTCATTCAGATTTGACTGAGAAATTAAAACTTTTACAGACAAGCAAAAGCTAAGAGGATTCAGCACCACCAAACTAGCTTTACAACAAATGCTAAAGGAACTTCTCTAGGCAGGAAACACAAGAGAAGGAAAAGACCTACAATAACAAACACAAAACAATTAAGAAAATGGTAATAGGAACATATATATCGATAATTACCTTAAATGTAAATGGATTAAATGCTCCAACCAAAAGACACAGACTGGCTGAATGGATACAAAAACAAGCCCCATATATGTGCTGTCTACAAGAGACCCACTTCAGACCTAGGGACACATACAGACTGAAAGTGAGGGGATGGAAAAAGATATTCCATGCAAACGGAAATGAAAAGAAAGCTGGAGCAGCAATTCTCATATCAGACAAAATAGACTTTTAAACAAAGACTATTACAAGAGACAAAGAAGGACACTACATAATGATCAAGGGATCAATCCAAGAAGAAGATATAACAATTGTAAATACTTATGCAACCAACATAGGAGAACCTCAATACATAAGGCAAATACAAACAGCCATAAAAGGGAAAATCGACAGTAACACAATAATAGTAGAGGACATAACACCCTACTTTCACCAATGGACAGATCATCCAAAATGAAAATAAATAAGGAAACACAAGCTTTAAATGATACATTAAACAAGGTGGACTTAATTGATATTTATAGGACATTCTATACAAAAACAACAGAATACACATTCTTCTCAAGTGCTCTCGGAACATTCTCCAGGATAGATCATATCTTGGGTCACAAATTAAGCCTTGATAAATTTAAGAAAATTGAAATCGTATCAAGTATCTTTTCTGACAATAACACTATGAGACTAGATATCAATTACAGGGAAATATCTGTAAAAAATGCAAACACGTGGAGGCTAAAAAATACACTACTTAATAACCAAGAGATCACTGAAGAAATCAAAGAGGAAATCAACAAATACCTAGAAACAAATGACAATCAAAACACGATGCCTGAAACCTATGGGATGCAGCAAAAGCAGTTCTAAGAGGGAAGTTTATAGCAATACAATCCTACCTTAAGAAACAAGAAACATCTCAAATAAACAACCTAACCTTACACCTGAAGCAATTAGAGAAAGAAGAACAAAAAAACCCCAAACTTAGCAGAAGGAAAGAAATCATAAAGATCACATCAGAAATAAATGAAAAAGAAATGAAGGAAACAATAGCAAAGATCAATAAAACTAAAAGCTGGTTCTTTGAGAACGTAAACAAAACTGATAAACCATGAGCCAGAATCATCAAGAAAAAAAGGGAGAAGACTCAAATCAATAGAATTAAAAATGAAAAAGGAGAAGTAACAACTGACACTGCAGAAATACAAAGGATCATGAGAGATTACTACAAGCAACTATAGGCCAATAAAATGGACAACCTGGAAGAAATGGAAAAATTCTTAGAAATGCACAACCTTCCAAGACTGAACCAGGAAGAAATAGAAAATATGAACAGACCAATCACAAGTAATGAAATTGAAACTGTGATTAAAAATCTTCCAACAAACAAAAGCCCAGGACCAGATGGCTTCACAGGTGAATTCTATCAAACATTTAGAGAAGAGCTAACACCTATCCTTCTCAAACTCTTCCAAAATATTGCAGAGGGAGGAACACTCCCCAACTCATTCTACGAGGCCACCATCACCCTGATACCAAAACCAGACAAAGATGTCACAAAGAAAGAAAACTACAGGCCAATATCACTGATGAAGATAGATGCAAAAATCCTCAAAAGAATACTAGCAAACAGAATCCAAAAAAATAAAAGGATCATACACCTTGATCAGGTGGGGTTTATCCGAGGAATGCAAGGATTCTTCAATATACGCAAATCAATCAATGTGATACACCATATTAGCAAATTGAAGGAGAAAATCCATATGATCATCTCAATAGATGCAGAGAAAGCTTTCGACAAAATTCAACACCAATTTATGATAAAAACCCTCCAGAAAGTAGGCATAGAGGGAACTTACCTCAACATAATAAAGGCCATATATGACAAACCCACAGCCAACATCATCCTCAATGGTGAAAAACTGAAACCATTTCCACTAAGATCAGGAACAAGCCAAGGTTGCCCACTCTGACCACTATTATTCAACATAGTTTTGGAAGTTTTAGCCACAACAATCATAGAAGAAAAAGAAATAAAAGGAATCCAAATCAGAAAAGAAGAAGTAAAGCTGTCACTGTTTGCAGATGACATGATACTACACATAGAGAATCCTAAAGATACTACCAGAAAACTACTAGAGCTAATCAATGAATTCGGTAAAGTAGCAGGATACAAAATTAATGCACAGAAATCTCTTGCATTCCTATACATTAATGATGAAAAATCTGAAAGAATAATTATGGAAACACTCCCATTTATCATTGCAACAAAAAGAATAAAATATCTAGGAATAAACCTACCTACAGAGACAAAAGACCTGTATGCAGAAAATTATAAGACACTGAAGAAAGAAATTAAACATGATACAAATAGATGGAGAGATATACCATGTTCTTGGATTGGAAGAATCAACATTGTGAAAATGACTCTACTACCCAAAGCAATCTACAGATTCAATGCAATCCCTATCAAACTACCACTGGCATTTTTCACAGAACTAGAACAAAAAATTTCACAGTTTGTATGGAAACACAAAAGACCCCGAATAGCCAAAGCAATCTTGAGAACGAAAAATGGAGCTGGAGGAATCAGGCTCCCTGTCTTCAGACTATACTACAAAGCTACAGTAATCAAGACAGTATGGTACTGGCACATAAACAGAAATATAGATCAATGGAACAGGATAGAAAGCCCAGAGATAAACCCATGCACATATGGTCACCTTATATTTGATAAAGGAGGCAAGAATATACAATGGAGAAAAGACAGTCTCTTCAATAAGTGGTGCTGGGAAAACTGGACAGCTATATGTAAAAGAATGAAATTAGAACACTCCCTAACACCATACACAAAAATAAACTCAAAATGGATTAAAGACCTAAATATAAGGCCAGACACTATCAAACTCTTAGAAGAAAACATAGGCAGAACACCCTATGACATAAATTACAGCAAGCTCCTTTTTGACCCACCTCCTAGAGAAATGGAAATAAAAACAAAAATAAACAAATGGGACCTAATGAAACTTAAAAGCTTTTGCACAGCAAAGGAAACCATAAACAAGACCAAAAGACAACCCTCAGAACGGGAGAAAATAGTTGCAAATGAAGCAACTGACAAAGGATTAATCTCCAAAATTTACAAGCAGCTCATGCAGCTCAATATCATAAAAACAAACAACCCAATCCAAAAATGGGCAGAAGACCTAAATAGACATTTCTCCAAAGAAGATATACAGATGCCAACAAACACATGAAAGAATGCTCAACATCAGTATTCATTAAAGAAATGCAAATCAAAACTACAATGAGGTATCACCTCACACCAGTCAGAATGGCCATCATCAAAAAATCTACAAACACTAAATGCTGGAGAGGGTGTGGAGAAACGTGGACCCTCTTGCACTGTTAGTGGGAATGTAAACTGATATAGCCACTATGGAGAACTGTATGGAGGTTCCTTCAAAAACTAAAAATAGAACTACCATACGACCCAGCAATCCCACTACTGGGCATATACCCTGAGAAAACCATAATTCAAAAAAGTCATGTACCAAAATGTTCATTGCACCTCTATTTACAATAGCCAGGACATGGCAGCAACCTAAGTGTCCATCAACAGATGAATGGATAAAGAAGATGTGGCACATATATACAATAGAATATTACTCAGCCATAAAAAGAAACGAAATTGAATTATTTGTAGTGAGGTGGATGGACCTTGAATCTGTCATACAGAGTGAAGTAAGTCAGAAAGAGAAAAACAAATACCGTATGTTAACACATATATATGGAATCTAAAAAAAAAAAAAAAATGGTCATGAAGAACCTAGGGGCAAGACAGGAATAAAGACACAGACCTACTAGAGAATGGACTTGAGGATACGGCAAGGTGGAAGGGTAAGCTGGGACAAAGTGAGAGAGTGGCATGGACATATATACACTACCAAACCTAAAATAGATAGCTAGTGGGAAGCAGCCGCATAGCACAGGGAGATCAGCTCGGTGCTTTGTGACCACCTAGAGGGGTGGGATAGGGAGGGTGGGAGGCAGGGAGACGTAAGAGGGAAGAGATATGGGGACATATGTGTATATATAACTGATTCACTTTGTTATAAAGCAGAAACTAACACACCATTGTAAAGCAATTATACTCCAATAAAGATGTTAAAAAAAAACCAAAACACCCATTTATTAGCTCACAGAATTCAGTTCCTTTTTGTTTATTTGTTTGTTTGTTTTTTGTTTTATTACTTTTTTTAAATTTTAGGACTTATTTGAAAGATGTAGTAATAAAGAGAATGTGGTACTCTGTGAGAATAGACAAACAGATGGGTGGAACAGAATAGAGACTCTAGAAATAGACCACACATGTAGAGTCAGTTGATTTTCAACAAAGATGTCAATGTAATTTAATAAAGAAAGGATAGTCTTTTCAACAAATGTTTCTGGAACAATTGATATTTTTACTTTCCTGTTTTAGCTCCATGTAAAGCATTATAGAGAATATTAGAAGAGTATAGAGGTCCCTATTCTCTAGAGACATAGGATGTAGTTAAACAGCCAAGGCTAACATGCATATGTTACACAAAAACTAATACAAGGTGTATTAGTTTCCCATGGCTGCTATACCAAATTAATACAAATTTGATGACTTTAAACTATAGAAATTTATTCTCCCACAGTTCTTTAGGTCAGAAGGTCATAATCAAAGTATTAGCAGGGCCACACTGCCTCCTGCCTGGTTCTAGGGTAGGTTCCTTCCTTGCTTCCTTCCTTCCTTGTTCCTTCCTTGCTTCTTCTAGGGTTTCTGGAAGCTCCTGACATTCCTTGGCTTGTGGCCAAACAGCACTTAAGAATGGAGGCTGCTTGTCTGTGGAGCCAACCAGGTGTTTAGAGGGTTGTAACTTTCAGTCCCACCCCTTGACCTCTGGGGAGGGAGAGGGGCTGGAGGTTGAATCAATTTCCAATGACTGTCTTATATGGCCTTCTTCCCTGTGAGTGTCTCCTTTTCTTTTAAGATTAACACTTGATTTGGGAACTCACTCCAATCCAGTATGAACTCATGTTAACTAGGTACGTCGGCAAAGTTGTATTATTTGTAAATTACAAATAAGGTCACAACTGAGCTTCCAGGTGGACATGAATTTGGGTGAGGGACACTATTCAACCCACTACACAAGGCAATTTTAAATTTAAATTAAGTGCTGAATTGTTTAGCCACAGGAATTCAAAGAAAGATGTGATCACTGTGATCTGAAAAGTTAGAGACAGTGTCACTGGACGATTAGCTCTTGAGTTCTGCTACTGAAACTAAGTACAACTCAGGTGAACCTTAGCACAGCACGATCTGGCAATAGAAGGGGAGGGACAGAGAGGCAGACCTGAGTGACGGGGGAAGTTCCCACTGAGGAGTGGGAGAAGATAAACAGAGTGAAGCCAAGTTATGAGAGTCCTTGGAAACTTGGCAAATGCATTTAAACTTGATCCAATAGGAAATAGGAAACAACTGTAAATTCCTGAGCAGAGAAGTGACATGGTGAAAGCAGTGTTTCAGAGAGATTGTGTCAGTGACAGTATGCTGGATGGATTGGAGGTAAAAGAGACTGAGGGCTGATGTACTTTGTCTTTCTGTTCTGGATGAATCTATGGTAGCAAGATATATGAAGTTTAATTTAAAAAAAGAAAATGCAGCACTACAAGTACTCTCCTAAATCTCATTAAACTTTCCAAGCTCTTTCTGAAATGGAAAAGTAGCTCAGGTGACATTGAACCTGAAAATGCTCATTGTTCCTCAGTTAGAAAGTCCTGTTTAGGGAAGAACAGGCAAGAGCTTACCACAGTTCCTTGTTACTCAAAGTGCCACATCAGCATCACCTGGTAGCCTATTCGAAACACAGAACCTCAGGCCCAGAATCCCAGACCTACAGAACCAGAATCTGCACTTTTACCAAAATCCCCAGGAGATTCATACGCCTTTAAACTTCATATTAAAGTTTGATATGCACTGTCATGGTAAATTTCTGTTGAACTTCTGCAGTTTGTGAAAATGTGGGTATATAACTGCTGAAACTGTTATATTAAGTTGAAAAAAAACTAACTATGAACTCTGCTTCCTATGATAAGGCTGTCACATCAAGGCACTCGCCAGCCCCTGAGTTGTGGGACTCGCTCACCCACTTCCCGGTCTCATGGGGAATAATGTTACACGGATGAAATGGAGCATGTGGTTGCCTTGTGAAATGTGTCACTTAGCACTTGTACTTGAAATTGAGACATCTGTTTGTCTCCCCACCATTCTGTGGACTTTTGCTCTAAAGTGACACTTTCTTTCTCATTTGAAATGTAGCTTCCTACTGCAGTGGCTTCATTGCCTTAACTTGAGAGTACAGAAGGGGAGAACCAGATTGGTGCAGATAATGAAAATCAGCAGATCATTCACTTATCCAAAGCCATGGCAGGACCACTACCTTAGGAACACAGTTCCAGCCCAACCAAGCAATTTTTCCCTCTGGCACTCCACTCCACAGCTGCAAATGTCAATGGTTACCCCAGCTCATCACAAAGTAAAAAATATTTGGTAACTGTCCCTTCTGTGTCCAGGTTGATAGGAGAAACTGAGTTTGCAAGGCCACACTGGAGAGAGCTTCTCAAACTTTAACATATATACATATTACTTGGAGATCTTGTAAAAAGACACATTCTGTATCAATAGACCTAATGTGAGGGCTGAGATCCTGCATTTCTTTTTTTCTTCTTTTAAAGCTTTATTGAGGTAAAACTGATAAATGTAAATTGTATATTTAAGGTGTACAACTTGACTTTTTGATATACATGTACATTGTGAAATAATCCCCACAATCAAGTTAATTAACATATCCATCACCTCAAGTAGTTACCATTTTCATGTGTGTGTGTGTGTGTGTGTGTGGTGAGAACACTTAAGATGTACTCTCTTAGGAAATTGCAAGTATTCAATAGAGTGGTGTTAACTATAGTCACATTGCTGTACATTAGATCTCCAGAAATTATTCCTCTTGCATAACCGAAACTTTGTACCCTTTGACCAACATCCCATTTCCCCCTGCACTTCTAACAGGCTTACAGGTGATGCGGTTGCTGGTGGTCCAAGGACCACACTTTGAGCAGCAAGGCCACTTGCTTGGCAAGATTACATCAAGCAAGTCAAGAAAGCAATAGCAAAATGGAATCGTAGAAATATCTCTGTTGGTGGGAAGAAATAGAGCCAAAGATAAGAGTTATGAACAGACTTGAAATGGAAGAACAGAAAAGATAGTTAAAAAGAGAAAGTTGATTATGAAAAGAATTTATAAAGATGAAAATGTCAAAGGAGTTTTAAATATATCAGAACTGGGTTAGTCTAATAACCTAGACTCTGTTTAGCAATACTTCTACTAAAGACATACACAACTAGCTACTCCTGATGGGGATTTCCAAATCCCTGGGCCAGCAGGATGACAGGGAAAAAGTATTGACTCTGGCAGGCAAGATCTTCCTCACTGATCCTGGACATCTGGTCCCTAAATCTTTCAGAAGTGCAGATTAGAGATGGTGAATCGAAAACCCCTCCAGCAGAGGCACCAATAGTGATTTTTAAATGAGTGTGGAAGCTAGCCAGTCTCTTGCCATCAGATCTGCAAAACCACATTACATATTCAGTCTTGCAAATAGAAACAAAAAAAAATAATTTTGCCAGACCACTTTTTCTAAGGCCCTAAAGTGTTACAAGGACAACAAAAAGAGTGAACCAAAGACTTATTTATTCGCCCAGAATAGGTTACGGCTCAACTAGGTCAAGCAGCTTTCAGTAAGGTAACTTCCATATGGCGATAGGGAATCTCTACAACAAGCAAACATTGAAAACAATTACAGTACTGTGTACCTTGAAGATGCTATGGGATGACGGCTTTTTAAAATGGACACTTAGCAGTCAGCAGAATTTACACTTAGGTTTCCGTAATGAAGTAAACAAACAGCTACACATACTTAGCTTATCATTTTGTTTGAGGTTTCATGATATACTTTCATTAGGAACTGAGGGCAGAAATAGACTCTGCTCACAATTTGTCTTCCTATAACAATGCTGCAAAAAAAAAAAAAAAGAAGGGCGGGCGGGGGGACAAGTCAACATAAAAATCAAAGATCAATCTATTCCAGGAAATCTCCAAATGCCATCATCCGCCCCACCTAATGCCATCACCAACAGGGGATGCAGGTGATGGATCTAATTAGCAGCTGTCAGTATAACTCTATTTTCCGATGGGAACAAGCTTTACTTAAACTGCGTGCTGAAATGAATTTACATGCCTTCTTGTAGAGTCTCATTTTGTCTTCCCTGATTCAACTTGAAGGCTAAAGACAGGCCTTGACGTATTGTACCCCAAGGAGCCTAGCACAACGTGATCCTACACCCGTCCTCCTGATCCTGCCCCATGCCACCCCGTGGCGGTGACTCAGTGCCCGAGGCTGACAGTGGGGGACCTGCTGCCCTCCTCCTCCCCGCCACTCACAGTCTCCCACGGTGGATCTTTGATGGTGGGGAGAAACAAGAAGGGGGATGAGTCAAGCGCTGTAAACTCTACCTCCCTCCCACTGTGTACCTGACAGAGACAGCCTGAGAGACCACCTATGCGGCCACCCTGTCTCCTGACAGTCCCATACCAGGTTCTCGACTCAGATGTGAAATTGATTAGGAGTCATGGCCCCCAAATCCAAAAATATACATAGTAGTATCTAGCGTGGGAAATGGGAAGCAAAAAAGTGCAGCTATGGTACAAAAACTCGGACACCAAGCTCGAGATCTGCTCCGTGGGTTCTGTCACTTAGAGAAAAGAGTGCTGTACGTGGCCTCTCTGAGCTTCTGTCTTCTCTTTTGTAGAGATAATAATGCCAGTATCACAAGTATCTGAGGATACAAAGAATGTATTTAAAGCAGTTAACACATGGCCATCTCTTCTATAAAAAGTTTTTTAAAGGAGTCCAGTGCAAGAAACAAAAATGGAAGGGTGCTTACAATAGAAATCAACAACTGTTCACTTGTTTTTTTAAAGAAAAGCCATATTTGTCTTAAGACTTTCTTATTTAAAACACAAGCATGTCCAAAACTTTTCTCTGGTGTTCTATATTTCTTTCAGACTGTTCTTAATTATTTAAGTACTTTTCTAAGACTGTTGTAATTTTTCTTAGACCTTTTAACATTTTCTGTTTGAGAATTTTATCCACCTTGAAATCCCTGTAAACATATTTGGTGGGAGTGAATTGATGATTATTGCCAGCAGTTAGGTGTCCTCTTACTGACTATATGAATTAAACCCCACTTCTAAAATGATGAGACTCTTTTCTTTCTTCATCATTTTCCAAAGTAGGCCATTAGCCCTCCTTTCTTTGCCATAGCCTCACAGACCTCCAGCTCCTCCCAAGCACAGAGACGGCGCTGAACAGATTGTGAAGGCTGCTTTGGGGGAAGAAACCTGCAAGCCACAGCCTCGTGGCTTAAGGAGGGATTCAGGCAATTGTGCTAGAGTCAGTGCTTGCCAGCCATGCGCCAGACATGCTTGTGGGTCAGTGACAGAAGCTACACAGCACGCCTCCAGTACCCAACACGTGTGTCCCTCAGGCCGGCCTGTTGCCACACATGCCCCTCATCCCCAGTCACCATCTGGCCGGACTTCACAACAGCTTTGCTGACTTCATGCTCAATGTCTTGGGCCTTCCTGCTATGTGGGCTAAGGGACCTTATTTAGAGCCATTTCTTCCCACCAAGGAGTTAATCATATGTGTTTTCAACAATACAACCATCTGGGCATCCGACGCCAGTCACGAAGTAATTAGAGGGAAATGTTGCAACATGTCCAGGGATATTTAATAAATATTTCTTGAATGAATAAATGAGGCTCCGCAACTACACATTTGTTTGCTCCACAAGAGAATAATAGAGAAGCTTCTTATACTTCTCTGGGCCCCTTTCGATGTCCCGAAGACCCCCATACCTCTGCCCACACTCTAAGTGTGGCTCTTAGAGCTCTGCCCTAGTGTCCATCCTTGGGCTACTGTTCTTCCCAACTCCTATCTCCACTCCTCTCCGGCATCTCATCCATTACTTCCACTACAAGCATCACCTGCATTCCAATAATTGCCAATATTTATTCCCAGTCTACGGCACTTCCCTCAACAGACTTGAAAATCCAACTTTCTAATGATCATTTCCATCAGCCATTCACGGGCATCTCAAACTCCACACATCCAATACTGAATTCATTATTTTATCCCTAAAGTGTTCTTCCATCCTCATGTTCTATCTCAGTTGGTGGCCTGACCATCCACTCTAAAAATCCTGGGAATATTCCTCAACTTCTCTAACTCCTGTGGCCACTCCCAAGCAATTAGTTTCCAAGTTCTGTTCATTTTATCAATACTTCCCAAGTATTGTTTGAATCGGACCCTTCTCTTTCCTTCCAGTTTCCCCAGTTCTGCCTCAAGCCTGCATCATCTCCAGTCTGGAGTGTTACATTAGTCTCCTAATTAGTCTCCCTGTCTCCTTACTTCAAGCTCACGGAGAAGTAAGAATGATCTGGATCAATACAAACTTGATTCTCACATTCTCTTTTTTGAAAACCTTCAAATGGTTTCTCTTCAATTAACTATAAAGCTCACACTGGGTGTTTATGTACCAGGCTACACATACCACACCTTCCCGGAATATTAGTTTTTCTCAAAGAGTTGGCAGGGCAAACTTTATTTTTTATGAAAATAAGCAACATTATATAGTAGAGTACAATGCAAAATTTAGTGGCCCGTACCTGTGAGTTAGCATAACCTCCTTCCCCTGCAAAATTCAATTTATTGCTTGTTATTTTCAAGGAATATCTTCAGTGTATTCCACAGAAGCCAGTTTTATATGTTTTGTGCACATAAAAACCTATTCTAGGTTCTGTAGTCCCAGAACCTAGAATAGGATCTGGCACACAGTAGGAACTCAATAAATATTTATTTTATAAATAAGTAAACCCACAAACCAATCTGCCAGCTGAAGTCACTACAAGGCTAGATGTTTACCTGTCTTTTTCTTTGGCTCTGGTTTCTGCTTACCCACCTCTGCAGCCTGCATAGACACTCAGAGAAACATTCTATCACTCACTATCAAGTTCACACCATTGTCCATGCCAAAGACCTGAACCCAGAATGCAGCTGGGTTCCAAGCAGATACGGGAAAATGACCACCTAAGCTCTAAAACAGTTCTGTCTGTGCCTGGAGTCCCAAACACCCTTGAGGTTCCACAAGTTCTTGACCTCCTTTCTCTGTAAGAAACTCAAAATTAATCCACAGCACTCGGTAGACTTCATCCCAAATTTCCTCTCTCTACAATCAGCTATAAAATAATAAAGACACCTGTGCATTAGAATGAAGTAGGTAACCAAGCATGCCCTAAAAAAGTACCAGACTAAAAAGAAATTCCAATGATTTGGACAAGCCCCTTTGCAACTGGAGAGTTTAGCTGGCAAAGTCTTACTCATCCTCTAGGCCTCAGTTTACATGTTTCCTCTTTAGGGAAGCATTTGATCCCTGCCTTTCCATTACTACCCCATCCAAAACTACAGATGCCCTCAACAGCAGATGCTACCTCTGTCACCACCAGGGCAGCTTCAGGTTTGGGGGGCTTGAAACTAATACAATTTCTGTGACCCTCCTTAAGCAAAAGAATACAAAATTACAAATATAAAGTTGGATACAAAAATCACATCAAATTATAAATTTTGAAAAGTCAAAAAATAAACCATCTATCAAAAAAACAGAAAAAATAACATCATATTTAGTTGATTAGCCTCCTGATACCTTTAGCATACCTTTCCTATGTGTTTTCCTACTTATTGACTGCATACTCTTTATCACCTCTTTGTATGACCATGATTTTGTAATATTTTTCCATAGAGAGGAGAAATGTAATTCAGTCTTTCTTTTGCCACAGTTGACCAATATTTGTTTTTTAATATTGATAGTTGGGCTTCATAAAACATGCTACATTATACACAGACAAGTTCTCTGTACTGCTACAAACACAGAATTTCTGATAATTCTATTTCACACAATTCTCATCCAAAATACAACACATGGCGTGTTTATAATTGTATATGAAAGATCTTCCATTTTAACCAGACATCAGTGAAAATCAAAGCCTTTGCTTATAGCTTTACACATTGGATGACTGGAAAATTTTTCCACAGACTACCTTCTGGCTCCATTTGTTCAAATTTTGTTTTTTCTCCACCCACGTTCTTTTCATGACAGGACAGTGGAACACATTCATATCATCCTACAAACTCTAGCCTCGAACCCTCATGTCACAATGTCAGGTGAGTTGACACAATAGGCAATAAAGCATTCCTAAAATACCAAGATGATTAGTAATCACTTAACTATACATGGAAGTGACTGAAAAACACATAAATATATCTAACGAAACCCAAATAAAATGTATCAACTCAACTTCTCCTTATCTAAATCCCAAAAATGTCTGCTGCTCGTCTTATGCTACATAATACAAGGGGAAGTGAGGTGCGGGGGAAGCCAGTGTAGAGAGAGAATGCACTCCTACCCAAGTGCACTGAAAATAGCTGACATTCACATATTTTACAAAAGCAAATGACCATGCGAATACATTGCTAGGAGTTTGGAGCAAGCCCAGAAAGTGAGAGTGTTGTAGCTTAAGCTTCATTAACTTCACGGACAATCCATTTCTAATCACTGCATTTACCAGATTGTATATCAATTAATTAATTATGTCTGTTTCCCCCTCCAGACTCTAAACTTTTTAGAAGTAAGATTATGTCCTATTCATTTTTGTATCTCCAGTACTTAACACTGTCTGGCATATATGTCATTTTAAAAGCATTAAATCCCTTCCTGCCATAGAAAGGAAAGCATGTTGGTATCAATCAGGCATTTTGCATTTAGTGAAGGTGACTAACCAAGCACAAGTTTAAAAATAATGTATTTACCTAAAATGTCATGAGAGAATTATTAATCTGAAGTTGCCTTACCAATAGGCAGGATTACACCCATCTGGCCAAAGTACCCAAGAGTCTGTCAACCCAGCAAAACAGCACATGCCTAAACCAAAGGCAATAGAGTGAAGAAAGAGGTCACAAAGCAGTTGTAAATGAGATTTGGTAAATGTTTTCATGTGCTCTGATTACATTTCCAGTCTATTTATTCATTCAGCGGGTATTTAGTGAGTTCCTGCTATATGCCAGGCATTGTGTGTTAGGGCTTAAGGATTGTAACATGAGTCAGATTAGACATAGTCCCCAGTCATATGAAGTATGGAGCCTTATGGAGGAGACAGACATTAGTTAAATTTAATTTATCACACTAATCGTGAGATAATTACAAACTGAGATAAGTGCTGAGGAGGAAAAGAACAAGACCCCATGAGAGTATAAATGAAGGGCCTTGATCTATGAGTTGATTAAAGATCGCTTCCCTTAGAAACAGACACCTGAGTTGAGGTTTGAAGGATGAAAAAGAATTAACTATCTGAAGAGGATCAGCATCAAAAAGGGGTATCTAGACAGAGGAACAGAATATGCAAAATTGCCATGGTGAGAAGGAGCTGGAGGTTATCCATTACTCTTCCTAATCCACTCTCCACCCTTCTTTACCCCGCTCTGTACCCCAAAAGGTTAACTCCTATGTGTAACTCAGGTTCTTTGTCCTCTGGATTCTGCTAACTTTTAGCCAAGAGTTTGAGGCATTTATTCTCCTGGTTCTCTCTCTGCTGGTCCTTGGGTTGGCAACTGCTGTGATAGTCTCTCTAAGACAACAGCTCCTGATGGGTTGTCTTATCCCAGAGCTACAGCAAGGGCCATCTCAGTAACCTGTAGTTATTCCTTCTGCTGGTACCTAAAGGTATCTACATTCTTGGTAACAGCTCTCAGATACTTGCTTCATCATCTCTTGTTTTCTCTTAACCCTGACTATACCTTTGTAACTAGTCCTTCATAAACTCTCCTCAATCACACAGTTGGAATGTATCAGCTAGTTCCTGCTGAATGTGATACAATATGTATTAGAAACTGAAACGTGATAGTTGTAATGTGAAATGAGGAGAGTAGCGTGAGATGTGGCCAGAGATCTCCATAGGAGCCAGACTGTCTAGGGCCTTGTAAGCCATTTTGAGAATTTAGATTCTTTTTTTATAATTTACCTATTTTCTCTTTTCATTTATTTATTTTTTTTTAGAGTATAGTTGCTTTACAATGTTGTATTAGTTTCTGCTGTACAGCAAAGTGAATCAGCCACACGTACACATATATCTCCTCTTCCTTGGATTTCCTTCCCATTTAGGTCACCACACAGCATTGAGAGGAGTTCCCTGTGCTGTACAGTATGTTCTCATCAGTTAACTATTTTATACATAGTAGTGTATATGTGTCAATCCCAATTTCCCAGTCCATCCCACTCCCCTTCTCCCCTTGGTATCCATACATTTGTTCTCTACATCTGTGTCTCTATTTCTGCTTTGCAAACAAGTTCATCTATACCATTTCTCTAGATTCCACATATATGCATTAATATACAATATTTGTTTTTCTCTTTCTGACTTACTTCACTCTGTATGACAGTTTCTGGGTCCATTCACATCTCTACAAATGACCCATTTTCATTCCTTTTTATGGCTGAGTAATATTCCATTGTATATATGTACCATATCTTCTTTATCTATTCCTCTGTTGATGGACATTTAGGTTGCTTTCCTGTCCTGGCTATTGTAAATAGTGCTGCAATCAACATTGGGTGCATGTATCTTTTTGAATAATGGTTTTGAGAATTTGGATTCTTGTCCTAAGAACAGTGGACAAACATTGAATGGTTCTAAGCAGAAGGAACATAATAGGATTTTCTGTTTTGATCAGAGTTAGACTAGAGTGGGTCAAAAAACAAATGAGGAGTGCAAAAGTGGAGATAAGAATTGTCATTATTCATAAGAAGTTTGACTTTGAAGGAGGGAAAGTTTTAGGGAAGTATCTAGAGAAGGAATATATGATTAATAACAAGCTTTATTAAAAAGTAAAATAGAAAGAGAATGGGTTATTCCAGGTAGGAGAATGCAGTAGAATATGCATGAAAAAGATGGTGGATGGTTGGTATTTAGGTGTCAGAGGGCAGGAAATAACACAGATAATGGCACTGGTCATAAATAGAAAGAGGAGTCCCTGTTCTACTGAAACAGAAGGGAAGAGGATAGATGTAAATGTAAGCTCTTGCATTTGCATAAGTGTCAGGTAGCAGGAAACTGATGAGCTTTGTTTGTAAGATAGGAAAGGTCATTCATCACAGAAAGAGAAAACATTGAGGTGAGTTGGGGGGAGATCAGAGGTTTGATAACAGTAGAGATGGCTTGAAATATTTGTTGTTAAGAGCAGAAGTGCAGCTTGGACCAGAAGATTGCAGTAGGAGGTGCTAAGAAGTTTTGAGAACACTTCTGAATTTGATTATTGACATGGGTGTTCCCCTCTCCCACTCTACAGCAAGCCTGCTCAGCCCAAGAGATTTAAGTGGACCTAGCCTGGACCTTGACCCTAGGTGTAGACTTAGGACTAAGACTTGAGTTACTGGTCTAAGGATGGGCATGTGACCCAAACTTGGCCAATCAGAAAACAGCCTGAAAATTTCTACTGTCATCAGAAAGAACGTTCTTTCCCTCTCACTGTTATTAAAAGTACAAAGACAATGTAAGCTTAGTTAAGGCTGCTAGATGTCATCTTGTCATCAAGCTGAAGAGAAAAGCAGAGCCCTGATGACACTGTTTGAATGTTCAGATCCAGCCATGGCAAAATCTTGACCATCCCTTTAGCTTTCCACTTACATAAGCCAATAAATTCCCATTTTTGCTTAAGCTAGCTTAGGTTGGTTTCTAACATATATTAATTATGAAGTAGTCATAAATTTTTAGCCCTACCAATCTCATCTCACTTTCTCCAGAAATGCTTCACTGTTTAAATATAGGCACAGAAAAATGTGGGTGCCTACCAGGGTTTATCTAGGGGAAAAGTTCTGCCAGGAAAGTTCAATAATAAGTAAAAGGCACAAGAGAATCATATAAGCCTGGTGGCCAATTTTCTTTCCTTTAATCTATATGCCTGATTTAATATGCCTGAGGTTAGAATTACAATTGGATGCCACATGTATTCAAGGTTAAATCCTCATTGAGAAAAATCTAATGTGATCACCCCTCCTACCCCTACCACCCCCAACTCCACTACCACTGGCCAAGGCAGGAGATTGCTGGCAAAACTACATTTACTGCAGGCAAGGCTACTTCTAGAGAGACATGCTACTGACATTAGAGAAGGAAGAATAGAAAAGGGAACCAAAAGAGATGGGGGAGAATTAAAGAATGTAAAATAAGTCTAAAAAAATTAAAAAGAGCTCAGCCTGTTGTGTTTCCAGATACAACAGATGTAATGGCCAGCAATTGTTAAAATCAAGACAAAGCGTGAAAGGTAGTCTTTCCAATTACACACTCTTCCCAGCTTCTTAACAGAGAGAGAGGAAAGTACTATAGGTCCATGAATCATCTACACTTGTGCCTGGCAGGAAACTTCTAATAATTTATACCTTCCATCTGGATGCAACTTAAAAGACTAATTACCAGTGATACTGACTAATACCTACTAAGATTAATGGATGAGGGTCTTAAAAATAAGGCCAACAGGAACCCCAAACTCAGCATGACTACAAACAGACAAAAAGTTTTCCTGGGACATAAGCAGATGGTTTTTAAAGCTTCCAATTTGACACAAGTGAAAGGTAGTCCCCTTGTTGAGTTAATTATTTAAACTTCACTCCAAGATCAATAATTTCATTTAAAATGTCACTGATATCTTTCCATTATCACCTTTACCTTTTGAAACTAAGAACATAAAGAAGTTTTTGAAAGAAGGAAAGGCCATCTGGCCCACCCTAGTTACCACTTGTGGTTAATTATTGTTAATATTAATAATTTTACATAAAAGCACACAAACCTTGAGGCTTCAAAGTCCTTCAGTAGACATTATAGATCAGGTAAGTCTTGTCAAGGCACAAAGCTGGGGAAGTAATTAGCTAGTAAATCCCACTGGAAAAGTATTTAATCAAAATAAAAGTTGAGCTTCTGTACAGTATATAATGACCTTTTCCTGAAAGACCATATATTTCCTAGTCCCATTTTCATACCAGATCCAATTCCCATTGCCCTTTGAAGTCAAAGTCACCTTTGTACACAGAAGATACAGATGGAAACTTGGAAGCAAGCAGAGAATCAAGTTCTAGTTTCATCCTAACTACCTTAATGAAAAGCATCCATGGTCATTTTAAAATCACAAATAATTTGTCTCATAAATGCCTTTCTTCACAATTATGCTTTGCCTTATTATGCCTGTTTTGATTATTTTCAAAATATTTTTGTAGAATAGATAACAGCAGAAACTTTATTCCATTTTAAACTGAAGATTAGAGAATTTCTGTGACTTGACTAACATTATACTATTAGTAATCAGGGTTTATATAATCTTAGTGCATTATTCAAACCACTGAATAAGCTGTTCTATGGAACTTTTTTGTTCCATATGTAAATTCTTTCTCTTTTCAATCCACAATATCCATGCCTCTATAGTTAATTCAGAAACTACTAAGTTAATTGTTATGTCCTTGCAAAACAATCTAGAGCATAGAATGACAACTGGACAACTTCTTCATCCACAAAATGGAAATAATCTCATGAGATAATACAGGGAAATCACATAGCACAGTGCATAACACATAGTGTTTTGTAAATAGTAATCATTATCACAAATATAGTTTTGTCTTTTCCCTCCCTCCTTTGGTCCACCTTTCCATATTTCCCCTCACCAGGTCGTTATTCTGTCCTACTCTTACATAGTACGTACCTCCCAGGAACCCAGAGAATTATTATCCCATAATAATTATTATTTACCTTCCTCTTTTCTTTTTAACAAGGTCTCACATTGTCTTTCTTTAGACCCAAATCTTGCTAATTATTGTCAAGCCTCTTCTGTCTGTAAATAATATCCAGTCGTCCTTTGCAACTCTATTATCAAAGAACATTTGCCCTGTGTCACTGTCCTCGTATACCTGCCTTTTCGTTGCACTCCCTGTGAAGCTCAGTGGCTTCTCCCCACCTGTGTAATCTACAACACTTACTGCCCTCACAACTTGTTCTCTAAATTCAACAATCTATACACTTGAAGTCAGATGGAAATTCACTTCACATAAGTAGATTCTACATCCTTCCAACAGCAGCACCACCCCAGCCCATGCCCTTCTGGCCTCCACTATTTCCATGGTGTTTAAAATGGAAAAGGAAGGGGTACAGGATCGCTGAATCAAAAGGTGGCAGCATCTAAGCCCAGTTCTGATTACAAGTGTCAAGTTCTTCCTGAAATATTTCTGGGGAGTGAGAGAACAAGCAGATTTATAGGGTACATACTTCACTGGTTTTTATTTTGGTGGTGCGTGTAGATGAGAAAAGATTAAAGCCCAAACAAATGTCTAAATCATCGTGCATGCTGCTGCAGTTCCTCTCCCAGCCATAGGCACCATGGACAGCACTCTACAAGGGAAAATAATCCCTGGCCTGTTCCTCCCAGAAAATGTAAGGGGAAAAGATCCCAAAGAATTAGAAGGGAAATTCCAAATTGTCAAAACTATATTTCATGAGAAATTGTGATCTCATTTTTAATATGAGTTATCTTTGAAGTTTTAAGTACCAAAAAACTAATTCAAAGGTTTGTGTATGGTGTAATTCAAAGTGTGATGTATATTGAAGATTTAAGGGCCTGGGGTGTTAATTCTTCCAGAAACACAAATCTAGAAGAAGAATAGTACAATGATGAGAGAAAAGAGTTTCAAATCTCATGGTTCTGAATCCAAATCCCAGCTTGAACACTTTCTAACCAAGTGAAATCAGACAAATTACTTAACTTCCCAAGCCTCTAAGTATTATATATGACATTTAATTTCTCAACGCTCTCTAAGCATCGTCTATGAAATGGGAGAATTAACACTTTGCTCTTAAGTTTAAATAAGGCAACATATATGAGTATTATATGCAATCATTAAACTAGTTGATACTAATTATATGATAGCTAACTTTAAAGGAAAATTATGGTCATAAAGAAATGGATCCCTACCATTCAAATTCTGTTTTACTGAGGGTAATGTTTGGGGCAGAGGAGCCTTCTCGAGCTTTCCAAATGACATTTAAAAAGAAGTAGCTACTTTGCCCACCCAAAATCTAGTCTACCTTCTATATTTTCATCTGAACCAGTCCCACTCACCCTTGGCAGCCAACACCTCACCACTTTGTTTTCCTTCCAACTGCTGATGTTCCTGCCTTTGATACTGGTTCCTATTTCAATGCTTAAATAGTGGAGTCCACTGTTTGCAGCCACCTTGTATATATAAAAGAATCCAGCACTCAATATGCAAAGGAAAGATGTTTATTTCCAGCGGCTTGGGGGAATGGTATAATAATAAGGGTCAGATTTCATGTGTGATCAATTTTGGCCTTTTGCTTGTCAATTAACATATCACACTTGGATGTTTTATCGATGAGAAATCCTATAGAGAGATGTTATCGTGCTGATATTTTAATGTCTTAGGGGTTAGCATCTTGCACACAGATATCCGCTAGCGTATATTCAAATGCAGAATTGCTAGCTTTATAATTTTAAATTATTTAAGCCAATGAAAGGACATTGCATTTGTTTGCTCAATAGTCAATTGAAATGGAAACGGTTAGCTGAGTGCATCTCCCTTGAAAGTCTCTTCCCCTCTCGTGCCAATTACAGAATATGAAAGGTGCACTTCGCACAGCTTGCTCAGGATAATAAATCACTAAATTGGAAGCTTCGCTTACCTCACTGATTTTGATAAGAAAATTAATAGAATTAGCAGCTTATCTGCCCGACCAGGAGATTCACATTATGAAAAGAAGAAAAGGGGGGAAAAAGAGAATGAAAAAGAAAAGAGAAAGGAAGAAAACTGTTTCCATGGCCTGAGCTGCCTCTTTTTCTTCCTGGTGACAGGGAGACCATTTGGATAGTTTTTTTTTTTTGGCCCCCTATGGTGATAAAGCTCTGTGGAAAACAATGCAAGAAGCACTATCAATTATTGTCTACTTGTTCTGTTTTCATGCATAATTAAAGAGGGACAAAGCCAACACTGGATCAGACGTTAAATAAGGCTGTATCAAGCAAAGTCCGGCAGCGGTCCTACTGCTGATAAACAAAAATTCTAAATAGCCCCAAATTGAAAAGCAGTGAGATTGAGATTATTTCCAAAAAGAAGATTTACTGTCTCACGTTTTCTTGGAGAGGGAGTATCAAAGTCCCTCTCTTCTTTTTGTCTAGGGAAGGATAATTGTTTGCAATAAAGCTGCTGCTCTCAAAACAGAATGGAAAGACAAGAGTCATTTGTTTAAAAAGATCCTTAGTAACCTTCCCCTTGCTCCTTTTTTTCCCTTAAATATATATGAAAATCTGTAATTATATCTTTGAAGACCATTTTTCAACAGCTGTAAATGATAATGAGCCAATCACTGTGTGCTCCTTTTTTTCTCCAGCAGCTGCAGAACTCCCCATTCAAAGCAATTAATTGATATTTGTAAAGTGCTTTGAAACTGAGAAGTGGAGCCTCATAAGTGCTAAATATTGTTCTTATTGCTGCTGCATTAGGAATTAGGAAAACCAGGCCCTCTTCAGACAGGCCTCAGAAGAACAGCAGTAATTCTAAGTGTCTGAAACAATCATCTAAATCTCCAAGGCACCCAAAAAAAGATTCAGATTAGCAGACCTTTTGAAGAAACATCAGAGGTTAATTACTAAAGATAACTGCACTGGAAATTATATATCAAGTGTTGAGCAGAGTAGCACTTTAGCTGTCTGCTACATTTATCATTTTCACACGTTTGTACCAAGGTGTCAGCTTGCACCACACTTTTAAAACACACTTCTCAAGCAATGTATGCTTGAGAATATAGTACTTGTTTGTACAACATGTCTAAATTAAGACTTTCATAGATCATCAGGCCGACTTAGAGAAGGTTTGGAATTGTATGATTGATTTGGAGTGGAAAATCTCTCAACTAAACCGAAAGATACTCTAGATTATCTCAAATATTTCTTATTTTCTGGCAATATATAGATTTTGGAAAATGCTTGAGCCTTAGATATTGCTGTGGGTTCCAGCAGACCTCACTGTTTTCATTCCATATTTCAATTGTTAAAAATCTTTACTGATATATACGCCTCTGCTATCTACATCATTGACAGTTTTGGTCATAAGAAGCGTTGGTCCATGGACAGTTTCAAAGCAAAAGGTAAAAGAATCTGTATAGAGACATCTCACAGAGATAGCTACAATTGAAATATTATTTCTTGGGGCAATAACTCTAGAGATGGAGTCATAAACCTGCTGGCATCCATTGCTGTTATGAAGAGTTATGGCAGCAAAATTCTGTCCCAATCATAGACCAAGCACATGGATAGGATTTTCCCCTTGGTCCTGAAAAGCAGCAGATTGCTTAAAAGTACTGTGTGGCTAAGCAATTAATTGTTGACCGTCCAATGTCATTTCTTTATTGAGAAATGAAGAAAATTACAGATGGTTAATACTACCACACATTTTGAAACCAAAGGTAGGTATTTGTGAGTCAAACAATAAAACCAGTGAGCATGCATACATAACAACTCTGCAGGGAAAAAAAAAAACACAGGATACTACATGACAGCCATATATAAGGCAACCCATTAATTTTTGTGTCATTAAAACAAAAATTGCAATCCGTGCAGTTTGTCTTTTAAAGCTTGTACCCAAGCTTGTCACTCCCATCATAAGAAGATAATATTTTCAAGGTCGATGGTTTCAATAAAGATTTTGAACACTAGGGAATTTAAGGTTTTAAAATCCTATTGTCAATTTAATTATCCAAGCAAAACTACGAAGTTTTATAAAATTAAAGCAAGAAACTGAGAGCTCCTTTTTCCATCATCCTAACTGTCTCAAATTTGGCAAACAGGGCCAAACTTAATTTCTCTCTAACAGTGCAGGAGTGACATAAAACGGCCAATGAATGACCCTTCTGAACTACTCACAGATTAGAGTGAAACAGAGAAGGAAATAATATTAGACCTCCTCTCATTCCAAATTACTTAAGAAGCCTAATGTAACTCCTTGGAACAAGAGCTATGCACATGAGTATAAGCTTTTAGAATATTTTTGTCCTTTCTCCTAACATATTTTACACTAGCGTCTCTCCTGCAAAGAGGTGGTTTTATTTAAAATGCCAAACCTAAACAATTTTAACAGTGCCCTCTTCTATGGAGTCATGAGACATAAAAGAATTACCTGACCAACTTTTCCTCCAAATAGCGCTAGGTTTTAGTTTTAAGTTATGAAAATCAAATCACAAGATCATGCAACCAAAAAAATGGATTTGAGAGAAAGGAGAGAAACTAATTTTGTTGCAAATTTAATTTTGGGCTGGCACTTTACAATGATAATCTGATTTAATTTAATCCTCACAATGCTGAAAGAGAGGTTTCATTTCCCACATTTAAAAAGTGAGAAATCTGAGGTTCTTGTGAGAGCCCAGAAATGGCCCAGAAATTTGGATTTAGGACTGTGAGTCTCCAAAAGTGCTTGCACTTCCACTGTGCTATGTAGTCTCCCTACCTGCTACAAACCAAACAACTTTTTAAGTTACTTGCCCATAACAAACCACCTGCAAAGTAAGAGACATCAGTGTACTGTTAGTGATTAAAAGACTGTGTTCTTTTGTCACAATTTCCTTAATAAAGGGACAATATTGGATTTATTTTTAACTGATAGAGAAACAGCAAATCACTGGGTGGCGTCACCCAAGTGTCTGACTCATCACCTGCAACAGTTTCCCAAAAGGCACCAAATGAATTCGACCTCCTGAACAGTTTTCATCCATTCCTGGATGAGCACACCTTTCAAGACTTAGCACATTTGTTCTGCACTAATAATAAAATTAGAATATACCTATTTCATATAAGTAATAAAAAACTAATACTTCATAAAGCACAGTCTAATAAGTTCTATTTTAACCATGAATCAACTAATCTGCTGACCAAGAAATCTCACAAATGCCTAGTGAATACTACTCCTTACCTCGTAATTTACTTCCTGCCTCTGCTCATTTTCCACAGACGAACTCAAATCACACATGAAGCGTGTTGAGCCCGTGCTCATAAATTTCAGTTGGCCTGTAATTTGTGATACGAAAAAGTCAATACAACAGAATTAGATTCTTCCTTCATAAGCTCAAAACTTTCCAGTTTCATTAAAAACAAACAAATGAACAAACACCTGTTCTAGAAATGTATCAGTGTGTTCAGACCTAGATCTTGTTTACATTGCTATGTCTACAGTGAAAAGGCATGGAAAAAATTTAGTGAGCAATACACACTGCCCTCAAGATGCCTTTAAAATAGAGCTAAACAAGAATAAAGATGAAATAATACTGTTAAATCCTCTGGAAATTGTCAAGGGTTTAATTTTGGATTATGACTCTCAGCCCAGGATCTCTTTAACCACACAAATAAATAATAATGACTGCCTTCAGTGCCCTTCCACTATCAGGCAATGTTATGTTTTTAGTGCAGGACTGGTTGACCCTGACAGGACTGCTCTTACACACAGATGAAGAGTTTTCCATCCACAGCTTTATCTGAGTGCCACTGCAAACAGTTGATTTGTGTCCCCCAAAAATTCATATGTTGAAGTCCTAACCCCTAGTATCTCAGAATGTGACCTTATTTGGAAATAGGGTCATTACAGAGGCAATTGAGTTAAAACTTGTCATTAAGGTAACCTCCTATCTGACTGGTGTCTTTATAAAAAAGGGAAATCTGGACATATATAGATACACACACACACACACACACACAGAGGAAAGACAGTGTGAAGACACACAGGGAGAAGATGGTCAAGTGATTAGAATGATGCATCTACAAGTCAAGAAATGCCAAGGATTGCCAGCAAACACCAAAAGAGGCAAGGAAGGATTCTCCCCTAGAACCACTGGAGAAAGCATGGCCTGGCTGACACCTTAATTTCAGACTTCTAGATTCTGTAAGTGTGAGACAATAAAGTTCTGTTGTTTTAAGGCACTCAATCTTTGGTATTTTGTTGTGCAGCCCTAGGAAACCAATACAGCCACTATCATGACTCCATTTCTCCAATGCCTGTTTCTCCTGGGAAAAGAAAACATTATTCCAGGGGTGGAAAACTAATTCCAACCTACATGCCAATTCTGATGAAGTGTTAGGAACTCCTGGAGTTCTGTGTCGAGAAAAGTTCTCAGGTCAAGCCCAAGATCAGCAAAAAAGTACACCATGGCTGCTTACTTTAGGTGCTGGAGGATACATGTTGATATTAAGCCAAGCATTTGCCCCGACTACGTTAAACTGACATATCAGTCATCAACACCTTAGTATAAATTATCTTCTCAAGACTTTTCAATATAGACCAGATAAGAGTAGAATTTGGAGGAGAAGGTTAAAAAGTAGGTTTAGAGAAACAGATATTTCCCTCAAGGGAGCAGGCCTTGAGGAGAGCCCTATGTAGCCTGGGATTGCATGAAGACCCTGGAACCAGAGATCTGGAAAGCCTATTCAGAAAAAAGGAGAAAGGACTGCCTCTTTCACCTACATCATAGTTTTGTCCAGGAGGCCCTGCTGCTTATCTCGTTCAGGCTATGTGTCTGTAATTAATAGAGCCAGAAGCTAGATTCTTATCCATCTGCAATGGCCTATCATTGCAGAATACAAGGCAATATTCTTGTCACATTGTAGTTCCATATTAATTATTGCATATTATAGTAATTAGAACAGTTGGGGCATTGGTGCAAGAAAACAGAAGACCCATGTTTATAAAGAAATAATTATATAATAAGGTTATATTACAAATCAGAGGAAGAGAATAGAAATTCAATAAATAATAGTGAGTCATTTTACTAATCACCTAGGAAAAAATTAAGATCCTTAGCTTCACAAAATATAGAACAACAAGTCTGGATGAATTGAGTCTAAATATTAAAAAATAAAATTTATAAAAATACAGGTAAAATTATCTAACAGTATTTTTATAATCTTGATTTGGCAAGGCCTTACTAAGCAAGACCCAGAAGCCTAAAGAAAATGACTGATAGATTCAACTATTAACAAATTTAAATATTTCTAGGATTTAAAAAATACTACCTAAATGTTTAAAAAGATAAATAAGTAGCAAACATATGTGTAAATCTAAGTGAACACTGATTGTAAAAATAAGTATTGTAAAAGAATAATAAAATGCCTTCTACAGTTCAAAATGTGTGCCACATTACCACATAACAAAAATAGCAGATAAGGACACTAAAACAGTTATTTAACTGTTCCTTAGGTTCAAAAAATTATGTAAAGACATGGAACATATTTAAAGACTCAAATTTTAGAGATAAAAACTATAATGTCTCAGAGAAACATAAACTGCATAGGATCAACAGCAAATTAGAAAAGGTAAGATAAAACATTAGTTAACTTGAAAACATCCCAATAGAAACATTTAAAAATGAAACACAGAGAGAAAAAAAGAATTCTGAAAAGGAAGGAAGGAAGGAAGGGAGGGAGGGAGGGAGGCAGAGAGACAGAGAGAGAGAGAGAAAGAGAGAAAAAGAGAAAGAAAGAAAGAAAGAGAAAGAAAGAAAAGAGCATCCATGTTCTGTGGGACAATTTTATCAGCCAAATAAGTTATCAGCCTAATAAGTATATAATTGGGTGTCTCAGAAGAAAATGGAAAAGAGGAAATGGAGAAAAAACTTTTTGAAGAAATAATGGTCAAATAGTTCCTAAATCTGATGAAAATTATAAACCTACAGATCCAAGAAGCTCAAAGAAACACAACTGCAAGAAACATAAAGAAACTATGCCAAAGCACATTATAATCAAATTGCTTAAAGCCAGTGATGAAGAGAAAATCTTTAAATCAGCCAGATTTAAAAAGATATGCTACCTACAGAGAACAAAATGTTCAAAGAAAAGGGTAAGGGCAGATTTCTCATTAGAAACAGTGCCAGTAAGAAAATAGTGGGGCAAAATCTTTAAAGTACTAAAAGAAAAGAAAATTATTAACCTATATTTTTATACCTAGTGAAAATAGCTTTCAAAAATTAAGGCAAAATAGGCTTTTAGAGACATAAAATAGCTGAATAAATTTATCATGAACAGACCCATATTACAAGGATTTAAAAAATACTACCATATTATAAGAAATGTTAAAGGATGTGCTTCAGGCAGAAGGTAAATGATACCAGATGGAACTATGGATCTACACAAGTAAGAGCACTGAAAGAGATGTCTATATTAGTAAATATATGACATTTTTATTATTTATATCTCTTTAAACAATAATAGATGACCCCTAACAGGTATGGGGTTTCTTTTTTGGGGTGATGAAAATATTCTGCAATTACATAGTGTTGAAAGTTGTACAAGTTTATGAATATTCTAAAAACCACTGAATTGTAAGCCTTAAATGGTAAGTTTTATGGTATGTGAATTATATCTCAGTACAAACAATAAATATTTTAAATAATTGATTAAACAAAAATCATAATGTACAGTAAGATTTATAACATATGTAAAAGAAAAATACATGACAATAATAGATGCTAATTCTCCCTCAAAGTGATATATAGATTCAAGGCATTACCATTCAAAATTCCAGCAGTATCTTTTTGTAGAAATAGACAAGCAGATTCTAAAATTCATATGGAATGCAAAGGACCAAGAAGAGACAAAACAACTTTGAAAAGGACACCCACCAGAACACAAAATTTTTTTAATTGAAATACTCACTATTGAAAAGGAAATAAAGTAACAGGATGGCATTTTGGGAAGTATACATTGCATACCTTGTGACCCAGCAATTCCACTACTGGTTATATACCAACAGGAATACAGGCACATGTGCACCAGGAGGTATATACAAGCATGTTCAAAGCAGTATTAATCATAATAACCAAAAACTGGAAGCAACCCAAATGTTCATCAGCAATAGAAGAGATAAACTGTAGCAGATTCATACAATGGAATTTTAAGCAACAATAAAAAGCATGGATAAATCTCAAACATAACATTGACTGAAAGAGGTCTTAATTCCATGAAGTTCAAAAATAGGCAAAACTAATCCATGCTGTTTATAGATGGCTACTTATATGGAAAAGTATAGAGAGAAGCAAGAAAATGATTGCCCCCAGAACAAGAGGATATTGGTTCTCTTCAGTGGGGAAGGAAAGAAAAGGAAAGGAACGGGTACCCAGGGGAACTTCTAAGGCACTGGCAATGCTCACTTTTTTAGGTAATAGTTACCTGGCATTAATTTTATAACAATTTTAAAAATTTTTACATTTTTAAGCACATTTTCATAAGTAAGGCTTATTTCAAAATAGAAATGCTTGGGGTGAAAAAAAAAAATCCCTTTGTTTTCATTTTAGTGGAATTTGGGTTGTGGCTATGTGTTGAATCTGCTCTCTTTATTCCAAACAGACTAAAACATTTTACTCTATATATTTCTACACTATGTGTGTTTTTAAAACAATAATCATGTATTATTTTGTGGTTAAAAACAATAACTTGTGAAACTTGGGAAATGAAAGATTCTGGAAATGATAGAGAATGAAACTTGAATCAATAAGGAAGAAATAACTCCTATTCTCAGCCAGCTTAAAACCTGTGGAAGAGTAGTGGTAAAGAACAAACAATTCTTATGCCTCTTTCTTTACTCGATCAAAAACACTTAAGCTCCTTCCAGGAGTATAATGTAAATATGAGTAATAGAATTGATTTTTTATCAAACATACAAGAATAAATCAGATGAGTTCTATTCCCTTCAAGGTATTCATCTCAGGAAGTTAGACATTTTTTCCAATGAAGCTTTTATTAATGCAAACATTTTGGTATGCCTCTTGGAGAATTGCTTTCAGAGCCTATGGCATTCTTTTTATAACCTCCAGGATGGTAAATTCACCCTTTGAGAATGAACTGAGAAAGTTATTTGGATCCACACCTGATAAATAACATAAGTAAGCTCACTCACTAAAAGTGTATTGATTTGATCCAAAAATTGAAGTATGGCTCTAAAGGAATGGGACCAGTCTTAAAGGAAATCCCCAAAGAAAAGTTCCTTCCAAAAAATAGTTTGAGCAATGACAGTATTATTGAAATGTGTTTTGAATCTTAAGAAACCACTTTGGAGACAAGAACGTATTCCATCCATTTATTCAATAAATATTTATTGAAGTCCTTCTGTGCACTAGGCATTGTTCCACAGACCCTGTAGTGATAGTGCAGGGAGCACAATAGACCGGAAAAAAAAAAAAGAAGAGGAAAAGAAAAGAAGAAAACCCACAGACCTGCCCTCATGTATCTTATTTGAATATATGGTTATTAACAATTTGCTGTATAATTTCCAGTTACACTTTTACTTTCTGAATTTGTGTATTTAATGATTATAATGAACATCTCTGCATCGTCTTTAAGATATGCTTAGTATTTAGTAGGTCCTCTGAGAGCAGCTTAGAATTTAAATCTCCTTGTCCAATACAACACTATAAGCATGCAGGTGATAGACATCCAAACCGCCTTTCCAGGGGAAAATCAAGAGCTGCTTATATTTAACTTCAGAGCTTTTAGTAAAGAAATGTAGTTGTTAATCAAAAAATATATGGTGATTTTTGGGAGGGCTTGACAAGATTAATTTTAAAATTCACTAATGCATTCGTAAAAATAACGATATGATCAGTTCGACCGAGCTTAGTAGGAAAGATTTGGTCAAGTAGTTCCCCTGATTGTATTGCAGTCACACAGAGAGAATTTTCCAAGATGCGCAAGGAAGAGTGCATCACACTAGTCTAGTAGCTCATAACTCAGCAGCCGAAATCCCTAAGTGCAACTGGAAACAGGATGGCAGCATCTGGAAATTAGTGGCCGTACTCCTCAGGCTCTGAAAAAGACGTTGGCAGACTAACCAAACTCTCAGAATTGAGGTGTCAGAATTTGGTGACTCCCCACCCCCAACTCCACAGCTGCCACCATCAGCACCTCTTCATTCCTAATCCGACCTCATCCAAAACCTCTTGTTCCATTTTTAAAGTGAATGGGAAAAGCTCTGCTGAACATTCAAATGGCGTTGCCCCAACCTGTCCGCAAAGAGGCGCAGAGTTTTGTTTACCAAGGTTATTAGCACTGCGTTTCAGCGAAATCTGCAAAGACTAGTAAATCAATAAAAATGCGGCGCTCTGCCGGCTTCAGGGGGCGCACGCTTCCCGGCGCTAGGCCTTCGAGGCCCCCGCCCGCCGAGGCAGCGGGAGGAGCAGCGGGGCGCACCCCCTCTGAGCCCCACGCAGCCCCGCCGCCGCCTCCATGCTGGCGCCGCCCCTAGCCCTGCCCTCGCATCATCGCGGCGGCGTTCTGCCTCCTGTTTTCCCGGTCTAAGTGCCTTTTTTTTGCTAACATCTTTATTGGACTATAATTGCTTTGCAATGGTGTGTTAGTTTCTGCTTCATAACAAAGTGAATCAGCTATACATATACCTATATCCCCATATCTCCTCCCTCTTGCGTCTCCCTCCCTCCTACCCTATCCCACCCCTCTAGGTGGTCACAAAGCACCGAGCTTTTTAATGAGTCTGCATCTCTTCCCCAATCTGACTACAACCTTACCGGTTCCTTGCCCACAGCGTGCCCACCTGGCACACCCCGAGCCATACCTTTCCCCAGACCAGGCCCACCGGCCTAGTTCCTCAAGCATCCATATGTTTAAAGTGCCCGTGAATATCTAGAGACTCCATGGATTCTGTTTACGTTTGTCTTTCTTTTCCTTGCCTAGCACCTTTGTGCTTTTGAGGGGGCAAGTTCCTACAGGCAGATGCTTAATGTCAATGTCATTTGTCTGGCATGATTTTATTTCTTGCTAAGTCTCCTAAACCATTTTCAACACTATGTATTTTGGGGGTAGGGGGATGGGAAGGGGGTAATATGCCTGTATGCCTAGAAAGCAAAAATATAATATGTGTGCAGAATTTGGAATTGATTTTAAATTCACATGCAGAGGTTTGGAAGGGGATGCTTTTTTCACATCTTTAATTTATTGTTTAATTATTTTATTTAATTAATTTGTCTCTGTAACTCATAATTATGAATGTTGTCATTTGTAATTAATTTCTTTCTTTTAAAACTAAAAATGTTTTCTTTCTGGAGGAAGAGAATCAAAGTATGGACAGCTTAGATCAGGACCTGTCATGATCCAAAGGGCCTTCGCCTCCTCGGAAGCTCTTGCCCAGCCTCCCAGAAGTCTGCTGAACACTTCCCCACCTTGCTGCCTGCCCCCTGCCCCATGGGGACATCCACCCACACTCTAACGTTCAACAGAGCCCCAGAAATGCGGCAGATAAGTCCTGGAGCACAGAGCCCTCTGTTAGAAGAGTTTTTGCTGAGCCTTGTCAGTAGAAAAGAAATACACACACACACACACACACACACACACACGGAGCTAGTCCCTTAAAAGCAGGAA
Source organism: Balaenoptera borealis (assembly GCF_965194805.1). Classification (NCBI taxonomy): domain Eukaryota; kingdom Metazoa; phylum Chordata; class Mammalia; order Artiodactyla; family Balaenopteridae; genus Balaenoptera; species Balaenoptera borealis. The sequence continues at coordinate 35,002,327 of NC_138870.1, forward strand.
ACCGGTCTTTGGAGTAAGAACCATGTGCTAGGAGCAGCCTTTGCCACTGAGGAGCTTAGCAATTCATTGGGAAACAGACAAGTAATAATTTGTAACAGGGTGTACCTTTTTAAGTAGCCTGGATACTATCAGAACACAGAAGGACTCAGGCAGGGAGGGGAAAGGTGAAGGGGGCCATAAACTAAAGCTCCATCAGGAGAGCATAAAGTATAAGGCCAAGGGTGATGAGAAATGAGGGTCAAGAAGAAACAAAAGAGTTCTGCTTTCAGTTAGGCTGTAAAAGGTCACAAGACAAAGAGGGATGAGCTTTTTCCACGTGAGAACAGGGTGGCTGCTTTCGTCCCTGGGAGCAGGGCAGGTAAAGGCACCTGCTACAGGACTTCAGGAGGGTAATGAGGAACCAGTGGGCTGTTAATAGCCATGCCTGAGCTGGCATGTGGATTGGAACAAGGAGAAGCCCAAAAGACACATGGCCCATCCATTCTTCTGCATGAGGCCTTCAGAGGATGCAAAGCTGTGGAACGCTGAGGACCCACGGCCGGACACAGAGACCTTCAGGGGCACAGAAAGCTGGGGGCAGAGCTCGATGTCAAGGGGAAGCTCCACAAACTCCTGGGTGCTTAGATCTCAAGCCTGCTGGAGGGAGGGGCCAGAGTCCACCTACACAACCACCCAGAAACCACAGATTATCTAAACTGACTAGAGCGTGCAGCCCAGCCCTACCCATCTCAGCTCTGGAGTCCACCAAAGAATCACCCTCATCCTAGTGGTACACAAGGAGGGGCTACTGCTCTTCTGCGCAAATATTATCTACTTCAGTCAGCATGTAATTTTTTAAAATATGAGGCAATCTGGAAAATGTGACCCATAATTTTTTTTTTAAGTGGAGATATTAGTACCTCTCTCTGATAAAGACGCTCTCTTTTGACCAAACTTTAGTCAGTCTTCTCTGAGTCTTCTTTTTGACTAGACCTTGCCTTTGGGCTCTGTCTTTGGCCCATTGAGTCCAGTTTTAGCACGAATCTTTTCAGGTCAGTTTAGTGAAAATCCCCCTCCTTTGACATCTGATCAAATTCCTTATACCACTCTCTGGGTTTTAGTTTTCTCATTTATTTTTTTATTAATTAATTTATTTATTTTTATTTTTGGCTGTGTTGGGTCTTCGTTTCTGTGCGAGGGCTTTCTCTAGTTGCGGCGAGCGGGGGCCACTCTTCATCGTGGTGCGCGGGCCTCTCACTGTCACGGCCTCTCTTGTTGCAGAGCACTAGCTCCAGATGCGCAGGCTCAGTAGTTGTGGCTCACGGGCCTAGTTGCTCCGTGGCATGTGGGATCTTCCCAGACCAGGGCTCGAACCCGTGTCCCCTGCATTGGCAGGCAGATTCTCAACCACTGCGCCACCAGGGAAGCCCAGTTTTCTCATCTTTAATATGAGCTGTTGGACCCCATGATCTTAGTCCCTACTGCTGCATCAGTGCACAATAGTAAGCCTATAAAAAAGAGAATATATAGAATGAATTTCAGAAATGAGCCACTTTGAAAGGAAGGAAAACATTTTTTAAATGTGAAAACAATTTAGAGTGTTGGATACTACCAGAGCAAATGCTTTAAGGTTAAAGGAAAAGTCACACTTTCATTAACAGTTATGTAGTTAACAACAGAAAAGGGAGTTTATCAAAGTCGTTACAGTTGACCTTGAACAATGCCGGGGTTACGGAGTGCTGACTGCCATGCAGTTGAAAATCCACGTATAACTTTATAGTCGACCCTCCTCCATATGTGTGGTTCCACATCTGTGGATTCAACCAACTACAGATTATGTAATACTGTAGCATTTATTGCGAAATTCTCTGTGTAACCTAAAAGCTCTAGATGAAAGAGAATTAGAGATAGTCAATTACATGCCCCGCTGGTGGGAGAGTAAATAATACTATAACTCTGAACTGCAATCTGGCAATACAGATCAACCGCCCTAAACATCTGCATATACATTTGAACCAAAAATTCTACATTTAAGAATTTAGCCTGGGCTTCCCTGGTGGCGCAGTGGTTGAGAGTCTGCCTGCCAGTGCAGGGGACACGGGTTCGAGCCCTGGTCTGGGAGGATCCCGCGTGCCGCGGAGCGGCTGGGCCCGTGGGCCGCAGCTACTGAGCCTGCGCGTCTGGAGCCTGTGCTCTGCAACAAGAGAGGCCGCGGTGGTGAGAGGCCCGCGCACCACGATGAGGAGTGGCCCCCGCTCGCCGCAGCTGGGGGGGCCCTCGCACGGAGACGAGGACCCAATACAGCCAAAAATAAATAAATAAATAATTTTAAAAAAAAAAGTATCAACTAATCTACTCAATTAAAAAAAAAAAAAAAGAATTTGGCCTAAGGAAATAAATAATAGATGGATGATAGATAGATAGATATAAAATGTTTAACACAAGGTTGTTTAAAATAGTAAAAACTAAGGGATAACCAAAATGTCCAACAATAAGGAACTGGTTAGATTTATATATAAACCATTAGAATTTTGATCTACATTATTAACATATACAGACCTCACATACTAATCACAATAAGGGTATCTTCACTGGAAAAAAAATCAAGTTTAAAACTGTTATGTAAACTAATTGAATTTAGAGCATGTACATTTCACTGTATTTAATTTTACCTCAAAAAAGAAAGAAAAAAATATTGTACTCCAGTTTAAGATATGCATGTCAAAGTGCTTAATGGCTTAAGTTACTATTATCTGCAAATTTAAAATGCTTCAAAAAAAGATGAATTGATGGATGAGCAGAAAGATGAATCCATATAAAGACATATATTAGAGCAATATAACAAAATTGTAATTGTGAAGAAATAAATCTATATATTAGTAGCCCACTTTGGTTATGTATGTGTTTAAAATTATATATATATGATACAACTTTTCTCACAAGTCTCTAAAAGTTGAAGTTTTGAGAGTGGGGTGAAGAGAGTGAGACTGAAAAACTAAACCACAGTGTTAAGAGAGCTTATATCTGAAAGCATTTTCCTCTTTTTACTTTTCTGTTTTCTGTATGTTTATACTATACATGTATATTTCTTTCAAAATTAGTAAAATGAACTTGTGGCAGAGACAGCCAATTGCTTTCCATAGCCAGTCACCCCTTCTTCCTTGACAAAAGAACCCTGATGTTTTATGTGGGCTCCTTACTGGCCAACCAGAAGAGGCTTTAAACAGCCCCCCACTCATTTTGGTGTGGCCTTGAGACCAAGCTCTGAAGCAGACACAAGTGGAAATGTTTGTAGTACCTCTAGGAAGGAGCACACTTTTCTAAGAATGGAAACAACACATGGCAGAACAGGAGAGAAGGAAACTGGCTCTCTGACAAATGTGGAACCACTCTCAAATCCCGGACCACTCACTTCTAGGTTTCTTTTACATGCGAGAAAAATAAAATGCATCTTGACTTAAACCATTATTTTTCAGATCTTTGTTGCTCACAGTTGAGTGTATTCTTAACTCGCATAAAATGATCCATTTTGAGAAAGTAAAAAAAAAGTATCAAAGCTCTTTGCAATCTGAACTTTCTAACATTTAGGCTCAAAAGCTGCAAATAAAATGATAAGAGAGGAGTCTGGATCAAAATGGCAGACTAGGGAGATTCTGAGCTCACCTCCTCCCACAGACACACCGAAACTACAATTGCATCTAGAACAACTGTATCTGAGAACAACCTGAAGACTAACAGAACAGATTTTCTACAACTAAGGATATAAAGAAAAGGCCACTTCAAGACAATTAAGTGGGACAGAGATACAATCTAGTCAGAATCAACACGATTTGTGCAATGATCCACAAGTGGGAGGGATATCACTATGGCAGAGGTTCCCCCTGAGGAGTGAGGGGTCTGAGCCCCATGTCAGGCTCCCCAGTCTGGAGGACCTGCACAAGGAAGACAAACCTTCACAATGTCTGGCTTCAAAAACCAGTGGGGCTTATCTCTGGGAGAGCCAGAGGGCTGTGGGGAACAGAGATTCCACTCTTGAAGATCTTGTGCACAAACTCACTCACACAATGTCCAGCACAGAGGCAGCAGCTTGAAAAGTGCCTAGGATTCATAAAAGAAGGAGATTCATTGATTAATTTTAGCGTATGTGCCAGAGGGGCAGGGATCTGGTGGCACTTTCTCCAGGGACGGAAGCACTGGCAGGTGCCATTTCTGTCACTTTCCATCAACCTAGCTAATGGTGTGCACCCCTTGCTCCAGTGTTCCCCTGAACACCAGCACTGCCCATCCCACCCACCCCAGCTGTCCCCTCCAAAGCAGCCCCACCCTGTCCCACCCAGCAGGCAACCCCATCTGACACCAGTGCCACTCCAAAGTGAGTTTTGCTGTGGGGGTGCTGCCCCACACACCAGCATGTCCACAAAAGTTGTGACCTGGCCTCATAGCCAGCCAGGTCAGAGTACAGCTGTACCCACCAGTGTGCCCACAGCAGTCCTGGCCAATCAGAACAGCAAAAAAGAAAAAAGAATCCAAAAAAATGAGGATAGTTTAAGGGACCACTGGGACAACATCAAGTGTACTAGCATTCACACTATAGGGACCCCAGAAGGAGAAGAGAGAGACAGGAACAGAAAAATTATTTGAAGAAATAATGGCTGAAAACTTTCCTAACCTGGCAAAGGAAACAGACATCCAAGTCCATGAAGCACATAGAGTCCCAAACAAAGTGAACCCAAAGAGACCCACACCAAGATACATTATAATTAAACTGTCAAAATATAACAATAAGGAGAGAATCGATAAAGAGAGAATCTTAAAAGCAGCAAGAGAAAAACAATCAGTTACATACAAGGGAATTCCATAAGACTCTCAGCTGATTTTCCAGCAGAAACTTTACAGGCCAGAAGGGAGTGGCACCATACATTCAAAGTGCTGAAAGGAAGAAAACTTACAGTCAAGAATACTTTATCACAGAATGATACCTGGCAAGTTTATCATTCAGAATTGAAGGAGAGAAAATAATTTCCCAGACAAGCAAAAGCAAATGGAGTTCATCACCACTAAACTGGCCTTACAAGAAATGTTCAAGGGACTTCTGAAAGACTGTAACTAGAAACAAGAATATTATGAAAGAAAAAATTTCACTGGTAAAGGCAAACATATAGTAAATATAGCAGATCAACCAACAATAATGCTAGTTATGAAGGTTAAAAGACAGGAGCAGTAAAATCATTTATATCTAAAATAATTAGTTAAGCTATACACAAAGTAAAAAGATGTAAAATATGACAGAAAAAAACCCCATAAAACATGGGTGGGGAAGTAAAAATGCAGTGCTTTTAGAATGCATTCAAACTTAAGAGACCATCAACTTAAAATAGACTGCTATATATATAGATTGTTATAAATGAACCTCATCATAACCATAAACTGAAAACATAACAGATACACAAAAAATAAATAGAAAGGAATACAAACATAACACTAAAGAAAGTCATCAAATCACAAAGGAGGGGAACAAGAGAAGAAGAAAAGAATAGAGAACTACATAAACAAACAAAAAACAATGAACAAAATAGTGGTAAGTACATACCTATCAATAATTACTTTAAATGTGAGTGGGCTAAAAGCTCCAAACAAAAGACATAAGGGGCTAAATTGATTAAAAAACAAGACCCGTATATCTGCATACAAGAGACTCACTTTGGATCTAAAGCCACATACAGATTGAAAGTGAGGCGATGGAAAAAGATATTCCATGCAAATGGAAACAAAAAGAAAGTTGGAGTAGCAATACTTACATCAGACTAAATACTTCAAAATAAGGTTTGTAACAAAAGACAAAGAAGGGCATTACACTATGATAAAGGAATTTAATCCAAAAAGAGGATATAACACTTGTAAATATCTATAACTCAGCATAGGTGCACCTAAATACCTAAAGCAAATATTAACAGACATAGAGGGAGATATTGACAATCCCCTGCAATATAGTAGGGGACCTTAACACCCACTTACATCAATGAGTAGATCATCCATACAGAAAATCAATAAGGAAAATTTGGCCTTAAACAACACTTTAGACCAGATGAATTTAATAGATATAAATAGAGAGAACATTCTACCCAAAAACAGAAGAATACAACAACTTCTTTTCAAACACACATGAAACATTCTCCAGAAAGGATACATGTTAAGCCATAAAACGAGTCTCAATAAATTTAAGAAGACTGAAATCATATCAAACATCTTTTTTAAACCACAGGGGTGTGAAACTAAAAATCAACTTCAAGGAGAAAAATGGAAAAATCACAGACACATGGAAGCTAACAACATGCTTTTAAACAACCAATCATCACAGAAGAAATCAAAGAGGAAATTTTAAAATACCTGGAGACAAATGAAAATGGATAAAATGTTCCAAAATCTATGGATGCAGCAAAAGCAGTTGTCAGAGCGAAGTTTATAGCAATATAGGCCTACCTCAGGAAACAAGGAAAATCTCAGATAAACAATCTAAACTTACACCTAAAAGAACTAGAAAAAGAAGAATAAACAAAGCCCAAAGTTAGTAGAAGGAGAGAAATATTAAAGATCAGAGTGGAAATAAATGAAATAGAGACTTAAAAAAATAAAAAAGATCAATGAAACTAAGAGCTGGTTCTTTGAAAATATAAAATTGATAAACCTTTAGCCAGACTCATCAAGAAAAAAAGAAGAGGTTCCAAATAAATAAAATCAAAAGTGAAAGAGAAATTACAACCAACACCACAGAAATATAAAGGATCATAAGAGATTACTATAAACAATTATGTGCCAACAAACTGGACAAGCTAAAAGAAATGGATAAATTCCTAGAAACATATAATCTTTTAAGACTGAATCAAGAAGAAATAGAAAATCTGAACAGACTAATCACTACTAATGAAATTGAATTAGTTATCAAAAAACTCACAAATATAACAAAAGTGCAGGACCAGATGGCTCACAGGTGGATTCTACCAAACATTTAAAGAAAAATTAACACCTATCCTTCTCAAACAATTATAAAAAATTAAAGAGGAAGGTACACTTCCAAACTCATTCTACAAGGCCAACATTACCCTGATACTAAAATCAGAGAAAGACACTACAAAAAAAAAAAAAATTACAGGATAGTATCCCTCGTGAACATAGATGCAAAAATTCTCAACAAAATATTAGCAAACCAAATACAACATTACATTAAAAGGAGCATACACAATGATCAAGTGGGATTTATTCTAGAGGTACAAGTATGGCTCAAAATCCATAAATCAATCAACATGATACAGTACAAAACAAAGGATAAAAATTATATGATCATATATATACATATTATATATATAATCATAAAAATTATATGCAATAATGCAGAAAAACTTCTGACAAAATTAAACATGCATGATATAAACTCTCAACAAAGTGGGTATAGAGAAAACATATCTCAGCATAATAAAGGCCATATATGGCAAACCCACAGCTAACATTATACTCAACAGTGAAAATCTTAAAGCTTTTCCTCTAAGATCAGGAATAAGACAAGGATATCCACTATCACCACTTTTATTCAATATAGTATTGGAAGTCCTAGCCACAGCAATCAGTCAAGAAAAAGATATTTTTTAAAAAAATCCAAATTAAAAAAGAAGTAAAACTGTTTGCAGATGACATGATACTATATATTGAAAACTCTAAAAACTCCACCAAAAAAAAAACTATTATAACTAATAAATTCAGTAAAATTGCAGGATACAGAAATCTGCTGTGTTTCCATACACTACCAAAATACCAATGACATTTTACACAAAACTGGAACAAATAATCCTAAAATTTGTATGGAACCACAAAAAGACCACAAATAGACAAAGAAATTTTAAGAAAGAAGAACAAAGCTGGAGGTATCACACACCCTGATTTCAAACTATACTACAAAGCTACAGAAACTGTCTGGTACTGGCACAAAAACAGACACATAGATCAATGGAACAGAAGAGAGAGCCCAGAAATAAACCCACACTTATATGGTGAATTAATTTACAATAAAGGAGCCAAGAATATATAGTGGGGAAATGACAGTCTCTTCAATAAATGGTGCTGGAAAACTGGACTGTTACATGCAAAGAATGAAACTGGACTCTTTTCTTACACTATATACAAAAATGTACTCAAAATGGATTACAGACTGGAATGTAAGACCTAAAACCATAAAACTCCTAAAAGAAAACATAGGCAGTACATCCTTTGATCTCAGTCTTAGCAATATATTTTTTGGCATCTCTCTCCTCAGACAAGGGAAACAAAAGCTAAAATAAACAAAGGGGACTACATCAAACTGAAAAGCTTTTGCACGGTGAAGGAAACCATCAAGAAAATGAAAAAGCAACCTACTGAATGGGAAAATATATTTGTAAATGACATATCCAGTATGGGGTTAATATTCAAAATATATAAAGAACTCACACAACTCAAAATCAAAAAACAACAAACAATCCAATTAAAAAATAGTCAAAGGACCTGAATAGACATTTTTTAAGGAAAACATATAGATGGCCAACAGACAGATGAAAAGATGCTCAATGTCGCTAACCATCAGGGATATGCAAATCAAAACCACAGTGAGATATCACCTCCCAATTGTCAGAATGGCTGTTATCAAAAAGACAACAAATAACAAGTGTTGGTGAGAATGTGAAGAAAAAGGCATCCTCATTTATTGCTGGTGGGAATGTAAATTGGTGCCACTACTATGGAAACTAGTTTGGAGGCTCCTCAAAAAATTAAAAATAGAACTACCATACCATCCAGCATTCCCACTTCTGGGTATTTATTCTAAAAAACAAAAACACTAATTCAAAAAGATATGTGCACCCCAATGTTCATAGCAGCATTATCTACAATAGTCAAGATATAGAAGCAACCTAGGTGCCCATCAATAGATGAATGGATAAGAAGATGTGATATATATACAAAATGGAATATTATTCAGCCATAAAAAATAATGAAATGTTGCCATTTGTGACAACATGGATAGGCCTGGAGGGTATAATGCTAAATGAAATAAGTCGGACTGAGAAAAACAAATACCATATGATTTCACTTATATGTGGAATCTAAAAAAAAACTAAACAAACGAAACAAAACAGAAACAGACTTAGATACAGAAAACAAACTGGTGGTCACCAGAGGGGAGGGAGGTGGGGGGTTGGGCAAAGTAGGTGAAGGGAATTAAGAAGTACAAACTTATGGAATAAATAAGTCATGGGTATGTAACAGCATAAGGAATATAGTCAATAATAATGTAATAACTTTGTACAGTGACTGACTTATTGTGGTGATCAATCCATAATGTACATAAATGTTGAATCTCTATGTTGTATACTTGAAACTAATATAATATTGTGTGTCAACTTACTTCAATAAAAAATATTTTAAGCGATAATAGAAAAAGATATTTGAAAGTAAGGCTAAGTTTAAAGAAAATGGGATAAAATTTGAAGGCAACCTCAGGCTCAAATTAATGGATATCTACTCAGTATGAATGAGCAAGGCTGAGCGCAGCAGCCTAATAAGTTATGCTATATTAGTTTATCTATACTACACTTGAAGTCAGTGGAATCTTGAGAAAAAAGAACATTGATTGGTGGAGGAGATGGGAGGGGGAAAGACCCAGGCTGGTTGAGACATCTCAGCCTTTGAGGTGAGCCTGGAGGCGTACAGCATGAAGGGCCTAGGTGCCTGGAGAAAAGGACCCAGGAGCTGAAAAAAAGAAAGAGAAAAAAAGGAAAGAAAAGGAAAAAACAAATACTTAACCATTTTTACAATTTTGCCCAACACTCTCTTATTCACTAAATCCCACCACAACTTCTGTGATAAATAATATCAAATTACCTACTCAAGATCTCATGATACAACAAAGGATAGGCATGAAATAACAGAGAACACTACTGAATGTAGAGAAAAGGGGACACATTATAAAGAAACTCTACAAAAAGAAAGGGTTTTCATCAGTTAAAAGGATTTTCAACTTCAACAATAGAAAATCTTGTAATCTGATTTAGAGGACAAAACGTTAAAACTACCATTTGAGGGCCTGGCTAAGTGACTCGTTTAATCCTAACACCTACTCTATAAAATGTCAGCAGCAGAATTTTGAAGTTTGTACACACACACACACACACACACACACACCATTTCCACAGAGATTTGCTGCCCCAATGTGAGGTTCCCCCATGGTTCACTGTGTGTGAAGTATGTGGCAGGGCTGGGAATCAAGCCCAGGCATCAAAAAGATGCAATTTTGCTACTACATTTCTGAAGCTACTATTGATATTAGCATCTCCCAAGAATGGAGCAAAGAAAATGAAAGTATGGGTCATTCACTTGGAGTATCTTGACAGATTTAGCTAAAGAGACTCCAGACAATAATAAGAAAAGGTGAAAAGGAATAGGATTAGGACAAGGAAAGCACAAAACAAAGCCTAACAAAGAAGTCATATAGGGAGACAGTGGGAACAGAGTACCAGACAGCGCTATGTGTAAAACCACTAGGTCTTGACTATGACCTCACAGACACATGGTTCCTTCTAATAAGAGCTGTGTTTGTGATGTTAACCAGCATGTTAGCTTGCACGACCAGTTTAGAAAAGCTACTGATGCCCTGTTTGCTGCCAATTTGAAATAAAACAATTGTAAGTGATGTTATATTTGTATTTCATCTGACTGGTATTAGGTTTTACATTGCTTTAGTGCAGAAGTCTAAACTCTAATAAAAGAATCTATTCTAAATATCGGGGTCCCATATTTAGGGCTTCTCAGTCAATAAGCTTGAAAAACATTAATTAAAACATTTTACTAAAAACATTAATTAAACATTTTACTAAAAGAATTCTCAGAGCCTTTACTATGCTAGTGTGCATGATGATGACCAAGAGATGGATAGAGTCCACTCCATTTTATCACAGGACACTTTTTAAGGGGAAGCGTCTCAGTAGACAGGGAATCACAATTCAAAGTTTGTGAAATACTTGTTTAGAGTGTGAGGAAAAAGCACAAAGTTTATTCAGGGCTCACTCAGTGTAAAGATAATAAGAAGAAGAAGAAGAAGAAGAAATTGTTATAAGTACCTGAAGATGCTTGTGTTTTGCAAACACATAGACCACAGAGCCTCCCAGAAGAAAAATTACAAAGTTCATGTCCTTATCAGAAAATTGGAAAAGGATCTTGCGCAGGGGAAGTTCTTGGTCAAATATCTAGAAACATCCTATATTTAATGATCGATTCTATTTATATGCAATAAGTGAATGGTAAAGACATCTAAGAGACAAACAGCAGTAACATTTTGTCAACAAGCCCATCTCTCCAGAATACTTTTCCCCAGATGTCTGCACGGCTCCCTCCCTCTCTTCCCTCAGGTCATCTCTCAAACCACATCTCCTTGGAGGACTTTTCTTGTCTACTGTGACAACTCCTGTAACTCTCTAGCCACTTGTCTTGCTTTATGCTTTATGGCACTTATCCACCTACATAGTATATCATTACGTGTTTATCTGTTTACTGCCTGTTTCCTCGCTAGAGTGTTGGCCCACTGAGGCCGGGGATTTTATTTGTTCACCTCTTTATCCTGAGTGCCTGGAGCAGTGCTTGTCACATAGTAGGCCTCCAAAAATATGCAGTGATTAAATACTCTAAATAACCCACATTGGTTTCTAGCTCTACTAGTGATGCTTTTCCTTGAAATATTCCATATATCCAAGGATTTAAAATCCCTCCCTATATTCTCAGTTAGAAAAAGTGAAGAAAACAGGCTCGTCCATGGTCAAGCTCTCTAGACTTGTTAGGACTGCGGTTTAGGTTAGGGGGGAAGCTTTATCTTTCAGATGATTGGCAGTGCTACTAACATCCAATGACAACATCATCCTTTTATTTGTGGCCAATGAGAGGTAAGGTTATTCTTTCCTTTCATAAAAAAACAGTATTCCGCATAGCAAGCCAACAAAATTTCTCATGACACAGAGTAAATACAAAAACTGCAGAACATCATGATATTGTGTTTCTGCTTGTTATGGACTGACTTGTGCTCTTCCCCCAGCCCCGACCCAATTCATGCATTGAAGGCCTAACCCCCAATAAGACTGTATTTGGGAATAGGACCTTTAAAGTGATAATTAAGGTTAAGTGAGATCATAAGTGTGAGGTCCTAATCTAATAGGACTGATGTCCTTATAAGAAGAGAAAGAGAAAGCAGAGACCTCTCCTTCTGCCCTTGGGCACAGGAAAGGTCGTGTGACAACTCAGAGAAAAGTGGCTGTCTTCAGACCAGGAAGAGAAACCTCACCAGAAATCAAATTTTCCTTGGACTTCTAGCCTCCTGAACTGTGAGAAAATTAATTTCTCTTGTTTAAGCTTCCCAGTCTGTGATATTTTATGGCAGCCCAGGTCGACCAATACCACTTCTTTTTGTTGAAATGCATGTACATTTTCCTGAGGGTACAAAACAACCCAATCCCTGCAAATTCAAACTGTCCTCATAATGATTTGTCTAGGGGTCCATCTTTTCATGGATGAAGAAGTGTGTTACATGGCAAGTGGCTGAAAGTTTCAGGCAGTTGGGCAGGACTGTTCAAGGCAGGAATTTTCTCAGTAACAACTAAAACCGTCCAGCCTCTCTGTACAGGAAAACTTCTGATAGATTGATGCTTTGAAAGGGCATGTACCAAAGATAGGAAAAAGGGCAAGTGAGTAGCATCTGTAAGATTAGGACAGGAAAGTTAAATAGCACAGTGAGCCGAAGCTTAGGAGAAAATGCTAAGACAACACAAAGGTTAACCGTGTTCGATAAATCAATGAAAATGGAAGGGATAAGCCTACTTCTTGAGAAAGACTGTATAATAGTAATAGATGACTGAGAAAGAAGAGAACACAAGTCCTTGACAGCATCTGTCTTCACCAAAAAGAAACATGTTCAGATTGGGGGAAAAATATTTATGGTTAAGAAGAAATTGAAAAGCAACGTAAACCACAGTATTTCCATCTTTAGCATATTAGAAAGCCACTAAAAATTATGTTTCTGAAGAGTTGTTAATGGCATGGAAAAAAAAAACACAGCATAAGATTAAGTGGAGAGGAAAGCAGGATTCAAAATTAAATCACAAATAATCTTGATTTACGAAAGAATAAAATCAGAGAAAAAATACCAGATGATTATATGCCAGAATAACACTGGTTGCCTCTGATTGGTAAGATTACGGGTATTTTTTTCTATGCTATATTTTTATAAGCCTTCAAACAACAAACATTTGTTACTTTTATAATCAGAACATAGAAGTACAAAAGCAAAAAGAAGCACAAAAGCAGGAGCCCAAGATACTTGAGGCTATTATAAAGCAGCTTCAAGCCAGTATTAAATGGGGCCAAGATTCCAGGCCCAGGAGCTGCAATGAGGGAATCAGTATCAGTAATACTTGAGGACTCACAAACATTATGTAAGAGGCCAGGAAGCTCTTGTTTTCAAAACTATGAGAACCTTAAACCCTTGGGCACAATATCTCAGGAGAAATCTTGACCCAATAGCTTTGAAATCCTGGAAAAGGTGATAGAAAAGGAAGAAATTTAGCTTTTTCTGCTAACCATTCACCTAAACATGAGTTTTGTCCTGCCCATGACTGTTACCAAAACCCAGTAGAAACAAGACGCAGTGCCCGCACAGACCCCAATCCTGTGATCTGTGGGTCTCAGTGCAGTCTACTTATAATTGATGGCATCTGGGAGTTGGGGCATAAGTTCAGTCCCCGGCCCACCCCTCCCCCACCCCAGCCAGCTTTTTCTCCCAGAACTCCTCCCTGTCCTCGCAGCATTCTGCAGTCTCCCTCCACTGGCCTTTTCCGGTCTCAACAGTGGTCTAGTCTACCCCAATCCACTCCTTCTGTCACAGCTCTATTTGACATGGACCACTGAGAACCAGCCCTGACAACATAGTAGGATGTTTCCCAGTGCATGCTTCTCATAACCATCCCTGAAAGACATCCATGACATTCCATGGCCAAGGGGATTTGATTATTTAAAATTTGAGAAACTCCCTTTAGGAGATTCATAATGTCCATTCACATATTAAAGGTTTTGACAATACCTACAATAAGGAAACTTGTTTAAATCTGACCATGTTTAATAACTTCCTTTGTGAAAACTTTTTTTAAAAATCCTAGTAAATCTAATAACTTAGTGATCTAGGAGCACACTTTGGCAAGAACTACGTTAGAAGCTTCCTCCCCAGTAACACTTATGGCCTAGAAATAATTTGTAGTTCCCATGCCTTTATCTAATATCCTGATGTTGGGATTAGCACACTGAGGCCATTTGAGAGCATCAAGCTGCAGCTTCTGTATCACCTCATGATGTGTGTCCAACCTGCCCAAATGGAAATGAACCCACCCTCCTGCAAACAACAGACTGGGGCCCTGGTCCTCTCCCTTTATTCCTTCTGACTCCTTCTCCTGAGTTATCTGCTTCTCCTATCCTGTGTAATATTCACCAAAGACCACTCTACACAAGAGCTCAGACATCCAGCAGATGTTAGCAAAGAGGCAATCAGTCAAACAATCTGTTATCCAGGATTTCTCCCTCCCTATCTTATCCAGGGATTTTTTTTAGAAGGAATCATAACATCTTTGGTTTTTCTTGATGATTAACTCACATCTCAGCTTACTCTTCACTTCTTCAGGAACATCTCCTTGATCTGATCAGATCCTCCATCTTATCCCCATAAGAAGTACCATACACTCTATGATACCATGTACCTCTCCACGAAGTACCTATTACAAGTACCATTTTATGTTTATTTGTATGAACACATAATTAATATCTATCTCCCTCACTAATACAAATACACAATAAATTACTATGTTCCACATGCTTCGTTAAATGTTTCACATTTTTTTCCATTTAATCCTCACCACAACCCAACTAAGCGTAAAGGTTTAGAGGTACAATTATTATCCCTATTTTATAAATGAAACTGGGGCATAAAGTGGTCAAGGGACTTGACCAAGATTCCATAGCTAATAAGGGAGAGACTGGAATTTAAGTCCAAGCACTCTGATTCCAGAACTCAGCGAGAGTAACTTAATTACTTCACAAAATCCATGAGGGAATAAACAGTATCTGACTTTGCTCACCACTGTATCCTGAGTGCCTAGCACATACAATATTTCATTAAATTTTTGAACAAATAAATGAATGGATAAACATAATTCAAGTATAAAATTCAAATATTTCATAAATATGCAATTTATAAAGTAAAAGTTGTCCATAATCCTACCACCACCTCGCCCAGAGAAAATAATATTCAGCAGTTTTCTTTTTTTTTTTTTTAAACATCTTTATTGAAGTATAATTGCCTTACAATGGTGTGTTAGCTTCTGCTTTATAACAAAGTGAATCAGTTATACACATTCAGCAGTTTTCTAACTGTCCCTTACAACGTGAAATTTATTGGGCAGTGTCACATACTTTACACATGTGGCTTATTCCATGAATTTTTGGCATTTCATGAGAATAACTGTTCTCCCTTCAGGACATTGCCATTACACTGGTACATTGTTTACTCACATTTCCTTTCCTACACCACCACAAACACTCATGTTTTGTTCAATATTAACAGATGATGGATAAGCAGATATTTACCACCGAAGCAATAAACAACATCATTCACAATGTCCATGATCAAAATAAAGAACTGTAGACTGGATAAGAATACAGATACGTAGAATCAAAACTGAATAAGTAATAAAGCCCAGAAAGGAATAATTAATAAATGTTAAAACTGGAGACCGGGCCATAATAGCATGCCACATAGCTCTGCCCCTGCTTCTGGACTGTTCAACATTTCTAATAACCGTTTCAATGAAAACGGAAAACATGCTGATCATTTCTGAAGATAACACTAAACTGGTAGAGGTAAATAATATTTCAGATGACAAAATCAGTCTTTAAAATTTTTCCAGTGGATGGAAATAATGACACAAAACCAACAAGATTAAACTTAGTAGGATTTAATATAAAGTCTGAATTTAA
The DNA here is from genome assembly GCF_965194805.1 of Balaenoptera borealis. NCBI lineage: Eukaryota > Metazoa > Chordata > Mammalia > Artiodactyla > Balaenopteridae > Balaenoptera > Balaenoptera borealis. The sequence goes on from NC_138870.1 coordinate 35,018,392, forward strand.
GTCCTAAAACTTAATAATATAAATTTAGAATGGGGGCTTCATTTTCTTCTTAGCTTATGGGAAAAGCCTGGATGCAGCCAAAGAATGATTAAGCAAATCACTCTTGTGCAGCAGATATGAATGTCAGTCACCAAACTTAGATGTGCAAGAAATGTCTGGTTATTTTCTATAACTCAGTTTAACTTCTAACCTGGAGACCTCAATCTGCCAAGCAGGCAGAGAATTTAATCGAAGTCATTCTTGAAGATTCTTTACCACCCCAGGAAGGTTCAAGGAAACATATACAGTGGTGAGACATGGGGAACAGGGTGGCCCCACCTGTCCCCTGTCATCTACCTGCACAACCTGCATGGACGCAGGAGCCCTGCCACTCCAGGCACTGTTGGGCCATAGGGTCTTTGCAAAGACTCTGTGCCCGAGCTCTCCCTACTTTCCACCTCCCTGGCTCTGCTGCCAAGCAGTAGGATGGGATCCCCGCTACTCAGGAACACATACTTCTTTCTTATACTCCCTCCTACTCTCTAAACTCCTTTTTGGTCTTGGGAAATCCTACCCTCAGAGGCACTTTCTGTATTCTCCTTAGCAAATCTCCTTGGCCCTTACACTACCTCAATAAACATTCTAAGTTACACTGTGGGTTTAGGCTTAGAGAAACAAAATCCAGAAGTCTACATACATGGCTTCTACTTTCTGCCTTGATCTATACCTCCCCGGAGGCACAAGGGGAGTGCAGGCTATTTGCTTGAATTGGGGGAAAGAACCTGGAAAATTACAAAAAGAAACAAATTAATAGCTTGAAATATGCAGCTATAGAGATAATGGAGTGCTATTACATGGCATTAAGAGCAACTATATGGGCTGTAAAATTAGAAGAAAATGTGTCCCTGAAATAATGTTAAGTGAGAAAGATACATAAAAATGACTGCAATATAGAAATACACATTTTTAGAAGAATCAGGACCTAATTTGAAATGATATAAATTGATGTAATATTTTTTGTAAAATTAATTGCATAATTTTTGAGAGAATAAACCATACCAAGACAATGCAAAACCAAAAACATTTTTAGAAATAATTCATTATAAACTCAATGTGATCTAATAAATGAGAAATGTGAGTTTTTTTAAGGAAGGCTAATGTAATTTTGAGGTGTATGGCATAAACTGTTAGGTAGCTAATAAAATCCATTCTTCCCTTCCTCCATTGTAATTGAATTGTAACAAGTCACATGGCTGCCCAAATAGACTACATTTCTCAGCCTCTCTTGTAGTGGGTGTAGCCGTATTACTTTCTTGCCATTGGAACCTAACTGGAAGCCCACGATGGGTCTGTCTTCTCCTTGCTGTCCTTTCCTATCTCTCCATCCAGAACCCATACATGGCTGCTACCCAGCATCAACCAAGAAGATGATTACCCACCTGGAATGTTCACCACTGACTGCTACATGAAAGAGAAAGAAGCTTCTTCATTCTTTAACTTACTGATTTTCTGGATCTTTCTGTTTCTGCAACTTTAGCCTACACAAATTCTCAGGGAATTAGAGAGCCAACATAACAGCAAGAAAAGGAATTCCAAAAATATAATGTTCTCTCCTTCTTCAGTTATAGCTCTTCCTTAATATGATCCTCCCTGGGTCTTTCTTCAAGATTCTAAGAAGATACTAGAAATTAGACCTCTCATCATGAAAAGAGTAAAATGTCTAGATTCCATTTTCTCTAAATGATTTAACCACAGTTTTCTCTCTTCGTCAATGAAAAAGAGTGAATATGATTACCCAGTAGAATTTTTTAAACATTATTCTTATATGTGTAGAAAAATACTTTTTCTGCTTACCAAATTCTTAAATGTTAATAGTTTTATTTTTCTAACAAGAGTATTTCACAAGAAACTGCATATCCATAAAAGCAATATCTAAGCTGAAGCATCATCATTTTTCTAATTAATTTAATGGGCTTTTATCCCCTGTTTGCTCTACTCTTTTACTTCTTCTCCTGTATCTATTATTCCCATTTAATTTTCATAATATCCCATTAACTCAATGAAAAGGATTTTGTGTGGTATTGAGGTTGGAAGGAAAACATTTTCTTCTATTACTATCATGAGAAAATTTTTTGGCAAAAATTTTTTTATTTTTCCTCTGGACCTTTAGTTTGCTCTCTTTCAGGATTTTCGTAATTATTCCACTGTTATCAGTACCCCCCTTAAGGCCAAACTGAATCGCTTTGAGTTTATCTCCAAACTTCAGTATAACTTTCAAATTATTGGGTGTCTAACTAGAGAAGAATTTTTTCATAAATAACATTTTAAAACTGTACCACTGAATGGCCAAATACCTGCAGTTCCCTCCTCCATCTTTTCTGACAGGTTCTCCTAAAACAGCTTTAGCTGAACAGTGAACACTGTTGCTGTGTTGCAAAGATGAAAGCAAAATTCCATGTGTGAAGCCAAAATTGAAATCACAGAAGGCAGGACTCACACTGCTAATTGTTGCTTAGCAATAAAATGTGCAAAACATACTAGTGGAACAGTGACATCAGGCACCAGAGGCATCTGTAACAACACCGTCAGTAAATCAGGGAATTAGAGAGCCAATATAACAGCAAGAAAAGGAATTCCATCCCTTAGGAACCAGGGGAGGGTTTCTGCCCTCTTTCCTACTTACTGCTCAGTTGAAAAGAAAGTCCCTTTATCCACTAGGTACTCCTGTTGTGGTACTTGAGGACTGCATGGAAACAGATATTCAGAGGTTCATATTATCCTAAAAGAGTCCCTGGTGGATTTGCACATATCTACACGAGTAGATATTGTTTTCTTTCCCCTGTTAAACAAAAAGATTCTCAGTGAGGATAGACATTCAAATCCCAGTTCAGATGTTTGCTAAGGGAGCAGAGTGGGAGCAGCAGCTCCTTAGCTGGCAGCTATGCCTCCAGGATTAAGGCTGTGTCTGAAAACTCAAAACAAACAAAGAGCCCACATTGCATAGGAATGATATGAGGTCTTAACCTGAAAACTGACTCCAGCTTCTTGTTGTGTTCTGTCTCGGTTTTGTTCATTTGTTTCTGAGAGGGTTTCTGAGATAAAAAGTTCCAAGTTGCCTTAAAAGAAATCTGAGTTTACTTATTATCTCCAATCTCTGTGGTGACATTTAAATGAACAGTATGATGGTCAGGCAGGGGCAGGGATGTTTAGGGATTAAATAGAATCTCAATTCATATTAAATCAATTTTAAGAAAAAATCATGCAAAAAAAAAAAAAAAAGACTGCTTTTAGAGAGAGATAAAGACTCCTGTGTAACACAAGGTGATTGTTGAGCTACAAAATATTGGCAAGACACAATTTGCCTCCCCTTAGTGTCTCTCTCAGGAAATCTTTATTGAGCATATAAAGGTGTCCTGCTCCTTGCTAGGTGCTTTGGCTGCACAAGTATTGTTTCTAATTTGTCAACAGTATAGAAAAGATGATATGCATCAACCAATTAGTGACACACAAGAGACTACAATATAAAAACTAAAGATCTGAAAACTAATACTGAAAGCCAATTCATTTATTTTGGGGAGATACCTAGCTTCTTTAATGATAATCTGCTGTTCTCTAGATTGGTGGATGGAAAAATCCAGATACTTAGTACCTAAGATATACTTTTTAAAACTATTTTATTGAAGTATAACTTATTATAAAGTGCACAAATTGTAATGATATATAGCTCAGTGAAATTTTCACTTATGTAGTGTATATCCATGTAAACACCACACAGATCAAGATATAGAAAGTTCCAGTACTCAAGCATGCTCCCCCAGTCAATACTGCCCCAAAGGTAACCATCATTCTTACTTCTACCACAAGAGATTAGTTTTGCCTGTATTTGAACTTCATATAAATGAAGTCATAGAATGTGCTACCCTTTGATGTCTGGCTTCTTTCTCTCCACATTACGTATAAACATTCTTGTACCTGTCTTTTGGTGGACATAAGCACACATTTCTGTTAGGCATAAACCAAGGAGTGGAATTACTGAGTAAGTATCTGTTTAGCCTTGGCAGATTCTACCAGTTTTTCAAGTAGTTCTACCAACCACTGTACCCACTAGAGATGGAGTTTCACATGCCTTACATACTAGCCAACATTGGATATTGTTGGTCTTTTAATTGTAGCTACACTAGTGAGATATTGTGGCTTTAATTTGCAACTCTCTAATGACCAGTGATGTTGAACACTTTTTATGTGCTCATTGACTATTTGAATACCCTCTTTTGTAATAAAGCTCCAACAGATATGTTTGAGATGGGCTGAGGTTTCAAACAATCAGGATGTAGGTTTGATCCTGCAGGCCTCCAAAAGTCTATCTATTTACATCCTGATTAGCTAAGGATACTGAGGCGATGACTTTTGTAAAAGGGGAAAGCTCAAGAGTGAGCTTGCTGTCACTGGAGCTATTTAAGCAGGATTGGACACAAAGGAAATGTGTAAAGAAATATAAATCCAGCTGGAAGGTGAAGTCTAAGTGTCTCTTCCAACACTGGTAAATGCTACAGGGATTCAGCTATTGGTAGATCAGTAAGAACTGGAAGGCAGAGGGTGGAAGTTAGAGGAAGAAGCTTTTAATTTTTGAGTACCTATTGTGCTCCAAGGGCTGCACTAAGCTTTACATCCATTAATTAATTTACTTCTCACAATAATTATATAAGATAAGTAAGAAAAAAATCTCTCCATTTTCTTTCTTTCTACATACAACATATTTCTGGGCACCAAATATTGGGGGGGGGGTCCCACAATGACCAATTCTCAGATACCAGCTGGATGTCCTACAATTCAGTTCAGTTCTGACACCCTCATCCTGGAATCAGCATCAGATCCCACAAGTTAAGGGCTCAAGTCCCACAAGACTGCCTCCACTTAAGATGCCAGTGGCAAGTCCCAAGTTGTCACCCATACTTCTAATCAACCAACTAATAATTGGGGTTCCAGTGACCTCCTCCTTGGGTTATATAATTTGCTAGCATGGCTCACAGAATTGAGAGAAACAGTTACTTATGTTTTCCAGTTTATTATATAGGATACAGATGAACAGCCAGATGAAGAAATGGCAAGGTCCAGAAGTGTTCCAAGTGCAGTAGCCTCTGTCCCCGTGGAGTTGGAGTGTGCCACCCTCCCAGCACATGGATGTGCTCACCAACCCAGAATCTCTCTAAATCTCTTCACTTAGGATTTTTATGGAGGCTTCATATTTAGGAATGGCTGATTAAATCATTGACCATTGGTGGTTAGCTCAACCTCCAGCCCCTCTGTCCTTCCCAGAGATGGAGAAGTAGGGCTGAAAGTTCTAACCTTCTAATTATATGGTTGTCTCTCCTGACATCCAGCCCCCATCCTGAGTATCTAGGGGCCCTCAGCCACCAGTCATCTCACTGGCATACAAAAAGACACTTGTCGCTTTGAAGATTCCAAGAGGTTTAGGAGCTGTGTGCCAGGAAATAGGGACAGAGACCAAATATTAGGTTGGCCAAAAAGTTCATTCGGGTTTTTCCATAAGATGTTACAGAAAAACCAGAACGCACATTTTGGCCAACACAATATATAATCTCTTACTATGTGATAGGTAGATAATATCTTTATTAGTTACCTATTGCACTGAATATCTACCTATTGGATATTCAGTGCTGAATATAAGAATATTGCCATTACCTTAGTAGCCTAAAACAACACACATGTATTCTCTCATGGTTTCATGTGTCAAGAGTCAGGACGAGGCTTAGCTAGGTCCCCTGCAATCAAGGTGTGGGCCAGGACTGGGTTCTCATCTGAGGCTTGACAGGGGAAGGATCAGCTTCCAAGATCACATGAGCCTTCTCAATTTCAGTTCTTTGCAGGCTGTAACTGAGGGTCACGGTTTCTCATTGGCTGTCAGCCACTCTCAGTTCCTTGCTGCATGACCCTCTCCATATGGCAACTCACAACACAGCAGCTTGCTTCTTCAAGCCAGCAAGGAAGAAAGTTTCCTAACAAGACAAATGTTCCAATCATATGAAACATAATCATGAATGTGTATACATGTATATTTGTAACCTTGCCGTATTCTATTGGTTAGGAGAAAGTCACAGGCCCCGACCATGCTCATAATGAGAGAATTACACATGGACACAGACACTAGTAGCAGGGATCACTACTAAAATCTACTACTACCCTACTATCATTGCTCTCTCTTTACAGGTGAAAAATAAACTAAGGATGGTAAATAAATCACCAGTCAACAGCTAGGCCAGGTTTTGAACACAAGTGTCTTTAAATCCAGGGTTTGCCTTCTTAACCACTATAATACCAGGGAAAGATTCAAAGAAGAGGTGGGATGGCTTATTCTGAATAAGCATAGAGAATGAATGGGTTGGGGGGGGGCCAACATGAGCAAGGAGGCAGGAAAGAATAAGTGTATTATAGGAGAGTGAGGAGATGATCCAATTGTAATAAAGTTTATTTGGGTGTGTGATGGGGGAGAAAGGCTGGATAGCTAGAGGAGCACCAGAGATCTAGAAGGTCAAATGGAGATACACTGATCTAATGCAGTATTAAACAGGGAATTATAGTAGGTTTTTAAGAAGAAGTTTTTAAAGTATTAAGATGAATCAAACATCACAGCCTCATTCTAATCAATATATCTGAATCTTCTTAGAAGAATAAATCTTGATGTTAACCAAAGTAGATATCCATGTCTACTTGGCAATTCCTTTTAAAACATGGCCGTAAATGATTTAAACAAATAAATATTGACTATTAAGTTAAAGATACTTCTCGCAAGAGCATTTTCACTTAGATCTAAATGGAAGAAAGACCTTGCAATTAAAAAAGCACCTCTTTTTAGGAGATCTTTACCACCCTCCCCAAGTCATAAATCCTAGAAACTGTGCTCTTGGCTGCTTTTCTTAATGGTGAGCTGTGAGACAGGACCGGTGGAAATTAGCTCCCCTTTAAGCACTGGATTACACAGCCCTCCAACCCACAGGACAGACAGACAGCCAGATACAGGCCAATCTGACCCTCTAGAGGTCTTATGGTATGAAATGGAGAGAAAACTTGGGGTTTGGTAAAAGAAGTCTGTATGAAAGAATCACTGGAAATTATAAAATGAAGTGCGTCCTCTGTCCAACACTCATATTACTACTTGCTTTCACTCCTTACTTTCACTGCTCCTAAATCAACAAATATCACCATAATGTTTGGTGCAATGCGATGAGATGATTGTTTATCTGTCCACTAACAATCCAGAGTGTAGGCTTAGAGTCAGGCAGCCTGGGTTGGAATCCTCACTCCTCCACTTGCAAACTGTGACCGTGGACAAGCTACATCAGTTTCCTCATTTCTAAAAGAGGGGATAAAAGTGAGATAATGCATAAGGTTTGCAGAAGGATAAAATGAGATCATACATATAAAAGTGTTCAGGATAGGGAATGAAATGTAGTAGACTCATATTAAAATATTCATGATTATGTCAGTACGCAGTGTAATGCTTTGCTAATAAAAGTATGATGAATTTTTTTGAGTAAAAAAAATCCAGTATAATGAACACAATCCTGAATCCTTTTCCATCTTACGCTTTTCTGACAAGGACACATGTACCTCCAGGGAACACAGCCACAGTGTAAATGAACATGGGGGTTCTTCCTGGAGTTTCCACTTTACTGGAAGATTTGGGCGGGGTTGGGGGAGCAAATTTAACTCATAAGTTACTTTTTAATTATCTTTGTATTAAGTTCATGAGAAATGTTTTATGTGGTCACATATATTGTGTTCCTAATAATACTGATTTAAATATCTACAAGTCTACTTTTAAGTCTACAGTTTAGAATTCATATGAATGGATTGAAAACTTATATGACATTTATATTAAGTATCTAGAGAAAAGATCCCATTCAAAACAAAAGCTTGATATTTTATAGACATGGTTTCCTCTGTACTTTATTTTAAGCACATTAATTTTTTAATTACACTCATCTTTTTCCATCTGGTGGTAAGATACTAGTTCAATGCTTTTATTGAAATAAATCTTAGATAATGAACAATTATTAAATTATGTAAAGATCTGTTTTCTTCACTAGAAGAAAAAATTGGTGGAGTAAGAGAAGAGTCAGACAGACCCTCGTGAGGACCAGAGTACTTAACCTGCAACTAAATAGATTAGACAACTTAATTAAACTCTCAGAATTTTGATTTTAGAAATCTGACCTACTTCATAGAGATGCTGAGAAATTTAAATCGGATATGTATAACAAGTGACACATAGGAAGCCCTCTAAAGTTTTAGTTCTGTTTCCCAGTTACAGTCTACCTACTCCCTGCTTCAGTGATCACCTCTTCTTACAAATATCAACCTCATGTCCCACCAGCCACCAATCAGCATGCTTTTGCCTGAACTTTATCTCTCTATTTTTTAATTTTCTTATTTCATATGTAAGTTTTAAAAATTGTACTGAATAGATAAGCCAAAGACTTGGAGAAAATGTTTGCAAAACGTATATTTAACAAAGTACTGATATGCGGGATATGTAAATAACTCCTGAAACTAAATAATAATAAAAAAAAGGACCCAATAGCAGAAGATCTAAATAGACATTTCTCCAAAAAAGACATACAGATAGCCAACAGGCAGATGAAAATATGCTCAACATCGCTAGTTATTAGAGAAATGCAAATCAAAACTGCAGTGAGGTATCACCTCACATCAGTCAGAATGGCCATCATCAAAAAGTCTACAAATAATAAATGCTGGAGAGGGTATGGAGAAAAGGGAACCCTCTTACACTGTTGGTGAGAGCATAAATTGGTACAGCCACTATGGAGAATAGTATGGAGGTTCCTTAAAAAGCTAAAAATAGAGGTACGATCAATCCCACTCCTGGGCATATATCCAGAAAAGTGGAAAACTCTAATTTGAAAAGATACATGCACCCCAATGTTCATACAGCACTATTTACAATAGCTAGAACATGGAAGCAACCTAAATGTCCATCGACAGATGAATGGATAAAGAAGATGTGGTACATATATAAAATGGAATATTAGCCTTAAAAAACATATATAATGCCATTTGCAGCAACATGGTTGGACATAGAGATTATCATACTAAGTGAAGTAAATCAGAAAGAGAAAGACAAACATCATATGATATCACTTATATGAGGAATCTAAAAAAATGATACAAATGAACTTACTTACAAAACAGAAATAGAGGGAGCTGAGGCTTGGGCTTCGGTCGGATCGAAGGGAGAGGACTGGGGTCGGCTGCGTGAACACAGCTTGAAGGGGTTAGTGCACCACAGCTAGCCGGGAGGGAGTCCCGGAAAAAGTCTGCAGCTGCCGAAGAGGCAAGAGACATTTTCTTCCCTCTTTGTTTCCTGGTGCGCGAGGAGAGGGGATTCAGAGCGCCGCCTAAATGAGCTCCAGCGATGGGCGCGAGCCGCGGCTATCAGCACGGACCCCACAGCAACAGGGGCGCAGAGGGAAAAGCGGAGAGATTCCTGCACAGAGGCTCGGCGCCGAGCAGCACTCACCAGCCCGAGAGGCTTGTCTGCTCACCCGCCAGGGCAGGCGGGGGCTGGGAGCTGAGGCTCAGGCTTTGGTCAGATCGCAGCGAGAGGACTGGGGTTGGCGGCGTGAGCACAGCCTGAAGGGGTTAGCGCACCACAGCTAGCCGGGAGGGAGTCCGGGAAAAACTCTGCAGCTGCCAAAGAGGCAAGAGACTTTTTCTTGCCTCTTGGTTTCATGGCGCTCAAGGAGAGGGGATTCAGAGCGCCGCCTAAATGAACTCCAGAGACAGGCGTGAACCGCGGCTATCAGCGCGGACCCCAGAGGCGGGCATGAGACACTAAGGCTGATGCTGCTGCCACCAAAAAGCCTGTGTGCGAGCACAGGTCACTCTCCACACCGTCCCTCCCGGGAGGCAGCGCAGCCCGCCACGGCCAGGCTCCTGTGATCCAGGGACAACTTCCCCGGGAGAACACACGGCGCGCCTCAGGCTGCTGCAACGTCATGCCAGCCTCTGCCGCCGCAGGCTCGCCCCGCATCCGTATCCTTCCCTCCCCCCGCCCAAGTGAGCCAGAGCCCCCCAAGCAGCTGCTCCTTTAACCCCGTTATGTCTGGGCGGGGAACAGACACCCTCAGCCGACCTACACGCAGAGGCCGGTCCAAATCCAAAGCTGAACCCCGGGAGCTGTGCGAACAAAGAAGAGAAAGGGAAATCTCTCCCAGCAGCCTCAGAAGCAGCGGATTAAAACTCCACAAACAACTTGATGTGCCTGCATCTGTTGAATACCTGAATAGACAACGAATCATCCCAAATTCAGGAGGTGGACTTTGGGAGCAGGATATATTAATTTTTCCCCTTTTCCTTTTTTTGTGAGTGTATATGTGTATGCTTCTGGTTGAGATTTTGTCTGTATAGCTTTGCTTTACAATAGCTTTATTTTACTTAATTTTATTTTATCCTCTTTCTTTCTTTCTTTCTATTTTTTCTCCCTTTTACTCTGAGCCATGTGGATGAAAGACTCTTGGTGCTCCAGCCAGGCATCAGGGCTGTGCCTCTGAGGTGGGAGAGCCAACTTCAGGACACTGGTCCACAAGAGACCTCCAAGCTCCACGTAATACCAAACGGCGAAAATCGTTCAGAGATCTCCATCTCAACATCAAGACCCAGCTTCACTCAACGACCAGCAAGCTACAGTGCTGGACACCCTATGCCAAGCAACTAGCAAGACAGGAACACAGCCCCATCTATTAGCAGAGAGGCTGCCTAAAATCATAGTAAGGCCACAGACACCCCAAAACACACCACCAGATGTGGACGTGCCCACCAGAAAGACAAGATCCAGCCTCATCCACCAGAACACAGGCACTAGTTCCCTCCACCAGGAAGCCTACACAACCCACTGAACCAACCTTAGCCACTGGGGACAGATACCAAAAACAACGGGAACTACGAACCTGCAGCCTGTGAAAAGGAGACCCCAAACACAGTAAGATAAGCAAAATGAGATGACAGAAAAACATACAGCAGATGAAGGAGCAGGGTCAAAACACACCAGACCTAACAAATGAAGAGGAAATAGGTAGTCTACCTGAAAAAGAATTCAGAATAATGATAGTAAGGATGATCCAAAATCTTGGAAATAGAATAGACAAAATGCAAGAAACATTTAACAAGGCCGTAGAAGAACTAAAGAGGAACCAAGCAACGATGAAAAACACAATAAATGAAATTAAAAATACTCTAGATGGGATCAATAGCAGAATAACTGAGGCAGAAGAACGGATAAGTGACCTGGAAGATAAAATGGTGGAAATAACTACTGCAGAGCAGGATAAAGAAAAAAGAATGAAAAGAACTGAGGACAGTCTCAGAGACCTCTGGGATAACATTAAACGCACCAACATTCGAATTATAGGGGTCCCAGAAGAAGAAGAGAAAAAGAAAGGGACTGAGAAAATATTTGAAGAGATTATAGTTGAAAACTTCCCTAATATGGGAAAGGAAATAGTTAATCAAGTCCTGGAAGCACAGAGAGTCCCATACAGGATAAATCCAAGGAGAAACACGCCAAGACACACATTAATCAAACTATCCAAAATTAAATATAAAAAAAACATATTAAAAGCAGCAAGGGAAAAACAACAAATAACACACAAGGGAATCCCCATAAGGTTAACATCTGATCTTTCAGCAGAAACTCTGCAAGCCAGAAGGGAGTGGCAGGATATACTTAAAGTGATGAAGGAGAAAAACCTACAACCAAGATTACTCTACCCAGCAAGGATCTCATTCAGATGTGATGGAGAAATTAAAACCTTTATGGACAAGCAAAAGCTGAGAGAGTTCAGCACCACCAAACCAGCTTTACAACAAATGCTAAAGGAACTTCTCTAGGCAAGAAACACAAGAGAAGGAAAACACCTACAATAACAAATCCAAAACATTTAAGAAAATGGGAATAGGAACATACATATTGATAATTACCTTAAATGTAAATGGATTAAATGCTCCCACCAAAAGACACAGACTGGCTGAATGGATACAAAAACAAGACCCATATATATGCTGTCTACAAGAGACCCACTTCAGACCTAGAGACACATACAGACTGAAAGTGAGGGGATGGAAAAAGATATTCCATGCAAATGGAAATCAAAAGAAAGCTGGAGTAGCAATTCTCATATCAGACAAAATAGACGTTAAATTAAAGACTATTACAAGAGACAAAGAAGGACACTATATAATGATCAAGAGATCGATCCAAGAGGAAGGTAGAACAATTGTAAATATTTATGCACCCAACATAGGAGCACCTCAATACATAAGGCAAATACTAACAGCCATAAAAGGGGAAATCGACAGTAACACAATCATAGTAGGGGACTTTAACATCCCACTTTCACCAATGGACAGATCATCCAAAATGAGAATAAATAAGGAAACACAAGCTGTAAATGATACATTAAACAAGATGGACTTAATTGATATTTATAGGACATTCCACCCAAAAACAACAGAACACACATTTTCTTCAAGTGCTCATGGAACATTCTCCAGGATAGATCATATCTTGGGTCACAAATCAAGCCTTGGTAAATTTAAGAAAATTGAAATCGTTATCAAGTATCTTTTCTGACCACAACGCTATGAGACTAGATATCAATTACAGGAAAAGATCTGTAAAAAATTCAAACACATGGAGGCTACACAATACACTACTTAATAACGAAGTGATCACTGAAGAAATCAAAGGTGAAATCAAAAAATACCTAGAAACAAATGACAATGGAGACATGACGACCCAAAACCTATGGGATGCAGCAAAAGCAGTGCTAAGAGGGAAGTTTATAGCAATACAAGCCTACCTCAAGAAACAGGAAACATCTCGAATAAACAACCTAACCTTGCACCTAAAGCAATTAGAGAAAGAAGAACAAAAAAACTCCAAAGATAGCAGAAGGAAAGAAATCATAAAGACCAGATCAGAAATAAATGAAAAAGAAATGAAGGAAACAATAGCAAAGGTCAACAGAACTAAAAGCTGGGTCTTTGAGAAGATAAACAAAATTGATAAACCATTAGCCAGACTCATCAACAGAAAAAGGGAGAAGACTCAAATCAATAGAATTAGAAATGAAAAAGGAGAAGTAACCACTGACACTGCAGAAATACAAACGATCATGAGAGATTACTACAAGCAACTCTATGCCAATAAAATGGACAACCTGGAAGAAATGGACAGATTTTTAGAAATGCACAACCTGCCGAGACTGAACCAGGAAGAAATAGAAAATATGAACAGACCAATCACAAGCACTGAAATTGAAACTGTGATTAAAAATCTTCCAACAAACAAAAGCCCAGGACCAGATGGCTTCACAGGTGAATTCTATCAAACATTTAGAGAAGAGCTAACACCTATCCTTCTCAAACTCTTCCAAAATATTGCAGAGGGAGGAACACTCCCCAACTCATTCTACGAGGCCACCATCACCCTGATACCAAAACCAGACAAAGATGTCACAAAGAAAGAAAACTACAGGCCAAGATCACTGATGAACATAGATGCAAAAGTTCTCAAGAAAATACTAGCAAACAGAATCCAACAGCACATTAAAAGGATCATACACCATGATCAAGTGGGGTTTATTCCAGGAATGCAAGGATTCTTCAATATACGCAAATCAATCAATGTGATACATCATATTAACAAATTGAAGGAGAAAAACCATATGATCATCTCAATAGATGCAGAGAAAGCTTTCGACAAAATTCAACACCCATTTATGATAAAAACCCTGCAGAAAGTAGGCATAGAGGGAACTTTCCTCAACATAATAAAGGCCATATATGACAAACCCACAGCCAACATTGTCCTCAATGGTGAAAAACTGAAACCATTTCCACTAAGATCAGGAAAAAGACAAGGTTGTCCACTCTCACCACTATTATTCAACATAGTTTTGGAAGTGTTAGCCACAGCAATCAGAGAAGAAAAAGAAATAAAAGGAATCCAAATCGGAAAAGAAGAAGTAAAGCTGTCACTGTTTGCAGATGACATGATACTATACATAGAGAATCCTAAAGATGCTACCAGAAAACTATTAGAGCTAATCAATGAATTTGGTAAAGTAGCAGGATACAAAATTAATGCACAGAAACCGCTTGCATTCCTATACCCTCATGATGAAAAATCTGAAAGTGAAATTAAGAAAACACTCCCGTTTACCATTGCAACAAAAAGAATAAAATATCTAGGAATAAACCTACCTAAGGAGACAAAAGACCTGTATGCAGAAAATTATAAGACACTGATGAAAGAAATTAAAGATGATACAAATAGATGGAGAGATATACCATGTTCTTGGATTGGAAGAATCAACATTGTGAAAATGACTCTACTACCCAAAGCAATCTACAGATTCAATGCAATCCCTATCAAACTACCACTGGCATTTTTCACAGAACTAGAACAAAAAATTTCACAATTTGTATGCAAACACAAAAGACCCCGAATAGCCAAAACAATCTTGAGAACGAAAAAGGGAGCTGGAGGAATCAGGCTCCCTGACTTCAGACTATATTACAAAGCTACAGTAATCAAGACAGTTTGGTACTGTCACAAAAACAGAAATATAGATCAATGGAACAGGATAGAAAGCTCAGAGATAAACCCATGCACATATGGTCACCTTATCTTTGATAAAGGAGGCAAGCATATACAGTGGAGAAAAGACAGCCTCTTCAATAAGTGGTGCTGGGAAAATTGGACAGGTACATGTAAAAGTATGAAATTAGAACACTCCCTGACACCATGCACAAAAATAAACTCAAAATGGATTAAAGACCTAAGTGTAAGGCCAGACACTATCAAACTCTTAGAGGAAAACATAGGCAGAACACTCTATGACATAAATCACAGCAAGATCCTTTTTGACCCAGCTCCTAGAGAAATGGAAATAAAAACACAAATAAACAAATGGGACCTAATGAAACTTAAAAGCTTTTGCACAGCAAAGGAAACCATAAACAAGACCAAAAGACAACCCTCAGAATGGGAGAAAATATTTGCAAATGAAGCAACTGACAAAGGATTAATCTCCAAGATTTACAAGCAGCTCATGCAGCTCAATAACAAAAAAACAAACAACTCAATCCAAAAATGGGCAGAAGACCTAAATAGACATTTCTCCAGAGAAGATATACAGATGGCCTACAGACACATGAAAGAATGCTCAACATCATTAATCATTAGAGAAATGCAAATTAAAACTGCAATGTGGTATCATCTCACACCAGTTAGAATGGCCATCATCAAAAAATCTAGAAACAGTAAATGCTGGAGAGGGTGTGGAGAAAAGGGAACACTCTTGCACTGTTGGTGGGAATGTAAATTGATACAGCCACTATGGAGAACAGTATGGAGATTCCTTAAAAAACTAAAAATAGAACTACCATACCACCCAGCAATCCCACTACTGGGCATATACCCTGAGAAAACCATAATTCAAAAAGAGTCATGTACCAAAATGTTCATTGCAGCTCTATTTACAATAGCCAGGACATGGAAGCAACCTAAGTGTCCATCGACAGATGAATGGATAAAGAAGATGTGGCACATATATGCAATGGAATATTACTCAGCCATAAAAAGAAATGAAATGGAGGTATTTGTAGTGAGGTGGATGGACCTAGAGTGTGTCATACAGAGTGAAGTAAGTCAGAAAGAGAAAAACAAGTACAGTATGCTAACACATATATATGGAATCTAAGGGAAAAAAAAAAAAAAGGTCATGAAGAACCTAGTGGCAAGACAGGAATAAAGACACAGACCTACTAGAGAATGGACTTGAGGATATGGGGAGGGGGAGGGGGAGGGGTGAGATGTGACAGGGTGAGAGAGTGTCATGGACATATATACACTACCAAGTGTAAAATAGATAGCTAGTGGGAAGCAGCCACATAGCACAGGGAGATCAGCTCGGTGCTTTGTGACCACCTAGAGGGGTGGGATGGGGAGGGTGGGAGGGAGGGAGATGCAAGAGGGAAGAGATATGGGAACATATGTATATGTATAACTGATTCACTTTGTTATAAAGCAGAAACTAACACACCATTGTAAAGCAATTATACTACAATAAAGATGTTTAAAAAAAAAGAAAAAAAAAAACAGAAATAGAGTCACAGACACTGAAAACAAACTTATGGTTACCAAAGGGGAAATTGTGGGGGAGGAGGGATAAATTTGGAGGTTGAGATTAACAGATACACACTACTATATATAAAATAGATTAACAACACGGACCTACTGTATAGCACAGGGAACTATATTCAATATCTTGTAATAACCAATAATAGAAAAGAATCTGAAAAAGAATATATATATATATATATATATATATATATGTATAACTGAATCACTTTGCTGTACACCTGAAACTAACACAACATTGTAAATCAATTATATTTCAATTTCATCTTCAAGGAATTCATGGGAAAGACTCTGACAAGTACAGTTTTCTGGTAACTGACTATACTGCTGAACTGAATGAATAAGCATTTTGAGAACTCTAACGGAAAACTGATGAACTCATAAAAGTGCTAACAAAAGATCAAGATGAAAAAAAATTAATTACATGGGATTGAGTGAACTGATGAGGATGATTATAGTTTTTGTGGCTTTCTGTTTGAATTTAAAAAAAAAATCCCACAAGAACTCAGAGGCAAAAAATATACAAATCAATTTTCACTGCAAAGTAAAGGAGCTGTTACAGTGGAGGATTACTGGACTGAATGTCAATATGATGACATAGAAAAAAAAATATATATATATATATATGTGTGTCATCTTGGGCATGTTACTTAACTTCTTGTCTCATATGTAAAATGGGATAGTAGTAGTATTGTTGGGAAATTATGTGAGATAGTATATGTAATGTAGAGCACTTAGAATGGTATATGGTTCAACTAAAGACTATATATGTGTCTCCTTTCTTTATGGTATTTTACTGTGTATATGCAATATAATTAATTTAGCTAGTTTCCCATTGATCAATGTATAGCATTTTCAATTCCTCTGCTAGTCCAATGTTGTTGTCAATATCCTTACATATCCATTACCATTGGCAAAAAAAAAAAAATTTGGATATAATGGAAATGTAGAAATTAAATAATAGACATTAAATAGAAAAAAGTTGAATTCAAATTTATAATTAGTGGATAATAAAAGATTTCAGTAATGTTCTTGTTTTACATTAAAGAGTGAAACAAGCCATAGAATAAAAACTAATTTGTATGTAGAAATATCATTTACCTAGTGATAGCCCATGAGACCCACAGCATAATTATTAAAAGAGTCACTAATTTCCAAAAGAAGAAAAAAGACCCAATAAAAAATGAGCAATAGATTTGGACAGACACTTCAAAAGAGAAGATATATAAATTATCAATAAGTGCATGGAAAAGTATGCACTGGTCATCAGAGAAATGCAAAATAAAATCATAATGAAGTATTCTACACATCCACCCAAATTATTAAAGTTTCTAAAGTTGACAACATCTAATGTTGGAAAGGATGTGGAGTAAACAGAACTCTCATACACTATGAGCCAGCAATTCTACTCCTAGGTTTTCACCCAAGATGAACAAAGCATATGTTAACAGAAAACTTGAACAAGAATTTACATAGCAGTTTTATCCATAATTGCCAGAAACTGGAAATGGCCCAGATATCCATCAATAGGAAAACTGATAAACAAACTGTGGTATAATCATAAATGGAACACAATTCAGCAATAAAAAGGAACTAATTACTGATACATACAACAGTATGGACGAGTCTCAAAACATTATGCTAATTGAAAGAACAGTACATACTACATGATTCTATTTATATAAAATCCTGGAATAAGCAAAAGGTAGGGGTTGCCTGGGAAAGGGCGTGATATGGTGACAATGTTCTATATCTTGATAGGAATTTGCATCACATAGAGGTTTGCATTTGTCAAAACTCAATAAATATACAATTAAGATATGTGCTTTTCTTTGTATATTTTACAGCGAAAGAAAAAAAACTGTAAATAAATACTGCAGACTCTATGCCGATGTCTGCAGTTGACTTTGGAATGTGTCAAAAATTAAGATGGATTAAAGGATGAGAGAAGGACAAATAATTAAATAGATACGTTTTGAAACAAATAGAACAAAATGTTAATAGTAGAATCTATGCAGTGGGTATATGAGTGTTCATTGTAAAATTAGTTGTTTTCATAATAAAATATTGGAAAATTTGTTTGGGATAATGCAAAACTGAATTGTAAAAACTTACTGGTGAGAAAAAATCACAGCAGTTGCTGAACATTCCATGAAGGGAAAAAACGTTTTAAATCATAGACACACATACATACATACAGTTTTTTAAATTATAATAGGAGCTTCATAGAGCATTTATAGTATTGTCTATTGTATAAGTATTTCCCTCCAAAAACAGAATTAAAAGTTTTTAAAAGTCATACCTATCATGAAATAAGAATATAATTAAAAGAATATTAGCACAATATCTTAATCCCAGAAAAAGTGTGGTAGATTATTTTATCACCAAAAATATTCTTTAAGGAGAAGAAAAAGAAAAATCAGACTGCAAAGATTTTCTTCAGATTTCATTAACATCTGCTGTTTTTCAGGTCAGACATTGTGACTTTGAAGTGTGTTTTTAATGATTTTTGCTTAAAGTTTATTGCCTACATCAGCATTTTTCAACGTTTAGTAGTTCTTGACCTCTTACGTCAGAATCACTGGAAAAATTTGTTGAAGATTAAGGTTCTTGGTCCCAACCTATACCTACTTCATCAGAATCTTAGAAAGATATTTTTATCTAATTTTTAAAATTTTTATATGTGATTGAGCCAGAATTGAGAGTCATGGCTCAAAACCTGCCATTATTAGATATTAAATATGTCCTGCAAGCAATGGGCACATAATAAAAACTCACTGGCCATCTACCCACTAACTTGTGCCAACTTCCAAACAGCTCCTAGTGTGTGTTCCCCAGTTACTCCTCCCCCTCCTCACTAACACACTTCTTACTGGTCTCCTGTGAGTTAAGCACAAGATCCTTAAATGCAGGCTCATCTTCCAGCTGATTTATAGAGTAAGGCTGATGGCTACATTAGAGGGTAATATGGGATCACTTATGGTGCTACTTCTAGAGCTCCCAGCTAGGGCTTGTGTACTGGGATATGCAGAGCAGGCTGCACATACGGATCCCCAAAGAGGAAAGGACTCAGCCTCTGATCACTGCTTTTATTCATTTAGTAGTAAATGTTTTGTGCATTTACAGTACAGAGGCCAAGTCTCCTCCTTTTTTTAATTTCCCCTAGAGAAAATCCCTCCAAAATTCCCAGTGGAGACATGCACATTGCAGATTCACATGTGTAATTAACAGTCATCTTTCATCGAGGTAAAAATTGACTAAGATGTAAGTTGAAGGGCAACCTTAAAGAAGAAAGGAAAGACACGACCCGGGAAGTATTTGGGGGGTAGAGATAGGGATAAAGCCAACCCCAGACTCATACACATAATAATGTCTTTGGTTTATCAGTAGAGAGCAATGAACATTTCTATTTCTTCTACTAAATAATTCATGGGCCTAGTTCCAAAAGCTACTGATGGGAATAGGTCTCCTTACTCTGGAAGCATGTAACTATTGTCCCCATTTGTCAAACTGTGTTCCAAAACTGGGACCCAAAGAACACTTGTTCCTCCAGACCATTAGCCACAGTTAAATGAGCTTTGGAAATGCTGCAGATCACATCCCATTTCGGTTGGTCATAATACCGCTCCTCAAATTAAATATTAAAAAGTTCTGTTCTGCCCCCAGAAAATTGTGCCAAAGAGTTTAGAAAACAAACACACCATAAAAGTAAACACACACAAACAGCAAATTTCAGGTAACTATTTTGGATTGCAAACAAGGATAAATTTAATGTTTAAACAATCTGATAAAATAACCATTTGGAAACTGCTTGGCCTTCTGTTCTCTTTTATTTGATTGATTATAATGCGGTATTGGTCTCTTGCTGCACTTCAAAACCAAGTAATCAAAACAAAGGAATATATATGTGTGTGTATATATATATACACACATATATATATGTTAGAACTCTTGTGATGAAAATGGCACTTGAAAAAGGTTATATTTTTCCACTGAAGTTGAAGATTAATAAAATGGTGTCAAAACATTCCCCTGGTCACACGCTGTAATATTTTTTTTAAAGTGTGATGTGCTATGATAATGATAAATCAGACTTAATTATTTTCCCTTTTACAAGGAAACAGGGCACCCTGAATTTTGGTTTTAGACTTTTTCAGCAATAAGGAGGGATGTTGGTAAGCTTTGATCCCCTTTTGGTTTTGCAGTTATTAGGAGCTTTTGCTGGCATTTTGAATATGCTGCTTTCAAAAGCACCAAGGAAGATTTTTAAATTGCTTCCAGGTATTTGGAGGATTAAAAAACAAGACCTTAATTTCCCACTTTCATT
Organism: Balaenoptera borealis; assembly: GCF_965194805.1. NCBI lineage: Eukaryota > Metazoa > Chordata > Mammalia > Artiodactyla > Balaenopteridae > Balaenoptera > Balaenoptera borealis. The sequence goes on from NC_138870.1 coordinate 35,038,944, forward strand.
TCCATTCTAGCAAAAAATATGGGCTTACATGTTTCTCTTTGCCAACTCCCTGTTCAAGCCTTCCATTCATAAGTGGGATTGGCTCAGTTTTGCCCATCTATACGGCAGCATCTCTAATAGCTCTTGTACAGGGTATCAGATATTGTGCCTTTTGGTGCCAGGTTCAAAGTCAAGTGCCGATCTATGAACCAGTGTACAAAAAAAAATCCAGGTGTTTGAAGGAAAGACACTCCATTGTGAATAAAGAGCTCACACCAGCTCCTGAGCCCTCTGAAGAGACCTGGCCCTATAATGCCTTGTTTAAATTTTAGTTGTTCTTGAGGGAAAGGATGATATACTAACCATTCCTGGTAAGGGTTGGTCAGGGCTTAGGGAGGGGGCAGGAATATTGGGGAGAAAAAAAATCTGATCATTCCTCAGTGCTACCCATTTCTGTCCTGTGTGGGCTGCTTAGCTAGACAGCAGGAGAATAAAGTACACCGAGAACCATAATGAAAAAAAAAAAAAAAAAAGTTCTGTTCTAAGGAAATCTATTTAACCTTCCTTAATTTCTGAAATTTGACTACTAATGCCTTCTCACACATAACACATAAATGGAATGCCCTGCAGAACATTATTTTGCAATTGCTGCCTCAGAGATGGCTTTGCCTCCTTGTATTCTATTTCCTCTCTGCTCAAGGCACCTAATATCCTTATACCACCTTCTGGCTAGCCAAATTTCCAACTGATATGTTAATCCCAGATCCAGGACCCAGTACATAGCTGTCAGGGCAACCACTGCAAAAGGAAAGTGTATGGTCCTTTGTTCAAATGTTATTAAGAATTTCAAGATGGGAACAGCAGAGCATAAAACCAAGCATGGGGTCCGTCTGAGTATGGCTCTTACCTGCCTTCCTTTTCACACCTTTAGAGTCACCCATTAAAAAAGGAGAGCAACCTAATTAAATTAATCATGTGAGTTGAAGAAATTAATCACACTAATAGAGGAAAGACTTGAAGGGATTTTCTTGGCAATGCACACACACACAAAATCAAATAAACAAACAAGCAAACAAAAAACTATCCTGCTTAAATAATGGGACTGATATTTAGAAGTAAAGAGAGTATGTTTAAAGGAAGGTAATGAATGATGAAGCATTTTGAAATCATTTCATAGGAGAGAGAATGGATTTAGTCTAAAACATGTCTAGGCCAAAGAAGAGAGAGCTTGGAGGTCAAGAAGGTACAGCATGTTACCTAGCTGCCATGAAGGCCTCATGGGGACAGGACTTTAACTAGTTCCTTATATCTTAATAAGATTTGATGAGGACTAGAGGTTGGGAAGAGCACCATAAACAAAGGACTAACATGAGTCACGCAGCAGGGGAACTTCTTGGTAAAACACTCTGGCTAAATATAAGGAAGATAAGACATCTATTTCCTTTAGGCATTACTCAGAGGTGTAACATGTTCAAACTGCTGAAAAGAAAAAAAAAAGAAGAAGAAAAGAAAAAATGTTGAAGGTAGCCAGAGAAAAAAGACACATTATATATAAAAGAACAAAGATGAAGTTACAGACAACTTCTCATCAGAACCTATGCAAACCAGAAGACAAGAGAATGACGCCTTTAAAGTGCTAGAAGCAAAAACTGTCAACCAGTATTCTATTCCTAACAAAAGAATCTTTCAAAAATGAAGGTGAAATGAAAACTTTCTCAAATAAATAAAACCTGAAAGAAACCATTGCCTGCATACCTACTCTGAAAATGTTAAAGGCAGTTCTTCAAGCGGAAGGAGTATGGTATCTGTATCTGTCTTAGTCTGCTGGGGCTGCCATAATAAAATATTATAAACTGAGTGGCTTAAACAACAATTTTCTCACAGCTCTGCCAGGTAGAAGTCCATGTTCAGAGTGCCAGCATGGCCAGAGTCTAGAAAAGGCTTTCTTCCTGGCTTGGAAATGACCACCTTCTTGCTGTATCCCCACATGGCAGAGAGATGGCGAGCAAGCTCTCAGGCGTCTCTTCTTAAAAAGGCACTAATCTCATCAGACCAGGGCCCTGCCCTCAGGACCTAATCACCTCTCAAAGGCCCTGTTTTCAAATACCATCACACTGGGGTTAGGACTTTAACATATGAATTTGGGTGGGGGTGGGGGGATACAAAGATACAGTCCATAACAACATCAGACTGAAACTTGGATCTACACACACACACACACACACACACACACACACACACAATAAGTGGCAATGAAAATAAAATATATGAAGCTCTGACAGAATAGCAACATTACCTACCTTGTTCACAGCTAGACCTCTGACAGAGAAGGATCTGAGGTATACTCAATAAACATTTCTAAATGAGTGAATGAATGCCAGAATAAGTGAATGTACACCTGATTAATTGATGTGGATTTTGAGGAAACTGAGTGATGATCGATAGCACGATAGTACCATTACCAGATCATTTACACAACAAGTTTTATCCTGGGTCTCATAAAAATTAATTCCAAGTCATTAAAGAGTTTTTAGTTTAAGAATCTGTAGGATTTCAATCCTTTTTAGCAAAAAATCTGTTTTTGCTTTAGTTTAAGAATCAGTAGGATTTCAACCTTCTATAGCCACAATCTCATCTCAGGGTAATTGCTTTAGCAATCCTGCTAAATAGGGGCAGGGTTTCCTTTAAATATGAAGGTGAGGATTAAAATTTAGGAATAATATGCAGATCCACAATATAAAAATGCTAAAAGAACTAAAAATCTAGAGGAATTTAAACTGGAATACAAAAAAGAAGACATACTCTATGACTCCATTTATAAGGCAAACTATAGCAAAACAAACCTGAAAATTAGTTTATTCTGGGAGAGATTGATTAGAAAGCGGAATGAGAGAATGTTCTAGAATGATAGAAAACATCTATATCTTCATAAGAATGTAGGGTACATGGCATATGCATTTGTCAAAACTCAACAAATTGGACTCAAGATTTATGCCTTTTTTCCAAAGAAGACATATAGATGACCAACACACACATGAAAAAGTGTTCAACATCTCTAATCAACAGAGAAATGCCAAGTAAAACTGCAATGAGATATCACCTCACAACTGTCACAATGGCTATCATCAAAAAAACAAGAAATAACAAGTGTTGGCAAGGATGTGGACAAAAGGGAACCCTCATACACTGTTGAAAGGAATGTAAATTGGTGCAGCCTCTATGAAAAATGTATGGAGGTTCCTCAAAAAATTAAAAATAGAACTACCATACAAGCCAGCAATTTCACTCTTGGTTTTTTTTTTTAACATCTTTATTGGAGTATAATTGCTTTACAATGGTGTGTTAGTTTCTGCTTTATAACAAAGTGAATCAGCTATACATATACATATATCCCCATATCTCCTCCCTCTTGCATCTTCCTCCAACCCTCCCTACCCCACCCCTCTAGGTGGTCACAAAGCACCAAGTTGATCTCCCTGTTCTATGCAACTGCTTCCCACTAGCTATCTATTTTACATTTGGTAGTGTATATATGTCCATGCCACTCTCTCACTTCATCCCAGCTTACCCTTCCCACTCCTCGTATCCTCAGGTCCATTTGCTACATCTGTATCTTTACTCCTGTCCTACACCTAGGTTCTTCAGACCTTTTTTTTTTTTTTTCTTGGATTCTATATATGTGTTAGCATACGGTATTTATTTTTCTCTTTCTAACTTACTTCACTCTGTATGACAAACTCTGGGTCCATCCACCTCACAACAAATAACTCACTTTCATTTCTTTTTATGGCTGAGTAATATTCCATTGTATATATGTGCCACATCTTTATCCTTTCATGTGTCGATGGACACTTAGGTTGCTTCCATGTCCTGGCTATTTTAAATAGAACTGCAATGAATATTGTGGTGCATGACTCTTTTTGAATTATGGTTTTCTCAGGGTATATGCCCAGTAGTGGGATTGCTGGGTCGTATGGTACTTCTATTTTTAGTTTTTTAATGAACCTCCACACTTTTCTCCATAGTGGCTGTATCAGTTTACATTCCCACCAACAGTGCAAGAGTGTTCCCTTTTCTCCACACCCTCTGCAGCATTTTTTATGTAGATTTTTTTGATGATGGCCATTCTGACTGGTGTGAGGTGATACCTCATTGTGGTTTTGATTTGCATTTCTCTAATGATTAGTGATGTTGAACATCCTTTCATGTGTTTGTTGGCAATCTGTATATCTTCTTTGGAGAAATGTCTATTTAGGTCTTCGGCCCATTTTTGGATTGGGTTGTTTGTTTTTTTGATATTGAGCTGCATGAGCTGCTTATAAATTTTGGAGATTAATCCTTTGTAGGTTGCTTCATTTGAAAATATTTTTTCCCATTCTGAGGGTTGTCTTTTCGTCTTGTTTATGGTTTCCTTTGCTGTGCAAAAGCTTTTAAGGTTCATTAGGTCCCATTTGTTCATTTTTGTTTTTATTTCCATTTCTCTAGGAGGTGGGTCAAAAAGGATCTTGCTGTGATTTATGTCATAGAGTGTTCTGCCTATGTTTTCCTCTAAGAGTTTTATAGTGCCTGGCCTTACATTTAGATCTTTAATCCGTTTTGATTTATTTTTGTGTATGGTGTTAGGGAGTGCTCTGATTTTATTCTTTTACATGTAGCTGTCCAGTTTTCCCAGCACCACTTATTGAAAATGCTGTCTTTTCTCCATTGTATATTCTTGCCTCCTTTATCAAAGATAAGGTGACCATATGTGCATGGGTTTATGTCTGGGCTTTATATGCTGTTTCACTGATCTATATTTCTGATTTTGTGCCAGTACCATATTGTCTTGATTACTGTAGCTTTGTAGTATAGTCTGAAGTCAGGGAGCCTGATTCCTCTAGCTCCGTTTTTCCTTCTCAAGATTGCTTTGGCTATTCAGGGTCTTTTGTGTTTCCATACAAATTGTGAAATTTTTTGTTCTGGTTCTGTGAAAAATACCATTGGTAGTTTGATAGGGATTGAACTGAATCTGTAGATTGCTTTGGGTAGTATAGTCATTTCCACAATGTTGATTCTTGCAATCCAAGAATATGGCATATCTCTCCATCTGTTTGAATCATCTTTAATTTCTTTCATCAGTGTCTTATAGTTTTCTGCATACAGGTCTTTTCTCTCCTTAGATAGGTTTATTCCTAGGTATTTTATTCTTTTTGTTACAATGGTAAATGGGAGTGTTTTCTTTTTTTTTTTTTTTTTTTTTTTATAAATTTATTTATTTATTTTTGGCTGTGTTGGGTCTTTGTTTCTGTGTGAGGGCTTTCTCCAGTTGCGGCGAGCGGGGGCCACTCTTCATCGCGGTGCACGGGCCTCTCACTGTCGCGGCCTCTTTTGTTGCGGAGCACAGGCTCCAGACGCGCAAGCTCAGTAGTTGTGGCTCACGGGCTTAGTTGCTCCGCGGCATGTGGGATCTTCCCAGACCAGGGCTCGAACCCGTGTCGCCTGCATTGGCAGGCGGATTCTTAACCACTGCGCCACCAGGGAAGCCCGGGAGTGTTTTCTTAATTTCTCTTTCAGATATTTCATCATTAGTGTATAGGAATGCAAGAGATTTATGTGCATTAATTTTGTATCCTGCTACATTACCAAATTCATTGATTAGCTCTAGGAGTTTTCTGGTAGCATACTTAGGATTCTCTATGTATAGTATCATGTCGTCTTCAAACAGTGACAACTTTGCTTCTTCTTTTCCGATTTAGATTTCTTTTATTTCTTTTTCTTCTCTGATTACTGGTGCTAAAGCTTCCAAAACTATGTTAAATGATAGTGGTGAGAGTGGGCAACCTTGACTTGTTCCTGATCTTAGAGGAAATGGTTTCAGTTTTTCACCATTGAGAACGATGTTGGCTTTGGGTTTGTCATATATGGGCTTTATTATGTTGAGGTAAGTTGCCTCTATGTTTACTTTCTGGAGGGTTTTTATCATAAATGGGTGTTGAATTTTGTGGAAAGCTTTTTCTGCATCAGTTGAGATTATCATATGGTTTTTATCCTTCAGTTTGTTAATATGGTGTATCACATTGGTTGATTCGCATATATTGAAGAATCCTTGCATTCCTGGGATAAACCCCACCTGATCATGGTGTATGATCCTTTTAATGTGTTGGATTCTGTTTTCTAGTATTTTGTTGAGGATTTTGGCATCTATGTTCATCAGTGATCTTGGCCTGTAGTTTTCTTTCTTTGTGACATCTTTGCCTGGTTTTGGTATCAGAGTGATGGTGGCCTGTTAGAATGAGTGTGGGAGTGTTCCTCCCTCTGCTATATTCTGGAGGAGTTTAAGAAGGATAGGTGTTAGCTCTTCTCTAAATGTTTGATAGAATTCGGCTGTGAAGTCATCTGGTCCTGGGCTTTTGTTTGTTGGAAGATTTTTAATCACAGTCTCAATTTCAGTGCTTGTGATTGGTCGGTTTATATTTTCTATTTCTTCCTGGTTCAGTCTCAGAAGGTTGTGCTTTTCTAAGAATTTGTCCATTTCTTCCAGGTTGTCCATTTTATTGGCATATAGTTGATTGTAGTAATCTCTCATGATCCTTTGTATTTCTGCATGGTCACTTGTTACTTCTCCTTTTTCATTTCTAATTTTATTGATTTGAGTCTTCTCCCTTTTTTTCTTTATGAGTCTGGCTAATGGTTTATCAATTTTGTTTATCTTCCCAATGAACCAGCTTTTAGTTTTATTGATCTTTATTATTGTTTCCTTCATTTCTTTTTCATTTATTTCTGATCTGATCTTTATGATTTCTTTCCTTCTGCGAACTTTAGGGTTTTTTTGTTCTTCTTTCTCTAATTGCTTTAGGTGTAAGGTTAGGTTGTTTATTTGAGGTGTTTCTTGTTTCCTGAGGTAGGATTGTATTGCTATAAACTTGCCTCTTAGAACTGCTTTTGATGCATCCTATAGGTCTTGTGTCATCGTGCTTTCATTGTCATTTGTTTCTAGGTATTTTTTGATTTCCTCTTTGATTTCTTCAGTGATCTCTTGGTTATTTAGTAGTGTATTGTTTAGCCTCCATGTGTTTGTATTTTTTACAGGTTTTTTCCTTGAATTGATATCTAGTCTCATAGGATTGTGGTTGGAAAAGACCCTTGATATGATTTCAATTTTCTTAAGTTTACCAAGTCTTGATTTGTGACCCAAGATATGATCTATCCTGGAGAATGTTCCATGAGCACTTGAGAAGAATGTGTATTCTGTTGTTTTTGGATGGAATGTCCTATAAATATCAATTAAGTCCATCTTGTTTAATGTATCATTTAAAGCTTGTGTTTCCTTATTTATTCTCATTTTGGATGATCTGTCCATTGGTGAAAGTGGGGTGTTAAAATCTCCTACTATGATTGTGTTATTGTCAATTTCCCCTTTTATGGCTGTGAGCATTTGCCTTATGTATTGAGGTGCTCCTATGTTGGGTGCATAAATATTTACAATTGTTATACCTTCTTCTTGGATTGATCCCTTGATCATTATGTAGTGTCCTTCTTTGTCTTTTGTAATAGTCTTTATTTTAAAGTCTATTTTGTCTGATATGAGAATTGCTACTCCAGCTTTCTTTTGATTTCTATTTGCATGGAATATCTTTTTCCATCCCCTCACTTTCAGTCTGTGTGTGCCCCTAGGTCTGAAGTGTGTCTCTTGTAGACAGCATATATATGGGTCTTCTTTTTGTATCCATTCAGCCAGTCTATGTCTTTTGGTTGGAGCATTTAATCCACTTACATTTGAAGTAATTATCGATATGTATGTTCCTATTACTATTTTCTTAAATGTTTTGGGTTTGTTATTGTAGGTCTTTTCCTTCTCTTGTGTTTCCTGCCTAGAGAAGTTCCTTTAGCATTTGTTGTAAAGCTAGTTTGGTGGTGCTGAATCCTCTTAGCTTTTGCTTGTCTGTAAAGGTTTTAACTTCTCCATCGAATCTGAATGAGATCCTTGCTGGGTATAGTAATCTTGGTTGTAGGTTTTTCCCTATCATCACTTTAAATATGTCCTGCCACTCCCTTCTGGCTTGCAGAGTTTCTGCTGAAAGATCAGCTGTTAACCTTATGGGGATTCCCTTGTATGTTATTTGTTGCTTTTCCCTTGCTGCTTTTAATATTTTTTCTCTGTATTTAATTTTTGATAGTTTGATTAATATGTGTCGTGGCATGTTTCTCCTTGGATTTATCCTGTACGGGACTCTCTGTGCTTCCTGGACTTGATTGACTATTTCATTTCCCATATTAGGGAAGTTTTAAATTATAATCTCTTCAAATATTTTCTCAGTCCCTTTGTTTTTCTCTTCTTCTTCTGGGACCCCTATAATTCGAATGTTGATGCTTTTAATGTTGTCCCAGAGGTTCTGAGACTGTCCTCAATTCTTTTCATTCTTTTTTCTTTATTCTGCTCTGCAGTAGTTATTTCCACTACTTTATGTTCCAAGTCACTTATCTGTTCTTCTGCCTCATTTATTCAGCTATTGATTCCTTCTAGAGAATTTTTAATTTCATTTATTGTGTTGTTCATCAGTGTTTGTTTGCTCTTTAGTTCTTCTAGGTCCTTGTTAAATGTTTCTTGTATTTTCTCCATTCTATTTCCAAGATTTTGGATCATCTTTACTATCATTACTCTGAATTCTTTCTCAGGTAGACTGCCTATTTCCTCTTCATTTGTTTGGTCTGATTGGTTTTTACCTTGCTCCTTCATCTGCTGTGTGTTTCTCTGTCTTCTCATTTTGCTTAACTTACTGTGTTTGGGGTCTCCTTTTCACAGGCTGCAGGTTCATAGTTCCTACTGTTTTTGGTGTCTGCCCCCAGTGGCTAAAGTTGGTTCAGTGGGTTGTGTAGGCTTCGTGGTAGAGGGGACTGGTGCCTGTGTTCTGGTGGATGAGGCTGGATCTTGTCTTTCTGGTGGGCAGGACTGCATCCGGTGGTGTGTTTTGGGGTGTCTGTGACCTTATTATGATTTTAGGCAGCCTCTCTGCTAATGGGTGGGGTTGTGTTCCTGCCTTTCTAATTGTTTGGCATAGGGTGTCCAGCACTGTAGCTTGCTGGTTGTTGAGTGGAGCTGGGTCTTAGCATTGAGATGGAGATCTCTGGGAGCTCTCATCGTTTGATATTACATGGAGCCAGGAGGTCTCTGGTGGACCAATGTCCTGAACTTGGCTCTCCCACCTCAGAGGCATAGGCCTGACACCCGGCCGGAGCACCAAGACCCTGTCAGCCATATGGCTCAGAAGAAAAGGGAGAAAAAAAGAAAGAAAGAAAGAAAGAAAGAAAGAAAGAAAGAAAGAAAGAAAGAAAGAAAGAAAGAAAGGAAGAAAGAAAAAAAAATAAAATAAAAAGTTATTAAAATAAAAAATACTATTCTTGCCAATTTTCTGTAAGTTTGAATTATGTCAAAATAGAAGGTTTTCTTAAGAATAAAAGGAATATTTAAGGCAGTATCAAGACCTTCAATTCTGAGCTCTGCCATTGGGAGTAAGTGACTGATAGCACACAGGATCCCCAGCTTGAATTCAGAGAGTGCCAGCATAGAAAGTTGTACATTTTTATTTTAACTGAAAGTCATATTGACACAAACTTAATAAGAAGAAATTATTTCTTTCAGGCTCTCAGTCAAAAACCCTTGTGGAGGTTGCAGAAGAGCTGTGGTCTGTCGAGGACCTGCTAAAAGTGGGAGGTAGCACAACAAAGCCCAGGCCATGGAGAGTGCAGACCCAGGCTGGAAACCCACCTCAGTGGTTTACTACCTATGGAACATTCCCAGGTGACTTGGCCTCCCTGAGTCCTCATCTGCAAAGTGGATATAGAGTATTCATACAGCAGAGTTAAGTGAGGAATAAAAATAACACATATACAAAGCATGGAGGAGGTACTCAATACATGTGACCAATTTTGGGTGCCAGGTACTGGCATTGATGCATTTAATCCTTACAAACACACTGAGAAATGTATCATTACTTTCATGTCTATGTTTTAGAAAGCAGACTCAGAACAGTTAAGTGTGTCACACAATTTACAAGTAAATCACCCTATAGATTCCAGCCCTAGTGTGAGTGACTCCAGCCCTGCCCTGTTTCCTAAACCACACTATCATGCAGACACACAACGTGCCCATGGAACAGTGTATAGCAGGAATAGGAAAGAGGGTGGCTTCTGCACCTAACTGAAGTTAAATGATCCTGCAGCTAATGGCTCAAAGAACGCCTATTGATCTTAGCCTGTATTTTGAGGACTTCATTTACTTCTTCTTAATAAATGATAGAATAACTTGAAATGACATTTTCATTATTTCCTCAAACCATAATGCCAAAGGACCACTAGTGACATGTTAATTACGATGCCATTATAGATACGAGTCTTTTTCCATCTATTCCTACTGACATCACTACCTGCAGTGTCATTAATAAGGGAATATCAATGATGGCTTAGAAATCTCTATTATCAAGTTAGTTGTACTTTGCTTTTTAGAATTACATAGGCTAAATTTTGGCCTTAAAAAGCCATCAACCAAGAATTACAAAGTACATTTCAAGCCACATATTTCAGTAAAATGTTAATACGGTCATTTCACAGATGAGAGAACTCAGACTCAGTGTTTCTAAAAAACTCATGCCTACATTTCCGATATTCAAATCTGAAAACCATTAGCCAGGCTAGTGTAAACTATCTTAATTGCCATGGTAGGAGATGAGGATGAGAAAAACATCGAATAAAAATGGGTCACAAACTATCTAGGTTTGTTTTAATCAGTTATGTAAATTGGCTCCAGACCCACAAACTAAGCCCATGGAGAAAAAGAAATCAGGCCAGCTGAAAAGGTACATGGCTATATGCAGAAAAATTTGTAATTAAAGTATATTTTAAAACGCCTTGATCTGTACATTCCAAACCTTAGCTATTCACAATAGAAGCCAAATACATGTTTGAGGAAGGAGGGAAAGAAAAATGGAAGGAAGGAAGGAGGGAAGAGAGGGAGGGAGGGAAGGAGGGAGGGGTGGGAGGGAGGGAGAAAGGGCAGAAGGAAAGAAAAGGCAGTCTTTTCTAAAGCTGTCAGTGCTGGTTAACAGCCAATGCATCACTTCTAACCCTAAGAAGAGTACAGTGAAATGGTAAAAAATTGCTACTTCCGAAGTCAAAGGGCTTAATCATTTTTAGCTAATCTGCAATCCTGTCATGCAGCATAGATTAAATTTGCCGCCATATTTGAACTCTTAACTCTCTCAAAAAAAATCCCAAAAGACTACACAACATAGTGTAATTTTGCATATTCTCATTAACAGCTGCTCAATCCATATTCTTTTTCAAAAGCAGTTATACAAGCCTAGTGAGTTCAACCAAAAGTATGGGGAAAATAACATCTGCCCTGCTCATAGCAATGTGGCTACTACAATGAGGAAATAACCTTTACACACACACACACACACACACACACACACACACACACACACACACTTTGGTTTGAAGACAGTTGTTAATTATAAAGCACTCTTCACGTGAGTTGTAACACTCAGGGAGATCACTAGTGGCCTGGCCCAGGTCTCTGCTCTATACACCTTTAAGGTGATACGTATTATTATTGTTGTTGTTACCATTATTGTTATTAAATATTCAAAAAATCCACAGTCATGTCAGGAGGGGCATCAACTGCGGTTCACTCAAAGGGCACAGACAGTACCCACAAGACTAGCACAGGGCAAAACTATTGATCAATAACTTTCTTGAACAGCAAAGTCCTTAACATACATATGTAGTACTCAGTAAATGTTTGATGAAGAGACCTAAAAAAGGGAAGCACTCCCTTACTCTGCTTGAGCTTCCTTCAAACATCTCACCACAGGGCAGCAATAAGAAACAATAAAAATAGGCAGCATTAACACTATGTAATCACTTAACATTCATTACCTCATTTAATCCCCACAACAAACTTAGGAAATAAGTACTGTCATCATCCCCATTCCACATATGAGAAAACTGAGGCTCAGATACAAGAAGTTATTTGCCCAAAGACAAACAACAAATGGTAAGTAATGGAAATGAGCTTCCAACCGATTTCCCTGACTGCAATGCCTGTGCTCTTAACCTCATATGAGGCTATAATATCACATCTATCCTTCATGTTGGAAAAGAAACATATCCCCAAAGAGGCTAATAAAAGAACAGCTAAAATGATGGCTGGCAGTCCAGGGTTCCCTTACATTTGAAAAACCCAGGGCATTAAGTCTGCCTGTTGTAAGTGGGGATATTGCAGGACATGCAAATCCATGGTCTTATTAAATGTGCATTCACAGAAAAGTACCAACGTCTGCAGCCCTCCTTGATGGTATATTTATCACAGTTTCTAGGGTTAGACTTACACAGCTCACCCTGGTTTAATAGGTTTCTACTTTTTGCCTACTGGTAATGAAGCAAGATCTTTTCCATTCCACTCAGAGGAGAGAAACTCCAGCAGAAGAGATCTTCTGTCAGCACGCCTTTGAAAACTAATGGACTTTGAATTTGGCCTTAGAACAGTCTGGTGAGCGGAGCCCCCAGATGATCTTCTTCACCTGCATCCGTTGGAGCCTTGAAGCCTTCTCTTCCTGAGAATCCTCTATTAAAATGCAGAAGGCTTCGTCACTGCCGGACACAATGCCAGAGCCCTGTGGTTCCAGCCAAGTTCCAGAGTTGGCCTCCAGCCTTTGGATTCACAGCACCTGCCCGAGCTCCCCTATCCAACCGAATTCCTAGCCCAGCTCCTTGGCCAGCCCAGGCCTGTTGCTGCCCAGCCAGGATCTGGCAGGACTTACTCCTTCATTATGTATGTTCACTACCAAATCTCCAGTCTCAGGCTCTCTCCACTGGCTCACCTCCCTCAGCCTTCAAATACCTCAACACCCTGATATTATCATCCACACCAGCATACTCTTGAGAGTGAAAGCAAACAGTATATCAGTATTATGCTGGGACAAGAGACCTAAATCTGCAAACCTAGATCTGGTCACCCTATCAAATACCCACATGACTGCCTTATCCTTAAAACAAAATTACAATTTAGTCTAGTGCCTTTTCCAGAAACTCATCCAATTTCTTCCCCTTTCTTCTCCACCAAAATTCTAGAATTTGTTGTCTACAAAGATGGCCTGCATGTATTCACCGCCCCGCTCCTTGCTAACCTCTAATCAATCTTCTGCATCTACCATTCGAATGAACTGATGTTCTACATACTAAATCCAATCTCCTTTTTTCAGTCCTCATTCTCCTAAAGCTCTCTGCTCGATTTGGTCCTGCTCAGTCCTTCTACACCCCAGCCTTAGCTTCCTGAAAATCAGTCTCATCTGTTCTTTGTTCCCTATTATAAATGGTAGGTACCTTTAAATATTTGAAAAACCTGCCTTTTCTGAGTTAAATCTCAGTCATCCCTCATTTAGCATGATTATGAGACACTCATCCTGGCTGCTTCCTCTGGCTGAGCTCCGGTTCATCAATATTCTCCTGAGAATGCTTCATCCAGGAAGAAGCACACCCTGACCAGCACAGAGAAACTCAAGACTGTGTCTCCGCACTTGTCCTCTTTCTACTATTTCTGCCTCATACTGTCTTAGTTCTGTTAGCAGCCTCTTCACTCTGGTGGCTTCTATCATGGTGACAGTCAACAAAATCTCCTGGACCCTCACTGGTGAATTCTTACTAAGTTGCTTTCTTCCATCCTGACCTTATGCAGTGAACTTTTTTGTCAACCAAAATAAAGGATTTTACATTTATCCCTGTTACATTTCAACATCTTAATTTCAATCCTATTTCACAGCCTGTCAAGACCCTTTTGAGTTTTAATGCCAAAGTCTATCATGTTAACCCTTCTTTCTACTGAGTTGTCTACAAATTTGATAAGCATCCCTTATGTGATTTTCTCTTCTCTATGTCAATTTCAGCTTGGAAACAGCTGATTTTTCAAATATACATGTTAAAGACCTATTCTCTGCCTCTCAGCTGTTCTGTGTGACAGTGTGTCACCAGGAGTTCTCACTTCCCCAGTCTGGCATGATTAGTCCTGTCATTTGGAACAGTGGTTCTCAAACTTGAGTGGACATCAGCATTACCTGTCACATTTGTTAAAATGCACACTCCCAGACCCAAACCAACAATTCCTGATTGGTAGATTGGAGAGGAATCCAAAAATAAGTGCCTTTAACAAGCATCCCAAGTGACTAATGACTAAACAAACTGCACATAATATTTAAACACTTGTTTAGGACCACAAATTTCCACTTTTCTGAATCTTTGTGCATTAGAGGGTGGAGGGAAGGAACAATGGTAGAGAAGAGTTATATTTTCTAACTGCCCTTTCAGCTCCCAAAGAACTTTTCTTTTTTATGATAAATGACAATGTTATCAGAAAGAATACCCCAAAGAAATTTCACCAGGCAAAAAGGAACATTTACATTAAAACAACAATCCATAACAGAAGGCAGTTGCAAAAACGTGAAAGATGTGGGCATGCCTGAGGATGCAGGAAATGATTTACGCTATTTCAAATTACCATTTTTTAAAAATTGAAATAATTTAATACTGTGATTTATCTTTCAAATGCATGTTTTCATATTTTTTTCTTATTTTAGAATCCATTTATGGTCAAATGTTTTGGTGAGTTTCACTGGACTTTCTGTGTCTTAAATAGGATTGGGAAAGAAGAGGAAACCATGTGCAGTCACCCTGCCACTCAGGCTACCTCCCTTGACACAGGTAATCATACAGAGAACAAACAGGTAGCTGCCAGAGGGGAGGAGAGTCGGGGGGTCAGGCAAAATAGGTGAAGAGGATTAAGAGGTACAAACTTCCAGTTACAAAATAAACAAGCCTCAGGATGTAATATATAGCATAAGGAATATGGTGACTAATACTGTAATAACTTTGTATGGAGGCAAATTGTTTCTAGACTTATCGTGGTGATCATTACATAATGTATGTAAATGTCAAGTCACTATGTAGTTCACCTGAAATTAACATAATATTTTACATCAACTATATTTCAATAAAATTAAAAGTAATTCATAAGTAAATAAAAGACTACTGAAACTCTACACTATTAGGTAATAATTATAACTGTTATAAGTGCATATAGTTTACCAAATATTTTGTAAGGGAATTGAACATGATGTCATTCTGCCAATATTCAGTTACTCTTTGTTCACATTTTCTAGGTAAATGGTGCCAAATGATTCCTTAAAGGACAAGACTTGAAATTACCTTAAAAAGTAAACGTAGGTTAGCGAACCAAAATTGGGTCCACTCGTCTGAAACACAGCAAAGCCAACCCCCTGACACCAGGTTGTGGTGATGGAAAGTACAGCATTTATTATGAGGCCAAGCAAGAACAGGCAGCTCATGCTCAAGAGACCTGAACTCCTTGATGGCTTTCAGGGATGGGTTTTTAAAGACAGTGTGAGGGAGAGGGTCGCAGGGTGCATGATCAGCTTGTGCACAATTCTCTGATTGGTTGATGGTGAGCTAACAGAGTGAAGTTTTAGGAATCTCAACCATCAACCTTCTGGTTCCAATTGGGATCTATGTGCTGGTGGTCAGTATGGAGTTAACTTCTTCCACCTGGTGGGGGGTTTTTAGTATCTGCAAAACAACTCAAATATATGGCTCAGGATAGTATCTATAGCCCTTGAGGAGGAACTAAAGGTCCTTGACTTTGTTTTATGGATAAATTATTATAGTTTTGTCTTGCTTGACTAGTTTCTTTCGTTTCTGCATTTTCTCACTTCTCTGACTAAATTTGCTCTTTGGAACTCAGGGAAGGCCTAGGAGGCTAAAGCTTTTCTACAAACAATAGGCAGGGAGGTCTGTCGCCAACAAGGCCTCAAAAGGTCCTGCTCTGTTTCACATATTTAAAGAGCTTCTTTATGGCCTTAAATTTAAAGAGATTATTTTGGTCTCAGTTTATATGTCTTTGACTTGAGATTTATAAAACAACTCCTCTGGTCATACATTTATGCAATGTTATATCTGTAGTTGTTATTAAAAAGAATTTCAAATATTTTTATGCTCTATTTTTAAATTCTCTTATTTTAAATTTCTTATTTATTTTAAAATCAGCATAATTTTACAGGTTATTAATTTCATGGGTTTAGTCTCCCTTTAAGCTTTTTTATACTTTGCTCTTTTAAAATACTGTATTTAAAGATGTATCACTAGTGATAGTTACCTATCGTATTTTAACATTTTTTAGCTTTATGACTGACTCGCCTCCTTTAAGTTCTTTCATTTTATTTAACCATCCCTATTCTCAGCTTGTGCTTTTCTATTTGTGGCCTCTTGCCTTTCACAGTGCCTGACAAAAAAGTGGGTCATAGGAATGCTCAAAATTGAAGGAATCCAGTTACAACCAGGAAAGTGTCAAAGCTGCCCAGCCACCTTTGTACCTGTTACTCTAGCTTCTCCTAATTCTTCATCCTAATGGTTCAGCAGACTCACAAGAAATCCCATAATAGCGACTTTCAAATAATCTACCTAGAATAATTTGTCATTTTTCTTATGCTCTTAATTTGTTAGAGAACTAGTGTTATAACTAGTTATAAGTAGAGTTAGAATGTGCATGTTCCAAACTGTTTTTGTTCTGTTTGATTTTTCTTAACCTAAACTTCTGCTATAACTACCTTCGTGCACAGTCAAATCATTGAGTAAAATGATCCATTCACATACATTAATCCATCAGGCTCATGTGGGAAGAGAGAGAGAAACGATAGCGGTTGCCGTTTATTCAGGGCCACGCTCTGTGTTAAGTGATTGAGATATAGATGATATAGGTAGATATAGATACAGATATAGATATAGATACAGATATAGATATGATATAGATATAGATACAGATACAGATAAAGATATAGATACAGATACAGATGATGCTATAGATAGATATAGATATAGATATACATTCTGATTAATTTTCACAAAGAGTGGAGACTTCCCTGCTCCTTCTACTACTCCACACAGCATGCTAGTTGTAGAGGATACAATGCTGGAGGACTCATTATCCAAGCTGCCGGGATTACTGCCACCTCACTGTTGGACCTCGCTCGGATTTGCCCTCAGCTGAAGAGAGCCCCTCACCCAAGGTCATACCTCTTCCCAGGGGCTGCCACATTCCATAACTTATCAAAGGGGAAGGGAATATAAGGGTCAGCCTCCTTGCCCAAACCCAGCACAACCCTGAATGGCCATCCCAGCTCCAGAGCTCCCCTGGGACTGGCTGGAGCCCAGCTCCTCTATCTGTGTGTCCTGCTTCCTTCCCTTCTCTCACTGTATGAATCCTGAAAGTACTCCCTAATAAATGTCCTACACATAAATTTCCTTATCAGGCTCTGCTTCTTGGAAAACCTGACCTACAACATTGTTTGTGGTGAAACATAGCAATTTTTATTTATGCCTCCTCTTTAACAAAAAAAGCACCAAAGGCAGTTTTCATGAATATGTAAATACAAGTTAACATATTAGAGGTGGCAGAGGAAGAACAAAGAAATAAAAAATAAAGAAATCAAGCACATAAAGTGGAGCCAGGCATGTGGCTAATACAAAAGTGAATCCCTTAGCTGAGCCATAAATCTTGCCCTTTTTTCTAATGTAAAAGAAAGTAAACTCTTCAGTCCTACAATTCACTGTAACCTTAAGATGTTTGGTTAAATACACAGTTGCTCAGGAAAAACCAAAACCAAAGAGAAATACCTCCTCAGAACTCATATAAAGATTTTCACAGCCTTACATTAGATGCACAGGTAAGTTCCATGGGGATGTGTTTGATGACAGGTGGTACGGTGACCAACTGTCCAGGTTTGTCCTGGACAAGAAAGTGTCCTGCAACATGCACTTTCTGTTCTAAAACCAGGACTATCTCGGCATACTGGGATGGTTGGTCACCCTGGTGATAATAAACTCCAACATCAAGACAGTAAAAAACAAATCTGCAAGGGGCCAATATGAATCAGTCTAGGTACACAGGTTTATGCTGGCATGGCTCAACCCAGGAACATTTTTAGGTTATCCAGAGGAACATTTAAAGCACACAGCCTTCACACAACCCTCCATGAATATTGTTGACCTCCGCTGAGCTTTTGAGAGATGATGCACACGGCCATTTTATGCTGTCATTTCACTACGGATCCTTACACTTGAGCAGAGCTAGGAATAGAGTTAACATTCTTGGGTGAAAATTGAAAAGCTTGACAAGCACAGAAAGGTGATTTCACCTCCACTTGGCGGTGAGCTGAGGGAGCATTTGGGAGCAGGAACAAAATTCTTCTTTGAAAGTAATTTTGAATCTTCTCTACTACATAAATGCATTCATTGAGGTAAAAATATTCTACTCCAAGAATTGCATCACCACAATTTTAGCCTGGAAGAACCAGAAACTGAAAAAGGCAGATATTACCCAAAAAAATCAATGACAGTAAAACATCTATAGAATAATTAACTAGACTCCTTGCCACTTTCAAATACGTCAACCATAATCAAACTATCTGAGGAATTAACAACAAAGTAACTGAATAATTGCCCACGACCTGCATCTCATTAAAATGGGATATTCCCATATATTCACCATCTATTCTATAACTAAAATAATAATCCACCAGTTTATAATGCTGAGTTGCCTCTAATGGACTTTACCCAAGTGTTACAGTCAATAATACTGATTTAGGAGTTCCAGTTTAGCAACTGTCTCCCAGCAAATAACCTTTGGAAGTCATTTAACAAACAAATGTTCCTTTTTCCTGAGTGATCTAATCAGCAATCATATGGATTTTCTTTTCTGGTTAAGTTCTAGTTGTCAATTGTAATTTGTAAAAGAAACTGGGAGGAAGTTGGAAACAAAGATGGCAATTACCCAGCTAATCTGGGGTTTGTGTATGGCTGCACACATGTCAGATATGCTTGAGAATATTTTCTATTTCCATTGACAAAATTGCCATATGATTGCTAACATTCTTTCTCATATTCTATTGCATGAATAATCACAAGTAAAACTGAAGTGAAGATATTCAGTGATGCCCGATCTGCAAAGCAGAGGCAGTGACAATTGTCTCTTGAATTCACAAGGCATAGAGGTATAGTCAGTTTTATCTTTTCAAACCATAATTTTTTCCTTCCCTTAATAGATCAGTCGGTTGAAATAACTGCACAGTAAGACAAAGAAGAGTCCCCTGGAAAGTCCAAACAAGGAAGATTGTCTTTCCTGTGCATTATTTGTAGTTTTCCAGGGAGACATCAACTCTCTTACAAAGTATCTCAGGGATTCACCCCACAAAAGCTGGAGCGCTGGCATCTACTGGGGGCTTCTGAGCTGTGGCAATGGCCCCCAAAGATTATCAGCTCTGAAGAGTCTTGTTTGTATTTCTTTATCGCCTTATTCACCAGTTAATTTCCAACACTTCATTTCATTTTGGGCTGAGTCAAACCAGTGGAGGACAGAATAGCTGGGTGCCCCAGAGCCAGGTACTGAGGCCATGCAGCAAGGCATTATGTTCCCTTCCCTTTGACTTCTTCACGGTCCCCTACCTGCTTCACACTACCTAAATCCCATTCCAAGCCATTTTGCTATTTGTCTGGCAGCTTTATTCATTAAACAGGAGGGAAAGAACACCCTTTGCCGCACAATGAAGTTATCTGTTTCCTCAGCTCATCGCACAGGTGAGCTTTCCTTCCTTCTGAATAACTAGTTTCATCTGTGATGAAGAGGGCTGAAATTTTACTACTCAACCTGCTAACTTTTGCACTGCACCAAAGGGAAGGTCAGTAATCTTGACAGAAGATTTAAAACATAAGAAGCTTAGCAAGCAGGTCTAGGAACTTAACCTGCCGTGCCCTCACAGTGCACTGCTAATGGAGCTCGATTTCACTTTCCAGCTGGCTTTTCAAAAAAGCTGATGAGGACAGAATGGTCCCTCCCTCCCTCTCCCACCCCGTCCCCCTGTAGTTCGGCATTTTGTACACCTCCAAACAAGACTAACGAGCAAGCTCTTGGCGGTGAAAGGCAGGACTGCAGTGGGCATCCCGGCTCCCAGCTTCGTGAACTCTTGAATCAGCGTGATTTCCAAATACGTCACTGTCAGTACACACCTTTATCCTGCCATCAAAGAGCCCAGAAATTGGACTGCCATCTCATTCTTCTTTTCTAAAGGTTAAACGAGCCTTTTGAAAAAAATTAGTTATATTTTACTGTGTGTGGATATTAAGTTTTCCTTGAACAGATGTAAGCATTTCACTGTCTAAAGAAGAACATAATATTTCTATTTCCAAAATGTACATGCATACATTTATTTAAAAATAGCTTCCTTCATTATCATAATGATTTTTCCCCCTGTGTTAGGAGCTCAGGGAATTAGTGGTAAATGTAAATGTAATCAAGGGCACCACTGTGCTCTTAATTTGGCAAGTGAAAACCATTTATATCTCCCATCATTGTGGCAGAACAAGTCAGTTTTATTACCAGAAGAAGCTTGGAAGTAATCTGTTTACCATCTGACTTTTTTTTTTTTCACGTCTATGTCTTGCCTGAATAAAAATCCTGGTCTTAATATAAAGTGTTGGTACAGTTATGGGGAAAGGTACTGTTGTTAAGAGTGTAAATCAATACTACCTTTCTGGAGACAATCTGCCAAAAATACATTAAAAATGTAAAACCATGACTATCCTTTGACCTAGAAACTCCACTTTCATAAATTTACCAGGATGTAGTTGCACACATAGAAAATGATGCATGTTCACTGTATTGCTGTTTACAATGGCAAAAAATAACTAAATAAGAAAACACCCTAAGTGTGCAATAAAAGACAACTAGTCAAATATATTATAGTATGCAAATAAAATGTAACACAACTATTTAAAATAATAGGATATTTGAAATACTGTTTAATAAGAAACATCTTGCACAGTATATAGAATTCATATAAAATCTACTTCTGCCACAAATATTTATCAAACATTTACTAAATGACAGACAGACATCATTCTATAGCAGAGGTGGACAAACTTTTTCTACAAAAGTGCACATAGTAAGTATTTTAGGCTTTGCAGGTCATATGGTCCCTGCTGCAGCTGCTCAACTCTGCCACCGCAGCATGAAAGCAGTCCAGGCAATATGTAAACAAATGGGTGTGGCTATGTTCCAACAAAACTTTATTTACAAAAAATAGGCTGCTGGATGGATTTGGTTCCTGGCTGTTAGTTTGCTGACCCCATTCTAGACAATTGGGATGTATAAGTGATGCAAAACATACAAAAAGCTCTGACTCCAAGGACCTTACATTCTGTAGGTATCTGTTGACCTATATGTATACATGTAAATAATATGATTAGATGGATGTTCACCAATCATTCATTAAACAAATCTTTGGTGATTGTGCCAGACACCATGCTATAATTAGCTAGCGATTCAATGGAAACTAAAGAGATTTGGTCCCTGCCCTCATAATGCTCATGGTGTAGTGGAGAAGACAGACAAGAAAGCAAATAAAAAGAATTATAACAGTTTGTTAAAATTTATAAGCAAATAAAATTATTAACATTGGTTATCTGGTTAGTGATATGCCTAATGAGTTTTCCTTTATCCTTTATTACTTTACTCCATTGTTTGAGGTTTTTACAATAAGCATGTTTTATCATTTCAAAAACAATAAAGCTAGTCTCAAAAAGTTGTAAGTAATGAAAAGGATACAAGTTTAATTCATATTTTCTGTTGAACACATAATCCCAATGGATTTAGAACAGTGGACAATCTACGTTTTTCACAGTAATTTGTTTCATCTTTGAAACTGTCTACTTAGAATAAAAGGTCTTACTCTTCTCTAAATAAATAAACAGACAAATAGAAATCCTTATCATTGGGATATAGATGAGGAACTTAGAAAAGGACAAAAGAAACTTAATTCTTCTTCACTCACACACTAATCTCAAGTGTAAAACAAAGGGCTTAAGAAAGCATAGGCGATCAATGACCCAAAGGCTGGCAACACTTTGAGATGACTGACTCCAAAAATAATTCCTTTTATTTTTATTTTGAAATGGAAGTGTATAGTAAAAAATGCGGCTTTCCCCAAAGAGAGGTCTAGCCTTTGCCCTTGACTTCTGGAAGGTAATCTCTGTCATACCTGAAGGGAGTATCTGTGTTTAGGGTGGGGGCTGGCCACACCCGAAAAAGCAACCATGTGATTTAGGATATGAGCTTTGGGTCACATAGTATGAGTCGACCTGGTGACTGAGTTCAATCATAAGGACAATCAATCACGCCTATAAAATGAAGCCCCAGTAAAAACTTTGGATATCAAAGCTCAGGTGAGCACCCTGGTTGGCAGTACTCCTTGTGTATTATCTATCATACACTGATGCCAGGAGGGCTATGTGTCCCCAGGACAACAGAAGCTTTCTGTTCAGTTCACCCTCAGACTCTGCCCTAAGCACCTTTTCCTCCTGCTTATTTTAACCTGTATCTTTTCTCTGTAATAACCATTACCAAGCATATGGTTTGTTTCTGTGAATTCTTGTGTCAACTGAGTGAAATATGGAAGCATAGGGTGGTCTTGAGAACACCCCAAACTTGCAGTTGGTGTCAGAAGTGAGGGTGGTCCTGTGGAGGACTGTGCCCTAAGAACCTGCTGTTTGGCTAACTCTGTGTAGAGAGCATTCAGAGGAAGAAGAAGACAAGACAATCTGTTGGTGGAACTTCAACTCTCCATTTGCAGTGAGACTACATGCTCTGGGTCTCTTTCTCCCTTTGCTTCTTCTGAGTCTCGAACATCATTCACCAGATTTAACAGAAAGAATGACTGCATAGTACATTCAGATTTTATAAATATAAAGATGCACAACTATCCTGATGAAAGGTACATCTTCAGGGTACATTTACATATATTATTTTCATATTTTACCTGTAAATTTGTCTTAGAAAGATTTACGTACAATGTTTTTCTCCTTTAATATATAAGAAGCAAATAAGGATTCAAAGACTCAAATTAGTGCATTTCTTTGATGCAAAGAGCACAAATTTTGCCAAAATATTTTCCTGACAGCTTTTTAGTGAGTCAGAAAAAAATGTTTCGTTTAATTTTCTCATCCTTTCCATTTTTTTTTTTAAATTTTTTTAACATCTTTATTGGAGTGTAATTGCTTTACAATGTTATGTTAGTTTCTGCTGTATAACAAAGTGAATCAGCTATACGTATACATATATCCACATATCCCCTCCCTCTTGCATCTCCCTCCCACCCTCCCTATCCCACCCCTATAGGTGGTCGCAACGCACCAAGCTGATCTCCCTGTGCTATGTGGCTGCTTCCCACTAGCTATCTATTTTACATTTGGTAGTGTATATATGTCAATGCCACTCTCTCACTTTATCCCAGCTTAAGCTTCCCCTCCCCATGCCCTCAAGTCCATTCTCGACATCTGCACCTTTATTCCTGCCCTGCCCCTAGGTTCTTCAGAACCTTTTTTTTTTTGTAGATTCCATATTAATGTATTAGCATACGGTATTTATTTTTCTCTTTCTGACTTACTTCACTCTGTATGACAGACTCTAAGTCCATCCACCTCACTACAAATAACTCAATTTCATTTCTTTTTATGGCTGAGTAATATTCCATTGTATATATGTGCCACATCTTCTTTATCCATTCATTTGTTGATGGACACTTAGGTTGCTTCCATGTCCTGGCTATTGTCGATAGAACTGCAATGAACATTGTGGTACATGTCTCTTTTTGAATTATGGTTTTCTCAGGGTATATGCCTAGCAGTGGGATTGCTGGGTCATATGGTAGTTCTATTTTTAGTTTTTTAAGGAACCTCCATACTGTTCTCCATAGTGGCTGTATCAAGTTACATTCCCACCACCAGTACAAGAGGGTTCCCTTTGCTCCACACTCTCTCCAGCATTTATTGTTTGTAGATTTTTTGATGATGGCCATTCTGACTGGTATAAGGTGATACTTCATTGTAGTTTTGATTTGCATTTCTCTAATGATTAGTGATGTTGAGCATCCTTTCATGTGTTTGTTGGCAATCTGTATATCTTCCTTGGAGAAATGTCTATTTAGGTCTTCTGCCCATTTTTGGATTGGGTTGTTTGTTTTTTTGATATTGAGCTGCGTGAGCTGCTTGTAAATTTTGGAGATTAATCCTTTGTCAGTTGCTTCATTTGCAAATATTTTCTCCTATTCTGAGAGTTGTCTTTTCGTCTTCTTTATGGTTTCCTTTGCTGTGCAAAAGCTTTTAAGTTTCATTAAGTCCCATTTCCTCATTTTTGTTTTTATTGCCATTTCTCTAGGAGGTGGGTCAAAAAGGATCTTGCTGTGATTGGTGTCATAGAGTGTTCTGCCTATGTTTTCCTCTAAGAGTTTTATAGTGCCTGGCCTTACATTTAGGTCTCTAATCCATTTTGAGTTTATTTTTGTGTATGGTATTAGGGAGTGTTCTAATTTCATTCTTTTACATGTAGCTGTCCAGTTTTCCCAGCACCACTTATTGAAGATGCTGTCTTTTTTCCATTGTATATTCTTGCCTCCTTTATCAAAAATAAGGTGACCGTATGTGCGTGGGTTTATCTCTGGGCTTTATATCCTGTTCCATTGATCTATATTTCTGTTTTTGTGCCAGTACCATACTGTCTTCATTACTGTAGCTTTGTAGTATAGTCTGAAGTCCGGGAGCCTGATTCATCCAGCTCCGTTTTTCTTTCTCAAGATTGCTTTGGCTATTCAGGATCTTTTGTGTTTCCATACAATTTGTGAAATTTTTTGTTCTAGTTCTGTAAAAATACCATTGGTAATTTGATAGGGACTGCATTGAACATGTAGATTACTTTGGGTAGTATACACATTTTCACAATGTTGATTCTTCCAATCCAAGAACATGGTATATCTCTCCATCTGTTGGTATCATCTTTAATTTCTTTCATAAGTGTCTAATAGTTTTCTGCATTCAGGTCTTTTGTCTCCTTAGGTAGGTTTTTAACTAGGTATTTTATTCTTTTTGTTGCAGTGGTAAATGAGAGTGTTTCCTTAATTTCTCTTTCAGATTTTTCATCCTTAGTGTATAAGAATACAAGAGATTTCTGTGCATTAACTTTGTATCCTCCTACTTTACCAAATTCATTGATTCGCTCTAACAGTTTCCTGGTAGCATTTTTAGGATTCTCTACGTATAGTACCATGTCATCTGCAAACAGTGACAGCTTTAATTCTTCTTGTCTGATTTGGATTCCTTTTATTTCTTTTTCTTCTCTGATTGCTGTGGTTAAAACTTCCAAAACTATGTTGAATAATAGTGGTGAGAGTGGACAACCTTGTCTCATTCCTGATCTTAGTAGAAATGGTTTCAGTTTTTCACCATTGAGAATGATGTTGGCTGTGGGTTTGTCATATATGGCCTTCATTATGTTGAGGTAAGTTCCCTCTATGCCTACTTTCTGGAGGGTTTTTATCATAAATGGGTGTTGAATTTTGTCAAAAGATTTTTCTGCATCTATTGAGATGATCATATGGTTTTTATCCTTCAATTTGTTAATATGGTGTAACACATTGAATGATTTGCATATATTGAAGAATCCTTGCATTCTTGGGATAAACCCCAGTTCATCATGGTGTATGATCCTTTTATTGTGTTGGATTCTGTTTGCTAGTATTTTTTTGAGGATTTTTGCATCTATGTTCATCAGTGATCTTGGCCTGTAGTTTTCTTTCTTTGTGACATCTTTGTCTGGTTTTGGTATCAGGGTGATGGTGGTCTCGTAGAATGCGTTTGGGAGTGTTCCTCCCTCTGCTATATTTGGAAGAGTTTGAGAAGGATAGGTGTTAGCTCTTCTCTAAATGTTTGATAGAATTCGGCTGTGAAGTCATCTGGTCCTGGTCTTTTGTTTGTTGGAAGATTTTTAATCACAGTCTCAATTTCAGTGCTTGTGATTGGTCGGTTTATAATTTCTATTTCTTCCTGGTTTAGTCTCGGAAGGTTGTGCTTTTCTAAGAATTTGTCCATTTCTTCCAGGTTGTCCATTTTATTGGCATATAGTTGATTGTAGTAATCTCTCATGATCCTTTGTATTTCTGTTGTGTCAGTTGTTACTTCTCCCTTTTCATTTCTAATTCTATTAATTTGAGTGTTCTCCTTCTTTTCTTGATGCATTTGGCTAATGGTTTATCAATTTTGTTTATCTTCTCAAAGAACCAGCTTTTAGTTTTATTGATCTTTGCTATTGTTTCCTTCATTTACTTTTCATTTACCTCTGATCTGATCTTTATGATTTCTTTCCCTCTGCTAAATCTGGGGGGTTTTTGTTCTTCTTTCTCTAATTGCTTTAGGTGCAAGGTTAGGTTGTTTATTTGAGATGTTGCTTGTTTCTTGAGGTAGGATTGTATTGCTATAAACTTCCCTCTTGGAACTGCTTTTGATGCATCCTATAGGTTTTGTGTCATCGTGCTTTCATTGTCATTTGTTTCTAGGTATTTTTTGATTTCCTCTTTGATTTCTTCAGTGATCTCTTGGTTATTTAGTAGCATATTGTTTAGTCCCCATGTGTTTGTATTTTTTACAGATTCTTTTCCTGTAATCAAAATCTAGTCTCATAGCATTGTGGTCAGAGAAGATACTTGATAAGATTTTAATTTTCTTAAGTTTACCAAGGCTAGATTTGTGACCCAAGATATGATCTATCCTGGAGAATGTTCCATGAGCACTTAAGAAGAAAGTGTATTCTGTTGTTTTTGGATGGAATGTCCTATAAATATTAAGTCCATCTTGTTTAATGTACCATTTAAAGTTTGTGTTTCCTTATTTATTCTCATTTTGGATGATCTGTCCATTGGTGAAAGTGGGGTGTTAAAATCCCCTACTATGATTGTGTTATTGTCGATTTCCCCCTTTATGGCTGTGAGCATTTGCCTTATGTATTGAGGTGCTCCTATGTTGGGTGCATAAATATTTACAATTGTTATATCTTCTTCTTGGATTGATCCCTTGATCATTATGTAGTATCCTTCTTTGTCTCTTGTAATAGTCTTTATTTTAATGTCTATTTTGTCTGATATGAGAATTGCCACCCCAGCTTTCTTTTAATTTCCGTTTGCATGGAATATCTTTTTCCATCCCCTCACTCTCAGTCTGTATGTGTCCCTCGGTATGAAGTGGGTCTCCTGTAGACAGCACATATATGGGGCTTGTTTTTGTATCCATTCAGCCAGTCTATGTCTTTTGGTTGGAGCATTTAATCCATTTACATTTAAGGTAATTATCGATATGTATGTTCCTATTACCATGTCTTAATTGTTTTGGGTTTGTTTTTGTAGGTCTTTTCCTTCTCTTGTGTTTCCTGCCTAGAGAAATTCCTTTAGCATTTGTTGTAAAGCTAGTTTGGTGGTGCTGAATCCTCTTAGCTTTTGCTTGTCTGTAAAAGTTTTAATTTCTCAGTCAAATCTGAATGAGATCCTTGCTGGGTATAGTAATCTTGGTTGTAGGTTTTTCCCTATCATCACTTTATATATGTCCTGCCACTCCCTTCTGTCTTGCAGAGTTTCTGCTGAAAGATCAGCTGTTAACCTTATGGGGATTCCCTTGTATGTTATTTGTTGCTTTTCCCATGATGCTTTTAATATTTTTTCTTTGTATTTAATTTTTGATAGTTTGATTAATATGTGTCTTGGCATGTTTCTCCTTGGATATATCTTGTATAGGACTCTCTGTACTTCTTGGACTTGATTGACTATTTCCTTTTCCATATTAGGGAAGTTTTTAATTATGATCTCTTCAAATATCTTCTCAATCCCTTTCTTTTTCTCTTCTTCTTCTGGGGCCCCTATAATTCGAATGTTGGTGTATTTATTGTTGTCCCAGAGGTCTCTGAGACTGTCCTCAATTCTTTTCATTCTTTTTTCTTTATTCTGCTCTGCAGTAGTTATTTCCACTGTTTTATCTTCCAGGTCACTTATCCGTTCTTCTGCCTCAGTTATTTTGTTATTGATTCCTTCTAGAGAATTTTTAATTTCATTTATTGTGTTGTTCATCGTTTGTTTGCTCTTTAGTTCTTCTAGGTCTTGTTAAACGTTTCTTGTATTTTCTCCATTCTATTTCCAAGATTTTAGATCATCTTTACTATCATTACTCTGAATTCTTTTTCAGGTAGACTGCCTATTTCCTCTTCATTTGTTTCATCTAGTGGGTTTTTACCTTGCTCCTTCATCTGCTGTGTATTTCTCTGTCTTCTCATTTTGCTTACTTTACTGTATTTGGGGTCTCCTTTTCACAGGCTGCAGGTTCGTAGTTCCTGGTGTTTTTAATGTCTGCCCCCAGTGGGTAAGGTTGGTTCAGTGGCTTGTGTAGGCTTTGTGGTGGAGGGGACTGGTGCCTGTGTTCTGGTGGATGAGGGTGGATCTTGCCTTTCTGGTGGGCAGGGCTGCATCTGGCCGTGTGTTTTGGGGTGTTTGTGAACTTATTGTGATTTTAGGCAGGCTCTCTGCCAATAGGTGGGGTTATGTTCCTGCCTTGCTAGTTGTTTGGCATGGGGTGTCCAGCACTGGAGCTTGCTGGTCATTGAGTGGAGCTGGATCTTAGCGTTAGCGGAGGTCTCTGTGAGAATTCTTGCCAATTGATATTACATGGGGCTTGGAGGTCTCTGGTGGTCCAGTGTCCTGAACTCAGCTCTCCCACCTCAGAGGCTCAGGCCTGACACCCTACCGGATCACCAAGATTCTGTCAGCCACATGGCTCAGAAGATAAGGGAGAAAAAAAAGAAAGAAAGAAAAAAACATAAAGTAAAATAAATAAAGTTATTAAAATTAAAAATTAAAAAATATTATTAAGATAAAAAAAATTTTCAAGTACTAAAAGAAAAAAGAAGAGAGCAACCAAACCAATAAACAAATCCACCACTGATAACATGCGCTAAAAACTATACTAAGATAAACACAACAATCAGAAACTAGTCAGTCCCATACAGCAAACCCCAAGTCTACAGTTACTCCCAAAGTCCACCACCTCAATTTTGGGATGATTCATTGTCTATTCAGGTATTCAACAGATGCAGGGTACATCAAGTTGATCGTGGAGATTTAGTCCACATCTCCTGAGGCTGCTGGGAGAAACTTCCCTTTCTTTTCTTTGTTCGCACAGCTCCTGGGGTTCAGCTTTGGATTGGCCCCACCTCTGCATGTAGGTCACACTCTGGCATCTGTTCCCTGCTCAGAGAGGATGGGGTTAAAGTAGCAGCTGATTAGGGGGTTCTGGCTCACTCAGGCCAGGGGGAGGGAGGGGTATGGAATGTGGGGCGAGCCTGCAGAGGCAGAGGCCAGCATGACATTGCAACAGCCTGAGGCACCCCATGTGTTCTCCCAGGGAAGTTGTCCCTGGATCACAGGACCCTGGCAGTGGCAGGCTGCACAGGCTCCCAGGAGGGGAGGTGTGGATAGTGACCTGTGCTTGCACACAGGCTTCTTGGTGGCTGCAGCAGCAGCCTTAGCATCTCATGCCCGCCCCTGGTGTCCGTTCTGATAGCCATGGCTTGCGCCCATCTCTGGAGCTCGTTTAGGCGGTGCTCTGAATCCCCTCTCCTCGCGCACCCCAAAACAATGATATCTTGCCTCTTAGGCAGGTCCAGAGTTTTTCCTGGACTCCCTCCTGGCTAGCTGTGGTGCACTAGCCCCCTTCAGGCTGTGTTCATATAGCCAACCCCAGTCCTCTCCCTGCGATCCAACTGAAGCCCGAGCCTCAGCTCCCAGCCCCCACCTGCCCCAGCGGGTGAGCAGACAAGCCTCTCGGGCTGGTGAGTGCTGGTCGGCACCGATCCTCTGTGCGGGAATCTCTCTGCTTTGCCCTCTGCACCCCTGTTGCTGCACTCTCCTCCGTGGCTCTGAAGTTTCCCCCCACCCACCCCCCATCTCCACCAGGGAAGGGGCTTCCTAGTGTGTGGAAACCTTTCCTCCTTCACAGCTCCCTCCCACTGGTGCAGGTCCCATCCCTATTCTTTTGTCTCTGTTTTTTCTTCTTTCTTTTGCCCTACCCAGGTACGTGGGGAGTTTCTTGCCTTTGGGGAAGTCTGGGGTCTTCTGCCAGCATTCAGTAAGTGTTCTGTAGGAGTTGTTCCACGTGTAGATATATTTTTGATGTATTTGTGAGGAGGAAGGTGATCTCCATGTCTTACTCCTCCACCATCTTGAAGGTCCTCCCACTCCATTTTTTTAAATGTTACCTAGAACACCAGGGTTTAGATACATTCCATTTTTTCAAAAGAACAACAAAGAGTATGTCTCTGGGAAGGTTTGAGAGTATGTCTCTGTGTGGTTGAGATCCTGGGGAGTCAAAAATTTCTACTGAACCTTTCTTGGGAGCAGGCTTGGGCTTTTTATAATGGAAGCCTCTAGTCCATTTACCTTTAAGGTAGGAGAAAATCCCTCAAACTTAGTCTGTCATTTCCTTAGAGATTGCCCTACTGGCCCCACCAATCAAATGTGGTTATATCATAAATCCCAAGTCACCCAGGCCATTATTTTTTAAATATCAAAAAATAATCCAGGAAAATTAACGCAGTGAACTTTCATTAACAACTTGGGCTGGAACTCAAAAGTATTTCCTCCATGCCTACATTTCACCTGTGTAAGTCTTTTATTATTAGTTTTGAGGGCTTGAATTCAGGATAGATTCAACCTCTAGAAACTCAGTCTAGTTCTGAGCTTGTCCTTGACTCCAAGTTCCAGTGCCTAGCACTTGAAAAGATCAGGTGCAATTCAATTATGAAGTCGTATCTGACTTTTTGAAGTGTAAATCCACTGCACTCAAAAATGGCAAGTGTAAAATCCATTCTTAAAAAGCACTTGACATTTTCACATACAGCTTTACAGCCATGAAATGTGAGGAAATGGCCAAGAATGGCTTTTAAAAAAAGAAAGAAAAAGAATAAAAATTCTAATGATTGGTCAGGAGCAGAAGTCTGATTTTTAATTCTTTGTTTTGACTCAGAAATTAGAACTTCTTTAAAAGCTGTGCTTTGTAAAACTCATCTCTGTGAGCTGATTTTTCCTGATAATGTTTAACTTCTGGTTTGTATGCCGTAATATCACATGCTTTTCTTTTCACAAGGACTCTATAGGTTATCTTGACGTGTTTATTCTGTACTTGCAGCCTGAAAAAAATCATATAGATCAGAGGTTGACAAACTTTGTCTGTAGAGGGCCAGGTAGCAAATATGTTTGGCTTTGTAAGCCAGATGGTCTCTATCAACTCTATCATATCAGGAAAACAGCCACTGACAATAAGTAAACAAATAAGCGTGGTTGTGTTCCAGTAAAACCTTATTTATGTACACTGAAATTTGAATATCATATAATATTCACATGCCATAAAATATTATTCTTCTTTTGATTAATCTTCAACCATTAAAAAAAAATAAAGAGCTATTCGTAGCTTCCAGGCTGTACAGACAGTGGTCTGGATTTGGCTCCCTAGCCGTAGGTTGCCAACCCCTAATATAGAAGGCAAAAATAATTTAACAAAATAAAGCAAAATTGGCAGTGCACATGATCTGAAGTTTTACATATTCTGTGGAAAAGATCTGTTGGAGATCCTCAATATCTCTGAGCATAAATAAGCCAGCAAGTCCATGTGACTCCATCAGTGGTTCAATAGGCTCGTTATCCTGCTGAAGTTGGCCAAGCAATGCTCTGGCCTGCCCTGCTCCTCACTGGGCTGCAGCCTTAACACCTAGGAGTCCCAGCCCCATCTAAGCACCATCCTTATACCACCAGCACCAGCATCATCAGGGAGTACACCAGAAATGTACACCAGAAAGACCTCAGGCTCTGCTCTGACACCTCCCGGATCAAAATCTGCATTTTAGTGAATGAAACCAGACACAAAAAGGTCATATATTGTGTGACTCCATTTATTTGAAACATGGAAAATAGGTAAATCCATAGAGACAAAAAGGAGATTGGTAATTGCCAGTGTTTGGGGGAAGGTAGGAATGCGGAGTGACTGCTTGATGGGTATAGGGTTTCCTTGATGGGGAAAATGTCTTGAAACCAGACAGAGGTGATGATGGCACAACATTTTGAATGTACTACATGCCACTTGATTGTACACTTTAAAATAGTTAATGATTATTTTTTTGTGTGTGCATTTTACCTCAATAAAAAAAGTGCAAAGTGGCAGTGGTGGGATGAACTGGGAGATTGGGATTGACATATACACACTAATATGTATAAAATAGATAACTAATAAGAACCTGCTGTATAAAAAAATAAATACAATAAAATTCAAAAATATTTTTTTAAGTGCAAAAAATTTTGCATTTTAAGAAGAACCCCCAGGTGATTTATTCACACATTAAACTTTGAGGAGCCAACTCTACTAGAGGAAGTATCAGGTATTTCTAGTCATTTTCAGTCTGGCTTATAGAAACACTGGGTTTTCAATACAAAGGAACAAAACTCCACTCATTGATACTGATGCACATAGCTTCACAATATTAATGGTTATCTAAATATTGTTGATACCTTTTCTTAAACCTTTGGTTTAGGAAATGTTAAAATAGTCTCACTCTTTAAACTCTTTTTCCAAATTTCTTCTACATATTCAATGGGGAAATTCTAATACCTATGAAATATCAAATATGTTTCTCCTATTGAATTTGAGTTTGTGCAATTCTTTTCTTATTCCAAAAGCTGTTGCCTAGCACCACCTACTTCTTCCTGTTATTTATTCAACTATAACATTCTTTAAATTTTTTTTTAACTTTCACAGATTAACTCTCCAGAAGAAGTGTTTCCCTACTTGATATGCAGTATATATTTTCTTGTGACAGCTTTATGGTACAATTAAATTTCATACATTTTTTCAGCCTTCTCTGAATATGCATTAGAAAGCCAACCATCATAATTCTAAACCAATTGGCTTGATTTGCTTTTTTAAGCCCACGTCTCACAGGTCTGCTACATTTCCATACATTCCTTTCCCATCTGTACTCCATCCACCTGCCCAAAGTTATTGATTGTGCTGACAGTGAAGGAAACCACAGGGCACTGACAGTCAAAATATAATTTCCATTAGAAAGCACTTTTGAAAATGTAAAGACTATATTTAGACTCTGAACTTTAATATGCCAAACTGTATAGTGGTACCTATTTAATCCCGGTCAGAGAAGAAACTGAAAATTGAATATCAACAGCAGATTGGGCCTGCGTTTTTCAAAACTGTTACCAGAGTTTAGCGTATAAGAAATTGTTATCACAATTTAGCATATGAGAGAAAATCCTGATGTTCAGATGGACTAAGTAACTTAATAAGGCTCATTGGGATGCAAAAATAAATGAGCATCAAGTTAACATTAACTTTTAATGCTTGCCATTTTATGTTAATTTATATTTTTAAATTATGGCTGATTCTTTGCAATCAGTCTACAGCTAATTATATCTCCAACATGTAAATCTGATGGAATGCTGGGACCAAAGAACAACAAAAAATATCCAGCAAAGACCTTGGAGACTCAGAACCGTCACGTGCCCCTGTCAACTGGTAAAATCCAGCCTGCACAGCAGACCCCAAGCACTGAACTTCTGACACCATTCTTTCTCTAAGATCAAAGCTTACTTTATTTAACCGTGGAAGCCATATTGATGCACCCTGTTTGCAGATGTTTTTCCTGATTTTTTTTTATCTTTGTAACTGATCACTCTATCCTAAGACACAAGAGCTATATGTTCGGTAGATGTAGACTGGGTTTTTAAGTAACCTCCAAGCTAAAGCTATCTAAATAAGAAATCTGGTGTTAAATACATCCTCCCACCCAACACTGAGTTTCTACATGTTCTTCAAGACACAAGGATTCTTGCAATTATAAAAAGACATCCAGATCCAACTATATTAATGAAGATTTATTCTAATGGCACATTCTCATCAGAACTTCAGATTCTAATAATACAAAAACTAATAGCTACCATGTAAAAAGGCTCTACCCCAAGCCAGGCACTTTGTAAATGCTGTTTATCTCACTTACTCTCCGCAACAGCCCTGATGAGAAAATTGAAAGACACTTAACCAAAGTTATCAAGCTAGTAAATGACCAAAGCAGAGCTGTCTGATTTCAGAGCCAGGAAGATATGGGTTGTTCAAATTCAGATGCTACATGTTTAACAAATGTTTAGATGTCTGTTAACCACTAGCTTTAAGAATCCAACTCCCACATTTCACAGGTTAAGACACTGAGAGCCAGAAAGGTTAAGCAACTTGCCCGAGGTTGCAAAGCCAGCTAGTGGCAAATCCAGAACCAGAACCCAGATCGCCTATCTGCTCAGCCGTCTTTTGTCTTCCATATTTTACTGTGCATGTGAGTCACCTGAGGATCTTGTCACAACGCAGGTTCTAACTCAATAGGCCTAGGAGGGGGTCTCAGATTCTGCATTTCTGCAGACCACTGAGGTGGTTATGGGGCCCAGAGCCAATTCCCCATACTGCACTGCCATTATCACTGGTAGACATAACAGACCTGGAGATGTGTCTCAGGATTTTAATTAGGAGAAATGACAGCATAAATATTGTTCACTGACCACTAAGGTGACCAACTCGTCTCAGTTTGTCTGGGATTTTCCCAGTTTTAGCACTGAAAGTTTCACATCCTGGGAAATCCCCCAGTCCCTGACAAACCGGGATGGTTGTTCACTCTGTTGTCAACTGGTTGTTCACTCTGTTGTCAACTGGTTGATATACCACACCTAACACAGCACTAAATTGGGAGAAAATGCTGTATGCAATATGGGTTGAAAAAGAGGAGGCAAAGAGAGAGAGGGCTTAAGAGACTGCTTAGAGGGAGCTGGCTTCCTGGGCCACACCTGTGCAGACACCCAAGCCCCAAACTCAGAAGGGCTCCTCACTTAGCTTCATTTTCTGCTCTTGCTGTCTTGAAATTCTCAATATTTTTTTATTGAGATATAATTCCCAAACCATAAAAATCCCCTTTTTAAATTATACAATTCAACGTTTTTAGTATATTCACAAGCTTGTGCAACCATCACCACTACCTAGTTCCAGAACTTTTTCATCACCCCAAATAGAAACTCTGTATCCATTAGCAGTCATCCCCCCTTCTCCCCTCCTGTAGGCCCTGACAACCATGAATCTACTTTGTCTCTAAGGATTTGCATATTCTGAACATTTCATAAAAATGGAATCATAGAGCATGTTTTCAAGGTTTGTTCGTATTGTAGCATGTATCAGTACTTCAATCGGTTTTATTGTGAATGACATTCCACTGTATGGATACAATGTATCCATTGCATGGATAGATTCATGTTTTGTTTATCCACTTATCAGTTGATGGTTATTTGCGTTGTTTTCACTTTTTGGCTATTATGAATGATGCTGCTATGAAGATTCACATACAAGTTTTTGTGTGAACATATGTTTTCAATTCTCTCAGGTACATACCTAGCAGTAAAATTGCTGGATCATATGGTAACTCTGTTTAACTTTTTGAGGAACTGCCAGACTGTTTTCCAAAGTGTTAGTAGATTTTACATTTCCACCTGCAGTGTAGGAGGGTTCCAATCTCTCCACATCCTTGCCAACACTTGTTATTGCCCATCTTTTTTATTATAGCCATCCTAGTGAGTGTGAGGTGGCATTTCACTGTCGGTTTGATTTGCATGAAATTCTTAATAAAATTTGAACAAGGGGCCCCTCAATTTCATTTTACCTTGGACCCAGCAAATGATGTAGCTGGTCCTACCTGTAGCAAAATAACTATAAAAGGAAGTCCCGGCACCCAGGATCTACAGTCCCTCCTTGTTTTCCCCAGACACACAAAAGGCTGGGGTGTGGGAGGAAGGAGAAGAAACCCACCTGTCTCTGACACACCCATCAGACACCTTACAGGAACTGTCATGTCATCATCAGAGGAGACCTACTGGAATTTCAGTTCACCCACCTTCCTAAGGCTCCGGACATTCATGCTCCACCATGCCTTCCCCTCTCTCATCCCTTCAGCTTGAATTCCTTCAAGTGAGAGGGAACTAAGCCTTTCATTGTTCATTCAACAACAGTTTGTTATCTATCTACCAGGCACTGAGTAAGATGCTGGGGATACCATCGCAAAACAGTTCCAAGTCCCAGGATTCTCAAAGTTGGTAAAGGCTTGACTTCAAAACCTGCTTGATTTACCATATCCATGCAAATTCATTCACATTAAATCAAGATTAATGAAATTGTTACAAAATCAGTTTCTGATGGAAGAGAAGGGAAAAAAAAGAGGGTGTAGGATGCCTTACGTCAGAGGAGGGGGCAATCTTAAGAGGTAACAGAAAATGGAAGGTGGGGACACAGAGAAGGCTGAAATACTTCATATATTTGCTGAAGAGTGGCCCTGTTTGCTTACCTCTGGGCAGGGCTGAGAGCCACCCTGTTGAGGGATGTTTCTGTCTTGCCAAATGCCTAGAGGCAGTTCTGCCTGGCTTGATTTATGAAGATGAGATTGGAACATATTTTTTTTCAACACTGCCTCTTTCCCTGAGGATTTGTTAATTGAGGTATCACCTCTCAAGAATCATTGAGTAAAACCAATATATTACATTTCATGTTTCTGATTTCCACCAGGGCAATTATTTCACAATGTGAATTAAAGGGAAGACCACGCTCTTGAGCATGTCAAATAGAAAGCAGTTTATTCAGGACCAAACTGGAAGAGGTTGATTTCCCTAATTTACACACTGGAATTAGACTTTATTTCATTTCTTTATCCTATTTCTAGAAATGAAATCATAAATTTCTCCTAACGGGTCAGCACAAATTAGTTTTAAGTGCTCATAGTTCTATTATTTTTGGTGTGTCTTTGACCAGCATTGAGTAGAAGTCGATCACATAACCTTGTAACACCCAAAATCGTACACTTAACCTTTTTCAATATCTTGGGATGGTTACTTCCTATTTAGAAAGATTGTAAAATAAACTGTTACAAATTCTAAGGTTTCTTAGACTCCTATCACCTAAGGAAAGTGCAAATGGGAGTCCTTAAGCATTTTTATGTTTCTGAAGGCCCAATGAAAATCAAATAATACATCTGCACAAGTCAAAAACAACAAAAAGTTTGTGATTGACTCAAATTGTATCAACTGTCACATTCATTAGACATTTGGACTGACAAACATGTGTTGTGGCTGTTGTTTGATTTATATATATATATACACATACACTTTATTAATAGAATTATTAATAGAATAGAATTATATTCTGTATATAATAACTTAATAGAGTTATTTTGGAGATATTTTTTAAACTGGGTACATGACGAAGGTGTCAATCACTAAAAGGGTCCTCGATATTGAGAATTCTGGGGAAAACCTGGAATAGAGTATAAAACATCAAAAAAATTCTGTTCCTTTAGCAGCTCTTGCTTTAGAATGCAAAGTTATTCGGGAATTCATGTTCTGGCCTTCTCATCCTTGTTCACAGGTTCCTCCCCCTCCCAGTCACTCCCACTTGGGACCTAAAACTGCCCACGCCTGAAGAGTAGGGCTTCCAAGCAGGTTCTTTGTGTAGGTTGAATAATCAAAATGACTTGCATTGTTAATATATATTCTTGGCAACACCAACTTAGATTTTACTTTTTAATATTAATAGCAACTGTTTTCTTTCTGCTTACTGGAGGAGCTCTTGTCCATCATGAAAGCCCTCTGAAACCCAAAAGATCATCCCTGTTCCAGGGAAGGTTCGAGCAAGGATAGCTATGATTAACCTGGTGCTTCTCTATGGGGAAGTTCTAGAAAGGACCAGGCTAGTGAAACTTCTGGAATTGGGTCTTTACTAAATGAGTTTCATCATTTGTTAGAAGTGAATCTTATAGAAAAGTACCCAGTCTTATCGAAAAGTAACTTTAAATATGTATATCAACAACAATGGGAGGCAAGAGTAAGGCAGCGAGGAGCCATTCCCTCTAGATTGAAGATAAAGGAGCAACAGTTTCTTGTGCACTCTCATTGTCGAGAGTGGTTGTAATAAAAATAACAATAATAATAATAAAGCAAGTGTTTCATTAATACTTTCGTTTCCCCCCCCCCCACAAAAAAACCCTAAAAGCCTTCATAGCAATCTCCCTTCACTGCAGTTTACCACTCACAGGGAGATGTAAACTAACAAAAGCAAACTCTGGTAGACGGCCTCGACTATACTATCGTGACCGGTAAACAAAAGCTCTCCTTCATCTCAGGCAAGAAGCCTCTGACATTTGTAGCTTCAGACGCTGCAGGACAAAGAGAATAGAAAAGGTTGGATGCCGTTTTGCTTTGTTTCAGTTAGTAAATACAGCTACCATTAGCCATAAATACATGTTATTCATATCCTAAAAATTTTTTTAATTTTTCTTTAGTCTACTGGCAGTAAAAAGCCATTAAAGTTTTCTGAACAAGCAAATGACATTCTCGAACTTGTGTGTAGGAAGATAACTCTGGTGGCTGTGTGAAGGATGAATGGGCTGATGGAGAGACTGAGGATGAGGCAGATAAGGAGCGTCTTGCAAAAGATGGTGCCAGGCCAAGCCAGGATAAAGTCAGATAGGGGGTGCAGGTGGCAGATAAAAGAAACATGGCAAAGAATAAAAATCACTAGCAGTTAGCTGCTGATTAGGGCTAAGCGAAGGGGAGACACAGAAATGATGCTGAGAAACTGACGATGAGAAAGGCATGTATTTAAAAGCTGTAAAGACTATCCAGTGGTGGTTTTATAGATGCTCGTGAACCCTGCCCACGAGCCTCAATGAATGGTAAATGCCCAGTAGGACCAGCTCAAATGACTGGGCTGATACCTGCCTCAAACCAAAAGGGGAGAAGTGAGCCCACGAGTGCAGCACAGCAGAAAAAGCACAGATTTGAAGTTAATTGCCTGGTTTTGAATATCTGCTTACCCTCCTTTCTCCCTACCACCCTCATGTGATCTAGGGCAGACTACTAACCCGAAACCACTATTGAAACCACTGCTTCCTGATCTGAAAATGAGGATGATATCCCTCGTAAGATTGTTGTGAAAATACACAGTCATGCAGGATGGCACCTACTGCAGGCCTAGCATATATCAGGGGCGTAACAATTAGTAATGGTTATTATCAGCCACACAAATTTCCTGTACGGGGCTCAGAGAGAATGCATGACTTTCCAAGGTCAAGGTCATGTAGTAAATTCGTAATAAAACCAAAACTTAAAGTCAGTTTGTCTAAAGTAATCTTTCCCCAAAGCTACATTTCCCAAACGCAAGCACGTGAGCTGCTTCCTTCCACACAGCTTCATGTTCTCTGTGTCCTGTGCATACTTCCTTTTCAGATCCCGAACAACCAAGGCAAGTCACTAAAAGCTTCCATTCCCAATATCAAAACATTTTTCTGCTTACACAGTGCCTATTATCATTTTCCTTAGCCCATGTAACGATTTTTTTAAAAAATTCTGAATGATACAACCTACCGCATTGTTTTAGTCATCTATTGTAACAAAACTGCCCCAGAACTCGCTGGTTTGACAGGACAATTTGTTACTTCTCTCAATTCTGTACCTTGTCTGGGCGCAGGTGGAAGTTTCTCCTGCTCCGTGTGGTGTTGGCTGGGATCAGTCTGTGGCTGTGTTTAGCTAGGAGCTCAGCTAGAAAATCCAAAATGCCTTCACTCATATGCCTGGTGCATCTGAGGTTGTTACTGGAACAGGTGGGAGCTGTCTGGGTCCCCCTCTCTCTCTCTACATTCTTCAGCTGCCTGGCCCAAGCTTCTCTACAAAGCAGCTGGGTCCCAAGGGGCGAAGCAAAAGTTGCCAGGCAGCTTCAGGCCAGTGCTCAGAAGTGCAGGTCAACCTCCACAGCCTTCTGTTGCTCAAAGCAAATCCCAAGGCCTGGCCAGGTATTGCAGGGAGGGGAGTAAACCCCACCTCCTGATGTACACATCCTCCCACAAAGATAGGGAGAATTGTTGGGAGGAAGTGCCGATGGACGTCTTTGAAAGTATTTACCAAAAGCCTTACTTGTCAAATCTGAGCTTCAGAGTCAACAGTGAACTATTTCATTATGACTTTCTAGAAAATATCTCATCCATACATGAACAAAATTTGTTTTTTGTGTCTTTTACCTTTGATTTCCCAGAAAGCATTTAACAATTGTAGTAGGTTGGACTGTGGGCTTCAAAAAGATGTCCAAATCCCTAGAACCTATAAATGTCAACTTATTTGGAAAAAAAGTCCTTGCAGATATCATTAAATTAAGAATTTTAAGATAAGATCATAGTAGATGACCCAGGTGGGCCCTAAATCCAATAACAAGTGTCCTCATAAGAGACACAAGAAGAGAAAACACATAAAGGAGAAGGTGATGTGAAGACAGAAGCAGAGATTAGAGTGATGTGGTCACAAGCCAAGGAAGCCAAGGAATGCCCACAGCCACCAGAAGCTAAAGAGGCAGGAAAGGATTCCCCCCTAGAGCCTCCAGAGGAAGTGTGACGCTACTGACAGCTTGATTTAAGACTGCTATCCTCCCGAACCCAAGGGAATTAATTTCTATTATTTTAAACCACCCAGTTTTCAGTAATTTTTTACAGCAACCATAGAAAACTAATCAAGGATCTTCCCTCCCTATAATTAAGACTACAGTAGGCCTTCTTATCAACAGGGGATACATTCCAAGACCCCCAGTGGATGTCTGAAACCACAGATAGTACAAAACCCTACACATACTATGTTTTTTCCTATACATACATAGCTATAATAAAGTTGAATCTATAAATTAGACGCAGTAAGAGATTAACAACAAGAACTAATAAAAAACAATTATAGCAATTATTCTGTAAAAAAATACAATTATACTGTAAAAAAAATTATGTGAATGTGGTCTCTCTCTCAAAATGTCTGACAAACGTGATGCCTTTTCCATCTTTACTGAACACTTATCGCACACTGCAGCTATAACTTTTGCAGTTTGAGATTTGACAGCAAAACTAGCAAGAATTTCCTTTTCCCTCTTCACAACTTCACAGGATCAAAGATTCCTTCTTACCATAGATATTAGCACTTCAGCATAGATCTTTTTTCTTTCCTTAAGTCAGGAACTTTCACCTTTCTACCCAAAGGAAGCACCTTAGGGCTTTGGTATATCACTCCTCTTGCCTCTGGGGCCACTATTAAGCAAAATAAGGACAGCTTGAACACAAGCACTGCATCCTGAGACAGTCGATCTGATAACCTAGCCGGCTACTCAGTGACTAACACGTGGGACACTCCGGACAAGGATCAGAGCACAATGGTGAGGCTTCATCGCCCTTCTCAGAATGGCGTGCAATTTTAAACTTATGAATAAACTTATGGGTTTTTTTCTGGAATGTTCCATGTAATACTTTCAGACGCCGTTGACCAAGGGTAACTGAAACTTCGGAAAGGAGAAGGCAGAGAAGCAGGAACTACTGTAAATATTCCACTCCCATTTTAGGATTGAGATTTACAGGTCAACGGCTCCCATTTTCCTCAGCCGGTCAGCAGAGATACTGCCTAAGTCCCTTTCCCTGAAAACTCAACTTTGCCCAGGTCTAAGCCAATCCTGGCTGCAACATCTAGGACTTAGACGCCTCTGTCACACCAGCTCCCTCTGGAAACAGCCTTGCCGCTCAAAGTTACCAGCCCCGCAGGCCCTCCCTTCACTTGTCTCGCTCACCGCCAAGGAAGGATGCGGCTTCCGGACGAAGGCACTCGGGTGGCGCATCACCTACATCCTTGGGTGACTTCTGTAAACCCTCAGTCTCCAGTTTCTTCGGAAAACGTGATGGCGTCGCCTTCCTCCTAGAGCTATTTCAAGGGTTAGCTAGTGGCTGGCTGTGACCCTGGAGGTTGTGGGGCCCGCAGCTCCACGAACCCCGCCAGGGCCCCGGGCGCCCTCTGCGCGCACGTCCCGCCACCTCCGGCCCCGCGCTCCCTCGCTGCCGCCCCAGCCCTGCGCGCATGCCCAGCGCTGCAGCCGTGCCCGCGGCCTCGGCCTCCTCGGCCACGAGGACCTGTGGAGACGCGGCAGCTGCCAGACCTTGCTTGCGCCCGGCCGGCAGGCGCGCAGCCCTGGGGCTGGGGAGGCGCGCCGAGAGCCCCGCGTTCCGCTGCCGCCTCCTGGCATTGGATCCCGGCTGCGCCGGGCGGGTCCGGGGAGGCCTTCGCCAGTGTCGGGAGGCCTTCGCCAGTGTCGGGAGGCCTTCGCCAGTGTCGGGAGGCCGGGCCAAGATGATTTAACGCTGGGACGAGCCGCACATGCGGCTTTCGACGTCCTTCCCCTCACAGTCTTCATCACCGTGGGCTTTTGTTTTTAATCCAAAAAAAGGAGGGAAGGAGACCAGCGGCCCCCGCTCCCAGCCAGCGCCAAGAAAATGGCCTTTCCTTCTTCTTGAACCCTTCGCCTTACATAGTCTACCTCCGCCAGGGTCCAAAGGAACTGCCCTCCCGTCCTTTTCCCCACTTAGCAGTAGACCTGCACGTCCCTGCCCATCCTGCACAAAAGGAAGGTTTCCGATGCCCAAGAGAGAGGCCCCATGATGAAGACTCCCAAAAGCCGGAGAGCAAAACGTTTTCTGGACTCCCTCGGGTGCCTGAGGTTTCTTTCCCGGTGTTATAAGTTTATACAACACTTGCTCTGGCTTTATTGCAAACTGTGAGCAAGAGTCATCTGCTGCTGTCCCACGTTTGTACCGTGGGACTCCTCTGTAACCTTGAAACCTGCGGTATGGCCGATTGTTGGCTGCCAGAAGAAAAATTCTGCGGCTGTACGAACCTTGTCTTCCTGGGAGCTCCCCAAACCCCACGTGAGATCCGCTGCAGGGTGAGGATGTGGGGTGTGGAAACCTCGCCTTTCTCCGTGGTCAGCCCCACACCCCACTCCCCGTTCTGTGGTCCTGTGGCCGTGGGAAAGCAAGGTCAGGAGCTCCAGTGCCCATGCTTATCTGATGAGGACCTTGGAGAAGTCACTCCGTGGGCACGACGGCAGAAGAGCACCCCATTTGCTCTTGTGAGGTCTGTCACACTTTATCATCCACAATCCAGATGGGCTCAGTGATTAAAACACGATGCTAGCTGGGCCTAGTTCACCCTGGACCGTGTGCCTGTCACCTGGTCATCCCTTCACCAGCCAGCCTCATCCGTTACTGTGCAGCCCATTCCCTCCCAGAAATAGAGCAACAAACTGAGAGTTTGAGTCGCCTAAGTGTGGCCCATACTCCTGTTTAGGACCCCCAGACCAAGTCCTTGAAACAGGCTGCCGCTCGAGACTGTGGGGAATTTGGGGAGTTTGGAGTAGAGGGGACTACTGGGGAACAAGAGGCACATGGTAGAAACTCCATTCCTTCTTCACAGCTGGATGAGGCTTTTTCTTTTCTCTGATTTGTGCCAGGCAGTTGGTCTTTACTTGGCTAAAGCTGTAGTATCAGGCAGCCTTGACCCAGAGTCACTGCATGTGGGGCATGAGTTGCCTGTGAGATGGTAGGTGCCCCAGCGTTTGTGCACTGGGGCTGAGTGGGATAGGAAAACAGTTGCAAGAGATCTACCACAAGGGTGAGGGCCTAAGTATAGGGTCTAAACAAAGCCAGAAGTGCTTTTGTATATTAATACTAATTCTTGCACTAAATCTTTTGTGTGAAATCCTTGTATAAATTGGGATAAACCCACAGCTAGTTCAACTTGGTCTCTTGGAAACCATTCAATTCTCTCCAGCCTTGAGATCAGGGCAAGGTCTTAGTCACCACGTTGCAGTAATCATACAATTAGGTGGTCAAGATTTGAGCCCACCCTGGTTCAGACCTGCCAGGCTTGGTGAGCCTTGACTTGGGAGGAGGGGCATAAGTGCTATTAGTATTTTTTTTTTTTTTTTTTTTTTGGCCACATGTGCAGCTTGTGGGATCTTAGTTCCCCGACCAGGGATTGAACCCTGGCCTATTGTGGTGGAAACCCGGAGTGCTAACCGCTGGACCGCCAGGGAATTCCTAGCATAGGTACTTTTTTTTTTTTTAACATCTTTATTGGAGTATAATTGCTTTACAATGGGTTGTTAGTTTCTGCTTTATAACAAAGTGAATCAGCTATACATATACATATATCCTGATATCTCTTCCCTCATGCGTCTCCCTCCCTCCCACCCTCCCTATCCCACCCCTCTAGGTGGTCACAAAGCACAGAGCTGATCTCCTTGTGCTATGTGGCTGCTTCCCACTAGCTATCTGTTTTACATTCGGTAGTGTATATATGTACATGCCACTCTCTCACTCTGTCACAGCTTACCCTTCTGCCTCCCCATATCTTCAAGTCCATTCTCTAGTAGGTCTGTGTCTTTATTCCTGTCCTGCCCCTAGGTTCTTCATGACCATTTTCTTTTTTTTTTTTTTAGATTCCATATATATGTGTTAGCATACAGTATTTGTTTTTCTCTTTCTGACTTACCTCACTCTGTATGACAGACTCTAGGTCCATACACCTCACTACAAATAACTCAATTTGGTTCCTTTTTATGGCTGAGTAATATTCCATTGTATACATGTGCCACATCTTTATCCATTCATCTGTCGATGGACACTTAGGTTGCT
The DNA here is from genome assembly GCF_965194805.1 of Balaenoptera borealis. Lineage (NCBI taxonomy): Eukaryota > Metazoa > Chordata > Mammalia > Artiodactyla > Balaenopteridae > Balaenoptera > Balaenoptera borealis. The sequence continues at coordinate 35,083,504 of NC_138870.1, forward strand.
TCCATGTCCTGGCTACTGTAAATAGAGCTGCAATGAACATTGTGGTACATGACTCTTTTTGAATTATGGTCTTCTCAGGGTATACTGGCATAGATACTTTTTAAAAAGAACGTTTAATGTTGTTATTTTTCATATTTGGAAAGAGGGAAAGTCTGACATTTTTGAAAACCAACTACAGGAAGTAAAGCTTAATAAAATGTACAGAAACTGGTGATCCTCAACCAAGGAGGTGGGCATAACAGAGTGTCTTTGGAGCAAGATTCTACCAAAGTTTCCATCACAAGGGGTTGGGATTCTTTTGGGTTTTGTTTGTAAAAACACTAGTAGTCTGTAGTAGCTGGGACCTTTCTCAAGGGCTCCTTGACATAAACCTCTCCAGTTTATTTTCTCTTGCTGAAGATCACAGCCAAGAACATTCCCTGGGGACCCAGAACCTGGAGGTAGATAGAAAGTTCCAGAAGGTTTCAAGCAAGGGGGAAGGTCAAGACTGTGTGAAACTCCTGTAACGTTCCAGACCATTCCAGGTAACTCCAAGCAGGATAGTCCATAAAGTTTATTAACCATCTAACTCTAAGCCTCTCCTTAGGCCTAGAGAACTAGGCCCACTCTAATCGTGCCATCCTGCTGCCTCGGGTCTTTTTAGGCCAGAGCTGAACTTGGAGAGACCCCACTCCCTAAAACTGAGTCTGGGTTCTTCATGGAAGGGGAGATGTGTGGGAGGCCTTTTGAAGGATCCCCCAATTGGTTCCCCCATTTCTCCCTCCTGCCCCCCACCAATGCTATTGTCCTAGGTTTTTCTTTCTTAGATTCTTACCTGCTCTGAGGAGGAGAGGCTGAACCAGGCCGTGGACATTAGCCCCTGCCTTCCGGGGACTATTCTCCAATGTCTAATAGTGGAGAAAGGCTCAGACATGCTCAAACTTTGTCTCTTTTTTCCTCTTGGTCACAAACTAAAACAAAACTACCTAGAAGTTTGGACCTGGCCTGGGACACTGAGACAAGAGGGACCCACCCTGCCTCAGGCTGTGCCCATCAGGCTGGGAATGGGGTGCAAGGACAGTAGGAGGCTGAGTGCACAGCAAGCACAGGTCGTAAGTGGGGAGACACGGACAACAGGACAGGAATCAAAGGTGTACACGTCTAGGCAATTGTGATACTGTCTTTGGAGTTGATCAGTAGCTTATTTTATTCCTTCTGAGCCAAATTAATTTTTCCCTCTGTTGCCCCCTATTTATTGCTGAGTGAAATGATCCTTCATAGATCCCAGTGCTGAGAGAGTAGGATTTCTTGCTTTCTTCTGAGGTTCTGGCATTTCATTCACTGGGTGCACCTTGCCTGGAGCCAAGATGAATAAGAATAGGCAAAAAAAAAAAAAAAAAAATTAAATTAAATAAAGCAAGTAAAACAACTGGCACAAAGGACTTCAGGAGACGGTGCCTATTATTACCACTACTCTTATGCTCTGCCTTGTTTCTTTAGTTTACACTCTTGATGCCCAGTGGGGCTGGACCTGAACCCCAGTGTGATAAGTGAGGCCTCTGACCCCTTTCTAGTCCTTTCCAGCCACTCCCCCTCTCCCGAATGAGCTGTCCTCCACGACTTTATTACTCAACTGCTGCACCACTTTTGCCAGGCCCCACCCAGTAGATTTGACCTACCAAGATATTGTAGTGATGCAAGTTCTTGGCCTCTTTGAATTAATCAGAATCTCAGGGACCTGGGCATCAGTATTTTTCAAAGCTCCCCATGTGATTCTACCATGCAGGCAGGGTTAAAAACCCACAATAGGGGATCGGAGGCTATACCTTTTTTGCTCAGTCCTCCTCACCCTGGTCTTGTCGTCTCCTAGCACCCTCCCTTCCCTACTGGCCACTGCTGCTGAATTCCCTGCAAGTCTCATGACCAAGGTCACCCCACTTTCTCCGTACACACAGAACACGTGTATCCATGGTAGACACGAAGATGCATCACTCAGCTATGCCTTCAAGAAAGGACTCGCCCAGATTTGGAGAATGTGGTCACCTGACAGCCTCCAGCTATTTACTCCTTCAGGATTGCCTCAGCTTTGGCCAACATTAGGCTCTTCTGGGGACGCTGCAGCCAGTGACTGAGCATGACTGTGGTACCAAGAGCCTGACATTTCTGCCCAACAGGGATTCCTCTGGGCAACCTTCATCCACGGGCCAAGATTTTGTGAGTTGGGCGTCACGTCAGACTGCCCCCCCACCCACTTCCACTTCTAGTCTTTCTTTTTAGAGGTCTTACTCCTCAGTAAACTTTCCACACTCATAATTCCATCTCCTCGCCAGAGGACACAGCTGACTCATATGCCCTATTTCACTGGTTCTCAAAGTGTGGTCCCCAGACCAGCAACTTCAGCATCACCTGGGAACCTCAGCATTACCTGGTTAGAAATGCCAACTCTCGGGCCCCCTCCCAGACCTACTGACTCAGAAACTCTGGGGCCCAGCATCTGTGTTTTAACAAGCCCTCTACGTGATTCTGAGGCACACAATTTGAGAATTGTGGCCTTGCTGTATTTCAGTAAAAGTTCAAACCACCTGATATCCTGTAGAGTGAAATGAAATCACCTACCCAGGATACTGAGTGCTGCTACTAGAGGTGCTGCTAGCGCCCTCCGCAGGTCAGGGATATAAAGCGAAATATACCAGACATTTGCCAGTAGCGAGCTACATTTTGCCCTACCCAGGGCAGCACTTTTAGTATTTTACACACTGGGTGTGCCCAGTCTGTAGCTCTCCAAGCCCATATCCCCAGCGGCCTGGTCACTCCTTTGCAAGCAACAGAATCAGTGCAGCAAAATTAACCACAAGGTCAAAATCTGACTTTGAACTGTAAAGGTACAGCATTCAACATTTATACTGCCAACTGCTTTCTATAGTAGCTCAAGTATTTAACTTATAGCACCTCCTGATATTTAATTTTTCAGAGCTAACAATGTATTTGATGTTCATAGGAAGTGGACTCAGATATCGGATTAACCTGCTCATAAATTCTACATTTATCTTACCAGGATCTTGTGAGCTAGGTTGTAAGAGCACAACATGTTTACAAGATTCAGAGCTGACTGCCCGCACCTAATGGCTGGGGCATTTCTTGCTGTGACCCACCCTGAAGGAGAAAGGAAGCAGATCTTCAGACTCTTTAGCCCCTCCTTGTAATGGTTCAGACAGATCTTCTTTTTAAAGTTTCCTCCTTAATTACTGACATGCGTGCAATTCAAGTTACTTTCTTGCAATTATGTTATTCAGCAATAATTGGATTTCTAGCTTTAATTGGGCCCTAAATTAGCAATGGCTTTCATGAAAGCCATTACAGTGATTTCTAACTACAGTTTTTGCTGCTTTTTGGGTACATTATATTTCAAACAGAATGATTCACCAGTAGAAGAAGTCACAGCTGTGGCAAACTCTTACACGGGTTTCTATTAATGATTACAAGTTGGGCGCTATTCTGTTTTACCTGAACATTTGCTGCAAATACTATGCATTGAGCCTTGCTATGTCACAAGAGACGCTGCCTTCTGCCCAGGGTTAGAGCACACAATTCTCTTAGTGATGAAGATCCAGCCATGTGACCAGCTATTTAGCTCGGTTAAATGGGGAAAAGAATCTATTTCTTACCACCTGCTACTGCAGATAAACATAATACAAAATAAAGAAGACCAAATTATTCTTGAAAGCTATTGAAATCAAAATTTTGTTGAACCTATAGAAAGCATAATCCCATTGGTTTCTTCCTTTCCTAATGGAACCATCTACTCAAATCAGCCCAACAAATGTGCTGAGTGTCATGTATGCACTACTCATTGCAAAGGACACTAAGCTAGTAAGAGACAACATATGAGCTTTGGCATCAGACCATGTGGATTAGAATCCCAGCTTTGCTACTTCTTGGCTGTGTAACCTCAGGCAAATTACTTAATTTCTCTGAGGTTCTATTTTCTCATTAGTAAAATATATCACAAGATTGTTGTGTGGATGAAGTGATTCACTACATGTAAAGGACTTTTACAAGTGCCTGGCATGTGGTAATCACTTATTAAATACTAGTTCCATTATTCTCGTTCAAGGTGGCAAGGGCTTATCTATATTGCTCATCACTGTATTCCCAGCATCCAGAATAGTGACTGACAGATGATAAGTGCTCTACGACCATAGAGAGTACCCTAAGAGAGAAGGGATTTAAAGGAGAGAGTAATTGCATCTAGTGTGGGGTATACCAGCCAGGACATTTGGTAGTAATTGGATGGAACATCCAAAAGGAATAATTGAGGAGCATTTCATGAAATAATTCTGTACAAAGGAATGGGACAAATTAATAGAAACAAACAAAAATGGTAAAGCACTGCAGGGTTAGCAAGAGCAGAGCACAATTACCACCCCTAGACCTGAAAAGGCAGAAACTGTAGAGAGGGGCCTCTGACGGGAGCGGCAGCCTTCAGTATGGAGGGCAGTCTCTGCTACCTGCGGCCACACAGGAAGGGTGTCAGGGCAGTAAATACCCTGACCTCTCTCTCTTGCCCCCTGATATTGTCCCATTGGCCAAACCCAATTAGAAGCCAGAGGGTAAATGACACAATCTATGCAGGTCAGCCTCCTAGGCACCCAGCACAGTGGACAAGGGTAGAGAATGAATCTGGAGAAGTAGATGGAGAACATTTAATTTACAGGGAAATTAGGAAGACATTTTGTAGGGGTGGAATTTAACATGAGCCTTTAAGCAACGTTGGGTTATGTATGCAAGGTCAAGTTGAAAGGTTGGGGAAGGTGTCCCAGGTGGAAAGAACAGCATGAGTAAATCAAGACAGGAAATAGATTTAGGAGTCAAAATTAATCCAACTTGGCTGTAGAATACAGCACAAGTTTGTAAGAAAAGATAACATTTAAAATGTAGATTGGAGTATTTCACAGAATGTCTGAAATGACAGGGCAACACGGGGACTTGATTTTGGAAGCAGGAGAGGCCACTGAAGTTGGGGGTCCAGCAGATAAGGATCAATTCTATGGTTTAAGAAGTCTGATTTTATAGGGGTGCATCAAAAAAGACTGGCAAGTGAAAAGATTAGTGGTAATAAGATAATTTGAGAGGTTTTAATAATTGTTCAAGGGAGAGAAAAATAAGGATATGAACCCAGATGTGGGCAACAGGGGTGGGACTAAGGAAGCAGACGGGTTATGTGGGAGGTGGGGGACAGGGCTCAAGAGTTCACAAAGAATCAAAGACCATTCCAATATGTCTGACCTGGATGGCTGGGTAGTTAAAAGGAGGAAGGTAAGGATAAAGGAGATGAGAAAATGTTCAGCTCCTGGGGGCAGAAGAGTAGTGACAAACAAGTCATTGAGTGTCCTCTCATGTATTCCCCACAGACCTTGTACAGACACCCTTGGATTCCAGCCAGCTGGATTCTACTCCAGCTCATTTCTACTTGTACTCATCCTTGTTACGCTGACAGCCCACCGGTTAACCTGATTTGGTTTCCTTGGTATGTGACTCATTTCCAGGTTCCTGGCTCCTTATCATCCTGAAGCTCAATCCTGGCTCTGAGCCCTCCTCAGGCCTTCAAGCTACTTGTGTATTTCTTCATGGTGCAGAAATTTTTTATGTATGGTTTCTTGCCATATCCTAAGTCCCTAGAACATATTTGATACATAGTAAATACTCAATAATAAATGAATAAATGTATAACTGTGGTATATTATCCAAATAATTTGGAGGCAGCTGAAGTTAATTTCTTTTTTAAGTAACAGATTTTACTGCTCTAAAATAGACATACGTTCAATCAGTTGGTGGTAGGAGGTGGATTGTCAGGGATATACCAGAACTGGTTGGTGATGGAGAGGGGATTCCGCACGTTCCAGGATGAGTTCATGGCAGAGGTTAGACAACAGAAAGCCCAGATAAGTCTGGGGGAAGATCCAGAACAGGGGTACTTGTGCTTTGCTTCCTGGGTAAAGCCTGAGAAAACAAAAAGCCTCTTAGACCCAGAACTCCCTGCACCAACTGGGTCTCCAGTAGATTAAAAATGGCTCAAGTATACTTAAGCAGAGAAGAATTGACAGCCCACAACCATCAAGTTTACTCATCCCTGAAGTAATGTAGAAGAGTAAAGAAAGTAATCTGTGTCCTTAAGATGGGTACAGCCACTTCTGTACCTGAGAGGCCCTCACATCTAGACAAGAAGGATGCAGGTGACCAATATGGCCCTGGTGCCCAGAAAGCAGGGTGGAGCCTGCAAGGTTCAGCAGCAGTTGCGGAGTGGTTAGCGCCCCCAAAGTAAAAACATCTAGCCAGAGGTGTTAGTAGTGGACACAGCATATGACCATGGAAGAAGGAGATGGGGAAAAGATGCTGTCTACCAATGACACATGGTGACTACGTGAGCCCCCATGATTGGAATAATCTCTGGGCAAAAACAAGTTAAAAGGAGAAGGTGAGAACACTGAATGGATTGAGTTTCCCTGGAAGTGACTACACAAAGTTTTCTGCTCCAGGTGAAATGAAAGTTTGAGAGCTAAGGTGGGTTGAGTTATAGGGAAATAAATTTTTTAAAGTTCTATTTTTGTACATCTGACCTTGTAACTGCAAAATTTATACCCATATAGTAGCTATCTTATAACATTTTACCATTATTATGCATTTGACTCACATTTGTGTCAGGCTCAGTGGCTGTACATCAGGTACAGTCTTCACAACCTCATCATCAGTAGAACACCCACATCACTGACATGCATGGAGACCTGATATGTGGCCCAGGTAAAAATTCCTGCCAATATCTGGCCGTGTGAGCTTCTTGGGTCTTAGGCAGAGCTTACTCTTATATGTAGTAGCTTCCAGATAGCAGCTTGTTTGGTCATCTCTGTGTTGTGTCCCAGTTGCTCAGTCAATTTATTGAATCTGATTTATTTCTGTAGTCAACTTTTCTTCAAACTCCAGGATGGCTTTGGTGGCTACAGACAGATTCAGGGAACTGGACTGGAGCCCAAAAATGATTCCAGAAGGATAGTGAGCTAGTCTCTCATGCAAATACAGATCTGACCTGAAAACCCTTTGTTTGTTTCAAGGTTCAACTCCGCAGGTTGGCATTTAAGAACCTACACACACCAATCTCCAAACAGTCCCTTAAGTACACATAAAATTCTTTTATTTTCTCTGAGCACTAGGCCTTTTCAGCTGTCTCAGCTGTCTTTTACATCTGTTCCATTTATTGGCTGAAAACTACTTACTTCACCTTCTACTCTCATACACCCCTCAAGTGCCGGGTTTAGTGTCACCTCCTTTTTTGAAAACTTTCCTAACTTCCCTGGACAATTAATCACTTACTCCTTTGGGCTCCCACAAATTTGGTATACACTTTCTCTAAAGCATTTTTCACAGTGTTCTCTAATTCTTTATTTTTGTACCTTTTCTTCCATTAGCCTGTGAGTTATTCAAGGGGAAGGATTCATCATGTGTCTAACTTGTTTTGAATTATTCCCAGTGTGCCATGCATCTTCCTGCACAAGTGTGTGTGTGTGTGTGTGTGTGTGTGTGTGTGTGTGTGTAGAAAATCCCCTGGGAATCACATAACCCTAAGATCTTTCTATAGAATATGATATGATCAGGTCTAGTACATTTTGAATTGTTTGCAGCAAAATCTCATTCCTACCTGAGTCCCATAAAGGAAACTTCAGTCCCTGAGAAGTTAGATGACTTGTTCCCAAAGCATGACTCCCAGTCCAGCAGCATCAGCATCACCTGGGAACTTGTTAGAAATGCAGATTCTAACAAATTGGGTATAGAAGGAATGCACTGCAACATAAAAATGTAGGACAAGCCCACAGCTAACATCATACTCAATGGTGAAAGACTGAAAGCTTTTCCTTTAAGATCAAGAACAAGACATGGACGCCCACTTTCCCCACTTCTACTCAACATATTACTGGAAGTCCTAGCCATAGCATTTAGGCAAGAAACAGAAATTTAAGGCATCCAAATTGGAAAGGAAGAAATAAAATTGCCTTTTTTTGCAAATGACATATTACATATAGAAAACCCTAAAGAATCCACCAAAAAGAAAAAAAAAACCTGTTGGAACTAATAAACAATTTCAGTAAAGTTGCAGGATACGAAGTCAATATGCAAAAATCAGGCACATTTCTATACACTAAACGATAACAAAGTATTTGAAAAAGAAATAAAGAAAACAAACCCATTCACAATAGCATCAAAACAAAAACATACTTAGGGAATAAATTTAACCAAGGTGGTGAAAGGTCTGTACCCTGAAGACTATAAGGCATTGATGAAAGAACTTGAAGAAGACACAAACAGATAGAAAGATATCACATAATCATGGATTGAAATAATTAATATTATTAAAATGTCCATAATGCCCAAAACAATCTAAGATTCTATGGAATCTTTGGAATTAGAACCAAAATCCCAATGACAGTTTTTACAGAAATAGAAAGTATTCTAAAACTTGTATGGAACCACAAAACATCCCACATAGCCAAGCCAATCTTGAGAAAGAAGAACAAAGCTGGAGGCCTCACTTGTCCTGATTTTAAACTATACTACAAAACTTGTAATCAAAATAATAAGATACTGGTATAAAAACAGACACAGAGACTACTAATGGATCAAGTCCAGAGCCCAGAAACAAACTCACACATATATGGTTAACTAATTTTTGACAAAAGAGGCAAGAATACTCAATGGGGAAAAGATAAGTCTCTTCAATAAGTGATGATGGGAAAATTGGATATTCACATGCAAGAGAATGAAACTGGGCTCCTATCTTACACCACTCACAAAAATTAACTTGAAATGGGTTAAAGACTTAAATGAAAGACATGAAACCATAAGACTCTGAGAAGAAAACATAGGAAAAAATTTCCTTGACATTGATATTGGCAATGATTTGCTGTCTATGACACCAAAAGCACAAGAAACGAAAGCAAGAATAATCAAGTGGGACTATATCAAACTAAAAAGCTTCTGCACGTAAAAAGAAATGATCAACAAAATGAAAAGGTAACCTACAGGATAGGAAAAAAATATTTCCTACAGGATAGGAAAAAAATATCATGGATAAAGGGCTAATAGCCAAAATATATAAGGAACTCATACAAAAAGTAATCTAATTAAAAAATGGGCAAAGGAGCTGAATGGACATAGTTCCAAAGAAGAAATACAAATGGCCAACAGGTACAAGCATTCCTTGTTTTACTGTGCTTCTCCCTTTTGCACTTTGCAGATGTTGTGTTTTTTACAAACTGAAAGTTTGTGACAACCTTTCATTGAGCAAGTCTATCAGTCCCATTTTTCCAACAGCATTTGTTCACTTCATGTCTCTGTGTCACATTTTGGCAATTCTTACAGTATTTCAAACTTTTTCATTATTATTACATTTGCTATGGTGATCTGTGATCAGTGATCTTTAAAAAATTTTTTTAATTTTTAATTATTTAAAATTATTTTTTAAACTGAAGTATAGTTGATTTATAATGTGTTAGTTTCAGGTGTACAGCACAGTGGTCCAGTTATACATATATACATATATGTATACATATATATATATATCTTTTTCAGATTCTTTTCCCTTATAAGTTATTACAAAATATCCGATATAGTTACTATACTGTGTAGAGCTATACAGTAGGCCCTTGTTGGTTATCTATTTTATATGTAGTAGTGTGTATATGTTGATCCCAAACTCCTAATTTATCCCTCCATCTCACTTTCCCCTTTAGTAAACATAAGTTTGCTTTCTATGTCTGTGGGTCTATCTGTTTTGTAAATAAGTTCATTTGTATTTTTTTTTTTACATTCCACATATAAATGATATCATATGATATTTGTCTTTCTCTGTCTGGCTTACTTCACTTAGTATGACAATTTTTAGGTACATTCATGTTGCTGCATATGGCATTATTTCATTCTTTTTAACGGCTGAGTAATATTCCACTGTATATATGTACCATATCTTCTTTATCCATTCATCTGTCGATAGACATTTAGGTTGCTTCCATGTCTTGGCTATTGTAAATAGTGCTGCAATGAACATTGGAGTGCATGTATCTTTTCGAATTATGGTTTTCTCTGGATATATGCCCGGGAGTGGGATTGCTGGATCATAATGGTAACTCTATTTTTAGTTTTTTAGGGAACCTCCATACATAGTGGCTGTACCAATTTACATTCCCCCCAACAGTGTAGGAGCATTCTCTTTTCTCCATACGCTTTTCAGCATTTATTATTTGTAGACTTTTTGATGATGGCCATTCTGACTGCAGTGAGGTGATACCTTATTGTAGTTTTGATTTGCACTTCTCTAATAATTAGTGATGTTAAGCATCTTTTCATGTGGCTGATGGCCATCTGTATGTCCAAATGTAGACATTTGGAGAAATGTCTACTTAGACTGTGATCAGTGATCTTTGATGTTACTATTGTAATTGTTTTGGGGTGCCACAAACCACGACCATATAAAGATAGCAAATGTAATTGATAAATGTAGCAAATGTAATTGATAAATGGACTGCTCCAAAGACTAGCCATTCCCCCTTTTCTCTACCTCTCCTTGGGCCTCCCTATTCCCTGAGAAACAACAATATTGAAATTAGGCCAATTAATGACCCTACAATGGCCTCTAACTGTGCAAGTGAAAGGAAGTTGCACATCTCTCACTTTAAATCAACATTTAAGCTTAGTGAGGAAGAAATACCAAAAGCTGAGATAGGCCGAAAGCTAGGCCACTTGTGCCAGTTAGCCAAGTTGTGAATGCAAAGAAAAAGTTCTTGAAGGAAATTAAATTGCTACTCCAGTGAACACATGAATGATAAGAAAGTGAAACAGCCTTATTTATATGGAGAAAGTTGTAGTGGTCTGGATAGAAGATCTAACCAATCACAACATTCCCTTAAGCCAAAGCCTAATCCAGAGCAAGGCCTTAACTTTCCTCAGTGCTATGAAAGCTTAGAGAGCAGAGGAAGCTGCAGAGGAAAAGTTTGAAGCTAGCAGAGGTTGGTAATAATATAATATAAAAGAGTAAGGTGAAGTAGAAAGTGCTGATGTAGAAGCTGTAGCAAGTTATCCAGAAGATGTAGCTAAGATCATTCATGAAGGTGCCTACACTAAACAACAGGTTTTCAATGTAGATGAAACAGACCTATGTTGGAAGAAGATGTCATCTAGGACTTTCATATCTAGAAAGGAGAAGTCCATGCCTGGCTTCAAAGTTTCAAAGGACAGTCTGACTCTCTTGTTAAAGGTTACTCCAGTTGATGACTGTAAGTTGAAGCCAATGCTCATTTACCATTCTGAAAATCCCAGGATCCTTAAGCATTATCCTAAATCTACTCTGCCTATGCTCTATAAATGGAACAACAAAACCTGGATGACAGCCCATCTGTTTACAGCATAGTTTACTGAATATTTTAAGCCCACCGTTGAGAACTACTGCTCAGAAAAAAAAGATTACTTTTAAAATAGTACTGCTCACTGAAAATGCACCTGGTCACCCAAGAGCTCTGATGGAGATATATAACAAGATTAATATTGTTTTCATGCCTGCTAACACAACATGCATTCTGCAGCCCATGGATCAAGGAGTAATTTACACTTTCAAAACTTATTAAGAAATACACTTCATAAGGCTATAGCTGCCATAGATAGTGATTCTTCTAATGGATGTGGGCAAAGTCAGTTGAAAGTCTTCTGGAAAGGATTCTAGATGCCATTCAGAATATTCATGATTCATGGGAAGAGGTCCAAATAGCAACATTAACAGGAGTTTGGTAGAAGTTGATTCCAACCCTCACGGATGACTTTGAGGGGTTCGAGACTTCAGTGGAGGAAGTAACTGCCGACGTGGTGGAAATGGCAAGAGAATCAGAATTAGAAGTGGAGCCCGAAGATGTAACTGAATTGCTGCCATCTCATGACAAAACTCAAATGGATGAGGAGTTGCTTCTTATGGATGAGCAAAGAAAGTGATTTCTTGAGATGGCATCTACTCCTGGTGAAGTTGCTGTGGAGATTGTTGAAAGGGCAACAAAGGATTTAGGATAGTACATCAACTTAGTTGATAAAGCAGTGGCAGGGTTTGAAAGGATTGACTCCAGTTTTGAAAGAAGTTTTACTGTGTGTAAAATGCTATCAAGCAGCATTGCACACCATAGAGAAATTGTTTGTGAAAGGAAGAGTCAATTGATGCGGCAAACTTCACTGTTATTTTAAGAATTTGTCACCGCTACCCCAACCTTCAGCAACTACCATTCTGATCAGTCAGTAGCCATCACCGCGGACGCAAGACACTCCACCAACCAAAACATGGTGACTCACTGAAGGTTGAGATGGAGGTTAGCATTTTTTAGCAATAAAGTATTTTTAAATTAAGGTATGCACATTGGTTTTTAGACACAATGCTATTGTACACTTAATAGACTACAGTATAAACATAACTTTTATATACCTTGGGAAACCAATAAATTTGTGATTCACTTTATTGTGACATTTGCTTTACTGTGGTGGTCTGGAACGAAACCCATAATGTCTTGGAGGTATGCCTGTATATATACAATGGAATATTAATCGGTCATAAAAAAGAAGGAAATCTTGCCTTTTGTAACAACATGGATAGATCTTGAGGGCATTATGCTAAGTGAAATAAGCCAGACAAAGACAAATAGTATGATCTCACTTATATGTGGAATCCCCCAAAATCTGAACTCATAGAAACAGAGAGTAGATTGGTGGTTGCCAGGTTTGGGGGTTGGGGAAAATGGGTAAAGGTGGTCAAAGGGTACAAACTTCCCATTATAAGATGAATAGTCCTGGAGATTTAACGTACGGCATGATAACTATAGTTAACAATGCTGTATCAAACACTTGAAAGCTGCTAAGACTATAGATCTTAAAAGTTCTCGTCACACACATACACACACACAACTATGTGAGGTGATGGATGTGTTAACTAACTTTATTGTGATAATCATTCTGCAATATATGTATATCAAATCATGATGTTGTATAACAAACTTACACAATGTTATATGTCAGTTATATATATATATACACACACACATATACATATATACATATATACATATATATATATATATATTTTTTTTTTTTTTTTTTTTTTTTGGCCACACTGCGGGTTGCAGGATCTTAGTTCCCTGACCAGGGATAGAACTTGTGGCCCTTGCAGTGGAAGCATGGAGTCCTCACCTCTGGACCACCAGGAAATTCTCTCAGTTATATCTTAATAAAACTGGGGGGGAAAGAAGTGCAGGTTCTCAGGCCTCACCACAGAGCTACTGAATCAAAACTCTACAGGACCCCAGCAACCTATGTTTCCACATTCCCTCCAGGGGATTCTGTGCATGTCAACTACCGTCTAAGACCCACTCCAGGTATCTCTGTGGTTACTAAGGCAGGGAATTGGGGACTGTCAGGGAATGGGGACGGTTGAGGTGGGTGGACGGTTGAGGAGGAGTGAACCTAGCTCCACAGTGCCTTTCTCTAAGATTGGGGCACTAGTAAAATCCATGTGGGATGAGGTGAATCACTCTTCCATCCCCCACCTGTTGCTGTCCTGACAGATTTTTCATCCCAGCATTTTTGCTAAAAATAGAGCCCTCTGAGGAGGAAATATAGAGCTGTACCTTCTCGCCACGGATGAAATCATCCTGGTGCTTTGATGGATAAAGGGAGATCGACATTCTCTGAGAGCTGGCAGGCTTCCGGGCGTTCTCCGTTGTCAAGGCAGCGCCCATGGAAGACTCTGCAGGGGAACGCAGAGCAGCTCCGTCACCCCAAGGATGTACGCTGCGGCACTCTTGACAGGCAGGAAGACAGGGACGTGAAGGTTTTAGTGTTTCATAAATCATCTGGAGGAAACTGTGTTTTATTTATGTTCATTTTTGATTGTATTTGAATTTTTATTACAGCTATTTTTCAAAGATGCAAAAGCATTGGAGGCAACCCTGGGGGAACACGCACCTCAAAAGAATGTGGCAGGGGTCGACCCGATTGGCTGAGGGAGTGAAAATTTTTCATATTTTAAAAAGCAGTCTGAAGTTGGCTTTCAAAGGGACCAAATCTGAATAAAACTCGAAAGTTTTAAATCGCGACTATGAAGGACCTGGTTTTAAAAAGATGATTTAGTATAAGTGAATCACAGCGCCACCTAAGTGATGTGGAGAGGAATTCAAATTGAGAAAACAGAAGGAAGAATTGGGGATGAATCTCAATTAAATGGGCTGATTAATTGTGTGGACCACCTCAGCGGCTACTTTTTCAGAATCCCCCTTCTCTGATATAATTGAGCCTGCAGTTGGGTCCGTTTATCGTCCCTGGAACTCAGCTCAGTGGCACTAACTCTTCCAGCTGCCTTCATTACCAATGCTGGTCATCAGTACTTCTCCAGCGGGACTGATGGTGTGGCTACCGGCACCAATCAATGACGTGGGCCAGAATGACTAAACAGTGCACCTGTGTGTGTGCCCTACAAGGAGGTGCGTTTCATGTGGAGGCAAGATCAGTGTCCCACTCCTACTGGATTAGCAAAGGACTTTGATGCTATTGGAACTAAAATGAAAATGGACGTTTTAATTTGAAATTTTTCATGTTGTGATGTTTGCCTCTACAAACATTTTTTTTTGTAAGAATGTTGAATTTTGAGATATAGTTTTCCTTTTCCATCATGGTATGAAGTTAGTTTTGGGAAAAGTATGGTCTCAATAAAATGAGGAATGGCAAACAGAGACAAGGAGCATTTCTTCTCCAATGTATCACTGAAACAGGACACAGGCAAATACTTTAGGGTACAAAGGTATGTGCCAGTGCCGGATACTGGTACTTTTCTTACAGTATCTGATTTCATAATTCTCCCTATTACGTGACAATGTGACAACCAAAAAATTGGTTCTGAGAAGAAATAGTGCCTTTGGAATGGGAAAGCAAGAGTTAAATAAGAACATTTTTGTTGATAAAAACTGTAAATTGAAAGGTTTTAAAAAGGCATTTTGATTAGCAATATTAGCTGTCACTGATTGAACCGTGCCCGGGACTTGCTGTTTATTCACTGGTTAATTCAACTCATATTTAGTGAGCTACTAATGTGTGCCAGGCACTAGCGTGAGCTACAGTAGTTAACAAGCCAGACTTGTGTGTACCTTCACCCAGCTTGTCAGAGCAAGTGCCTACTGTAGTTCACCGCTGAGGAAACTAAAGCCAGGGACATGAAGAAACCTCTGGAGAGTTCTGCGTTTGAAAATACTGATGTCTGGGCTCTACCCTAGATCAGTTAAACCAGAATCACTAAATATGGGGCTGGGGGGCCAGTCTTTTCTTGTAAAGTCCCCTTGGAGATTCTGATGTGCAGCCAGGGCTTGGGGACACTGCTGCGAGGTCACCCTGGGCCGCCCATAGACAGGAAGCCATGAAGTCAGGTGCACGTAGAACATTGCTATTGACTGAACTCGGCGTCCATGCAGTGGTGTCACTGTCTAGCAGGAGGACGCTCCCGGGGCCTCATGGATTCTCAGCACAATCTCTGCTCTAGGCCTCTCACTTTCTTGAAAAGTTCTGTCAAGGTTCCCAGTTTGAAGACAAATATGTGATCCTCTAAAGGCTTTTCACTTAATAGACTACTACACGCCGTGCAGCATGTGTGCTTTGTAACTTCACTTCAGAGGTTTGTTATATATATATATCCTGGTAAGAGCAGTGGCAGAGATAGTGGGGGAGGGAAAGCGCCGGGGAAGGCTCCCCTGGTCCTCTCGGAGGAGAGCAAGTTATCGCTTTGTTTTCAAATAATGCAGTTGGTAATGAGTTTTTGGATGTGTGTGAGCTGTAAATCGTTCTGAAAATTGAACTGAAGATACAGTATCGTAAATCTCTTCTTTGGTGGTGGAATATTTATGGGGAGGACAATCTAATCAGTTATGTGGGTATGCTGTGTCTGATGGCTGACTGAGCGAGACCCTGTACTGAGGATCTATCGCCTATTAGAAAATTCCTCTAGGTGAGCACGCGCCTGTGTCAGTTGGAGGACTATTTTTAATGGGAATGATCCGATGATCCTTCAACAGAATCAATCCGGAATGCACTGGTGGAGCAGGTAGGGATATCTGGGGCAGCACAGTGCCAGGAAGGCAAGGACGTGCAGGCCCCACACTCACCTTCCTGGGGCAGCCTCCCCACCCGGTTGCTGTGGAACTTGGTTCCCTAAATCAATGCTTGTTTATTCTAGGAACTCAAAATTCTACAGAAATGCACATTTCGTTAGGTTTGTTTTGAAACTCATTATCATCACTATAAATACCTCTGTGTGGAGAGTAATGAAATAAAGCCAAAAGAAGTAGTGAAATCACAGCAAGCTGTGAGCAGTGAAGAATCAAGGCAGCAGTATATACAACGCTGTCGTGATTTTTCTTTTGAATAATTATGACAGTTATTTAAAAGATAAAAATCTATAATTACTATTTGTAGTTTTCACACATTTTTGTGGGGGGGGGGTTGTAGTGAAACACTTTTTTCAAACAAAATCTGATTTGCAGCCACATTATATAAAACGGATCAAAGGTTGAAGCTGGGGAAGTGACTCAAATCTTGACCTACTTAGCCTCTAACAGCAGTATCTCCCTCCAAAGTACCTCCCTGCTCCTCAAAATACCTCCACCACCCCAAGGTTGTGGCAATCATGGCTCTATAACTGCTGACCTAGTTAGGACTCTCTCCTTTCATAGATGAGGAAACCAAGTCCAGGAAAAGTCAACTGGCAGAGAGAGAACAGAGACAAGGATGCTTGAATCCATTCTTGTGCTCCTTCGGTTAACCCACGCTGCCTATTGACACAGAAGAACTTGGTCACTTTGGGAGAGATAACTCATTTGATTAATTTCACCTCCTTCAGGTCTTTTCTTAAATTTGACCCTCATTTTCCTAATCAACTTTACCCTGATCACTACATTTAAAGTTGCAGGTCTCCCTCTAGCTCCCTGTACACCTTACACTGTTATATATATATTCTCACAGCACTTATCATCTCCCTGCCTATGATATCATTTATATAATTTGTTTGTGTTTATTGTCTGAACCCTGCTCCTACCAGTCCCTCCCCCAACCACTCTCCACTGGAATCTCAGGGTCATGAGGGAAGGGCTTTTTTTGGGGGGGGGAGTCTATTTGTTCACTGATGTATCCCTAGTATATAGAACAGTGCATGGCATATAATAGGTGCTCAATACATATCTGCTGAATTAATAAATTTTATGAAAACTGACTATAGATTAATGAGATGGTCTCCACAAGTCATCCATGACCGTCTTGCTCATGACTATGTATAATCAGGTTTTATTGGGGAATAGAAAAGGCTCAGCAAATCAAATTAGTTCAACCATTTTCTCCCTCCAAGTGAAAGGTAATTGCCCTCTGAATCAACACTCTGTGTTAGTTTTGCTTTCAGTAGCATCTGCCTATTGTGGACATGAAGACAGGCATGATAGGACTAGGCTGGTGACTCTTTTCTTTTTATGGCTGAGTAATATTCCATTGTATGTATGTGTCACGTCTTCTTTATCCATTCATCTGGATAAATGGACACTTAGGGTGCTTCCAGGTCCTGGCTATTGTAAATAGTGCTGCAATGAACATTATGGTACATGTCTCTTTTTGAATTATGGTTTTCTCAGGTTATATGCCCTGTAGTGGGATTGCTGGGTCATATGGTAGTTCTATTTTTAGTTTTTTAAGGAACCACCATACTGTTCTCCATAGTGGCTGTATCAATTTACATTCCCACCACCAGTGCAAGAGGGTTCCCTTTGCTCCACACCTTCTCCAGCATTTATTGTTTGTAGATTTTTTGATGATGGCCATTCTGACCGGTGTGAGGTGATACCTTGTTGTGGTTGATTTGCATTTCTCTAATGATTAGTGATGTTGAGCATTCTTTCATGTGTCTGTTGGCAATCTATATATCTTCATTGGAGAAATGTCTATTTAGGACTTCTGCCCATTTTTAGATTGGGTTGTTTGTTTTTTGGATATTGAGCTGCATGAGTTGCTTGTATATTTTGGAGATTAATCCTTTGTCAGTTGCTTCATTTGTAAATATTTTCTCGCTTTCTGAGTGTTGTCTTTTCGTCTTGTTTATGGTTTCCTTTGCTGTGCAAAAGCTTTGAAGTTTCATTAGGTCCCATTTGTTTATTTGTGTTTTTATTTCCATTTCTCTAGGAGGTGAGTCAAAAAGGATCTTGCTGTGATTTATGTCAAAGAGTGTTCTTCCTATGTTTTCCTCTAAGAGTTTTATAGTGTCTGGCCTTAAACAAATGACAATGAAAACACGATGACCCAAAACCTATGGGATGCAGCAAAAGCAGTTCTAAGAGGGAAGTTTATAGCAATACAGTCCTACCCCAAGAAACAAGGAAAATCTCAGATAAACAACCTAACCTTACACTTAAGCAATTAGAGAAAGAAGAACCAAAAAAAACCCAAAGTTAGCAGAAGGAAAGAAATCATAAAGATCAGATCAGAAATAAATGAAAAAGAAATGAAGGAAACAATAACAAAGATCAATAAAACTAAAAGCTGATTCTTGGAGAATATAAACAAAATTGATAAACCATTAGCCAGACTCATCAGGAAAAAAAGGGAGAAGACTCAAATCAGCAGAATTAGAAATGAAAAAGGAGAAGTAACAGGTGACACTGCAGAAATACAAAGGATCATGAGAGATTACTACAAGCAGCTATATGCCAGTAAAATGGACAACCTGGAAGAAATGGACAAATTCTTAGAAAAGCACAACCTTCTGAGACTGAACCAAGAAGAAATAGAAAATATAAACCAACCAATTACAAACACTGAAATTGAAACTGTGATTAAAAATCTTCCAACAAACATAAGCCCAGGACCAGATGGCTTCATAGGCAAATTCTATCAAACATTTAGAGAAGAGCTAACACCTATCCTTCTCAAATGCCTCCAAAATATAACAGAGGGAGGAACACTCCCAAACTCATTCTACTAGGCTGGTGGCTCTTAATTCAGGGAGTCCATGAACTTGGAAGGGGGAAAGACTACTATTTTATTTTAACTTACCTCTAGCTGAAATTTAGCATTTTATTCAGCTACAGATGTAGGCAACAAACTGCAAGAGACTTTGTTAGCAATAGAAATCACCATTTTTTCATATCATGTTATTGTTTCAGATATATCAAAATATTTTCAATTATTCCCACTTCAAAATTATGGTAGCTATTACACCAGTCTCTAGATTTTATTATTTAATGCATTAATAAAGAATCATATATATTACTATATCACAAATTTGTTAAAAAATTTGATAAGTATATTTCAATATATTTTGCTTCCTTTGTAATACAATGTATTTTTAAATTAAATTAAATTTATTTATTTTTTGGCTGCACCACGCGACATTGTGGGATCCTAGTTCTCCAACCAGGGATCGAACCCATGCCCCCTGCAGTGGAAGCATGGAATCCCAACCACTGGACTGCCAGGGAAGTCCTGTAATACCATGTATTTTATTTTATGCTTTCAAAAACATTATCCTGAAAAGGAGGTCAGGCATCATCAGATTGCTAAGGAGGCCCATGGCATTATTTGTACCAGGAGAGAGTACAGTGTGAAGTCCTTGCTGCTGGGTGACTCCAAAGACACATCCAAGACCAGACTCACAACAAGAAGAGCCGCATCCTGCTCCCCTCTAGCGAGTGTTCTCTAGGTGCCAAGTCTGGTCTCTGCAAGCCCAGTTTCACCAAGATACTAGGGCCAACCCAATGCAATTCTGTAGTAATTAGGATTTCCAGCCCTCAAGAGGTGGATCTTGAATTTGTCAGCTATGTGAAGCCCTCCTGGCTACTCTATCTGAAATTTCAACAACTGTACTCCCATACATACTTCCTAAACCCTATCTTGCTTAATTCTTACTGCTATTTATCATACTATATATTTTGGTTATTTTGAGTATTATGGCTAGAACGTAAGCTTCATGAAGGTAGGGAATTTTGTGTTTTATTCATGCCGTGTCTTCTATAATGTGTGCCTAGAATAATGCTTGGGACAGAGATAATAAATAGATGTTGGTCGAATCAATGAATGCATCTTGACGCCTTTATTTTGAACTATGTTGTGTCTGTGGGGGACATCGTCATCTCTTGACTTTCTAACTGGCCTGTCTTCCTAATATTACCCTGCTGTGTTTAACAGATTGGATGATTAGGTGAGTGCTTTTGCGTTTTTCAGTGATCTCAAGTTCCCTCACTGGATTGGACACCTGGCCCGAATCACAGGCCCTTGGGCTGGACCCTTAATTCTTCATTACACTAGTCAAGATAGACAAATAGGGGGCACTTGGGCAATCAGTCCTGCACTCATGGCAGACATAACTAATTGATTACAATGCTCTTTTGCTTGGCTCAGCGTTGGTTTCACAGTCCTTCCTAACCTAGTGGTCAGGAACTACTATTCTTTGGAATTGCACCCAGGATTTACCCTTTGGTCAAGTCCTGAGCTAAATCCTATTCCCGTACCCTTCAGCTACTGTCTGGGATCCTGTTCTAGTTTAAACTCACTCCTAGCATCTTGATGCCTCCCTGTACCACTTGCACAGTCCATGTCTCCCTCACCAGGTCCAATTCATTTATTCAACAGACTCTGCTCTAGGTAACTTGGTGTATCAGTGAACAATATACACAAAATTTCCTCTACACATTCTTGCATGGAGAGAGAAGCATTAAATAATAAACACAACATAGTTAAATTATGTAGTATTTCAGAATATTAAAATGCTATGGAAAAAACCTAGAGCAGGATTTAGAGTGAGATTTAGAATTTTCATTCCCCTGAAGGGGGTCAGCTGGACAGTTTTGTTCGATTGGCCCTGTCCCTGTGTGGCCCTGTCTTCTCTGTTTTATTTGCCTAGTGCTCTATCCCAGCTTGGTGTGGGGACAAGTTGTGACACACACTGTAGATGCTCCAAGGAGAGGCAGGGCAAAGCAGGTCTGGGCTAAGCACCGCTGTGGGAAGCTGAGAAAGTAGCTTCTGATATGATAAATATATACATGGAAAGGAAGTAGAAGTAAAGCTGAAAGCATGCTAACAACGAACTTTACTCTTGCCACAGTTTCTCCTAGGGCTAGTTCCTGCAAAACCTGTTTGAAAATTCAAAATCTAACAAACCTTCATTCTTTTTCATCTTTCCCACTGAATGAGCTTCCTACCTTGAGGCTATCCAAATTAGAATTAATTAAAAGTTCACTTCCTCAGTCTCACCAGCCACATGCTAAGTGCTCAATAGTCACAGGTGCTAACAGTGACCATACTGGACAGTGAAGGTATAGAGCACATCCACCATCACATAAGATTCTGCCGGACAGCATTGCTCTGGCCTGTGAGTATGGATGCATCCAGAGCTGAGTCGGTAACTGGGATTGGGATGGACACATATACACTAATATGTATAAAATGGATAACTAATAAGAGCCTGCTGTATAAAAAAATAAATAAAATAAAATGCAAAAAAAAAAAAATGTTCTGCACCATGAAGCTTACATACTGGAGGGAGGAGACAGACTATAACAAATAAACATAATACTTCTTGATATATTATTACATTTAATATATTATGTATGCCATAAGATTATATCTTATAGGTACTGATTAAATAGTATATGAGAAGATAATAAATGCTATTGAAAAATCCAGTGTTAGAGGCCAAATGCAAACCAATAAGTCAGATTCTGTGGGCAGGAGGTCCTGGCATAAATATTTTTCAAAAGCTCTCCAAGTGATTCGAAAGTGCAGCCAGATTTGAGAACCACTGCTTTCATCCATGGAAAATATCATTATTGCTCTGTGGGAGTTCTTTCTTTTGTTTTGTTAAGTCATCTATTCATTAATTCATTTATTTAAATAAATAAATGTTTGTTTATTAAAAGGTAGCACCTCCGTTTTCCAGCTTTGTTGTAAACACCAGGGATACAGCAATGAAGAAAAGAGACAAACTCCTTGCTCTCATGCTGTTCACATACCAGACAATTGTTTTTTTTTTTCCTTCATCATCTCATTTAATTCTCACAGCACACATAGGCAGTGATCATTATTATCTCCACTTTCCAGGTGAGGAAACTGAGCATTCGTCCAGTTAAGAAACTTGCCCAAAGTCATACAACTACTAAGTGACAGAGCTAGGACTCACACCCAGGCCTGGAGGAATCAAAAGACCATATTCTTATAACCTCTCTCATAACTGCATTTTCCCAGTGACAGGCCTTTGTGCATGCTTCTTTCCATCTTATTTTCAATACTTCTTGTGGACCAGTTTCATGATATAATTTAATGGAATTAAATCTGAACAGCTCAAAATGATGTAATTGATTGCATTCAGTTTCCATCACAAATTACTAATTTGATTCACACCAGCTGATGTGACACCTGGAAGGAGGGAGTAGAGCTGGGTGGGTAGTTAGGCCTTATTGATCTGTGATATATGTGCTAACTAATTGTGTAAAAGAAATGTTATTTAAAAATCTCCAATAGGCTGTGATTAAGCAGACCACATAACTATCATCAGCTTACCTGTTAGACACCTGGAAATTACTGTAATCCGCCTGATAAATTCTGAAATTAATTTTCATTAAATCTCCCTGTATGGGAGATTCAATGAGGATATCTCCATGTACCGTATGAGATACTCTCAATGCATGCCTCATATATGGATCATACATTTATATAAGATCATATATTTATAGAAATTCTAAATTTTTGGTCAGCATTTCACATTCAGTACAACTGTGTGTTATTTTAGAGATATATACTGTTATGGGCTGAATTGTGCCCCCCCCCTACACTTCAGTGTTCAAGCCCTGTCCCCCAGGACCTCATAATATGACTGTATTCGGAAATAGGCCTTTAAAGAGGTGACTGAGTTAAAATGAGGCCATTAAGGTGGGCCCTAATCCAGTGTGACTGGTGTCCTTATAAAAAGAGGAAATTCGGACATACAGAGTGACACCAAGGATGTGTGTGCACAGAGGAAGGGCCATGTGGGGACACAGCAAGAACGTGGCCATCTTCAAGCCAAGGATAGAGGCCTCAGAAGACACCAAACCTGCTGAAACCTTGATCTTGGACTTCTAGCCTCCAGAACTATGGGAAAATAAATTTCTGTTGTTTAAGCCACCCAGTCTGTAGTTATGACTGCTGTAGCAAACTAATACACATGCATGTTACATTCAATTAAACAAATGATTACCATTCTATGCCTGACATAAAACTATACTGTTAGAGAGATGTTGTGGACCCTTTCTTCAAGGAACTCACAGTCTCTTAGAAAGACACATACATGGATGAGACAGAGAGTAATAGGAGGTCCAGTAGAGGGAATAAGTGCTACTCCGAAGCAATCAAAGCCAAGATAGAGCATCAGGGATCCCCCAAAGAAGAGTCTGAAAAGAGGGAAGTACTGAGGTTGGGTGGGGTAGGGGGTAGAATGGACAATAGCACAGACGGTGAAGGCTTATGAGAGAGTAAAACAAAGAGGTGAACGGCATGTGCTTTGGAGCACTCTTTGCCACTTACTGGATATGTGACCTTCAGGTGAGGGTGGAAAAATGCACTCTTTGTGGGGCTGTGGTGAAGATTCCCTGTGACGGTGCTGTAAGAGTGATTTGCTGACATATATTAAGCTCTCAGTAAGAGTAATGGAATTTGGGGAGAACAGTGAAGAGAGCTCACGCAGAAAGAAAAGATTCAGCCTGCGAAACAGTGAAAGATAAGGGGTGTCCTTGGTGAGGACTTGAGACTAATCTTATTGGGAGATTAATCCTCCCAATAAGATTTTCCCTAAAAGGAATATTTTGCTCCCAAACTTACAATACATCCATATAACAATAGCTGACATTTGCTGAGTACCCACGTGTGCCAGGAGCTATGTTAAACATTTTGTTATGTATTAATTGCTTCATATGTATTAATTGCTTATTATTATGAGTATGATAATCCACTGAGATAGGCCTGATAATAATGACCCCCACTTTATAGATGAAGAAACTGAAATGGAAAAAGCTGACATAGGGGGCCCACAGTTGCAGTTATAACCGTGGAGGGAGTCAAGAGCTGGCAGTTCTGCCCCAGAGTCTGACTCTGCACATGCACTGGGACCTACACCCTCCTCAGAAGCACGCACAGTGCCCCGCAGGCATGAGCCCTTAGCACCCTCTAACTGATTAATGAGGAAACTGAGGCAAGAGAAGCGTCTTGACTAATTACCCAAAACTGTATAGCAGGCAAGTGGCAAAGCCAGAGTTCAGAGTACTTAGAGCCTGTGGCCTGTGCCCTCCCCCAGCTTGGCCCTGGCTCTCTTTTCAAAATATGTCACTTTCAGGGATCCTTTTTTTTTTTTCCCCCCCAAGAGAATATGTTGACTTTCACCAGACTCAGGGAACTTCCCCTACTTCTCCACATGGCCTGGTGACTCTCAGAACAAAAAAAAAAAAAAGAAAACTCTCAAAATATAAATTCTGCGACTTCAGGGAGAAAAAGAAATTTTAAATACAACTTTTTTTTGTATGCATATGCACAAAAAAAAGCTAGTATAATATTTATGAAGGCTCTAACAGATGCAGAGCACATTCACTGCACTTTCTCATTTCATCCTCACACCAGCCCCTGCAGATGGGAAGATGCCATTATTATCCAGTTGTAGAGATGAGGAGACTGGGGATCAGAGAGAGTGAAGTAACTGGTCCAAGTCTGACAGGTCCTCAGTGGTAGAGCAGGAGGACTCAGAACCAGGCTTGTCAGACAGAGGCCACACCCCTAACTCCATGCTTTACTACCTAACTAACGTTCCAACTTACGTTCTCCTCCGTACTTCCGCTCATGCTAGTTCCCACTCTTGAAAGCCTTCTTTTCCCTCCAAATCCTAATTGTGTTCCAAAGCACCAGTTTCCACCTTCCCTGCCTCACCTGCAGCCCTTTACACCAGGACACAGGCCTCAACATGACCTAAGGTGGCTGGTTTATATGTATACATATAGCTGATGCACTTTGTTACACAGCAGAAACTAACACACCATTGTAAAGCAATTATACTCCAATAAAGATGTTAAAATAAATAAATAAATAAATGTAGTTTCCTGTGCCCCACCCCTAATCCAATGAATTATAATCTAGGAGATTGGGGTTCGACTCTGCATTTTTAACAAGGTCACTGGGGGATTCCGAAGCTCACTGATGTTTGAGGGCACTGGTCTGCCCTATGCCACATGAAATGTGTGTACTAATTACAGGGTGACCCAGGGACACTTGGAGTCTGGCAAGAGTTGCACCAGCTCCAAGCAGGTTTGGTCTCAAAGATAGCTGTTTGGCATCTCTCATAAAAGCAAGATTATAAATGTTTATTGGGCTCTTAGGTTGGCCAACCAAAGCAGGGTTATTCATAATGTGGCTTAACTACGGAACCAGTTGAACCTTGGTACTGATAACTGAAGAAAGATTAGGTACAGAACACAAAGTAAAAAAGAACATGGTGCCTTGCAAAACACTTATTTCCTGGGGTTCATGTTTACTGTGTATTTACAAGTCAAAGAGTATGCATACCCTTTTGGCATTTCCACTTCAAACATATAGATGTGTAAGAAAGGAAAATGGATACCAGAGATTTAAATCAAGCTCTGTAAGAAGCCACTTCTAAAAGCCAGGTGGCTAATTCAAATTAAAATATATTTTGTTTCTTTTCTGAATATCAAGGAGGAGCAGAATAGACACATTTTCAATAACATTTATGAAGCATTGATTTTCCTTTCCTTCTAACCCAGGGATACTCCATTCATTTCACAGATAACCCCCTAAATATGAATATGATTAACAATGATGATTTGATGACAGGCGTACTTAAGAGTAAAGCAGCTTCTTCGTCAACATTAATAAACATTTACTGAGCACCTAGTATGTATAAAGCATACAGTGAAGTAGGGATTTGAAAAATATTTAGACGTAATGCCCATGAAGACCTAAAGATGACAGTATCTGAAAGAATGATTAAGCTGAGTCCTGGAGCAGATCTGGAGCATTTAGGGAGCATCTTCATTCAGTCTGATCAAAGAAATAATAAAACCACTGGAATGTAAGTTTTCTTCAACTACTTCATCAACTAGCAAGGTTTAGGGAGCAGGAACTGCCTCCTCCTAGCAGCCCTCCTAGCTCTCCAGAGCACCTGTGATTGCACAAATTGTTCCCAGGCCCAGTCGATGTGAGAAAAAAAAAAAATCTATGCATCTTCCATAACATTATTTTTGTAGTATCTGTTAAGAAAATGCATATTGTTGAAAGGTAACAAATTCAGTATTATCTTAAAATAACTTGTATTTCATTAAGCACAGCAGTATCTGCATTCTACATATATCTAAAAAGCAGTTAGTTAAATCATGTGGTTTATTCAGGCTACAGACCACTCTTGGTGCACTGGGGAATTTGAAGTTCTTTTTAATAATTTCAAGGGTCAGAAGCAGAGGCTTGAGTCCCACAGGCTAAGATCTGTTGCCCCAGCCTGTCATCTCGAGGGATTCCCTCCCAGGCTCTTCTCATTAACTGGTCTGTGGAAAGACAGCCCTAGTGCCCCAGTGAAAACAAGGAGGTCAGACCTGTTAGGAAATGGGAAGGCTGGCAGCAAACGCTGGGTTTCGGCAGATGGTTTACAGCAGCATTTTCTAAAGCTATCAGGGTCTTCACCATGTTTAGAATTGGGGACTGAACCTAGACTGGCTCAGGGCAACTACTTCACCCTCTGCAAAGATCTGATTTCACCCCAGAGGACACCTTGACTGGCTTAAAGCATGATAGGTAGTAAAAGGATGAGGGAAAAAAGCATTGTCAAGTATCTCATAAATGTCCAGTTCTCTCTAAGGGAGGCAAGCACTGTCCTTAGAAATAGTTGCACTATAAAACTGTAGGCAGCAGAGAAATGGGTTAAAGCAGATCATTCTTGAGGTTTATTCCTCAAATGTCAAACGTGATTTCAGTTTGGGGTCATCCACGAAGCATGAAGGTTGTGGATAACAGTATTATTAATATTCCATAAATTCTTTATATAGTACTCAGTGGAAAATCATCATTTGTAATATTTATCTGGTGCTTGAATGAGAACATACAATAATATGACAATTCAATTTTCTACTTTGACATTTCAGATATGACCAAGTCATGATAATCAATCAGCAATACATTTATCATCTACATGAAGCCAATTATGAGCCAATAATCAGTAGAATTTCAAACTTGTAACCTAGACCCGTGTGCAGTGGCCACAGTGAAGGTGGAGACATTTGCTATAATTATGCTGTTACTGCTTCTAACAAAATGTTTTATACCTGAAAGAGCAGGCAGTGCTTTTAAAACCTCAATTCCACTCTGGCTCTTTATTATTAATTGACTTTTGAATCATAAGCTTATTAGAAGGGCAGTAGAAGATGCAGTCATCATAAGGCAGCAGGAGTGTATGGCTTTGGAATCAGAAAGACTGTGGTTCAAATCCCGGCTCTTCATTTATTAACCAAGTAACCTTGGGCAAGTGATTTAACTCTCTAAGCCTCAGTATCCCCAGCTATAAAGGGGGTAGTAATAATTACCTCACAAGATTGCATAGGGATTCACCATGATGTAGGGCACAAAGGTGCTCAAAAAATAGGAGCTATCATTAGAACCAAAAGAATATAACCAAAGCTTAAAGGTTTAGATCATGTTTTTAAAAGAATAAATTTAAGACTTTCTAAGTGAACCAATGTTGAAAGAAGAAAAACATTTAAAACAGAGCACTCATTATAATCAAGTATCTTTTAAAATATTCTGATTACTAGACAACAATTATATGCACTATTTTAGTAATATCATAAAATGGTTGCACTTTGTTCTTTGTTTATTGCATTCTGAAAGCCCATGTTAGAATTATAGGCATATAAACTGTAGCTATTAAGAATGCCTGTAGAAGGCACTTACTGATGCATCATTTAGCCTGTATCTTGTCTTTGGAAGAGAGAAATCCAAATGGCTGCTTCTTTCAAAGGTCACCCAGATACATAGTGTTCATTTGAGGTCATCTATATATTTTTGTGTATGTGTACTTGTGTGTGCACATTTTAACTCAGCTTTCCACAGCACCTCATAGGAGTTTTTCTGCCCCTATGAGACAGTTAAGAATACTGTCTGGGACAAGGAGAGATTTGGAAGTATCCAATATGCATGGGATGTGGCACTATAGGAAGCTTCCCATGAACCTTTTCCTGGTCCCAAACAGTGGACCTCAGAACTCACAGAGCTACAGAGTTGCTGCCAAGGGATCCTTGAATCAATATGAACACAATCATTCACTGTGTGCAGAGTACAAAAAGCATATTATCACAAAGGATGTGTGCTCCAGTTATCTATTATTGTGTACGAATAATAACAGCCACCCCAAAACTCAGAGGCTTAAAACAAAATGTATTCTCTCTTATAATTCTGTGGGTTGACCAGGGGTTCTGCCACGCCACCTGGTGTTAGCTGGAGCTCCAGGATGACCGCAGTCATCCGGGGACTTGATTGGGCTGGAACGTCCAAAATGGCTCACTTACATGGCTGCCTCTTGTTGGCTCTTGGCCGGGAGTTCAGCTGAGGATGTCAACCAAAGCACCTACACATGGAATCTCCATGTAGATTGGGCTTCTTAGTTGGGTGGCGGGGCTGAAAAAGGTAGCACCCACAAAAGGGGGCCTTACAAAGAGCCAGATGGAAGCAACAAAGCTTCTTATGACCTTGCCTTGGACACCACACAGTGTCATTTCCACCTCATTCTATTAGTCAAGCAACTCACAGGGCTAGCCTGATTCAAGAGGAGGGCGATTAGATTTCGATTCAGGGTGGGAGAACTGCTATTTTTCAAGTTTTTCTATGTGTAATAGCTAGAATGCTAATTTATTGAAGTGCATATTGAATTCTTAGTAAATTTTAGTCATTAAATATTTTTCAGTCAGCTCATAAAAATGTATAAGCAATTTAACAAGGTGATTAGGAGTTCAAGCTCTGCTGTCAGACAGCTCTGAATTTAAATACTGACACCTATTGGTTGTGTAGCCTTGAGAAAATCACTAAGCCTCGATTTCTCTACCTCTAAATTGGCGATGGAAATGGACTTGACAGAACGGTTCCCAGGATTGCACAAGAACATGCATGGCAGATGCTCAGTACTCAGAAACAGTGAGCCCTTGTAGTTGCTGTAACACTGGGATCACAGCTCTAGCTGACTCTTTCCTTTCTTCTGGCTCCCAGCCCCCTCCCCCATTCCTCCCCTCACGTCATCTTCTATTGTACTTGAATGGATGGATTGCTACAATGCCAGACCCGGTTGGGGCTGGGAAGCATCTATAGGTAGAAACTTACTGGAAAGATGAATTTTAACATTTGCTCATGCAAAAAATAAAATTTATTAATGTCAAACAAAATTTAGGGACATGATATTGTTGGAAGAAAATGAAAAACTTAAAAAGTAGCCCTATTATCATTAAGTATCTTTTTTCAAAAATTCTTAAAAGCCCATACATGACAAATAAGCCAGGAGTCAACTACTACGTATTAATCACACGTGGTGAATCAGTTTTGGTCCACTTGCCACATTTCTTGGGACTAAATTGACAGAGAGGCAGAAGTGGGCTCTAGCGCATAATGAGTTAAAAGCAGTATCTGAGTGCAAAGTGGGCACATCAGGTCTGAAGCCCAGGAATGCAGGAGGAAGAGGGGCTGCAGGCCAACATAGAGCAGATAATTAGGAACCAAAAGAACTTCTGAATTCAGCCTGCGCAGTTAGGGTAACAACGGTAGACTAAATAAATGGGGGGCAGGAAATCAAACTGGGCAGAAGCCAAAGGTCAAATAGCAGAAGTATTGTAAGTTCACAGAAAAGATTCTGCTGGCTTTCTTGGGGCTGTTCCTCTTACTGCCTATTCTAAGCAATTCTTCCCTACCTGGAGTAGAAAACTGCACTGGTGTGGCTTCTGACCCAAACTTAGTCCAGTCAAACCCAAGTTCAGCCCAGCTAAGAGCGCAGCGTAGGAATCGAAATTCTGCTAAATTCAAATCTTTTATTGAAAGGAAGGAAGGGAGCTCTCTGGCCCTAAACTATGCAAGTGTCTATCTCATGATGTGAAGTGGTCCAGCAAACATCATGCATGAGGTTTCATTCCCATACTCTGAAGCCAAAAAGAGTTATGCACATGAGCAGAACCATGGAATCTGCTTTATAAAGTGTTTAGGAAACTCTGAGGGTGAAAATATTTATGAAAGTTCCATGGACAGGACCTCTCTCTGGGTATCATAACCCTGGTATGTCATGGGTAAAATAAGGTTCCAACAAAATGCTCTAATATAAAACTTTTTTAAAAAGGTTGATAGAAGGCTGATAGACCTGCCTACATCTGCATTCCACACTGCAGTAGCTCTTGTTATGTATTAGGACTCCAATGCATAATGCTTTTTCAGTAATAGCATTTCTCCCAGTTCTTGGACTATACCTACAGATTCACCAAGTAGCCTGTCTTCATCATCCTCATGTTTGGTACTATGTATTAATAGTGTTGAAAAATGATTTATAGACAATGCATTAGCCACTGAAATTAGACTCACAGTAAGACATTCACATCTTATTACATACAGTATTTGTTATATTGTTGAGAGTAACTTTTATATACTTACCTTTTCTTAATTTATAAGCTAGAAGAGAGAGCTGTCATTTAACATTCCCATTCTGGTGCATTTCCTATTCTGTTAGTGCCACCAAACAAGAAACAGCTTGCTAGGACTGCTGGTCCCTTGAGAATTTCCCCAATACACTGATAGCCACAGCAGTCATCTATTCACGACTTCGATGTGAATGTCATATATTTTTGTTTAAACTCAAGAGATTCTAGTTGGATGACTATGTGGTTCGAATGAATCTCATTGCTTTTTGCCCCCTATCCCCATCCAGAGACCTTCTTTTCTAAAAATGCTCATTGACCACACTACATTGTCATTGAAAAGAAGGACCTACCTTTGATGTTGCTCAAATGACTGTTGCACACCTTCAGGCAGCCATTTATTACTTAAAAACCATGATACCAGAGAAAACTACGTTTATATCTCGTAGAATTAAATTCTGCTGACTACTCCCTGCCAACTACTTGCATTTAAATGTACACTTAATTAGATGGGAGTTTATCCAGGCAAAGGTGCAGATCTGCAGTCACCAGGCCATGTGGAATTGACTGTCACTCATTAAAGTTATCCTTAAGATAAAGATTTAAATCTATTTCATTTCCTTGCTCGGTATCACTAAAGTAAATAGGACTAAGACAAGAGAATTAAAGGAGATTTTCCAACCAAGAACATTGACAGCTGAAATATAATCAGTTTCTAAGATTTATAATGCTATTGACTTTTCTTTTGCATCATAAATTTCACTGCTGACTCTCTGCCTGAGTTTTATTATAATATCATATCATATTAGGGAGATCAGATTTGCTGGTGACACATGAAAATCACTGATACGAAAACAAATTCCCATTATCAGCTCATCACCTAATCATATTAGCATCTTTATATCTTATTATCAACTTTTTTATATAAAATAACATTTCCTAATGACAGGGATTTCACTAATGCTATACGAGTGGGACTAATATCATTTGAGAGTTCTCATCATGCATATCCTACTTGAAAGCAAAGTATATTTGTTTTCTACACAGACTTTGAAAATTTCAAATGAGTGTCTAGCAATTCAGGCAAAAACGATGGTTTATGGAAAAGCTATCTTCTTGATCGGCATTGAGGGCCTTTCACAATTTGGTCCCAAACTTCAATTAACAGCATAATGACTCACAAAATTTGAAGGCAGTTACAGCAGATTTTTTAAAACCCCAATCAGCTAACCTATTGAATGCAAAGTAGAATAGATTTAATTTCTTTAGTTATCACTCATATTATTCTCAAAGTCAAATCAGCATAAAGTTTAGCTGAGTTAACTGTTACCCGATTCCAAGTGTTGGCCAATGCCACTGAATGAGAGATTTTTACCTATTTCTTAGCAAACTTTCTTAGACTGGTTGAAACCTGATAAAGGGGAAAAACAGCATTTCTACAATTTATTTTTTAGAATGTGACCGAATCACTGGAGTTTGTGGCTATATCTGCAAGATACTGAACTAGTCAATCACCTCAGCAATTCAGTATGACAACCAGTCAATGCAGTGAGAAAATCAATTTCATCAGCTCATTGAACTGAACTGATGCTTGTGGACACATGCAAATCGAAGGCCCTTCATGGCTTCCCATCGCTACTTTGGCAGCTGCTTCTCTCTCGCCAGTGGGATAAGGTTCTCACACAGCCAGAATGCCACAAAAGGGGACCCTAGCTCTTGCATGTATTTTTAAGTTCCCCTGGCATCTGGCACC
This sequence comes from Balaenoptera borealis, assembly GCF_965194805.1. Classification (NCBI taxonomy): domain Eukaryota; kingdom Metazoa; phylum Chordata; class Mammalia; order Artiodactyla; family Balaenopteridae; genus Balaenoptera; species Balaenoptera borealis. The sequence continues at coordinate 35,116,009 of NC_138870.1, forward strand.
AAACGAGAAGACACTTGCAAGGCAGCACCAAATACCTCTCCTGGCCAGCTGCAGCCCAGGGCCCCAGAGAGCAGCCTGAGCTCCCTTGATGAGGACTTCCCTGACTCTCCTCTCAGTCCTTCTAAAATCCAGGGTTCACCTTTGACCCTGCTATGCGAGTATGCTCCCAATGATTCTAGAACTGATGTTTCAGTCCTCTCCAGCATTTCATCCAAGAAGCTTACTTACCAGGCCCTCATTTCATACCTCCATAGTCAGCCAAGACCTTCCAGAATTCTAGAGTGGTTAAATAGATCAGCTTCTCATGAACCCTCCCTACGTGTCACCGGCTGAAATGTAAGTGCTTGAAATGGAGGGGTCTGTCTTTATAACCCAGGCAATGAATAGCAGATCATGGGGTTCAGTAAATATTGAATGACTGGATTAATTAACTAACTAATTTAAAGCAGTGGCTCTCAAGCTTTAGTTGGCATTAAAAGAAATTACCTGCAATCTTTTTTAAATATGGATTCCTGGACCCCATTCCCCCCAAAATGTTTATTTAATAGGCCCTGGATTGGATATAGATTTTAACAAGTAAAAATCCAAGATTGGATTTTTAACAAGTACCCTGGGTGACATGTTTTGATTTAAAGTATCAGTTGTCTTCCAGTGATCTGACTCTTACTTTAAAAAACAAAAAAAAACTATGTAAATGTTTGCTAAGACAAATTTTCTAAGTTGACCCATTTCTGCTGCAAGTGTCTATTTTTGCTGTTGTTTTGATGCATCATTTATCTAAGCCTAGGAGAATGACCAAGCATTTAAAATATATTTCCAGCCCTGAGTTTCAGTGGAAATTAGTTGGGAAGCCGTCCCTAGTGAAATGTGTGAAAACATTTTCACACAGAATACCTGAAAGGCTTAACAAATGTCTCCCCTCTCGTGGCTTTCTCGTGACCTCCGCCTCGTGAATTTCCAGGCACCCAGCTTTGGAAGGAAACATGCCCAAGTCCCGAGCAGTTCCCACCTTTAAGGAGAGGTGAGAGGAGTCAAGGAGAAGCCTAACTATGCTGTCAGGCTGAAGCATCAAGTGAAACAAGGAACAAGCCAGCTTCCTGGGAAGCTAGTAGAAGCCAGTAGAAGAGAGGAAGTTAGAAATGTCATGTCTCTGCTGGCCTCTCAGCTCCTCCTGGCAGGGGAATTACCCCCTGCTCTGTGCTCCTTTTCTCACTAGCATATGCCTACCTTCCAGTGCTTTTTACAGTATAGTCTACTTCATGGCCCACAGTTTCCACGAGTCCATAAGCCCTTCAAGGCATGATACTGTGACTGACAGTATCATGATTAAGAGCTTGTTCTAGAGGCAGACCCTAAATTCAAGTCCAAGTCTGCCACTTACTAGCTGTGTGGGCTTGACAACTTACCCACTAAGCCTCAGCTTCCTCATCTGCCAAATGGGCAAAATAATAACTTCCCTGGAGGAACTGTTGTATGAATTAAGTAAAATAATCCATGTGAAATGCTTAGCAAACCTGCTTTGTAAGTGTTGGGTACGTATTAGCTCTTGTAATTATTGTTCGTTTTGTGTCCCCAGGAAAACTTGTGATAAACGGAATGGAAATGAGAATTCTGATACCCATCCTACCACAGCCAGCCTCTAGCTCCAGTTGGGCCCCTGAGGAAGACAGAAGTCAAGGCCAGTCACATGTCCACTGCTGGTCACTCTAAGTCCTGGCCACGAGCCTTATGTGGAACACCTAACCCTGGTGTGCTTGGACCAAAAGCCCAGGCCGGGAGATCTCCATGGCCTCTTCTGGGTCCATCCACTCTGATCTTGGCTCTTGAAATTTCACCACTCCGTGGAAAGAAGATGTACAGAAAAGGGATGCTGAAGAAGAGAAAGGCCTTCCCTAAACCACACTCCTAGGTCAATCCTGGCATAATTATTAATAAGACACCCTCTCCCAAGCACACCCAGGTTTGAAAGGCAAATTTTGTGGTTATCCAGCCCCTACACACTGGAGGGCAAGAGTCCCTCCAAGTCACTTGCACCAAGTTGGAAATAGCTCGAGCCTGTCGTGTGACACCAGCCTCATGGGCTAACAGGGAAAGAAGCTATACAGGAGAAGAACCTCCAAGGATGTAAACTGCAGGCCCTACCTCCACTCTGAAAGGCCTGCCCTGGAGCCTTGCGGCCCAGGTGTATCCCTGCGAACTCCTTTGCCCCTGGACCCCTGTCGAAGCCCCTCTTTCTCAGTGGGAGGGAGCCCGGGGACACCTAGCTCCCAGGAGAGTTTTAAAGAGGCCTTTAAACCGCCACTCCTAGTAGGGTCCCCAACCACTACAAGAAACTCAAAATATGAACTTTCACTTTAGGAAAAGCCTTTCCATGGACTTAAAAGCTTGCTTGTTTTTGATGATCATAACATTCTTGGCTAAGGGACAAAAGACAATCTAACAAACTGCTGGTTGAACAGTGGTCACAGACTATCAAAGATGCAAGTCCGAAATAACAATAAAAACCCCAGTCAGCCACAATAACTCATTCCTGTCAAGCACTTTACATTCACAATGTGCACCCATGGCCTCATTTCTGCCTTCCAACAGCACTACGAGCTTGGCATTGTTAGCCCAAAGTTTACAAGTGAGAAAAAGGACACCGAGAAAAGTGTTTTGCCAAGATCACACACATGTAAGCGGCAGGCCTGCAACCTGAATACTTGGCTTTTGATTTCAAATCTTTGATTCTCTTTAATACAGCCAGCCACATCATATTCAGATTAAACTTGAATTCAATTATATAGAAAAAAAAAGAAAAAGAAAAGGGAAAAATACAGATAGAAGGAAAAGCCAAGGAGAAACCATTTAAGAAGTGCAGGCAACATCTCTGACCCACCCTTTCAATACAAACACGCCATGGAAGGAACAAATGATTAGGGACAGGACCACACTATTCACTAAGTTTACCTCTGTCCTCAGATGCTTTCATAATGGAGCATCTCATCTTACTGAATGTGATTCTAAGATTTAAAGGTTTGTATTTTGGGACAACAAACTCCTCAACACAGATTAACTAGTTCATCTCATGCTCAACCCAGGGAAACAACCATGTATTAGCTATAGGAGGAAAAACCCCAGGGAGGGATAATGACAGGCCCCACATGGCACCTTCCCAGAGCTGTGGCTCCTCCAGTGTCCAGCATCCTACAGTTGAGAAAATGCTTTCACAGACCCCACCTCATGCAATCTTGTCAGCATCCCGGAGACAGGGAGAGATAGGAAAGATGTGCTTAATTAATATACCGCGTTGTGTTTTTTCTGTCTGCATTTGTGCTACAGGGAAGGACGGGATAAAGCGGTTAAGACTCAGGCTGATCAGGCCCCTAGGAGTGGAGCTTTCAGAGATGGGCAAGGTTTTTGTGCCCAGGCTTTGTCCAGAAGCCACAGAGCTGCCTGCCTCCAAGGCGCAGGGCTTAGTGCAGATGCCAGCTGTGACCACACGGGACTGATACTGGATGGTCCTCCCCAAAAAGCAAGGCACCACCGAACCTCCTGGGTTCTTGTCAACCTAAGGGAGTTGGAAGAAGCCCCAAGAATGACTATAAATAAGTGTCTTGCTCACCTTGGGAGATAAGCACCCACAGTTATGTTGACGTTGACTCTTTGTTTCTAAATTAAGAGAATTTTTTAGAGTAGAGTTCACAGCAGAATTGTGGGGAAGGTATAGGGATTTCACATATACTCCCACCCTTACACATGCAACGCTTCCCCCCTGTTGCCAACATCCCTCACCAGAGTGGTACATTTGTTTCAATGGATGAGCGTACATGGGCATATCATAATCACGCAAAGTCCATCATTACCACTAGGGTTCACCCTCGGTGCTGTGCATTCTTGGGACCACTGTATAATGACATGTATTCACCATTATGGTATCATATGGAGTATTTTTACTGCCCTAAAAATTCTCTGTGCTCTGCTTATTCATCTATCCTTCCACCCCCAACCCCTGACAACCACTGATCTTTTTTTTTTTTTTTTATTGTTTAGGTAATGATTTATTTGTATGTTTATTAGCCCAAGATGCTAATTGCAACACATTTCTTTCTCAAAGATTTTATTTATTTATTTATTTATTTATTTATTTATTTTTGACTGTGTTGGGTCTTCGGTACGTGCGAGGGCTTTCTCTAGTTGCGGCAAGTGGGGGCCACTCCTCATCGCGGTGCGGGGACCGCTCTTCATCGCGGTGCGCGGGCCTCTCACTATCGCGGCCCCTCTTGTTGCAGAGCACAGGCTCCAGACGCGCAGGCTCAGCAGTTGTGGCTCACGGGCCCAGCTGCTCCGCGGCATGTGGGATCTTCCCAGACCAGGGCTCGAACCCGTGTCCCCTGCATTAGCAGGCAGATTCTCAACCACTGCGCCACCAGGGAAGCCCAACCACTGATCTTTTTATTGTCTCTATACTTTCATCTTTTCCAGAATGTCATAGAGTTGGAATCATACAATATGTAGCCTTTTCAGATTGGCTTCTTTCAGTTAGTGATATGCATTTAAGTTTCCTCCATGTCTTTTTATGGCTTGATAAGTTCATTTCTTTTTAGTGCTGAATAATATTCTATTGTCTGGATGTACCACAGTTTATTTAATTTCACCTACTGAAGGACATCTTGTTTGCTTCCAAGTTTTGTGTTGACTTTTTTTAATGAAAAAATATGAAATTTCTTGCAGATCTTATTTTGTGATTGCAAATTTTTTTCCACCTGTGAATGAGGAAAAAATAAGATGCCAAACATCCAGAAAAATCATATATTTGAGTTATAAGGGCAACCTTTGTGTGGAATGAGGCACTCAGCTTATTAGGCAGACTGCTGGCTAATGTATGCTTCTCCTTTGTTTCCTGTACAGACCTCAGTTGTTTAAAGTGACTTTGGGGTGCCCCTGTCTTTACTGACTTACTTGATGGATTGTCTCTAACACCAATTACCATCCTAAGTATGTGACATCAAAACAACTTGTATGGCTCCTTGGAGACACACAGAAGAAGGGGTTCCCAAGGCACACAGTCATTAAGCAAGTGTTTGTGCCCTGGTGCCAGGGCCTTTCCTTATTATATAAGAAGTAGCTCAGTTTAATGGTTCCTTGCCATCGAAGAGTCTATGAATAAAAACTCACTTGATATTCATCTAGTTGAAAGTATCTCCTACACATGTCCTGTTCTGCTCTCTCTGCAGCATTCTGAATTTTGGCTTTTGCTTGCTTTTAGTATTTGAGGATTTGTTTTCTTGCTTTCAAGCTCAGCTATAGTTAAGGGTTTCTCTTACATTGAATCCAGCATGTCTCTGTGTTCAGAGCCTGAGGAGGGCTTCCCATAACACCCAAGTTTGCCATTTTCAGGGTAGTCTCCATAAAAAAGTTCATTCACTCATTCAATCAACATGTCTGAATCCTTAAGAGGTGTCAGGCACTATGCAAGGCACAGGGGATGACATAAACATGAGTGAGATGAAAAGCCTGTTCCCAACCAGCTCATAGCCTAGAGATAGACCACAGACGAACTCCAGTACAATGGGGCCCCGGGCCGGCCTAGGCACGTGCAAAGGGAACAGCAGCATCAGAGCGCTGACCGCTGGTTGTGGCCGGAAAGCTGAGGAAGGCTTTGCATGTACAGCTGTGTGTGATGACTGTGACCAGCCAAAATCTATCCATGATCAGCGTGTCAGTGACAGAAATTAACTTTGACGTTTCTGATCCGAACCTGTTTTAAAATGCAATAGAGCATAAAGTAAAGTGGGTTGTTAGACTGTTCAAGACACCTGGGTCAAAGTTCTCATTCTGAATCTACGGGCACTTGAGAGAACCCTTGTACACTTCTAAGCATCACTTTCTTACCTTATTATTTAACCAGTTGGGTTAAATAATCTGTAAGATCTCATCTAGCTGAAAATTACATGATGATTATACTGAACTGTCCTTATTTTCCCACAAAAGCATTTTTATTCCATTATTTAAGGAAATAAAGCTAAACGTATCTGTTTGCCAAGGTCAACAAGTGCAATTTAACTAAAGAAACAGACCCAGAAGAAGAAACAGACACAGACCAAAAGACTAAAGAGAGGAGAGACTGCTGGTGAGCACCAGATGCAATTAGCACAGTAATGCCGGAACGCAGCAAAATGAAACTGCTTGTTTAGTATCAATGGGCAGAAAATCGTTTTGACTGAATACCTGCCCGTCACCGTCGTAACCACAAACTTCTCAAAGTGACGAGTCACATCTTGTCATTGCAGCTCACTACCAAGCATCAAGGGACCCTTGATAAATACAAACTGGTTACGAGGAAGAAGAGAGCATCCTTTTCTTGGTGTCTGTTGGGTGCTGCTGAGAACAGTCTTTCAACCTCCCACGGCAACGATCGGGTCCTTTCTCCTGATAAGCAGCCGGTTCCCTTAGCGGTAATGAGCACTGTTAACCCAATGCCTTAAGCCCCTTAGATCAAGGATAACAAAAACTATGTCCTTGAGAGCACAAATCGGTATGAAATGAGGTGACTTATGATGCTAAAACGTAGCTTCAATTGCTCACCCAGTTCTGCATATGTTGTTTACAATCTTCAGCTCAGCTCTGCCAAAATTGGGTTCCTGTCCCATTACCGAAGGCAGGCAAAAGGGGAAGCGCAGCGCCATCTGCTGTCTGCCTGAGGGGAGAGCTGACACTGCGAAGGAATTACTTCTGTGTTCTGAAGGTGTTTCTTCCACGTTCTGTAAAGCAATTTTCTCTGGTATCAACGAATACATGAAATTTACTTGTTGAATTTTTATTATTTATTATCATTTTATTTATGTGTGATATTCTAGATAAGGGTCTCAGACGAAAATGAGGTTTGAAGTTTAAAATCTAGTTTATAATATTTATGAATGTCATAGAATCACAGCATACATTTTTTAATAAAGCATCTGACCTTAATTACAGTTCTTTCCTTTGCATTCATTTTAAATACCACAAAATTAATGCCATACACAAAGGGAAATATTGCAGAGGGATAATGTATTCAAACAATGTTATAAAACAGCACCTTTTGAGTTAAGATAAATATTTTTAAAATAACATATTAGAACTTAAAGAATGATTCAAAAGTAGTCTTCTTTCCTTAAAATAGCTGAAATTTTGCACTGGGTTACTGATCTTTCCTTAACTGGACTCAGTATGTAATTCTATTTTAATGAAACCTATTTTCAGAGCTGACAGTGGTGCACTGGGATTCTTTCAACTATGAATGAATATGCCCTGGACAGGACTAGATACTGGTCTCTAACTTGGATGATTTGGGGCTTATGTGACCAGAAAAAATGGTAAACAGGATGTCAAGGACAGCCACAAAAGTCTCGGAACCCTTACCTAATGTACAGCCAGCCCTAAAATTCTGGATTGAGGCCACAGCAGAGACCTGGACAGAGAAGTCCAAAGGCAGCTTCCTCTGGCACCTCCTGCCAACATCTTATTCCAGGTGTTGATTTTTATCAAGTTTCTACTCCTACAACTTGAGGTAGGAGTGACAGCAAGAGATAAACAATGCTTGTTTTTTATTATAAATATTCCCAAAAATATTGGGAGAGAACAAGATGCTAGAAATAGTATTCATGAAACAAATTATAGATTAAGCCATAAGAAGCTACTGCTACTTGACTATTTTTTACCTTAAATAAGGCAATTTCACATACCACTTAGGAAATAGGAAACTCGAGGAAAGGTACACTAACATGGATGTGACTAGGGAATAACATTCCTTGTAAGTGCAGTTTTTAACTGCACAAAGTTTGTTCACAGCCGAAGCCATGTTTATGCAACATTAAGTTTGTCAAATATTTTAGCTTGCTTCAAGAGTTTTATCAAACAGAATACACTGACTCAAATAAGCTTCCAGTAGGGGCTATCAATTTGGGTGTTAAGACTTAGTTTCTCATCCTTCTTTACTAATTAAGTTTCTGTCAAACCTGTTGTGTTATAATATAGATAAGAACTACGTATGAAATTAACTAATAGACATGCTATGTTCCAAAAGTCCATTTTTAAGGCAGTTGCTTGAAGGTAAGAAAGCACCTCCTAAAAGAAATAAAAAGTGGTTAATTTCCCAAGCCAATTCATGAGTCTGCGTAATTCATCATGCAGTTACATTATGATGTTATTTTACAAACCAAAATGGCAAGCCCAGGAAACAGAAAGCTAAAAAGGAGAAGGAAAAGGATCAAAAAGTGGCATTGTGATACTTAGTGTTCGTGACACCATTTCCAGTATTCTGCCATACTATGTTATTTTTAAGTACTAAAATACATATTTAGTTCTGGATGATACTGTTGTTTCAATATTTGAAAAAATGTGAAATCTGAATCCTTTATGTATTCAAAAATCAGTGACTCAATTCTTCAGTTTATGCCACGAAACAAACCTGTGCTCATTTTTTAGAGCTGGGTAAGACCACACCCAAAAGGTTGCAATAAGCAACCAAATGTGTAATTGCAAAGCTTCCACTGAAAGGATAAGTCTTCTTCCAATTCAAAGACTTTCTGAACAAGTAAAATATGAATCTGTCAGTATTGACGTTGATAAAGATCTCTCAGTCTCAGTCTTTAAGACACTAAGAAAAAAAAAGACAAACCCGAAATGTTTTCTTCAAAACAAAATATTGAAGCTTATGACAATAAAAAGATCGTCACTCTCAAAAATATTCAAAAAGTACTCCTCAAAGAGATGGCATTGTTTGAAGATGAAAGAGTCAAAAGTAAATGTCTGGAGTTAGCTTCTAACTTGCTTCTCCACTTCTGACAGGTACATAGAAAGAGCATTATCAGGAGCTGAAAAAATTTGCACAAAAACATGCTTGCAACTGAATAATGATACCGTTGACCTCATTTCTTTTAAGTTCGTACTTTTTTAATTTATTATTTATTTTTGGCTGTGTTGGGTCTTCGTTTCCGTGCGAGGGCTTTCTCTAGTTGCGGCAAGCGGGGGCCACTCTTCATCGCGGTGCGCGGGCCTCTCACTATCGCGACCTCTCTTGTTGCGGAGCACAGGCTCCAGACGCTCAGGCTCAGTAGTTGTGGTGCACGGGCTTAGCTGCTTTGCGGCATGTGGGATCTTCCCAGAGCAGGGCTCGAACCCGTGTCCCCTGCATTGGCAGGTAGATTCTCAACCACTGCACCACCAGGGAAGCCCCTAGATTAGTACTTCTTAAAAGAACTATAAATTACAACAGATATTTGATTTTACATTTTGTGACTAATTTTCTTCATTTTATAAAGAGCCCATTTAAGTAAAGCATTATTTTATATATTTCATCATTTAATAATTTTACTATTATAATGCTTATTTATTTTCATGAATTTATATTTTACTTGAGGTTTTTTAGGTTCATAATTTTTATATTTGAAATGTATGACTTTTTAATCCAACTGAATTTTAAGAATTATGAAATTTTGTTTTAAATAAATTATAGGTGATACATGTATTTCAGTGTTCATTTCACTTAAAATCAAAATAAATACTGAAGTGCCAGAAATGTCATTTTTTTTCTGATATATCATAATGTCTAGTGGTGCTCAGAGACAGCATGTTGAGAAGGAAAGAACAAGGAGGTAGGACCCAAGAGACCTATATTTCAGGCTGAAATAAGACCTACTGAGGCCATAAATAGTGAATGGTACCCCTTCACCAACATGTAATTAAAAATTAAAACAATACTAAGTCATAAACTAAACCCAACAGTCTTCATTTTTCTCATAATGAATAAAAATTTTGTTGTTAAATATTAAAAAATATGACATGCTTCATCCATCTACAGTTCAGTCCTCCCCAGCCTCCTTCTCGACTCTGACTCTGTTCACAAGTGACTTCACCTCTCCGGGCCTCTTTCTTTATCAACACAATAAAGGGTTTTGATTAGATGACATCCAGCCTCCCATCCAGCTCTAAAGAATTACTCCCTGCTTCCAGTCACTGCAGAGTCCGTCCTAGGCAATTGTGACATTGTAATTTATAATAAGATATATATATATATATATGTATTTTGGTCTTCATCCCCATTTCTGGCACAGAGCTCCTAAAACCCTTGGAATTTCCTAAGAGGTGAGAGGGATTAAGGTGTCTCTTGTTATGTTAATTAGGTGACTTTGGACCCTACCTAAGGATGGGGACTGGTTGCCAGGGGAACAAGCCATGTGATTAAAGGGTTGGAATATTTCATGCCACTCTCAGACCTCCAGGAAGGGGAGAGAGGCTAGAGATTGAATTCAGTCGCCAATTGCCAATGATTTAATCAATCACGCCTATGTAACAAAAAGTCTCCATAAAAAACAGAAAAGACGGGATTCAGAGAGCTTCCGGGTTGGTGAACGTGTAGAGATTCAGAAGAGTAGCACTCCTGGAGAGGGCACGGAAGATCCGAGACATTTCCCCACACCTCACCATATGCATCTCTTCTATATCTAGTAAGTAAAATGTTTCTCTGAGTTCAGAGGGCCGCTTTAGCAAATAAACTGAGCCCAAGGAGGGGATCATTGGAACTTTGGATCTATAGCTGGTCTGTCAGAAGCACAGGTAACCACCTAGAGTTGCCACTGGTATCTGAAGGGGAGTGGATGCAGTCTTGTAAGACTAAGCCCTTAACCTGTGGGATCTGACTCTACCTCCTGGTAGATAGTATCAGAATTGACCTGAATTGTAGGGCACCCAACTGCTGTCAGAGAATTGCTTGTTGGTGTGCCAACCCCTTTCCCCCACATTGGAAGTTGGTTGCAAGACCTCTTAGCAAAGTTTATGAATACCTTTGAAATCTTCCTACCTCCCTTTAAGACAGAAAACTGTTGAACTAATTCATAGGACTGTGTGAATACATGATAGATAGCCTTAACACTTCCAGGTGTGTATTTATTTTAATATTATTAACCATGAGTCTCTAATTAAGGGGATTTCAGGCATTTTTTAAGAATGATTTTTTTAGGAGTGATAAGCATGGTATTTGCTGAGAACAAAGGCTTTGGTGCATGACTGATATGGATTTAGAGATTGACCAGTTCTATCAAAGCGGCAGGTACCTGGATTTGGCAAAGGCATGGAAAAATAAGCACTCTCAAATACTCCTCTAGGGAGAGTAATTTGGTTATATGTTTCAGATTTTCAATTGGCTGGACAATTCCACTTGAGGAATTTGTCTTATAAATTTATTCACAAAAGGCAAAATTTAGGTAGAAGGACCTTTATGAGGCTGAGTATGTTACGGCGTAGACTGAGCTAGTTATCCTCAGCCCCCCTCCCACCCTTCTATTCTGTGTTCTGTGCTCCTGAGACTCTCAGTGTGCAAACTGCATTTTCCAGCCACCCTTGTCAGCTGGCTTCCCATTTGGTTCTGCCAGTAAGAGATCCTGGAAGGTAATGAGAAGGCCAGAGAAGAAAGACGAACCTTCTATTTCTGGCTCTGGCAGTGTGGTGGTTACTGCTGGTGGCTGGCATATACTGTCAGGGCAGCAGAAGTCCGAACTCAATACCCCAAGAAGCATCTTTTCAGCTATTTCAGTGCTGACCTAAGTGCACAGATTCAGCAGGTCCAGAAGCAACTGGCTGCAATAGTATCTCCAACAGAACAGCGCTGGTGCGGGTTTCTACTCACGGGTATTAGTGCCATCTGATCTCAGATTCTCACGCCATCTTCCATTTTTCCCAGGGCTCCCTAAATCTTCTAACTTTTGCTGTTCCAACCCTTCTAAGACCTTTCTAACCAGTTTCCTATGTTGAATTCCCTCTGTTTGAAATACACAATAAATTCTGTCTTTCAAAATGATCCTCAAATGATACAAAGATCATTCATTCCAGTATTGTACTTAATAGGAAAATATTTTAAAACAATATAAGTGTCACTCAATAAGGGAATGGTTAAATAAACTATGACACATAAAAACAATGGAATACTATACAGCTGGCATAAAGACTGATGCATTTCTATATGTACCAGTATGAATAACCTCCAAGTTATTACAGTTAAAAAAAAAAAGCAAGGTGCAGAATACCATGATAGTATGCAGCCATTTGTGTCAATCTCTCTTCCAGTTGAATTTTAAGTTCACAGACCCTGTATTCTGGCCAACTGTATGGTTTAACTGGCACCATGGCCATGCTGAGGCCAAAATACCTTTCTCGTTTTCTCTTTACTATTTCCTCTGTTTACCTCCTTCCCCACAAAATACTGTTTCTGTCTATGGTCTGTTGTTGATGAAATTAATGTGGGTCTAAAATATAATATGATTGGATTCTTGGATCATTTCTTTTATTTGAGATGAGACTATAAGACTACAGTAAGTCCCCTACACACGAACAAGTTCCGTTCTGAGAGCACGTTTGTAAGTCCAATTTGTTCATAAGTCCAACAAAGTTAGCCTAGGTACCCAACTAACACAATCGGCTGTATAGTACTATACTGTAATAGATTTATAATACTTTTCACACAAATAATGCATAAAAAACAAATACACACAAAAAATAAAGAAAACTTTTTTAATCTTACAGTCCAGTACCTTGAAAAGTACAGTAGTACAGTACAACAGCTGATATACAGGGGCTGGCATCGAGTGAACAGGCAAGAAGAGTTACTGACTGGAGGAGGGAGAAGAGGTGGGAGTTGGTAGAGCTGAAGGATTGTCAGCAATAGGAGACAGAGGGCAAGCTGCAATTTCACTCACGCCTGACGTTGATGGCTCAGGTTCTGGTTCCTTGCTGGATTCAATTCTATCTACTCTCTTGAAAAAACAATCCAGTGATGTGGATGAAAACCAAATATATATGAGAAATATATTTGGTTAAGTGAATGCCCAAATATATATTTCTTATAAATCACAATATCACAGTGGGACTTTAATTTTATTACGGCGATGAGAGGAAGGAAAATCCACTTTTTGTACTTTGTTTTGAACAACAGAAGAAAGATTTAATAGTCAAGTGTGCTTTAACTTTCTAATAGAAAAAAATATGATATTAATGAGAAGAGGAACTTAACATTTTCTGTGAAATCCAGGTGTTTACTTGACAGTGAGGGGATGCTCAAATCAAATTCGAGGCATATTGCTGGCAGATATGTCCAGTGCTCTACAGACAAAGGAAATGAGTGAATTTTCCTGGGTAGAGAGACTTCTACCTCTACCAGAATTTATTGTGTATGTAGCCTTCAGATTTACTTAATTAATGATCTTCCTTGACCCATTTCAGAATTTCTGGGAGCAACATAAAAGAGGAATTTACAGAAGCCCTTCAGGGGCTTCACTCCCTTTTTAATTAGTCCCAAGAAGTAGCTAACATATTTGAAGTGACTCCATAAAGATCCAAGCAGGATTTGTCAGTCTGGATTTGGTCAGAGAACAGAGCCACTACAAGTTTTAAGAAATAAGGAGTTTAACATAGGAATTAAAGTCTGCAGCTAAAAAAGAAGAAAAATAGTGACTAACAGCCTCGATTTAAACTAAAGCAGTGGAAGAGAAGTAGCCAGAGCTCACATAGGGAAGCCTGAGAAACTGTTGCTCGTGGCCCTCAACACCGGAAGGGGGAGCTCTAGAGAAACCTGCCAAGCCATTACGTGTGGCCGCCTGACTTCCTGTGAATAATGGCTCTTGCTTTCACTTTCAAAATCTCGATGCAAGTTTCTCTCTTGCCCAACTCTCGTCATACAGGGAAAGAGTTTCTGAGAAATGTAGTTCCAGCTTTACATGGTGCCTAGTTGGGAATGGACAATCTAGTACAGGGAACTTCACTCTTTCCTCCACCAAAACCTTTAGCATTGGACACAGTTGGCTGCTTCCTTCTTTTCAAAATACTTTCTTCCCTTGGGTTCTGAAATATCACTTTCTCTTGGATCACATTTTACCTAGTTTCTGTTTCTCAGTCTTTTTTGATGCTTCCTCTTCATCTCCCAGAGATCAGTCCTGGGACCTCCTTGCTGATCTCATCTGGTCTTATGGCTTTATATAATATCTGTGTACCAATGACTCCCAAATATACATCTCCAGCTCAGATGGCCCAGAACTCTTGACTCATGTATCCAAGTGCCCTCTTCTCTGCTCACATGTCTAGTAGCCCAAACCAAACTCTTGATTACCCCCAAGAAAAAGTTCTGCCTCAGCCTCCCGCATCTCAATAAATAACAACACCATTTGCTCATATCAACAGTCGTTTTTTTATTCTTCTCTCATCCCAAAGCCAATGCATCACCAAACCCTATCAGCTCTATGCTCAAGATATGTCAAGACTCTGTCCACATCTCATCACCTCTACCTCTGTAACCCTGTGCAAGTTCCCATCTGGATTTCTGCAATGGTCTCCTAATCCACCCCACCCCAAGTCTATTCCCAATACAATAGGCATAGGGATCCACCTAAAACATACAACATACATTAGATCACATCACTTCTCTGCTCAGAATTCTACAATGACTCCATTTCATTTGTTATCACAAAAGTTTGCCCTGACCACCTTATATAAAAGAGCAACTCCATCAGCACACCGCTTAGTGTCTATCACCATCTAACTACTATGTATTTATGTAGTAGTCTATTTCCCTGCTGTGGACTGCGCAGCATCTCTCTAAGGTTCTTATGTGAAGCCCTAAGCCCCAACGTGATGATATTTGGAGACAGGTCCTTTGAGAGGTAATCAGGGTTAGATGAGGTCATGAGAATGAGGTCCTTCATGATAGGAATAATGCTCTTAGACACCAGAGAGCTTGCTTCCTCTTTCTCTGCCATGTGAGGACAAGCTAGAAGGCAGCCATCTGCAAGCCAGAAAGAGGGCTTCACCAGGAACTGATTTTGCCCACACCTTGATTTTGAACTTCCTAGCCTCCAGAACGATGAGAAAATAAAGTTCTGTTGTTGAAACCACCCAGTCTGTGGTATACTGTTATGGCATCCTGAGAAGATTAGAACTATCCACTCTCCCCAACTAGATTATAAGATTCATAAGGAACCAGATTTTGTTTGTTCACTGCTGTATCCCCAGCACCTAGTTGCCACTCGACATACGGTGTATTTGTGCAATGAAATGACTGAATGAATGAGTTGTTCAATGTCTTAGCTAGAATGTGGCAGAGCTGGAACTAACTCAGATGCTAGCTGATAAAAACACAGGATGAAGGTTAAGTTTTCTATCTTAATTGTGTGAATCTAATTTGCAAATGATAATACAAGCAACCCATCATGAATATTCTAGTACATTCAGAAAATAAAAATATTAATTCTTCCTCTCAGCCTTTCTCCTATATGAAAGACGTGGTCATCCACTTGGGAAAACCTCACAGCATATCTATCCCACCACAAACTTCATCCAGTAAACAGCATGTGGGGATTCAGAGAGCATAGCATTAAACTCTACTCCCCATTCAAACCACAGAAATATGTTTATTTCTTGAAAGCTTTTGCAGAGCTAACTCCCAGTACAAGGGCCAGCCAGTACTCTTGAGGTCCTGACTTTAAAACGATGGCATAGCTTTGTTAATTCCCCAAGAGGGGGTGCATTTGTTAAAGAGACATAATTCACAATGTGAATTAGCTTCTGATAGTAATTCATCTGGTTCCACTAACACAGAAAGCTCAAAACCATTCAGACTTCTTTCCTTGAGACTACTGAAAATAAGATTCCTTTCAAAGCAGTAAGTAGTAATTGTCCCTGAAAATCAAGGCCAAATGGGCCAGAAATGAGAAGCAGGGTGTAAATTCTGAGTTTGGGCCCACCAGAGCCAATTACTGTAACAGGGACAATCTTGGTGTCTTTATTTGGATGCTTGAGGTAGCCTGTTTACTGCAAGGTAAATGAATTGATGTGTTCTCTATGTGTAATTGAGGAGAAACCTGTTGGATCACATATTCATCCAGTAATTGCCTAGGATTCCTATGAGAGTGCTTACATAATTTCCTTTGTATGTGTTTTCCAAAAGGACGTACGTCTCCTATCCAGTGTTCTCTAAACCACAAATATACCCCATTGATTTTCTCGGTCTACAGTGTGTTGATTTTCAGCCCATCGTGTATAAGGTGAAAGGAAACAATAATTGTATATAGAAAATATTGATCTGCAACCATTGATTCAAGGCCCCATGGTATCAAAAGATTAGTTACTTTTAAGAGAAGTACTAAAGGTGACTTTCAGCTACTTTTTATTGACTAACACAGGCCAGATAAATCCTTCTATTCAAAGCCATAGACTCTTCTCCAGAAGCCATAATGAATAGACTATTTTACTCCCTTGCTTGAGATCTGAATAACACTGTGAATGTATTTTCCAAATACATATAAACATGTGCTGCACTATTAGCAAATAGTTCACAATATTTAAACTTAACTATAATAGTAAATAATACATTTAGTATTTACTGTGTCCCAGGAATTGTTCCAAGTGATTTACATATATTTATTTATTTAGTGTTCACAATACCCCTCTGAGTTAGGTACCAATATCATTCCCATTTTACAGAAGAGTAAACCAAAACATAGAAAGATTAAGTAACTGGTCCAAAGTCACACGGCTAGTAAGTAGGAGAGCCAGGCTTTGAACTCAAGTAGCCTGGCTCTAGAAGTTATACTTTTAAGCACTACACAATGGTACCACTCAAATTTTAAGGAAAATGTGAGAAAATTCATGGGTCAAAGCTGCAAATAAAAATTATCCAAATACCATCCATTATTCTGCATCTGAAGAAGGTGAAAAAGAAAGGTAATTTACTATCTTTTTGATGATAGCCATTCTGACAGGTGTGAGGTGATATCTCTGAGGTTTTGATTTGCATTTCCCTGATATTTAGTGATGTTGAGCATTTTTTTTGTGCCTGTTGGCCATCTGCATGTCTTCTTTGGAAAAATGTCTAGTCACATCCTCTGTCCATTTTTTAGTTGGGTTGTTTGGTCTTTCAATCTTGAGTTGTATGAGTTCTTCGTGTATTTTGGATATTGACCCCTTATCAAATATATTGTTTGCAAATATTTTCTCCCACACAGTAGGTGGCCTTCTCATTTTGTTAGTGGTTTCTTTCACTGTGCAAAAACTTTTTTATTTTGATGTAGTCCCATTTGTTTATTTTTGTTTTTGTTTCCTTTGCCTGAGGAGACATATCCAAAAAATATTGCTAAGACCAGTGTCAAAGAGCTTACTGCCTATGTTTTCTTCTAGGGGTTTTATGGTTTCATATCTTACATTTAAGTCTTTAAGCCATTTTGAGTTTATTTTTGTACCTGGTGTGAGAAAGTAGCCACACCATGTTTGATTGTTTTGCGTGTAGCTGCCCATTTTTCCCAATACCATTTATTGAAGAGGCTGACTTTTCCCCACTGTATATTCTTGGCCCCTTTGTTGTAGATTAATTGACCATATAAGCATGGGTTTATTTCTGGGCTCTATTCTGTTCCATTGATCTATGTGTCTGTTTTTGTGCCAGTACCATATTGTTTTGATTACTGTAGTTTTGTAGTTTAGTTTGAAATCAGGGAGTGTGATACTTCCTGTTTCGTACTTCTTTCTAAAGATTGTTTTGGCTATGCAGGGTCTTCTGTGCTTCCATACGCATTTTTAAATTATTTCTTCTAGTCTGTGAAAAATGTCATTGGTATTTTGATAGGGATTGCATTGACTCTGTGTATTGCCTTGGGAAAAGGGAACCCTCGTGCACTGTTGGTGGGAATGTAAATTGGTACAGCCACTATGGAAAGCAGTATAGAGGTTGCTCAAAAAATTAAAAGTGTAACTACCACATGATCCAACCATTCCACTTCTGGATATTTCTCTAAGGAAAGCAAAAGCACTAATTTGAAAACATATATGAACCCCATGTTCATTACAGCATTATTTACAATGGCCAGGATATGGGAGCAGCCTAAATGTCCATTGATAGATGAATGGGTAAAGAAGATGTGATAGATATAGGTATAGATATAGATATAGAATGGAATTTACTTAAAAAGAATGAAATCTTGCCATTTGCGACAACATGGATGGACCTAGAGTGTATTATGCTAAGTGAAATAAGTCAGACAGAGAAAGGCACATAACATATGATTTCACTTATATGTGGAATCCAAAAAACAAAACAAATAAACAAACATAACTAAATGCAAACAGAGTCATACAAACAGAGAACAAACCAGAGGGAAGGAGGGTGGAGGGATGAAAAAAAAAAGGTAACTATGTGAGGTAATGAATGTTAATTAGCTTGATTGTGGTGAGCATTTCACAATGTATATTTATATGAAACCATCATGTTGGACGTCTTAAATATATACAATTTTTGTCAATTATACCTCAATAAAGCTGAAAAATAATTTTTTTAAAAGGAAATGTAACTTTTTAAAATTTAAGTACTTTTTCTGGTTTATCTTCAAAAAAACAATTTAGAGAATACTGAAAATTATGTTATTCCATAGCTTAATAAAATACTCAGGCAAGATTTCTTATCATCATTTATAATTTTTAAATCCTCTAGGCATATAATCTAAAGAAACACAAATAAAAACCACAATGAGATACCACTTCTCACCCATTAGGATGGCTATCATCAAAAAAAAACAGAAAATAACAAGTGTTGGTGAAGATGTGGAAAAATCAGAACACTTGCTAGCGGGAATGTAAATAGTGCAGCTGCTATGGAAAACAAGACAGGGTTTCCTTTAAAAATTAAACATAGAATTACCATATGATCTAGCAATGCCATTTCTGGGTATATACCAGAACGAACTAAAAACAGGCATCTGAACAGACATTTGTACACCCATATTCAAAGCAGCATTATTCACAATAGCCAAAAAGTGGAAGCAACCTAAGTATTCACTAATAGGTGATTGGATAAACAAAATGTCATATATACATATAATGGGAATATTATTCAGATTTAAAAAAGGAGGATATTCTTACACATGTTCAACATGGATGAACATTGAAGACATTGTACTAAGTGAAATATGCCAATCACAAAAGAACAAATACTGCATAATTCCACATATATGAGGTACCTAGAGTAGTCAAACTCATAGAGACAGAAAGTGGAAAGATGGTTACCAGATGCTGGGGTAAGGGGGAAATGGGGAGTTACTATCCAAGGGCATACAGTTTCCATTTGAGAAGATGAAAAATGTTCTGAATGGATGGTGGTGATAGTCGCACAAGAATGTGAATATATTTCATTCTACCAAACCGTACACTTAAAAAAGGTTAAATTTTATGTTAAGTATATTTTACCACAATAAAAAAAGACCGCATGTGTTCATTTGTGCATGCATGTAAATAGATAATAGATAGATAGATGATAGAGCCTCTCTTTTTTATGCTAATTGAAGCTGTGAACAATGTTCTGAACCTTCTTTTCTTCTCATAACAACATATCTTAGAGAGAATTCCATATCAGCACATTCTTTTAAATGGCTGGCTGATATTCTATAGTACAGGATACTATAATTTATCTAAGCTACCTGTTATCAATGGTCATTTGATTATCTACAGTCTTTTGTTACAATATACAATGCTACAACAGCAACATAAAATCCTCTAGAATAGAAAGTACACAATAGAGCTTGTATTAGTCAGGATAGACTAGGTAACATGGTGTTAAAAAAACAACCCCAAAACCCTTTACTAAACTCTCAGATTCTCTTAATACAGCAAGAGTTTGTTTCTTACTCATGTGACACAGCCTGCAGGAATCAGCAAGGGCTTCTGCTCCACAGAGTTCCACCATCTTCTTCATCATCCAGAAAACATCGCCTCCCTCCTTGATCACTGGGCTTCCTACAGTCTCAGCCCAGAAGTAAACTCATATCTCATTAGCCAGAACTAGTATTTTCTCCCTCTCAACTGAAAAGAGGCTGAAAAAATGTAGGAGAATAAAATAATCTATTTCAGTAACTCTTCCGTACTTCAATCACACAAATAGAAATAATTTCCTCACTAAGGTAAATCCAAAGTTTGCAAATTATTTACGGAAGGCTTTTTTAACTCTCAAGTGATTATTTTTCATTCAACAAATATTTATATCACTCCTACCATATGCTGAGTGCAGGAACATGGTAGGCACTCAATAAATATTTGCTGAATAAGCAAATAAGTGATCCCTAATTATGTTAGTAATTGCTACCATTTCTCCCAGAGCAATCCAACTACTAGAAATGGATAGGAAAAGAATAAGAAATGACTTCTGTCTTCTCACCTAGTCACTTGACCAGAGCCCAAATTAACTAAACTTCCTATTTGAGGGCAAACCTCCTCGTCAGGACGAGAACCAGGGATCTGACTAAGCTCTAAGCTACAATTAAGCTATGATTATTGCCCAATTCAAAATTCTCATTGTTTCAAGGTCAATCCATGAGCCATGGTTGGCACTTAAAACACTTCAGCTTACACCTCACATTTGCATTCTGCACAAACATTATGCTCAGGTAGAAGAAGAGGATTCAGCTTAATCCACCAGCTAATTAGCAACACCTGCACCAAGGAACTATTAGCATCTTGCTATTAGGTTACTGTTTGCATTACAGGATAAGTGATTATGCCTGTCAAATTTTGACAGGACTTGTTTCATTTTTTAGTTCATGTATAAATTTAAATGCCATTTTTTTAATGTCCCACAAAATGTTTAGATATGACATTGCTCTTTTTGAATTGCAGTTACAGATTTCAGTTGTCAATGACAGATTTACAATTAAATTCCTAGAAAACTTAAAAGTTGTATTTACATGAGTAAGCATATCCTTTTAATTATTAGTATCAGAGTATCTCCTCTACTCAGTCTACCTGTTCTCCCTAAGGCTCTAGTGCCTAGATATAAACTCTAAAGGTAGTAACATGGGTTAATTCTCAAAATTTTATGCCTATGCCTAAAAGAACACCCAGCATGTGTAGGTACTCAACGCATATTTGTTGAATTAATTAATTCAGCTTCTGCATCTATGTTGATGACTCTCAGATCTCCACTCCTAACCACTCTCTAAGCTCCTGGCTTCGATTCACTTACAAAATATATTTCAATATTTCACAATTCTACAGACAGTATATGCTCTACTATGATAATCATTTAGTTATTTTCTAGGTTTACAGTCATTCAGCTCAAGATCAAGAATTCACAGTATCCCTTGTCCACATGTGAGCAAAATCTTTTTTCCTCTAGAGAGAGGAGTGGTCAAGATGGTGGAGTAGGAAAACCCTGAGTTCACCTCATTCCACAGGCAAACCACGACTGCAGTTATTTACAGAGCAATTATCCATGAAAGTGACCTGAAAACTAGCAGAAAAGACCTACAGCTAAGAACAACAACAAGACAGGCAGATGGGGCAGAGATGCAATACAGTCAAGACCCACACCCAGATAGGCAACCCACAAATGGGAGGATAATTATAATTACAAAGGTTCTCCCCAAGGAGCAAGGGGTCTGAGCCCCACATTGGCTCCCAAGGACAGGGGTCCTGCATCAGAAAGATAGACCCCCCAGAACATTTGTTTTTGAAAGCCAGTGGGGCTTACTTTCAAGAGAGCCAGACGGCTGTGGGAAATAGAGACTCCACTCTTAAAGGGCACACACAAAATCTCACACACTCTGAGACCCAGGGCAGAAGGAGTTAACTGAAAGGGGCCTGGGTCAGACCCACCTGACAATCTTGGAGAGCCTCCTAGAGAGGCAAATGCAATTGAAACTCATCCTGGGGACATAGACCCTGGCAGCAGCCATTTTTGGAATCTCATCCCACCCCAAAGACACTGGCACTGGTAATCCTCCCTCTAGCTTATTAGTGCTGAGACCTGGCCCTGCCCTATAGCCAGTCAACATCAGCCCTGGGATGCCCTAGGCCAGGTCCCTACCCACCAGCAGGCCAACTGTCATAAGACCCTGTGAGCACCCAGCCAACCTGGGAACCGGCCCAGCCCACCAGAGGGCCCAGGACTTAGCCCCATACACCAATGAGCCTGCACTTGCCCCAGGACCCCCAGGGGCCCCCATAGCTAGCCATCAGATTAGCCCTGCCCAACAACAGGCCGACACCAGCCCCTGGACCACCACACCTCATAGACAAACAAGTCAAGACCCAGATTACCCACCAGCAGGCTGGCACCACTTGTAGTGTATACCCAGGACCCTGGCCATGCCCAAGGAAGTACAGAGAGTCCCAAACAGAGTCAACCCAAAGAGGACCATACCAAGACACACTGTAATTAAAATGGCAAAAATTAAAGATAAAGAGAGAATACTAAAAGCCACAAGGGAAAATTAACAAGTTATGTGCAAGGGAATTCTCATGAGGCTATCTGCTGACTTTTCAGCAGAAACTCTGCAGGGAGTGGCATGATACAAAGTGATGAAAGGGGAAAAAAGAAAAAAAAAACCAACAACCAAGCATACTCTACACAGCAAGGCTTTCATTGAGATTTGATAGGGAGATAAAAGTTAAAAGAGTTCAGCACCATTAAACCAGCTAAACAAGAAATAAGGTAAAAGTACTCTAAGTGGAAAAGAAAAGGCAAAAACTAGAAATATGAAAAGCACAAAAGGAAAAATCTCATTGGTAAAGGCAAATATACAGTAAAGGTAGTAAATCAACCACTTATAAAGCTAATAGGAAGGTTAAGACAAAAGTAGTGAAATCACCTATATCCACAATAAGGAAAGGGATGTACAAAAGAAAAGGATATAAAATATGATATCACAAACAATAAACATGGAGAGGGGGAATAACACTGCAGAATTGTTAAAATGCATTTGAACTTAAGAGATCAGCAACCTAAAATAATCATGTGTATGCACCTATAGATTGCTATATATAAACTTCATGGAAACCACACACCAAAAATCTATAATGTATAGATACACACACAAAAAAAGAGAAAGGAATCCAAACATAACACAAAAGGCAGTCATCAAGTCACAAGGGAAGAGAGCAAAAGAAGAAGAAAGGAACAAAAAAGAACCACAAAACCAATTAACAAAATGGCAAATGAGTACATACCTATCAATAATTACTTTAAATGTAAGTAGACTAAATACTCCAATCAAAAGACAGAGTGGGGCTTCCCTGATGGCACAGTGGTTAAGAATCTGCCTGCCAATGTGGGGGACATGGGTTCGAGCCCTGGTCCGGGAAGATCCCACATGCCACGGAGCAACTAAACCCATGTGCCACAACTACTGAGCCTGCACTCTAGAGCCCACGCGCCACAACTACTGAGCCCACGCACCACAACTACTGAAGCCTGTGCACCTAGAGTCCGTGCTCCACAACAAGAGAAGCCACCACAATGAGAAGCCTGCACACTGCAACGAAGAGTAGCCCCAGCTCACTACAACTAGAGAGAGCCTGCGCACAGCAACGAAGACCCAACGCAGCCAAAAATAAATAAATTTAAAAAAAAAAAAGACATAGAGTGGCTGAATGGACACAAAAATAAGACCCATATATATGCTGTCTACAAGAGACTAATTTCAGATCTAAAGACACACATATCTGAAAGTGAAGAATGGAAAAATATATTCCATGCAAATGGAAATGAAAAGAAAGCCAAGGTAGCAATACTTATATCAGACAAAATAAACTTTAAAACAAAGACTTTAGCAAGATACAATGAAGGATATTACATAATGATCAAGGCATCAATCCAAGAAAACATAACAATTCAAAATATATATGCAACCAACATAGGAGTACCTAAATACAGAAAGCAAATATTAACAAACATAAAGGGAGAAACTGACAGTAACATGGTAATAGTAAGAGACTTTAACACCCTACTTACATCAATGGACAGATCATGTAGACAGATAATCAGTAAGGAAACACTGCCCTTAAACATAAATATAAACATATAAACATAAATATATATATTGAAACTATATATATATATTCTATATATATATATAGAATATATAGAATATATATATAATCTATATATATAGAATATATATATATTGAATATATATATTTAATATATATACTGAAACAAATATAATATATTGCAATATATTATAAAATATAAACATAAATACATCAGATCAGATAGATTTAATAGATTATATAGAGAACATTGCAGCCAAAAGCAGCACAATACGCATTCTTTTCAAGTGTACATGGAACATTGTCCAGAAGAGATCACATGTGAGGCCACAAAACAGGTTTTAGTAAGTTTAAGAAAATTGAAATCATATCAAGCATCATTGCTGACCATAATGCTATGAGAGTAGAAATCAAGTACAAGAAAAAAAAATGCAAAACCTACAAACACATTGAGGCTAAACAATATGTTACTAATAACCAATGGGTCACTGAAGAAATTAAAGAGGAATAAAAAAATACCTGGAGACAAATAAAAATTAAAACCTAATGATCCAAAATCTATGGGGTAAGGCAAAAGCAGTTCTAAGAGGAAAGCTTATAGCTATATAAGCCTATCTCAGAAACAGGAAAAATCTCAAATAAACAAACTAACCTTACACCTAAAGAAATTAGAAAAGGAACACACAAAACTCAAAGTTAGAAGAAAAGAAACCATAAAGATCAAAGAAACAATAAATAAAATAGAGACTAAAAACAACAACAACAACAAAAGAAAAGATCAGTGAAACTTAGAGCTGGTTCTTCAAAAAGATAAACAAAATTGGTAAACCTTTAGCCAAACTCATCAAGAAAAAAAGGAGAGGGGGCTCAAATAAATAAAATCTGAAATAAAAAAACGTTACATCTGACACCACAGAAATACTGAGGATCATAAGAGATTACTATGAAGAATCATATAACAATAAAATGGACAACCTAGGAAAAATGGACAAATTCCTAGAAATATACAATCTCCCAAGACTGAACAAGGAAAAAACAGAAAATATAAATAGACCAATTACCAGTAATAAAATTGAATCAGTAATTTAAAAAAAAAAAACTCCTAAAAAACAAAAGTCTAGAACCAAGATGGTCAAACAGGTGAATTCTACCAAACATTTAGAGAAGAGTAAACACCTGTCCTTCTCAAACAATTCTGAACAATAGCAGAGGAAAGAATGCTTCCAAACTCATTTTACAAGGCCAGCATCACCCTGATAACAAATTAGACAAAGATGTCATAACCAAAAAAATTACATGCCAATAACACTGATGAAAATAGATACAAAAATTCTCAACAAAATATTAGCAAACCAAATTCAACAATACATTAAAAGGATCATACATCATGATCAAGTGGGACTTTTCCCAGGGATCCAAGGATGGTTCAATATCCACAAATCAATCAATGTGATGCACCACATTAACAAATTAAAGAAAAAATTCATAAGATCATATCCATCAATGCAGAAAAAGCTCTTGACAAAATTCAACATCTATTTACAATAAAAACTTCAACAAAGTGGGTATAGAAGGAACATACCTCAACATAATAAAAGCCACATATGACAAGCCCACAGCTGACATCATACTCAATGGTGAAAAGCTGAAAGCATTTTCTCTAAGATCAGGAACAAGACAAGGATGCCCACTCTCATCACTTTTATTCAACATAGTATTGGAAGTCCTAGCCACAACAATCAGACAAGAAAAAGAAATAAAAGGAATCCAAACTGGAAAGGAAGAAGTAAAACTGTCACTGTTTGCAGATGACATGATACTATAAATAGAAAATCCTAAAGACACCACCAAAAAATTACTAGAACTCATCAATGAATTTGGTAAAGTTGCAGAACACAAAATTAATATGCAGAAATCTGTTGCATTCCTACACACTTAACAGTCAACTATCTGAAAGAGAATTTAACAATCTAATTCACAATCACATCAAAAAGAATTAAATATCTGGGAATAAATCTAAGGAGGTAAAAGACCTTTATATGGAAAACTATAGACACTGATGAAAGAAATTGAAGGTGACACAAACAAATGGAAAGACATACTGTGCACATGGATTGGAAGAATTAACATTGTTAAAGTGCCCATTCTACCCAAGGCAATCCACAGATTCAGTGCAATCCCTATCAAAATACTGATGCATTTTTCACAGATCTAGAACAAATAATTCTTAAATTTGTATGGAAACACAAAAGACTTCGAATAGCCAAAACAACCTTAAAAAAGAAGTATGGGACAGGAAGTATTAAACTCCCTGATTTCAAACTATACTACAAAGCTACAGTAATCAAAATAGCATGCTACTGGCACAAAAACAGACACATAGATCAATTGAACCAAGAAGCAAACCCACATTTATATGAGCAATTAATCTATGACAAAGGAGCAAGAATATACACTGAAGAAAAGATTGCTTCTTCAATAAACAGTATTGGGAGACTGGACAACTACATTCAAAAGAATCTAACTGGACCACTTTCTCACAGCATATACAAAAATAAACTCAAAATGGATTAAAGACTTACATGTAAGACTGAAACCATAAAACTCCTAGAAGAGTATGCTCTTCTAGGCAACATACTCTTTGATGTCAGTGTTAGCAATATTTTTTTTTGGATCTCTCCTCAGGCAAGGGAAACAAAAGCAAAAATAAACAAGTGGAACTACATCAAACTAAAAAACTATTGCACAGAGAAGGAAATAATCAACAAAACCAAAAAACTGCCTACTGAATGGGAGAAGACATTTGCAAATTATATATCTGACAAGAGGTTAATATTCAAAATATACAACATGAAAAAAAGCAAACAACTCAATTAAAAAATGATCAGAGGACCTGAATAGACATTTTTCCAGAGAAGATATACAGCTGGCCAGCAAACACATGAAAATATTCTCACCATCACTCGTTATCAGGGAAATGCAAATCAAAAACACAATTAGGTATCACCTCACACCTGTCAGATGGCTATTATCAAAAAGACAACAAATAACAAGTGTTTGCAAGGATGTGGAGAAAAGGGAACCCTCATGCACTGTTGGTGGGAATGTAAATTGGTACAGTTGCTATGGAAAACAGTATAGAGTTTCCTCAAAAAATTAAAAATAGAACTACCATATGAGGGGGAATTAGATGAAGGTAGTCAAAAGGTACAAACTTCCAGTTATAAGATAAATGAGTACTAAGGATGTAATGTACAACATAATAAAGACAATTAACATTGACAATATTATAATGAAAGCTGTTGAGAGTAAATCCAAAGAGTTCTCATCACAAGGAAAAAGTATATTTTTTTTGCTATTTCTTTAATATTGTATCTATATGAGATGATGGATGTTCACTAGACTTATTGTGGTAGATATTTCATGATGTAAGTCAGATCTTTATGCTGTACACCTTAAACTTATATACTGCTGTATGTCAATTATATCTCAATAAAACGGGGGAAAAAAATCTTTCTTGCTCTAGTCCTGGAAATGGGCTTTAGAGCTAGAGTCTTAAGCTGGGACCACAAAGGGGGCTTTAGAAATCCAAGAACCTTATAATATTCACACAAAATTTGTGTTTCATGGGTTTCTCTCTCTCTCTCGGTGTAGGAGTGGGGTTGTTACAGGACTGTATCTGTGGTGTTGGCATGTTGGTGATCCCAGTTGCAGCAGAACATGTTTGCAGTGGCGGTGTAATGGCAGTGGGGGTAGTTCGAGGTCCATGTTCATGGTGTCCGTGCAGGGTTGGTGGTGGTTGCTACAGGACCATGTGGGGACCAGCTACGTAATTCACAGGGCCTAGTGCAAAGTGCAAATGTGGAGACCAGTGTTCAAAAATGATTAAGCAATCCAAGGCAGTGACAATAGAGCATTAAACCAAGTGTGAGCCCTTCTGAACATGGCACCCTGTGCAACTGCTCAGCTTGCAGACCCAGGAGGCAGGCCCTATTAGCAGTGTCAACAAGGTGCAGATGATGGTTGCTATAGGTCCACGTTTGTAATGTCAACAAGTACTGATGCTTGTTGCTGCAGGACCAAGTTAGTGAGGTGTTTGTGTTTGACGATGCACAGCCTAGCTCCTCATGACACTGCCCACCATGTTCAACTATTTCCAGGTGCCAGATCAGCTAGGAATCCTCACTCACCTATATTTGATAAATGCAGGTTTACTGGGTTTTGCTGTTAAAATTGCAGGAGGTGCTCAGCATGTAGCTCCCCTTTCTTTTTTTTTTTTTTTTTAGATACATTAGTGTTTTGTTGCTGTTGTTGTCATTTTTTAATTTATTTGGTTGCACTGGGTCTTAGTTGCAGCAGGCAGGCTCCTAAGTTGAGGATCACGGTCTCCTTAGTTGTGGCTCTCCAGCTCCTTAGTTGCAGCACGTGGACTCCTTAGTTGCAGCAGGTGGGCTCCTTAGTTGTGGCATGCAAACTCTTAGTTGCAGCATGCATGTGGGGTCCAGTTCCCTGATCAGGGATCGAACCTGGACTCCCTGCATTGGGAGCACCGGGTCCTATCCACTATGCCACCAGGGAAGTCCCCCCACTTTCTTGTTATACCTTCAGGAAGGCCGGGTGGGTGCTGGGCAGACACACCATGGCAATATTACCTGGGATTGACCAGGTCTTGTTCCAATGGGAGACTGACCTTCTCATCCTGTGTGTGGGCTCATTATGGAAGAGCTGGGAGCTGCTGAAGGAAGACTTCCTTTTGGCACTGAGCCAAGGCAGAGATCCTGGCTCAGAACTGCTTCTCTACCTTCACCCTGATGAAGCTGTGGCACTTCTCTTCACTGGGCGGGGCAGCCTAGGGTTCAGACACATCCAGCACCCCCTTCTCCTGGACTACAGAGTTAATGCCATCACCTTCTGCTCTACGACTTCTAGTAGGGGTGCCTGGCCCTGGCTCCACCCGCCTCCAAGCCCAGTAGACACTGGGTCCTGGAAGGGAGGAGGCTTTTTCTCCTTTTCCTTAAACACATACACACACATACACACAAATAGAAGAAAATAAACACATTTTACCCACTTCCAAAAAAAAAAATGGGGTGGCAGCAGTGGCTTCAACAGCACTAAATTCCAGAAATAGCGGTGCAAACTGCATCTTCTAGTGCTTCACAGAAGTATAGCAACAGATTCCAAACCAGACACTTCTGTAAGGGTGGGTTTGGACATTTCTTCCTGGTTGCCTAGTCTCATTCCCGATTCTACAGCCCTCCCAGAGGTTCTGTGAGCTACCAATGTCTTAAAAACATAAAGTCTCTTTCCTATTTCAAATTCGGATTCATTTCTGTAGTTTATAACAGAGAACACCAACAGATATATGACTTACGTGCATTTACTGGGAAGCGGGCTATGGCTTTCATCAGATTCTCACAGAGGTTCTCTGCTTTAGAATCAAACCTAACTGAATTCCGATGTCAACTCTGTCCCTTCCTTGCTTCATGTCCTACTTCCCTCTTATATAAAACAGGTTTAATAAAATCTACTTTGCAGGGCTTCCCTGGTGGCGCAGTGGTTGAGAATCTGCCTGCCAATGCAGGGGACACGGGTTCGAGCCCTGGTCTGGGAAGATCCCACATGCCGCGGAGCAGCTAGGCCCGTGAGCCACAACTACTGAGCCTGCGCGTCTGGAGCCTGTGCTCCGCAACAAGAGAGGCCGCGATGGTGAGAGGCCCGCGCACCGCGATAAAGAGTGGTCCCCACTTGCCGCAACTAGAGAAAGCCCTCACACAGAAACGAAAACTCAACACAGTCATAAATAAATAAATAAATAAATAAAAGAACGTGAATTTCTTTAAAAAAAAAAAAAATCTACTTTGCAGTATTTTCTGAGGAATAAGCAATAATTCAAGGGGGAAGTATCTAGCATACATGTACTTACTTCATCAAGGTTAATTCCCTTTCTCTCGACTCCTTTAAACTATAAATTAAACTTAAGTTTCATTTTAAGAAAGGGGGTTGTAAGGTAGAGTTAAAAAACAAAGATCAGTGATAACACAAACGTACTTAATATTTGTTTAAAAAATCAGGTATTCTAAATTTATTAAAGATGTTTTGAAAATACAAATAAAATCTACAGAAAACTGAGATGAGATTAAAGTATTCTATAAACAATACAGGGAAAGATGAACAAAAAACTGGGCATAAGAATTAAATACCATTATAGTTCAAGATCGACACAAATGTTTCATTTCTGGGACTGATAGGTCAGGTGAAGTCCATATGCATAATATCACTGAATTTCAGAATGGCATTTGATAGAGTTTCATTATATTTGGTGATGACCTTGTTAGACATGAGATAAGACCTGTGCTGGAAGTGACTCCGTGTAGTGGGTTCATAACTGGTTGAATGACCAGAGTCTAAAACACAGATTATGGATTGAGGGAGCAGGGTTTCATGAGGCACATCATAGGGCAACTTCCTTGGTTGTATACACATGCTTCTTATTACTTTGGTGAGGCCAGTTGAATCAAGAAATACATAGTAAAAGCCCACTATATGCCGTGCATTGTACTAGGCACTGAATATACAATGGTGAAAAAGAGAGAGCACATGTTCACTCAAGAGAAGACAAAGTTTCTGCCTAAGCCGTCAAAACCAGAATGGGCTGACTGGTGCAGTGAGGGTAATTGTGTTGAAACGTTCAAGCAGAGGCTCGTCCATGATCATTTAGGTGGGTGTCTCCAAAGACCTTCATCCAGGACTGACCAGGTGTAGAAAGAGCGGGGACGATAAAAAATGAAGAAGAGATGTCCCTGCCTTCAATCTAATATCGTGCTTGACATAAAGAGTTGCATGGTAATTAGTAAGGCATGTTAAAATCATACTGTCACTCAAAACTGTCCTATTTTGGAAAGATTCTTTCCCCTAAATATTAGCTTTTACAACTCCTCGTGTATTTTTTTTAAAACTATATTGCCAAAATATTTGGTATTTCATTTTTTTGCAATTAAAATAGCATTGATTTACGACCTAACATAAGCAAACACACACTCTGACTCTAAAGACTGAAAAGCTGTTCTCTCTGCATGCCACCATGGGAACCCATCCAATAATCAAGGCTCCACGTTTCCTGTAAAATGGACTCAGACTTTGCCTCCAGCTGTACAATATAGAACCCTGTAGACAACATTTTTAGAAGTCCAATACACTATCCATTGCGCCACAGAGCCCGACTAGACAACATTTTTAAATTTGCCATTAAAAGTATAAGAACGTTTTCCAGACCCTACAGAAAACTACTCTTTCAGACAATGGGAATCACTTTTTTCATAGCACAAAACTGAAAAAGGCACTATAAGTCAGAAACTTTATACTCAGAGAGCACATGTATTCATTTATTTCAAATTCCATCTGAGAATGAACCGCAGCAGCAGTGACCTACAATTTGCTACAGACTGATTTAGTCTAAAAAGACCCAAAATAGCCTTTCTACTCAGCATACAGTATCTACTCATCTATTCTGAGAATCTAATCTTTGCTGCATACTTTCTCCAGGTATGGATATGCTTTGTGATAGTCACTTGACTTTGATCACCAATTTGATAGTTTAGCCTCTACTGCAGAAAATGTTCTCCAGTTTAAATACCTCATCTTAAATCTATTACAGAAAACTGTAATAGATTAGTCAAAGCATGGCACTTTTATCTATTTCAGAATTTTTAGAGACTTGTAAGAATAAGACATTTTCAACTTGCTAATTTTCATGGGTTTTTTAGAAATAATAATAAACTGATTTTTATAATGGACTCAGTAAAAACAATAGTTTGCTAATCTTCTCCTTTATATCAGAGACTAAGAAAAGTAGGGGAGGGAAGAAATAAAGCACAATGGTTTTTAATATTTCTCTTGCATGAGGTA
This sequence comes from Balaenoptera borealis, assembly GCF_965194805.1. Taxonomy (NCBI): domain Eukaryota; kingdom Metazoa; phylum Chordata; class Mammalia; order Artiodactyla; family Balaenopteridae; genus Balaenoptera; species Balaenoptera borealis. Next base: position 35,147,728 of record NC_138870.1, read on the forward strand.
AGAGCTCAGAATACCTTCCAAAATAAATGTTACCTACTTTTCAGAAATGGTACAAAAATTGGCACAATGTATAATCAATAGGGCCTGGAAGTTTTACTCTGTTATGATGATTCTATGAAATTTCTTTAATTCTGTACAATATAAATCATCTAACAGTATTAAAATTAAATGTAATTTGAAATTAATGATGTGAAGAATTTATTTCAGTTATCATTTAATCAAACCACTTTCATAATTTAGCTAGTCACCTTGGCTTCCTAGAAACTAATGAAAGAAATAGCCTCCCAGTGGCAGGGGGGATGGATTTTGGCATCTGATCTTTTATTACAAATCAATCCCTGACTACCTCTATAAACTTGGACAAGTCACTTCACTTCCCTGGTTGCAGGTCCTTATCTGAAAACAGGTACATATTACCTATGTGCCTATCACCATTGCTATCACTGGCTATGGATTGGAGGTTCCAGTGAATCAAATTGGGTTTGATTAATTTGCTAGAGTGGCTCACAGAACTCAGAGAAACATTTTGCTTGCTATATTAGCAGCTTACTATAAAAAAGTATAACTCAGTAACAGCCAAATAGGAGATGCATAGGGCAAAGTATGGGGAAAGGGCCCAGAGCTTCCATGCCCTTTCCAGGTATGCCACTCTTTCTGAATCTCCACGAGTTCACCAACCTGTCCTTTTGGGTTTTTATGGAGGCACATTACATAGGAATGCTTGACTAAATCATTGGCCATTGGTGATGAATTCAACCTCCAGACTCTCTACCGTCCCAGGAGGTCAGATTGTAGCACTGAAAGTTCCAACCCTCTAATCACCTGGCTTATTCTCCTGGCAACCAGCCCCCCCAATTAGGTGGGGTCCAAAAGTCACCTAATTAACATAACAAGAGACACCTCAATAGCTCTCATCACTTAGGAAATTCCAAGAGTTTTAGGAGCTCAACTGGGTGAAGACCAAACATGTATTTCTTGTTACAAGTCAATATCATAGCACTATGCAGGATATACGCAAGGGGTGGACACAGAGAATAACAGATAGGGTCTTATTTATACGATACGATCAGAATTACAGTAAAGAAGACAAGAAAATGGGATCACAAATATAAAACACTTGGCACATAAAAGGCATTCAATAAATATTATTACATTGCTTCAGAACAAGATATGGAAAAAATTCTGAAATACAAGTAGGTAGGATTTGAAATTTAAAGGAAGAGCAGGCTAGATATTTTCAAATTCTTTTCTATAAGATACTTAGAAAAACTGGATCAAATATAATAGTCATTCTTTCCAATGCATAGCTGAATTCATTAAAAAAAAAAAAAAAATGGTATGGAAAATTCCCAAGGGCCAAGTCTAAAAAGCAAGTTGTAACCCATAGTTGTAGGCTGACGCTGAAAGTGCAGTTGGCTTTAAAGAAGTTGACAGTTCCCATTTTCTAAATGCTTGGGTTTTAAGGGCAACCTCGAGACAGGAAACAAGACCTTGAACTTGCAAAATATAGGGATTTGGAGTTGAAGTCTCAGTGCTTACCCTCACTGAAAAAGAAGGCTAGAAAAAGGTTGTCTGCCTATCAGCAAAGAGGAAACACAAAGAGATTTGTCTGTCTTGGCACAGACTTTGGGTGTTTAAAAATTAAAATATCCTCTGAGATTCATAACTACAGGTTATGAATCTGCATTTGGGATTAAAATTCAGCCTCTAATTGGTTTGGGAAACCCCAAAACAGTAAATGAACATATAAAGTTCAGGCAAACGTGATAATCACAATCCAAAATTACAAAACACACCAGCCATGAGGAAAAATTAGCTGAGATAAGAGATTAGGCCCTCAAGAACTTCAGCTATTGGAAATATCAGATAGAGAATGTAAAATTAGAATGCACAAAAGAAGCATATAGTGACCCCAAAGTAAAAATCTGGAAAAGATTACACTGGTGCTGGGGTAGAATACACACAAAAACTTAATTAGAAATACAAATTAAGCTGAAAAATTATAGCAGGAATGGGTGACTGTAAAATATAATGGAATTGTCTGGAGGGTGTCTGAAATTTAGGCAGAGTCCCAAACTGTTTCTAATAAAATAAAATTCATATATCACAAATTTTTTAAAGTTTCAGGACTGAAAAATAAACTGTTGAAATAGTCTCTTCTTCAGTGAAACAAAGATTCCTGTGGATATAATATAATGTAATATAATAGGATGCCTGAGGACATCTTAGGCTTTCATTAGAACTTCCTTATTTAGAAATGAAACAGCTATTCATTTTACAATTTTGATCAAGGATAATTTTGACGAAGAACCGCTATTAGAAAAGGAGCTTCACAAAATTGCTATCTTGTTATGTAAGCCCAGGGTTGATCAGGAGTGTGCAGAAGAACAGATGTAAAAAATGTGGGTGTGTACAAATCGGGACACTGTCGTTTTGCCTCCCACTTTGTGTCTGCTGAGAAAGTAGTCTTGCATATCTGCCCCCAGGCTGGCATGAGCAGAGGAAGGGGAACAGGGAAGAAGCAGGACAGAGAAAGCACAAGTGGAGTCAGCACTTGGGCTACATCATATGAATAACATGACTTTTCTGTGTGGCTGTGTGAAAGTGCTTGGGCTGGAATCCTCCAGCCAGAACAGCACCCAACGGAGCCATTTGCCAGGAAAGTGGTGTGGCAGTAAGAGGAGGTCAAGGGAAGAGGCTGATCTGGAACCAGAGATCCCACAAGAGGGGACTTCGCAGTGGGGACCCCATCAGAAAGCCGGCACCTGCACTCTGCAAGAAGTTATCATCTGCCATCAGCATTACCAGAAAAGCAACAAGGAGCAGATTATAATCATCCAAAGAAGACAAGGGGTGCTTTCCTTCCCTGCCATCCCTTCCCCAAGCTCTAGAAAGAAGACAGAGGAAGAGTAACAAGTCTGACCAGCACTGGGGGAGAGTTTTGGATCAGACATGAAATTGAAGTTTTTAACTGGACTAGATTATTTTAATAACAGAAACTGACCAGAAAGGTATAGGATTTGCCCAAGGTGTTGTTAGGAGGTTGGAAAGTAGTACTTGGCATAGAATTATTAAAGGCGGCTTGTACTCCAATGCTTTCCATGTCTCTGTATTGTAGTTAAAGTTGTGTAAAAAGCAGAGAACGATACGGTACTCAGTTTCCAATCCCTCCGTTAAATAGTAGACCTGCATTAGAAACGCCAATTTTTCTTGTGGATTGCAGTTTACAATCTATCTAGAGGGATGCGGTTCTCAGACTTAAACGTTAATGCAAAACACTTCACATAGGGACAAAGGGTTCAATGCTGAGTGTGTAGCACAGACTATGATTTGAGAGAAGGACAGTACTGTGAGCTACCCAGTCAGTTTCACGGACAATATAGGACCTAAGCTGTGCCCCGGAGAGATGGATATAATTTGCATTGATAAAGGGATGTTGGGAGGATTTTGCAAGAGGAAGAGGTAGTATGAGCCAAGGTGCAGAGGTGACAATCCAGGCATCATGCTCTTCCCGGCTACAATGGGATTTGTGTGAGGGAACAATGGGACAGAAATTTACAGAAAGAGTTCAAGGTCAGATTTCAGCAGCCAGGACATATCAGCCAAAGGAATTTGCATCTGATTGGATAAATAAGAAGAAACCATTAGTTTTGCACAAAGGCTTTTGAGATGATTGTCAAAGGAAGACAGAGAAAGAAGCATTTAGAAAAGGAAAGAAAACATTTATTTTCTAAGAGGGCAAGAGAGTCAGACTTCAGAAGAATTGTCTGGCCAAAGTATTTAAATTTAAAACCTGCAAAATTGCCCAGGTTACCAAGTTTACATTAGTCTGTCCATGAAGGAAAAACAGTAACTTTCTCACGTGATTATCATATTCAAAAACTCACGATGTATCTTCAGACACCAACATGGCAAATATCAAATATAAAATGGTTTACAGGAAATATTCAAGGTTTTGCTATGCAGGGGCCAAACCCAGTCAAGGTGGCCTCATTATTTTTGGTTTATGTCAGAGCATTACATGCTTTCTCTGACTGTCATATATGAAGTGCTTAATCATGTTGGGAGCAGGGTAAAATGTCACTTTTTGCTTCTACAGGATCAAAGTGGAATTTGAAGCCAGTAAACTTGACACTGGTGTTCAGTGGGGTTGTTGAGATGAGCAGATGTCTCTGTAGGTCTGAGCCGCTGTGTTTTCCAGCTTCACCACGAAGAAATTGAGGCAGAGGTGTCAACTGACGGCTCAATAACATATTCCATGACGAAGCTGGGCTGCAGTATGCAACTGACAGCATGGCTTTCCTTTCCACTTCTCCAGCCCTTCTGATTAGCCTGCTGAACCATTTTACTTCTCTTTCAATAATAACTACCAGCGACTTAATTCAAGTGTGGGTGTTTTGGAGTTGCTATCAACAAGACAAATGATACAAGCCTCACCAGCAGCGCCCATAATTCAGTTATTCTTAATTAGGCAGTGCTAATCTGAGGAAGAACCATCCTACAAGGTCCTTGATGCCTCCCTGGATATATCAGCATTATTGTCAGAGCATCTGCCTCCTTTATTGCTAGTTCCGAAACATATGATTTACTTCTTATTTTATTATATTGTGGGGTTTTCCCCCTTGAACCTGGAATGTGCAGTTGGTGTCCTGTTATTACATTTTCATCCGGCCACAGAAGGAGCAATGTGAGGTTACAAATATGCCTCTGTGGTGTCATACCGATTCAGACATTAAGAGATTCCCATTATTTCCGCTACCTGGCTGCATCTGCTTCTGTGTTGATGGAAGGAAGCTCTTTCTAAAGTCTTGACTGTATTGGTTTGGTCTTTGCTACACAATGGACTTTCTGCTGTTCAATAATTATTAAGTATAAAAAATACGATACTTCTCTATAATATGCTTTATAAAGCAGAGAATTTTTTCCATACATGTCATTCAAAGATGCAAATTCAGACCTTCTCATGTCTTCATTTGTGTCACAAAATGATTTTTTTTAACAGAATGTCGACTTGGATTTTTCTGTTATCCTGATATTGCTGTTAATTTAGTCACTCTTTGTACTGATCTGACATACACAGGAGGACCAAGTGCCAAGATAGATGTACAGCTCCACTCCTTTGAGATTAAAATTGCATCTGTGAGCACATTTATAAAACTGCATTAGGGCAGTGGGAGTTGGTGATGGGGGTAGGAGGGGAAGAAAGAAGGATAAATTATAGATGTTTTGGACTTGGGTGTGAAAAGGGTGTCTCAAAATGCTCTGAATAAAATTACATCTTTTTTGATATTTTTCCTTATATAAAATGTTTTTACTGTTCTTTGAAATTATGATAAACATGGTTACATCACAAGTAATATCTGAACAGGATTGAGAATACTTCAAAGGTGTTTTGCTCATCAACTGACATCTTAAGAAATTCATTTAAAAAAAATTAAATTGTACATTAACACAATGTAAATTAAAATACAAATAGAACTTCCCCTTTAAAAGTAATTTTTGAGAGCAAAGCTTGTCCTTGGAATTTTTGTCTTTTCCCCACTGGTGGCAGTTTTCCCCTCTGCTGGTTTGATGGCATTTTATTGAGAAGCATCGTGTTGTCAATAAACAGGGTGGTAACCCTGAGGTAGGAGGGACCCTCTGCCCAAACTGGATTCTGGAATGAGAAGTGTGTCAGTCACTACAGCCTTTATGGTGTGTGTGGTATAATACATATGCCATACAAGTTAACATCTTAACCGTGTTTAAGTGTACAGTTCAGTAGCGCCAGGTACATTCACATTACTGTGCAGCCCATCACCAGAACTCTTCTCATCTTTGAAACCTGAAACTCTCTACCCTTTAAACAACAACTCTCCACTCCCTCTTCCCCCAGCCCCTGGCATTTATGCACTTTTAAGAAACCCCTGTTTCATTTCCTTTCAATGCTGTCTGTCTGATCGTCCCCACCGGATTTCTGCTTCTGGGAATGAAAGGCATCGGCTTCGTCATCTTCGTTCTCTGCCCACGTAGCCCTCTTAGCTTTGTCACACTCATCTCTATGCTTCTCGCCATCCCTCTCCTCCTCCTCTTCAGATTACTAATCCTACTCAGTGCTCTGTGTCCTCCTTAGCATCCGTATTGGCAGGTGGAGCTCTTCCTTCTCCCCAAATTTCTATTCTTTTAGATTGACTTTGAGTCAGCATTTTTTAAAATTAATTAATTAATTTATTTTTATTTTTTGCTGTGTTGGGTGTTCGTTTCTGTGCGAGGGCTTTCTCTAGTTGGGGCAAGCGGGGGCCACGCTTCATCGCGGTGCGCGGGCCCCTCACTGTCGCGGCCTCTCTTGTTGCAGAGCACAGGCTCCAGACGCACAGGCTCAGTAGTTGTGGCTCACGGGCCTAGTTGCTCCGCGGCATGTGGGATCTTCCCAGACCAGGGCTCGAACCCGTGTCCCCTGCATTGGCAGGCGGATTTTCAACCACTGCGCCACCAGGGAAGCCCCTACATTTTAAACACAAGTTTAAAACGTTCCTGAAGGCTGTGCCAGCTGCAGTAGCAGGAGTAGCAGGGGTGTGTAGGCAGCTGTAGCAAAGCGAAAAAGAGGCTGAGGGGACAACCCGAAGACGGCGGCTTAGAGCACGCAGGCCAGACTTCATTCATGGAAACTACAACTTCCTCGGCCATCCTCCCGTTAATAGTCTTCCACCTTCCTTTCTCAACCACAGCTCTGCACTTCCACCCTCTTCAAGCCACAGATGCTCCACCTTCTAACCCAGTGTTTACAAAAGCACTGCATCGAAGAAGTATTCTGAGGGTTAGGAGGTGGGGGAACGGCTTCTGTGAGTACAAATTTAGGAAATGCTGCATACTCTTCCCCTCTTGGAAATTCCCAATGTTCATTTGCATAATAAAAGCTCCGGCCAGTCTTACAGTGAAGAAATCAATGGAATTTTATAATTTTGTCTAAAATAGCCCTTTCCAAATTACTTGACTGTGTACCTTATAACATGATGGTTAAGAACACAGGTTTGTGGATTCATGAAGCTCTAGATTCCAGGACCAACTTTGCACTTACAAACTACACCAAGTTACTTACCCTCTCTGGGCCTTGGTTTTCACATCAGTGCAATAGGTTAAATAACATCCAGCTTTTCAAGGAAAGAAGGAAGGAAGGAAAGGAGGGAGGGGAATCCTATAAACTCAACTCTATGTTGACATGGATTCAAAAGTATAGATTTAACCTAAATATAATAGTAATAGCAAAAAAAGAATAAGTCAAGATCAAAAAGAACTACAAGGAGCTGATGAAATATTCCAGATTCAAAGAGGCTAAAGAAACAAGACAATTTAACACAATGTATGAGCGTGGATTAGATCTTGAAACAGGAAAAAAAAAAAAAGCTATAAAGGACATTATTGGGACGATTGATAAAATTTGAATATGGGCTGTATTTAAAACAATAGAATAGAATTGTATCATTGTTAAATTTCTTGATTTAAATTATTGTACGATGGTTATGTAAGAGGATGTCCTTATGTCTAGGAAACACACACTGAAGTATTGAGGGTAAAGGAGACATAATGTATCCAACTTACTCTCAAATGGTTGAGGGAAACCTCAGAACCACAAGAGAGAGGGGCGGGGTGAGGGGAAATGATAAGGCAAATGAGGCAAAATGTAAAAGAATTAAGGGTATACAGGAGTTCCCCGTGCTATTCTTGTAACTTTTCTAGTTTGAAATGTATCAAAATGAAAACTTACCTAAAATTCATGATAACAGATATAAACATATGTAATGGCTAGCTCAGGGCTCATCTTCTCAAAAACACCTGTGTCTAATGATGCCTTGTGCTGGGTATCTCCCACTTGCCCCTCCAGTTCGGCCTCCACCACCTTCCTCGCCCCAGTTTGATCTCTGGGGGTCTGTCTTTAAAGACTCTATCAGTGGGTTCTGTGCTCTCCAGTCTTCAGCTGGATTTGCCCAGTGGGAGATGCTCTTTGGGTTCTGGCAACCTCTACCTCCCTGCTCTGCCCCTTTGGGCTTAGAAGTGATAATAGCTCCCCAGCGCTATGAGCCCTGGATATTCCAACATTCTGTGTTGTTTTCCCTAAACCTTGATCACACATTTGTAACTTCATTTACCACTCCTCAGCTACCCAGTTTGAACATGCTTCAGTATATATACTCTCTAGACACTGGAGACACAAAGATGGCTGAACATGAAAGATGCTTTCTGATTGCTCACAATCCAAAGTAAAAAATGAATGCTGTTAAATAAAATGCATTGTGATACCCTCAGTCATAACCTGAATTACTAAGGAACCTTCCCTCAACCCTCTCTCACCTGGCCTTATGGTTTGGAGATTAATCCTTCCTAAGTGTCCTCCAGCTATATCTGAGCAGTCCCCAAAGGGGGCCACCTCATGGACACCCAGGAGCAGGGTCTTCAGTCTCTTCTGCTCTGGCGTCCTCGTGTCCACATGCCACTGTGTTTGATGACAATGACACATGTAGGATCACCATGCCCCTGAGCCCAGTTAACGTGGCCATTACTCCTTCCTCAGAGGAATGAACATCCCTCTTGATTTCATAACAGTATATCAGAGAAAATGTAGTCAAGGTTAAGGAGAAATTACTAAAAGTCTTAGAATAATGGAATATTATAACGTTACAACCACCACTCTGCTCTGGAATGTCCTGGTGTCCTTCACCTGACCCACTCACTGCATCAGTCCATCACCAGAAGCACCCCAGCCTAAACTTTCAGTGTTAAACAATTGAGAAGATTAACAAAGAGATCAAATAAATCCTCAAAATGATGGGAGACAAAGCAGCCATTAAAGTTATGCTAAAGATCTATATAAACAATAGTGTTTGCAATGGTTGAAGTGAGAAAAAATAGGTTACAGAACTCCTTGCAGAGTATGAATTCATACACACACACACACATACATATAGCTATATATACATATAGAGACATAGATACACAAACACATATATGTATGCACTTACACACACACACACACACACACACACACGCTATTGTCAACTTTGTTAACCTGGGAACTCTGTTTCCCAGAAACCTCTTCCCTGTCTGGCTCTGAGCTGGAGTTGGCAACCACACGCTGAAGGAATTCCCAGTTAAATACACTGCCAGATAGACCCAGACTTGCCCGGTGGTTTCCAACTTGTCCTAACACTCATTCCACACCCAACTCTTCTGCTGCTGCCACAGCAGTACCCTATACCAGCCCTCACTCCACAGAGGCAACAGCTTCCCAGAGACCTCACCACAAGCCTCAGCTTTGTAGTGGGATGTGGTAGGGCTTCTCACATTTCCTGCAAGCTCCGCTTGTCCAACCACACTGGTGCTTCAGGAGAGTGGCTAGTGGCTCTTTCTCAATCCTCCAACTCCCCCTTCTGGACTCTCACTTCTCCAGCTCCCCACATAACTGGTTATGGTCTAATTCCTATAACCAACCCCTTCTTCTATAACATCCACGGCGACTCTGCTTCCCTGACTGTACCCTAACTGAAACAATACATGAATGTGTGTAGGAAAATGTCTGAAAAGATAAGTGCTAAATGGAAACGCTTATTATCTCTGAGTGGTAGGCTTATAAGGTTTTTTTCTTTTTACTTGTTTGTGTTTAATTTTTTTTTTAATAATGACCATAGATTAACTAAGTTTAAATGATTAAAGAAAAATATCTTTTACATGACAACAATCCAGTAACAACCCATTCTTTTTTTTTAATACTAGTTTCAGGTGTACAACATAGTGATTCAATATTTTTACAAATTATAATCATTTTAAATTTATTATAAAATATTGGCTATATTTCCCATGCTGTACAATATATCCTTGTAGCTTATTTATTTTGTACATGGTAATAATCCCCCTCCCCTATATTACCCCTCCCCATTTCCCTCTCCCTACTGCTAATCACTATTTGTTCTCTATCTGTACCTTTGTTTCTGTTTTGATATATTCATTCATTTCATTCTTTTAGATTCCACATATGTGATAACATACAGTAAATACTATATGTTATGTCTTTCTCTGTCTGACTTATTTCACTAAGCATAATACCCTCTGGGTCCATGCATGTTGTTGCAAATGGCAAAATTTAGTTCTTTTTTATGGCTGAGTAATATTTCATTATATATATTACATATAATATATATAATATTATATATAATATATATAATATTATATATAATATATATATCATATATGTTGGCTAATGCTGCTATGAACATAGGGGGGTGCATGTATCTTTTCAAATTAGTGTTTTCATTTTTTCCAGATATATACCCAGGAGTTGAACTGCTGGATCATATGATAGTTTTATTTTTAATTTTTTTTGAGGAACCTCCATACCATTTTCCATAGTGGCTGCACCAAATTACATTCCCACCAACAGTGCACAAAGGTTCCCTTTTCTCCACATCCTTGCCAACATTTGTTATATGTGGTCTTTTTGATGATAGTCATTCTGACAGGTATGAGGTGATAACTCATTGTAGTTTTGATTTACATTTCTCTGATGATTAGCAATGTTAAGCATTTTTTTATGTGCCTGTTGGCCATCTGGATGTCTTCTTTGAAAAAATGTCTATTCAGGTCTTCTGCCCATTTCTTAATCAGCTTGTTTGTTTTTGGATATTCAGTTGTATGAGCTGTTTATATATTTTGGATATTAACCACTTATGGGTCATATCATTTACAAATATTTTCTGCCATTTATTAGGTTGTCTTTTAGTTTTGTCAATGGTTTTCTTTCTTTCTTTCTTTCTTTCTTTTTTGCCACATTGTGAAGCTCGCAGGATCTTAGTTCCCTGACCAGGGAATGAACCTGGTGAACCCAGGGCCATGGCAGTTAAAGTGCCAAGTCCTAACCACTGGACAACCAGGGAATTTCCTGTCAATGGTTTCCTTTGCTGTGAAAAAGCTTTTAAGTTTAATTAGATCCCATTTGTTTATTTTTGCTTTTGTTTCCTTTGTCTTAGAGACAAATCCATGAAAAAATTGCTACCATTTATGTCAAAGAGTTTTCTGCTGATGTTTTCTTCTAGGAGTTTTATGGTTTCTGCTCTTACATTTAGGTCTTTAAACGATTTTGAGTTTATTTTTGTATATGGTGTGAGAAAATGGTCTAATTTCATTCTTTTATATGTAGCTGTACAGTTTTCCTGTCGTCATTTGTTGAAGAGACTGTCTTTTCCCCATTGTATATTCTTGCCTCCTTTGTCATAGATTAATCGACCATAGGTGAGTGGGTTTATTTCTGAGCTCTCTATTCTGTTTCACTGATCTATGTGCCTGTTTTTGCACAAGTACCATACTGTTTTGATTACTGCAGCTTTGTCATATAGTCCAAAGTCAGCACGTGTGATATCTTCAGCTTTGTTCTTTTTCTCAAGATTGCTTTGGCAATTACAGGTCTTTTGTGGTTCCATATAAATTTTAGGATTATTTGTCCTATTTCTGTGAAAACGTCATGGCTATTTTGATAGGGGTTGCATTAAATCTTCAGATTGCTTTCAGTAGTATGGACATTTTAACAATATTATTTCTTACAATCCATGAACATGATATATCTTTCTATTTGTTTGTGTCATCTTCAGTTTCTTTCATCAGTGTCTATAATTTTCCATGTAAAGTTCTTTTACCTCCTTAGTTAGATTTTTTTCTAAGTGTTTTATTCTTTTTGATGTGATGGTAAATGGGATTGTTTACTTAATTTCTCTGATAGTTTGTTGTTAGTGTATAGAAATGCAACACATTTCTGTATATTAATTTTGTATCCTGCAACTTCACCAAATTCATTGATGAGTTCTAGTAGTTTTTTGGTGATTTCTTTAGGATTTTTATGTACAGTATCATGTTATCTGCAAACAGTGACAGTTTTACTTCTTCCTTTCCAGTTTGGAGTCCTTTTATTTCTTTTTCTTGTCTGACTACTGTGACTAGGACATCCAATACTGTGTTGAATAAAAGTGGCAAGAGTGGGCATCCTTGCCTTTTTCCTGATCTTAGAGAAAATTCTTTTAGCTTTTCACTGTTGAGTGTGATGTTAGCTGCAGGTTTGTCATATATTGCCGTTATTATGTTGAGGTAAGTTCCCTCTATACCCACTTTGTTGATAGTTTTTATCATAAATAGATGTTGAATTTTATCAAAATCTTTTTCTGCATCTATTGAGATAATCATATGATTTTTATTGTTCAATTTGTTAATGTGGTGTATCATATTGTTTGATTTACAGATTTTGAACATCTTTGCATCCCTGGGATAAATCCCACTTGATCATCATGTATGATCCTTTTAATGTATTGTTGAAATCAGTTTGCTAATATTTGGTTGAGGATTTTTGCATCTATGTTCATCAATGTAGTTGGCCCATAATTTTCTTTTTCTGTGATACCTTTGTCTGGTTTTGGTATCAGGGTGATGTTGGCCTCATAGAATGAATTCAAGAGCATTGCTTCTTCTACATTTTTTGGAATAGTTTGAGAAGGATAGGTGTTAACTCCTCTCTAAATGTTTGGTAGAATTCACCTGTGAAGCTATCTGGTCCTGAACTTTTGTTTGTTGAGAGTTGTTTTATTACTAATTCAATTTCATTACTGGAAATTTGTTAACTCATATTTTCTATTTCTCCCTGGTCCAGTCTTGGGAGATTATACATTTGTAAGAATTTATAATTGTACATTTATTCCAGCTTGTCCATTTTATTGGGGTATAATTGCTGGTAGTAATCTCTTATGATCCTTTGTATTTCTGAGATGTTGGTTTTAACATTTCCTTTTTTCATTTCTGGCTTTATTGATTTGAGCTCTCTATTTTTTTCTTGATGACTCTGGCTAAAGGTTTATGAATTTTGTTTATCTTTTCAAAGAATCAGCTCTTGGTTTCTTTGGGCATTTCTTTCTTTTTTTTTGTTTTGTCTCTATTTATTTCTGCTCTGATCTTTATGATTTATTTTCTTCTACTAACTTTGGGTTTTGTGTGTTCTTCTTTCTCTAGTTCCTTTAGGTGTAAGGGCAGGTTGTTTATTTGAGATTGTTCTTGTTCCCTGAGGTAAGCTTGTATTGCTAAAAACTTCCCCCTTAGAACTGATTTTGCTGCATCCTAGAGATTTGGGATCATTGTGCTTTCGTTTTCATTTGTCTCCAGGTATTTTTTTATTCCTTGATTTCTTTGGTGATCCATGTTTGTTTAGTAGCATATTGTTTAGCCTCCACATGTTTGTGTTTTCTGCAGTTTTTTCCTTGTACTTGATTTCTAGTCTCATAGCATTTTGGTCAGAAAACATGCTTGGGATGGTTTGAATTTTCTTAAATTTACTGAGACTGGTTTTGTTGCCTAGTAACAATCCATCCTTAATCATTTGTTACACAGGAACACTAACAAGAATGAATAGGACTCAGACTGGCTGGCATCAATATCAGAACCTCCTCTCCAATATTCAGCCAGAAGTACTCAATTTATTCCCTAGGACAATTAAGGCATCTCTGAAATATTATGGGTTTTTTTTTTTTTTTTTTTTAAGGAGAGATACAGAATAATTATAAATTTTCAGACTTTTTATCACCTTCACATTTCTTCCTTGATTCTTTTCTCACCCTGGAAAAATTAATATATAAATCTTAATTTTACAAAGAGAGAGACTGACACAGAGGGCAAATGAGAGTCAATTAAAAAGTTAAATTTTTATATTTAATGTTTTTCTAAAACTATTCCAAATAAAGATCAAAAATATCTGTGAACATATACAGATTCTGTATGGATTTGATCAGTCTTGGGTGGGAAGGGGTTTTTTGTTTGTTTGCTTTTGCAGGATAGGTTGATTTTTCTATAGACCAAGTGGGTACATGTTTGGAATAATTAATATCAATATTATAAATTAATTTTACAGGTGATATTTTGGTATTAAAAGGTTGGCAAATTGTCAGCAGATTTGACAATTGTTTAAAAATGAACATTTTGGGACTTCCCTGGTGGTCCAGTGGTTAAGAATCTGTCTTCCAGTGCAGGGGAGGTGGGTTCCAT